>NC_136059.1:342031624-342635964 GCF_964261635.1 Lissotriton helveticus
AGAGCAAACACAACGAATAGATATACAGACATAATACAGAACTCCACATTCTGAATAATACAGATAATAATCACAAAGTAAGTATATTAAAGAACATAATTACCAGATAATCTATTAAAAAACATACCAACATGGTGATTATTCTAATACATATGTTCCTTTTTTATTTAAGATAACACTACAAACTACTCTCCAGAAGCTGAAGAAACAAATATACTGGCAAAGACCAACCTAAAAAAATATGTAAGTATCTTCACAATGTGAATCATGAAGATACACTTTTGTAGTAGAAATGAGCTCTAACATTGCAAATGTACCGAAACATTAATTAATAATATACTACTTTCATGTTTTTCATAACAGCTACAACAACATCACAAACAATTATCCCCAACTAAAGAAGCAAGCAGCTCCTAATTTTGCTGTAAATTCAAAAACACGTAAGTATAAACATTCCTACTTATCACTAACATAGATTATTTATCACATTTAATTTGACATTAACTATTATATATACATTTTATAGATAAACAAAGAATTTGTGACCAGCCAGAAAGGAAAACTATTACTATGCTACATGGGTTACACTTATACACAAGAAAAGCAATATGGCATGCAAGTTAATTGGAAATGTTGTAAATATTATTCTAACAAGTGCTATGGCAGAGCAACAACTAAAGAAGCTACAGTACTGTATACTAGGGAACACAATCATCCACCTAATGTTACTGAAATAGAAGTTAGAACAGCTTTGGAAAATATAAAAGAAGCTAGTACAGGTTCCCAAAAGCAAACAAATGTCATTTTAAAAGAAGCCATTCCTAAAATCCCAAAAACTGCCACAACTCAAATGCCAAATATCCTCTCCTTAAAAAGAACTATAGCACGAACTAAAAAAGCTACTACTTCTACAACACCATCTCCCAGAACATATCAGGATATAAATTTAACTGCTAACCAAATAATAACTTTAAATAAACAACCATTTATAGTTTACGACAACGAAAACAATGACAAAAGGCTTATAATTTTTGGTACCAGTATGAATTTAGTTAAACTGCAGCAAAGCCAATATTGGATGATGGATGGAACATTTAACATCTGTCCCAAACCATTTTTCCAGTTATACACAATACATGGCCTCTACCACCACTGCAACATACCTTTGCTATATGCACTATTACCAAACAAAAATAATTCCACATATATGGAATTAATGAATATAATTAAACAAAAAACTAATGATTTTTCTCCTGAAAGTATCATTCTTGATTTTGAGCAAGCAATGCTCTCAACTATCATAAAAATCCACCCCCATACCTGCATTCAAGGCTGCTATTATCATTTAAACCAGTGTTTATGGAGACACCTTCAAAAAACTACCCTAAGTGTCGAATATGCTACAAACTCATCTTTTGCTTTCCAAATTAAAAAACTCATTGCACTTGCTTATGTACCTGAAACAGACGTAGCTGAACACTACAACATTCTTATAGACAGCCCCTTCTACAAACAAAATGAAGCTAAATTAAGTCCATTTCTCGACTACTTTGAAGACACCTGGGTAGGCAGACTCCACAGATCTGGCCACAGACGAAATCCCAAATTCCTCATACCCTGGTGGAACGTTTACAGAAGTACCCTTAACGGAGATTCAAAAACTAACAATGCAGTGGAAGGTTGGCACAATGCATTTGTACAATCAACTGGCAGAACCAAACCTACTCTAGAACATTTCATTAAATGCCTACAGAAAGAACAGAGCTACCAGGAATTTAGAATGGACCAATCTGTAACTGAACTTGTCCCTAAAACATCAAAGCAAAATAAACAAATGCACAAGTACCTGGAAGAACAAGTTAAACTTTACCCTAGTACAAAAGGCATAGAATACCTAAATATCATTGCCAAAACACTACTCTAATTAATTCCCAAAATGTTATAAAACACTAAAAGTATCACCTAAGTATGGAAGAATATGTAACGTGAGCTTCTAAAGTATTTAATGTATGCAATATATAGGGATATTATTATAATATATGCACACATTAAAACTAAATAACAAGTAAAAAACTATTCCATAATAAAAATAACATTACCCACCCACACAAAATAAGAAAGCAAGGACTTACCAATCATGTTGTCAATCCAATAACCTCCTTGTCCACCAAAGTAATCCAGGTAGTGCAAAATTAACCCCAAAAAAAATGTAAAAATACAACTGTTCCAAAATTAACACATCCACGTTGTCCAGAGCCATCGAATAAGCATTAAAAACCCGAAAAATTGGAAAAATAGAAAGAATCGCTCCAGCAAAACCGAAAAATGTAAAGAAGTGTTTGTAAAGCAGTGTTGAATTAAACAAACAAACACTTCCTTTAAAAAAAACGGAACTTCCGATGTAGCGTACACCTATGACAAAAACATAGAAAACAGACATTCCCACCCACATTAATTAGCTAGTAATTAGGTACAAACATATTAAAATAGATGATTTCACTTGTAGATATACCGTAAAAGACTAAAATTCACTCTATATATAATGAGTTAACTAACTAACACTACGTGTATATACCATAAGTAATTATCTGTTTTCGAAATCTAAAACATACCTCCCTCACATTCAACAACACAAAATATAAGGTCAGTAGTCTCAAAACATAATTAAAATACACATAAAACATATAAAAAAACCTTACCTGAAGCGACGTGAAGTGTCTCCCAACCGCGATCAGCCCTTCTTCCAAATAACCCAAAACGACCTAACCCGGTTACAAAATAAAGCACCCAAATGCAATAAAATAGTCCCAAGTATAAAATATAATATATATACTTCACTAAATATGCAAAAATGAACATTTAGTTTCTATTATTGTAAAGAAATATTTACTTTAATCCTACAATGATTTGATTAACAAATATGTAAATGAATGTAATAAATACATATTATGAAATGAATAATATTTATATTAACAATGTCTAGAAATATAACTACATTGTCAAAAATTATAATAATAGAAAAATGTGTTAAAAATATGTGACTTATATAATATGTATTGAAATAAAGTGTAAAAAATACTTTTGTTATTTCTACATTTCTTTATGAAATTACAATATGTAAAAGAGATAAAAAATAATATTCATTTTTGTACAACAAGTATGAAAATAATAATGCTTCTGTATAGTTGCTTATCATTGTGTTTATAAAATATGTTTATAAAACCAAATGTAATAAAAAGATTTTTGTTATGAAATAACATTTTATTTGTGAAACATAAATAAAAATAATGTTTCTACAATCATGTTGAACTATTTGTATCATTATCTTACTATAATGTAACAATCTTATCAGAAATTTTGCACTGTATATTAAATGTGAGTATATGTTGGTCTCTAATAATTTAATTATTACTATACCAAATCCAGCGTACATTAAATTAAAACTGACCCTGAACCCAAAAAATACCCCTTTACCCAAAAACTGAAAACTGACCCTGAACCCTAAAAATACCCCTTTACCCAAAAACCCAAAACTGACCCTGAACCCTAAAAATACCACTTTACCCAAAAACTGAAAACTGACCCTGAACCCTAAAAATACCCCTTTACCCAAAAACCCAAAACTGACCCTGAACCCTAAAAATACCCCTTAACCCAAAAACTCAAAACTGACCCTGAACCCAAAAAATACCCCTTTACCCAAAAACTGAAAACGGACCCTGACCCCTAAAAATACCCCTTTACCCAAAAACTAAAAACTGACCCTGAACCCAAAAAATACCCCTTTACCCAAAAACTGAAAACTGACCCTGAACCCTAAAAATACCCCTTTACCCAAAAACTGAAAACTGACCCTGAACCCAAAAAATACCCCTTTACCCAAAAACTGAAAACTGACCCTGAACCCAAAAAATACCCCTTTACCCAAAAACTGAAAACTGTCCCTGAACCCAAGAAATACCCCTTTACCCAAAAACTGAAAACTTACCCTGAACCCAAGAAATACCCCTTTACCCAAAAACTGAAAAATGACCCTGAACCCAAAAACTACACCTTTACCCAAAAACTGTAAACTAACCCTGAACCCAATAAATACCCCTTTACCCCAAAACTGAAAACTGACCATGAACCCTAAAAATACCCCTTTAACCAAGAACTGAAAACTGACCCTGAACTCTAACAATACTCCTTTACCCAAAAATAATTATTATTATGTAATTACAAATTAATTATTAATTAACAATAACAATAAAGTTAATATATTAGCACATTAGCTGTAAAGAAATAAATTTAATTATTAATATTATTTTTTCCAAATTAATTTACAATAAGTAAAAAATATATATTAAACTAAATGAAGCTAATTAATATAATTAACTAATTTATATTAATTAATTACCAATTAATTATTATTTAAAAATATGTAAAAATTTATATTAATTAATTAACTAATTAATAATAATTAATTAACAATTATTTATTATTTAAAAATATATACAAAATTATATTAATTAATTAACTAGTTAATATTAATTAATTACCAATGAATTATTATTATTTAATTACCAATTATTTATTATTTAAAATTATGTCCAAAATTATATTAATTAATTAACTAATTAATAATAATTAATTACCAATTATTAATTTTGTACAATTATGTACGATATTATATTAATTAATTAACTAATTAATATTAATTATTTACCAGTTAATTATTAATAAAAAAAAATTACAAATATATATTAATTTATTAATTATTTTTAAATTACTTCCCACCCTTATCCCCTATAAACCCAATAACCCGCTCCTAAAACTATATATGTTTTTTAAAAATATTTTTATATTAAATATATTGTAATTTTTTAATATAGACCTTTTTATCAAATTTTTATTTACAATTATTATATTTTTTCCTACACTATTTATTTTTTCCATTACTACACGATATTTTGTGTTGTCGATATTTTGTCATACGATATTATTTTTTTCGATATTTCTACTTACTTACCTATTACGATATTTTTGTATCCGATATATTTGCTTCCCAATATTTTTTACCTTCGATATTTTAACTTCGATATTTTGTCTTTCCGATATTTTATTTTCGATATTTTGTCTGTGTACCAAGGTAAGCATTAATCATTTCATTGTTGCTTGTTAACGTCGTGTAGGAGGAGGATGTTCTTATCAATCCACGATGGCGCACATGAACTTCTGGTTGCTTTGACCTTATCCTCCCCAGCAAGTGTGTGGAATTTATTGTTGTTGTCAGTCACACCTCAATGAAATACCACACAGCCCGGGGGAAGAGGGTTAGGGTTTGAAAATTGGATGGGAATGGGGGTTTTGGGGAAAGTTTGGTAGAGAGGAAAAAAAACACAGCATGGACAGTCAAACAACAAATGAAGAGAAACAAATCTTTGGATTAGAAGATATTGATAAATCTTGAAAGGGACATAAAGGAAGTGCACTACTGCATGCCATAAGTAGTAAATGGATGGTTAGGTTACTGAAAAGTAGTACTACTACTTACTGCAACTTACTAGTAACCACGAAGAAACAAGTTGACAGTACAGGGATGCAGTCATTACGCAATTTGACTTGCCTCTCTGCCCTCAGAGAGAATAAACACTTAGAACATTAAATTAGTGTTAAACATAGCAAAGATGTATCTAATTGCTGGAGGGAGGGATGAATTTGAAGCAGAGATCAAACAAATGCACAGTCAGAGTCACACTCGTAGAAGTAAGTTCAAGTTCACAACAAAATCATTTAAAAGATAAGGAGAATTTTGGATACTGTTACTGTTTTTGTAGTTGTCCCGTTGAATTTGTGAAGTCGATGCATCCAGCTATTCCTCTTATTCGCGGTACTCCTTCATTCCATCGGATGGTCCGTCGATCAATCTTGGTGACCAGACACACTGTCCACTGCCTGCCTGATGCGGATTTGCGGATCGCTAATTGTACGCCTGAGTAGTACATCGATGGCACAGGGTAAAAGCCTGCCTCTAATTGATGATGGAAAAATACAACAGTAAGTGTTAAAGACACCTCAGAGAAAAAAATATGTAAGGCATGCTGTGTAGTGCAAAAATTATACTGTCACTTTCAGAGATGACAATCCCCAAAATCTAGAACACCCCACATTACCCTCCCAAAAACGTGCAGAATACTGCTGCTACCTCACAGTGGCCTAATTTCAAATCGTGTCAAAATGCACTCAGAAAGTATGCCCAAAACCCCCCTTTCCCACCATGGATTATGTTCAAACGACTTGCAATCAAAATTAGACATTACAACAAGTTTTCCAAGACCCCACCCAGTCGTAAAAATCTATAACCCCCGCCCAAACACATGCAATACAATACTGCTAACCCTAACAAGCCCTAAGTTAAGAATAGTGGAAAACGCTTTCTTTAACTAGGCAAAATCCACCCTTTCCCACCATGGATTTTCTTCAAACCACTAGTTGCAACCAAGATTACACATTCCCACGAGTGCTGTAAGACCCCAGAACCCAGTTGCAAAAATCTAGAACACCCCCAAACACATGGAATACTGCTGCTAGTGCTAACCCTAAGGAACCCTAAGTTACAAAAAATGCCACCATGGATTTTCTTCAAACCACTTGCAACCAAGATTACACATCCCCACGAGTGCTGTAAGACCCCAGAACACCCCCAAACACATGGAATACCGCTGCTAGTGCTAACCCTAACGAACCCTAAGTTACAAAAAATGCCAAAAGGCTTTTCAGCATGGATTTTGTCCAAACCACTTTTATCCGGTATTAGACCTTCCCAGCAATGCCCCAAGACCCGCCAACCCACCCGCAAAAAAGCACAACACCCCCAAACAGGCAAAAAGCAAAAATGGAAAATCTCATACTTACAATATTTTTCGGCCTTCTTTCAATTCTGTCCAAACGCGCTGTGCAGCTAGGCCATAACTCCAGTTTTCCACCATGGATTTCCTGTAAAACAAATGCAATCAAAATTAGACTGCCAGCAGTGCTCCCAGACCCCAAAACCCACCCACAAACACCCGGAACCCCCCCAAAGAGCACCTCAAAGACAAGCAAGTCAGCAAAAACGCAAAAAAGTTTTCGCCTCCGATTTGGTCCAAACCAGTTTTATCCGGTATTAGAGCTTCCCAGCAATGGCCCCAGAGCCTTCAACCCAGGCGAAAACAAGTAGAAGACCCCCAAACAGCCAAAAAGCAAAAGTACAAAAATGGGCACTTAGTCATTTTCAGGGCAATTTCCAAAATCACTCCGCGCGCGCTCTGCAGCTAGGCCCTAACTCCCCTCTGCCACCATGGATTTTCTTCAAACCTCTTGCTATCAAAACTATCCATATCCAGCAGTGCTCCCAGACCCCGAAACCCACCCACAAACACCAGGAAGCCCCCCAAACAGGCCCCCGAAAACGCTAAATTGACCGAAATGTCAGAAAAAGCTAAAACTTTTTCCTCATGGATTTGGTCCAAACCAGTTTTATCCGGTATTAGAGCTTCCCAGCAATGGCCCCAGAGCCGTCAACCCAGGCGAAAACAAGTAGAAGACCCCCAAACAGCCAAAAAGCAAAAGTACAAAAATGGGCACAGTCATTTTCAGGGCAATTTCCAAAATCACTCCGCGCGCGCTCGGCAGCTAGGCCCTAACTCCCCTCTGCCACCATGGATTTTCTTCAAACCTCTTGCTATCAAAACTGTCCATACCCAGCAGTGCTCCCAGACCCCGAAACCCACCCACAAACACCAGGAAGCCCCCCAAACAGGCCCCCGAAAACGCTAAATCGACCGAAATGTCAGAAAAAGCAAAAACTTTTTCTTCATGGATTTGGTCCAAACCAGTTTTATCCGGTATTAGACGTTCCCAGCAATGCCCCAAGACCCGCCAACCCACCCGCAAAAAAGCACAACACCCCCAAACAGGCAAAAAGCAAAAATGGAAAATCTCATACTTACAATATTTTTCGGCCTTCTGTCCAAACGCGCTGTGCAGCTAGGTCATAACTCTCATTTTCCACCATGGATTTCTTGAAAAACAAATGCAATCAAAATTAGACTGTGCCTGCAGTGCTCCCAGACCACAAAACCCACCCACAAACACCCGGAACCCCCCCAAACAGCACCTCAAAGACAAGCAAGCCAGCAAAAACGCAAAGAAAATTTTGCCTCCGATTTTGTCCAAACCACTTTTATCCGGTATTAGACCTTCCCAGCAATGGCCCCAGAGCCGTCAACTCACCCGCAAAGAAGTAGAACACCCCGACAAGTGCAAAGTCTTTTTTCATTGGGCGTAATCCAGCCCTCTGCTTTGAGGGAAATAGGAGTCTGGAGGAGGAGGATAGAGGAGCATGTTCTTGTGAACTTGTGAACCTGAGGAATGCAGACTGCGGCACCTTCAAATCAATAAGCAAATAAGTGAAGACAGTTCTGCTGATGGGCTTGTTTTTGTGATTAGGTGATTAACGTTTTTATTTATATTGACTTTGCAAGACAAAGAAAGACATACACACAGGAATAAAAGTGAATAAGGACGAAAAAGAAAGTTATTGATTCATTGGCTCATTTTCAGGGCTCGGTGTCAGGGAAGCAGAGTTCGTCCTCATACCCTGCGAATTCAGGCGGGAGTCGGTCATCTAACAGAGAAGAAGTTCCCTCATCTAAGTTGGTGTCCTCCTCGTCTTCTTCCGGCGTGTATTCTCGTACTTTGTAATCTGGTGTTATGAGGTGCTGATTCATCTTGATCATTGTTAACCTCTCCACATTTTTGGGCGAGAGGCGGGTCCTTTTGCAAGTTACAATGCCACGAGCAGCACTGAAAACACGTTCAGAAGACATTCAGATAGTCCTGCACCATCGACTCAAGGTTCTGCAGGGTTCCTCCACTTTGCTTACTTTTTGCTGGGACCTTTTCAGAAGCAAACCCAAGCTGAGTTAGCCAATTGTCTTCTTCACACAATGTTACTGACTTTACTGTTGTGTCTGGTGCAGATGATCCGGTTGCTGGTGTCTTTAACGGCTGAGAGGTCACTTCTGCCACAGCCACAGGTGCAGAAGTGGATTCTTTGGACTCCGGATGGCCTGCTGATGCTGATGTACTGCCTTTTCCTTCAATTTCCTGCCGTTCTCTTTCAAACCTCATGGCTGACAGAGCTAGCCAACGTTTGTACTTTGAAACTTCTGCGTCACCAAAAGCAAACAATGCTCTGCCTGCCAGTGCCTTTTTGTAGCATGGATACAGAATAGTAGCACAAATGTAATGCTGTTCTGTGTGGATCTTTTGAAGACGTTCATCGCAAAGTAGGCGCTGTAATAATTTCTCCGCCAAATCAAAAGCTTCTTGCTTTTCTTCATCTTTTTGAAATGTAGAAGACACCGCCTTCAGTTGGTGCTCTAGCATGCGCAACAATGGGATAGCTTTTATTTATTTATTTATTTAAGGTTTTCGTAGAGCGCGTAGTAACCCGAGAGCATCCCAGCGCTAGAACCTGGTAATCAAGAGGGGGTAGCAGCGGGAGGGCCGGGAAGCTCAGGGAAATAGAAGAGTTTTCAGTACTTTTCTAAAATGGAGGAGGTTTGGTTCAGTTCTCAGTTTCCGGGGGCGTCTATTCCAATGTTTTGCTGTGTTTACTGAGAAGCGGTGGCCTCCAGATTGGGCTCTTTTTACTCTATGGACGGTGATGAAGTTCTCGTGGTTTGACCGGAGTGACCTGGTGGCTTTATAGGGAATGATGACGTTTTTGAGAATGGGTGGACCTTTGTTGTGAAGGAGTTTGTGTGCCAGGCAGAGGGCCTTGAAGACCACCCTTTCTCTGACTGGAAGCCAGTGAAGATGCTTCAAGGCTGGCTTGGCTGATGATCTGGCTGGGGTGTTAGTAAGAAGTCGGGCAGCCACGTTCTGGATTCTCTGTAAGGTGTTAAATGTGGCTTCCGGGGCTCCCAGGTAGATTGCATTGCTGTAATCCAGCCTAGACAGAATAAGGCCCTGGATCAGCAGTTTCCGGGAGGTGAAGGGGAGCAGGGGAAGCACCTTCCTGCATGCCCTGAGAAGTCCAAAGCATATTCCCGCCGTTTTTTTTGCCTGGGTTCTGAAAGTCAGATCTTTCTCAAGCCATACACCCAAGCTTTTAACCTCGTCTTTGGGAGCAGGGGGATCACCTAAGCAGGTGGGCCAGATGTTGGGCGGCAGAGAGGGCCCTTTTTGTCCAAACTACAAACTTTTCCCAAACTACAGTCCTCCCTGCTGACTGCACGCGTGAAGACCTCAAAAGGACGAAGCATGTCTGTCAGGCTTTTAACTAGCTCCCATTGCTGCGCATGTAACCGCAGATCCTTCACAGCTGTACCCAGTGTAAGGAAATACTGATTGAGTACCGTAAACTGCTCATACAGACACTCAGGGAAAAAAGGGGGAAGGCTGGGTCCTGTCTCTGACCGGCTGGACCACTCTTATGAGACAAACAAACCAGATTGCCGGGCAGTGTTAGTTGGTAGACACAAGTACGCACCTAGTACAATAAATTGCTAGGCTGACAAACCATCTGTGTTTAGTCACTTGTATTTTTATAAAGAAAGGTTATGAAAAAATGCCTTGGCATCAAAAGGATTCACACCGCATTTACAGAGGTTCACAAGTACATTGGAAAAACCAAAACATACACATGTAACAATTGTGATAACATTAAATAAAGACAACTGTGGAATGCCTCAAAAAAAATCCCTTTGTTGAGACACCAATCCTGGATGAAAATAAACAAGTGGACAGCTGAGATGACAAACTAGCCTACTTGTTTTTACCACCGCTAGATACACATAAATTAATTCATCAAATGGTGCACAACATAGGAAGACACAAAACTATGCAACAATGTAGAGTTGTGTGTGAGTTATATTCCTATTGTGCCCTGATAGTTCAGTATCTGGGTGGAGCAGGACGCCGACGCGTTTCGAACCCGTTCAGTAGTTTAAAGGGTTCTCCTCAGGACAAGGATTGGGGAGGTCGTTGTCGCTGTGAATTAAGTTAAAAACATGGTGTCAATGAAAAGCTGACTACTACCTCACTTCAACTCAAACACTATGAAGTAGTAAGCAAATACCTTATGCTGGGAATATCAGGATGCTACCTTGATGTTTAAAGTGCGAGCACGTTTAAGGGATGCTGATGTGACTAAAGTCGGGAGATGTGCCTAAAGAAATTAAATAACACGAAGTATTACAATCCCAACCGAAGCGCCTGTAATTGCGTCTTGACACATAACTGTTCGTAACGCAAAATGCTCGTGACTAAAAAATAACAACTAAGTCCTACCTTTGTTTGCAGAATTTAGATTCAAAGCACGAACGCGAGCGGCAGCCGCCGCGGGTTCGGCAACTGAAAACCAAAGGGGGATGCAGAGATTAGCCAGATGCTGGGATCGCGCTCACACAATCTGTCCAAATTTGTTTGGAAGTGTTTGAAAAGAACTTACATTTTCGACGAGTAAATCGGAGCTGTACTTCAGGCACCCCGGCGGTAAGAAACTGACAACGCGGGTACAGAAGGGGCGTGTCCAAGTGTATTTAACGCGCAAGGCGTGTACAATAGCCTGATGGGACATGTAGTCCACTCCGTAGATGCTATGATTGTAGCGCGAGTGCCCGCTGGGTGGAGTGGTGGAGCGCACTCATTGGGAGAATTATTTTAAAAGAGATATTAGATCGAAGGCAAGCTAGGGAATTCAGGTTGGAATGTGTGATCTCCTTTTAGAGATCAGACGCATATTTACTCAGATGTTTCGAGGGGGCTCAGAGACAGAGGGGACACCCCTTGGGGGACCCCCGTGGAAGGTTTACGAGTGGCATACATACTGAATAGTTATTCAGACACATGAGCATATTTACTACGTGGTTGTACAGACACATGAGCAGCAAGCAGCACAGACAAGCAATCGCTGCGGACAGGCTATCTACAGATTACTGAGTTCGTTAAGGTCATTGAGTCCCACCATGGCAGTGTTAAACCTCAGAATAAGGTAGGCCTCTTTTTGAGCAAGGCGTGCATCTGGGTCTCCGCCTGCTCCTGGAGTGTTCTTAATGTTCGCCAGGATCGTCCATTTCAGGTCATTAGATGAATGTTCTTTTTGCAAAAAGTGGGATACCAAGGGTGCTGTCAAAACCTTGTTGTTTATCCTTGATCGATGCTGGATGATGCGTTGGCGCGCTTCTTGGGTTGTTTTGCCGATGTAGCGCTTTCCACACGGGCAAGTGATGGCGTATACTGCATACTTGGTCTTGCAGTTTGTAAAGTTGTTATGACGCCAGTGTTTTTTGCCATCCATGAACAGGGTCCCTTCTGTTGTCAAGTTGCACACTGAGCATGTCCCACATTTGCGATGGCCCATTACCGGGCCCATGTTGAAGAGGGTTCCTTGTGTTTCTTTTTTCGTGACACCCCTTGTGGACGAGATCTGTTGTCCGATGCTTCTGTTTTTTTTAAGTGCGAAAAGAGGTTTGCCAATGTCTGGTAGGATTTCCTCAACGAGATGCCAATTATTTCGTATTATTTTCTGTACTGGGTTAGTGTGGGGCCCAAAAGTGGAGACACAGACCATTCTCTCGACGTTGGATTTCTCTCGTTTTTGTAGAAGGTGTTCCCGAGGTGTCCATCTTGCCCTCTTCATGGACTGTTCCAACAGTTTTGCCGGATAGCCTCGTGCCTTCAACTTATTGGTCAGATTTTCTCCGTGAATGGTGAAGTCTTCCGTTCTCGAGCAGTTTCTTCTCACCCGTAAATACTGGCCATACGGGAGATTGTTCTTCAAGCTTTTAGGGTGGAAACTTGCGTAGTGGAGCGCATTATTCCTATCCGTTTTTTTCTGGAATAATGTGGATTTCAGGCCTTCTGGTGTAGATTTGATCTCCACGTCAAGAAAAGGCATGGATCTGCAGTCATATGCCAGACTGAACTTTATGTCTGGACTGCGATTGTTCAGCCACTGATGGAACTCTTCAAGGGATTCTGATGTGCCATTCCAGATGCACCACACATCATCTATGTACCTGAGCCACTGCCCAATGTGGGCTCCGTACGGATTGTTATTATAAACAAATCTCTCCTCATATTGGGCCATATAGAGTATAGCCATTTCCGGGGCAAAAGGACACCCCATTGCCGATCCTTTTACCTGTAAGAACATTTCATCCTCGAATATGAAGAAGTTCTTTTTAAGGGCAAGAGATGCCAGATTGACAATAAGTTCAGTGGGCACTCTATGCGGCCGGGGTCTAGAGTTGAGGTACAGTTCTATCACATCCACTCCATCCTGCTGTGGAATTTGGGTGTATAGAGAAGATACATCCATTGTTACCAAGATTTGGGTGTTAGGATCGAATTCAACTCCCTCAACCTTGGTTAAGAAATCCATGGTGTCTCGGAGGAAAGACGGGACTTTGATGGTAAACTCCTTCAAAAAGACATCTACAAACTTTGAGATTGGCTCCAGCACAGAGTCACAACCCGAGACTATCGGACGGCCTGGTGGTACACTGGAGTCTTTGTGCACTTTTGGGAGGAAATACAAATGTGGAGTGCGTGGGAAGCGTTTTACAAGGAATTCTGCTTCTTTGGGGCCAATAATCCCATTGTCTCTTGCATCTTTGACAATCCGTGAGATTTCATGGGTGATCTCAGCCGTGGGATCTTGTGTTATAAGGCGGTACCAGTTGGTGTTGTACACGTGTTTCCTTCCTTCGGCTTTGTAGAGATCCTTGGACCAAAGGACGACTGCGCCGCCCTTGTCCGCCGGTCTGATCACAGCTTCTTGCTGGTTCTTCAGGGTGGTTATGGCTTGTCTCTGATCTTTGGAAAGATTCGATGGTATGTATCTTCTTTTCTTTTCAAGATCATTCAGAGAGGATAAGACTTTCTGCTCGAAGGTGACGATGTTCTTTGCCATGTTATTGTTTGGGGGGCAGAAGAGAGATTTGTTTCTGAGACCCGATACCTCCACTTGTGGTTCATAAGTAGAGTCTTTAAAAAACCATCTGAGACGTATTTTGCGGAAAAATTCGATCACCTCCAGTTTGACTTTAGTAAAATCAATGTGTGTGCCTGGTACAAAAGAGAGACCCAGCTGCAGTAGTTCTTCCTCTGCCTTGGTCAAGATTTTATTGGAGATATTAATAATGGAAGAGTCTTTCAAGACTTGTAGTTCCGCTTGCGTGTTGACATTTCCCATTGTGGTTGCTTGAATTTGGTCCGCTGCTGTTGCTGGCCCTGTCCTAAAAAAGGCCTCTTCTGTTGGCCTCTATTCGATGATCCTTCCCCTGGGTCAGATTCCGCAGACGAATCAGCAGATGAAGTTTCGGAAAATGTAAGGAATCTTTTTTTGGATCTCCCTTGATATGAATTGAGAAATCTAGTGGACTCGGAGCGAGTGTAAAAATCTTCTTTTAAATATGGATACACAACTTCCAGATTGAACGCTTTTTTATCCTTCTCAAACTTTGTTGTTTTAAAGTTTATGGTATTGTCTTTAAATGTTGTAATCTCCTTCTCAATCTTTTCAAGGAGTAGTTTAGCCTCCGACTCTGTGTAATTATCCTTAATATTCTGAAGTTGCTCCTCGATCTCCTCAATCTCTTTTTTGCAGATTCTGTGGGCTGTCTCAATGGTGTGGACCATAAGGTCTCTGCTACACTTCGTACTAATGCAGCTGAACCCTTTCTTGTACACAGGGTCGTCAGTAAAGAGCACTGGTACGTTCTTTATCTGTAAGCCCCACGGTATTGTACCAGCTCTTAGATTTGCGAGTAGAAACTGACCATGTAGCTCTGTTCTAATATGCTTTTTTTGGAGTCTGAGAAGCTTGTCTGCTACGTTTTGCTGCTTTGCTGTGCCACTCAATGTGAATGTTGTAAACAGTGTTGAGTCAGCGAGGAGTTTCTCAATGTGTTCCTCACTAAATGAAAGTGTGTCCTTCTCTGCCATTTACTTTCCTAACCAGGATACACTTAATGTGTGTTTATAGGCTAATGTAAGGCGACTTAAAGCCTTACGGGTAAAGACCCGTTCGAAAACAAGGAAAAAAGGGGGAAGGCTGGGTCCTGTCTCTGACCGGCTGGACCACTCTTATGAGACAAACAAACCAGATTGCCGGGCAGTGTTAGTTGGTAGACACAAGTACGCACCTAGTACAATAAATTGCTAGGCTGACAAACCATCTGTGTTTAGTCACTTGTATTTTTATAAAGAAAGGTTACGAAAAAATGCCTTGGCATCAAAAGGATTCACACCGCATTTACAGAGGTTCACAAGTACATTGGAAAAACCAAAACATACACATGTAACAATTGTGATAACATTAAATAAAGACAACTGTGGAATGCCTCAAAAAAAATCCCTTTGTTGAGACACCAATCCTGGATGAAAATAAACAAGTGGACAGCTGAGATGACAAACTAGCCTACTTGTTTTTACCACCGCTAGATACACATAAATTAATTCATCAAATGGTGCACAACATAGGAAGACACAAAACTATGCAACAATGTAGAGTTGTGTGTGAGTTATATTCCTATTGTGCCCTGATAGTTCAGTATCTGGGTGGAGCAGGACGCCGACGCGTTTCGAACCCGTTCAGTAGTTTAAAGGGTTCTCCTCAGGACAAGGATTGGGGAGGTCGTTGTCGCTGTGAATTAAGTTAAAAACATGGTGTCAATGAAAAGCTGACTACTACCTCACTTCAACTCAAACACTATGAAGTAGTAAGCAAATACCTTATGCTGGGAATATCAGGATGCTACCTTGATGTTTAAAGTGCGAGCACGTTTAAGGGATGCTGATGTGACTAAAGTCGGGAGATGTGCCTAAAGAAAGTAAATAACACGAAGTATTACAATCCCAACCGAAGCGCCTGTAATTGCGTCTTGGCACATAACTGTTCGTAACGCAAAATGCTCGTGACTAAAAAATAACAACTAAGTCCTACCTAATTTTTCCGCAAAATACGTCTCAGATGGTTTTTTAAAGACTCTACTTATGAACCACAAGTGGAGGTATCGGGTCTCAGAAACAAATCTCTCTTCTGATCCCCAAACAATAACATGGCAAAGAACATCGTCACCTTCGAGCAGAAAGTCTTATCCTCTCTGAATGATCTTGAAAAGAAAAGAAGATACATACCATCGAATCTTTCCAAAGATCAGAGACAAGCCATAACCACCCTGAAGAACCAGCAAGAAGCTGTGATCAGACCGGCGGACAAGGGCGGCGCAGTCGTCCTTTGGTCCAAGGATCTCTACAAAGCCGAAGGAAGGAAACACGTGTACAACACCAACTGGTACCGCCTTATAACACAAGATCCCACGGCTGAGATCACCCATGAAATCTCACGGATTGTCAAAGATGCAAGAGACAATGGGATTATTGGCCCCAAAGAAGCAGAATTCCTTGTAAAACGCTTCCCACACACTCCACATTTGTATTTCCTCCCAAAAGTGCACAAAGACTCCAGTGTACCACCAGGCCGTCCGATAGTCTCGGGTTGTGACTCTGTGCTGGAGCCAATCTCAAAGTTTGTAGATGTCTTTTTGAAGGAGTTTACCATCAAAGTCCCGTCTTTCCTCCGAGACACCATGGATTTCTTAACCAAGGTTGAGGGAGTTGAATTCGATCCTAACACCCAAATCTTGGTAACAATGGATGTATCTTCTCTATACACCCAAATTCCACAGCAGGATGGAGTGGATGTGATAGAACTGTACCTCAACTCTAGACCCCGGCCGCATAGAGTGCCCACTGAACTTATTGTCATACTGGCATCTCTTGCCCTTAAAAAGAACTTCTTCATATTCGAGGATGAAATGTTCTTACAGGTAAAAGGATCGGCAATGGGGTGTCCTTTTGCCCCGGAAATGGCTATACTCTATATGGCCCAATATGAGGAGAGATTTGTTTATAATAACAATCCGTACGGAGCCCACATTGGGCAGTGGCTCAGGTACATAGATGATGTGTGGTGCATCTGGAATGGCACATCAGAATCCCTTGAAGAGTTCCATCAGTGGCTGAACAATCGCAGTCCAGACATAAAGTTCAGTCTGGCATATGACTGCAGATCCATGCCTTTTCTTGACGTGGAGATCAAATCTACACCAGAAGGCCTGAAATCCACATTATTCCAGAAAAAAACGGATAGGAATAATGCGCTCCACTACGCAAGTTTCCACCCTAAAAGCTTGAAGAACAATCTCCCGTATGGCCAGTATTTACGGGTGAGAAGAAACTGCTCGAGAACGGAAGACTTCACCATTCACGGAGAAAATCTGACCAATAAGTTGAAGGCACGAGGCTATCCGGCAAAACTGTTGAAACAGTCCATGAAGAGGGCAAGATGGACACCTCGGGAACACCTTCTACAAAAACGAGAGAAATCCAACGTCGAGAGAATGGTCTGTGTCTCCACTTTTGGGCCCCACACTAACCCAGTACAGAAAATAATACGAAGTAATTGGCATCTCGTTGAGGAAATCCTACCAGACATTGGCAAACCTCTTTTCGCACTTAAAAAAAACAGAAGCATCGGACAACAGATCTCGTCCACAAGGGGTGTCACGAAAAAAGAAACACAAGGAACCCTCTTCAACATGGGCCCGGTAATGGGCCATCGCAAATGTGGGACATGCTCAGTGTGCAACTTGACAACAGAAGGGACCCTGTTCACGGATGGCAAAAAACACTGGCGTCATAACAACTTTACAAACTGCAAGACCAAGTATGCAGTATACGCCATCACTTGCCCGTGTGGAAAGGTCTACATCGGCAAAACAACCCAAGAAGCGCGCCAACGCATCATCCAGCATCGATCAAGGATAAACAACAAGGTTTTGACAGCACCCTTGGTATCCCACTTTTTGCGAAAAGAACATTCATCTAATGACCTGAAATGGACGATCCTGGCGAACATTAAGAACACTCCAGGAGCAGGCGGAGACCCAGATGCACGCCTTGCTCAAAAAGAGGCCTACCTTATTCTGAGGTTTAACACTGCCATGGTGGGACTCAATGACCTTAACGAACTCAGTAATCTGTAGATAGCCTGTCCGCAGCGATTGCTTGTCTGTGCTGCTTGCTGCTCATGTGTCTGTACAACCACGTAGTAAATATGCTCATGTGTCTGAATAACTATTCAGTATGTATGCCACTCGTAAACCTTCCACGGGGGTCCCCCAAGGGGTGTCCCCTCTGTCTCTGAGCCCCCTCGAAACATCTGAGTAAATATGCGTCTGATCTCTAAAAGGAGATCACACATTCCAACCTGAATTCCCTAGCTTGCCTTCGATCTAATATCTCTTTTAAAATAATTCTCCCAATGAGTGCGCTCCACCACTCCACCCAGCGGGCACTCGCGCTACAATCATAGCATCTACGGAGTGGACTACATGTCCCATCAGGCTATTGTACACGCCTTGCGCGTTAAATACACTTGGACACGCCCCTTCTGTACCCGCGTTGTCAGTTTCTTACCGCCGGGGTGCCTGAAGTACAGCTCCGATTTACTCGTCGAAAATGTAAGTTCTTTTCAAACACTTCCAAACAAATTTGGACAGATTGTGTGAGCGCGATCCCAGCATCTGGCTAATCTCTGCATCCCCCTTTGGTTTTCAGCGACAACGACCTCCCCAATCCTTGTCCTGAGGAGAACCCTTTAAACTACTGAACGGGTTCGAAACGCGTCGGCGTCCTGCTCCACCCAGATACTGAACTATCAGGGCACAATAGGAATATAACTCACACACAACTCTACATTGTTGCATAGTTTTGTGTCTTCCTATGTTGTGCACCATTTGATGAATTAATTTATGTGTATCTAGCGGTGGTAAAAACAAGTAGGCTAGTTTGTCATCTCAGCTGTCCACTTGTTTATTTTCATCCAGGATTGGTGTCTCAACAAAGGGATTTTTTTTGAGGCATTCCACAGTTGTCTTTATTTAATGTTATCACAATTGTTACATGTGTATGTTTTGGTTTTTCCAATGTACTTGTGAACCTCTGTAAATGCGGTGTGAATCCTTTTGATGCCAAGGCATTTTTTCATAACCTTTCTTTATAAAAATACAAGTGACTAAACACAGATGGTTTGTCAGCCTAGCAATTTATTGTACTAGGTGCGTACTTGTGTCTACCAACTAACACTGCCCGGCAATCTGGTTTGTTTGTCTCATAAGAGTGGTCCAGCCGGTCAGAGACAGGACCCAGCCTTCCCCCTTTTTTCCTTGTTTTCGAACGGGTCTTTACCCGTAAGGCTTTAAGTCGCCTTACATTAGCCTATAAACACACATTAAGTGTATCCTGGTTAGGAAAGTAAATGGCAGAGAAGGACACACTTTCATTTAGTGAGGAACACATTGAGAAACTCCTCGCTGACTCAACACTGTTTACAACATTCACATTGAGTGGCACAGCAAAGCAGCAAAACGTAGCAGACAAGCTTCTCAGACTCCAAAAAAAGCATATTAGAACAGAGCTACACGGTCAGTTTCTACTCGCAAATCTAAGAGCTGGTACAATACCGTGGGGCTTACAGATAAAGAACGTACCAGTGCTCTTTACTGACGACCCTGTGTACAAGAAAGGGTTCAGCTGCATTAGTACGAAGTGTAGCAGAGACCTTATGGTCCACACCATTGAGACAGCCCACAGAATCTGCAAAAAAGAGATTGAGGAGATCGAGGAGCAACTTCAGAATATTAAGGATAATCACACAGAGTCGGAGGCTAAACTACTCCTTGAAAAGATTGAGAAGGAGATTACAACATTTAAAGACAATACCATAAACTTTAAAACAACAAAGTTTGAGAAGGATAAAAAAGCGTTCAATCTGGAAGTTGTGTATCCATATTTAAAAGAAGATTTTTACACTCGCTCCGAGTCCACTAGATTTCTCAATTCATATCAAGGGAGATCCAAAAAAAGATTCCTTACATTTTCCGAAACTTCATCTGCTGATTCGTCTGCGGAATCTGACCCAGGGGAAGGATCATCGAATAGAGGCCAACAGAAGAGGCCTTTTTTAGGACAGGGCCAGCAACAGCAGCGGACCAAATTCAAGCAACCACAATGGGAAATGTCAACACGCAAGCGGAACTACAAGTCTTGAAAGACTCTTCCATTATTAATATCTCCAATAAAATCTTGACCAAGGCAGAGGAAGAACTACTGCAGCTGGGTCTCTCTTTTGTACCAGGCACACACATTGATTTTACTAAAGTCAAACTGGAGGTGATCGAATTTTTCCGCAAAATACGTCTCAGATGGTTTTTTAAAGACTCTACTTATGAACCACAAGTGGAGGTATCGGGTCTCAGAAACAAATCTCTCTTCTGCCCCCCAAACAATAACATGGCAAAGAACATCGTCACCTTCGAGCAGAAAGTCTTATCCTCTCTGAATGATCTTGAAAAGAAAAGAAGATACATACCATCAAATCTTTCCAAAGATCAGAGACAAGCCATAACCACCCTGAAGAACCAGCAAGAAGCTGTGATCAGACCGGCGGACAAGGGCGGCGCAGTCGTCCTTTGGTCCAAGGATCTCTACAAAGCCGAAGGAAGGAAACACGTGTACAACACCAACTGGTACCGCCTTATAACACAAGATCCCACGGCTGAGATCACCCATGAAATCTCACGGATTGTCAAAGATGCAAGAGACAATGGGATTATTGGCCCCAAAGAAGCAGAATTCCTTGTAAAACGCTTCCCACGCACTCCACATTTGTATTTCCTCCCAAAAGTGCACAAAGACTCCAGTGTACCACCAGGCCGTCCGATAGTCTCGGGTTGTGACTCTGTGCTGGAGCCAATCTCAAAGTTTGTAGATGTCTTTTTGAAGGAGTTTACCATCAAAGTCCCGTCTTTCCTCCGAGACACCATGGATTTCTTAACCAAGGTTGAGGGAGTTGAATTCGATCCTAACACCCAAATCTTGGTAACAATGGATGTATCTTCTCTATACACCCAAATTCCACAGCAGGATGGAGTGGATGTGATAGAACTGTACCTCAACTCTAGACCCCGGCCGCATAGAGTGCCCACTGAACTTATTGTCAATCTGGCATCTCTTGCCCTTAAAAAGAACTTCTTCATATTCGAGGATGAAATGTTCTTACAGGTAAAAGGATCGGCAATGGGGTGTCCTTTTGCCCCGGAAATGGCTATACTCTATATGGCCCAATATGAGGAGAGATTTGTTTATAATAACAATCCGTACGGAGCCCACATTGGGCAGTGGCTCAGGTACATAGATGATGTGTGGTGCATCTGGAATGGCACATCAGAATCCCTTGAAGAGTTCCATCAGTGGCTGAACAATCGCAGTCCAGACATAAAGTTCAGTCTGGCATATGACTGCAGATCCATGCCTTTTCTTGACGTGGAGATCAAATCTACACCAGAAGGCCTGAAATCCACATTATTCCAGAAAAAAACGGATAGGAATAATGCGCTCCACTACGCAAGTTTCCACCCTAAAAGCTTGAAGAACAATCTCCCGTATGGCCAGTATTTACGGGTGAGAAGAAACTGCTCGAGAACGGAAGACTTCACCATTCACGGAGAAAATCTGACCAATAAGTTGAAGGCACGAGGCTATCCGGCAAAACTGTTGAAACAGTCCATGAAGAGGGCAAGATGGACACCTCGGGAACACCTTCTACAAAAACGAGAGAAATCCAACGTCGAGAGAATGGTCTGTGTCTCCACTTTTGGGCCCCACACTAACCCAGTACAGAAAATAATACGAAATAATTGGCATCTCGTTGAGGAAATCCTACCAGACATTGGCAAACCTCTTTTCGCACTTAAAAAAAACAGAAGCATCGGACAACAGATCTCGTCCACAAGGGGTGTCACGAAAAAGAAACACAAGGAACCCTCTTCAACATGGGCCCGGTAATGGGCCATCGCAAATGTGGGACATGCTCAGTGTGCAACTTGACAACAGAAGGGACCCTGTTCACGGATGGCAAAAAACACTGGCGTCATAACAACTTTACAAACTGCAAGACCAAGTATGCAGTATACGCCATCACTTGCCCGTGTGGAAAGGTCTACATCGGCAAAACAACCCAAGAAGCGCGCCAACGCATCATCCAGCATCGATCAAGGATAAACAACAAGGTTTTGACAGCACCCTTGGTATCCCACTTTTTGCGAAAAGAACATTCATCTAATGACCTGAAATGGACGATCCTGGCGAACATTAAGAACACTCCAGGAGCAGGCGGAGACCCAGATGCACGCCTTGCTCAAAAAGAGGCCTACCTTATTCTGAGGTTTAACACTGCCATGGTGGGACTCAATGACCTTAACGAACTCAGTAATCTGTAGATAGCCTGTCCGCAGCGATTGCTTGTCTGTGCTGCTTGCTGCTCATGTGTCTGTACAACCACGTAGTAAATATGCTCATGTGTCTGAATAACTATTCAGTATGTATGCCACTCGTAAACCTTCCACGGGGGTCCCCCAAGGGGTGTCCCCTCTGTCTCTGAGCCCCCTCGAAACATCTGAGTAAATATGCGTCTGATCTCTAAAAGGAGATCACACATTCCAACCTGAATTCCCTAGCTTGCCTTCGATCTAATATCTCTTTTAAAATAATTCTCCCAATGAGTGCGCTCCACCACTCCACCCAGCGGGCACTCGCGCTACAATCATAGCATCTACGGAGTGGACTACATGTCCCATCAGGCTATTGTACACGCCTTGCGCGTTAAATACACTTGGACACGCCCCTTCTGTACCCGCGTTGTCAGTTTCTTACCGCCGGGGTGCCTGAAGTACAGCTCCGATTTACTCGTCGAAAATGTAAGTTCTTTTCAAACACTTCCAAACAAATTTGGACAGATTGTGTGAGCGCGATCCCAGCATCTGGCTAATCTCTGCATCCCCCTTTGGTTTTCAGTTGCCGAACCCGCGGCGGCTGCCGCTCGCGTTCGTGCTTTGAATCTAAATTCTGCAAACAAAGGTAGGACTTAGTTGTTATTTTTTAGTCACGAGCATTTTGCGTTACGAACAGTTATGTGTCAAGACGCAATTACAGGCGCTTCGGTTGGGATTGTAATACTTCGTGTTATTTACTTTCTTTAGGCACATCTCCCGACTTTAGTCACATCAGCATCCCTTAAACGTGCTCGCACTTTAAACATCAAGGTAGCATCCTGATATTCCCAGCATAAGGTATTTGCTTACTACTTCATAGTGTTTGAGTTGAAGTGAGGTAGTAGTCAGCTTTTCATTGACACCATGTTTTTAACTTAATTCACAGCGACAACGACCTCCCCAATCCTTGTCCTGAGGAGAACCCTTTAAACTACTGAACGGGTTCGAAACGCGTCGGCGTCCTGCTCCACCCAGATACTGAACTATCAGGGCACAATAGGAATATAACTCACACACAACTCTACATTGTTGCATAGTTTTGTGTCTTCCTATGTTGTGCACCATTTGATGAATTAATTTATGTGTATCTAGCGGTGGTAAAAACAAGTAGGCTAGTTTGTCATCTCAGCTGTCCACTTGTTTATTTTCATCCAGGATTGGTGTCTCAACAAAGGGATTTTTTTTTAGGCATTCCACAGTTGTCTTTATTTAATGTTATCACAATTGTTACATGTGTATGTTTTGGTTTTTCCAATGTACTTGTGAACCTCTGTAAATGCGGTGTGAATCCTTTTGATGCCAAGGCATTTTTTCATAACCTTTCTTTATAAAAATACAAGTGACTAAACACAGATGGTTTGTCAGCCTAGCAATTTATTGTACTAGGTGCGTACTTGTGTCTACCAACTAACACTGCCCGGCAATCTGGTTTGTTTGTCTCATACAGACACTCAAGCATGTAGAAGGTTGAGTTCCAACGTGTTGCCACCTCCTGGATGAGTGCTTTCACTGGCAGTCGACGTTCATGTAGCAGGCCCCTCAGATGCTTCCGGGCCTTAAAAGAATGGCTGAAATGTGTGCACATTCTTCGGCAGGTGGTCAGTAACTTGCACGCTGGACTTTCTTCACTCAAGAATTTTTTAACAACCAGGTTTATACAGTGCGCCAAACACGGCACTCTGAAATAGTTACCCTTATCCATGGCCTTAACTACATTGGCGCCATTATCCGTGGAAACATAACCAATCTTGCGTTTTTTGGGGGACAGCCATTGAAAGACCTTTGTGTTAAACTCCTGCAAAAGGTTTTCTGCTGTATGACTTGACTCCATGCCAAACATGGCTAGTGTTGCATGTTTCTGAGCAGCTTTAAAAACGTTGTCCGTGTCAACACCTGCCCTTAGCTTTGCTGTAACTCCTGAAAAAGAGACCCAGTGTGCAGTGATGCACATGTAATCAGTGCCTGCGCCACTGGTCCACATGTCTGTTGTCAGATGTATAGTGTGAACAGCACTCTTCTTCAAAGCTGCCCCAATCACCTCCAGCACATCTGCATGTAGTGCTGGAACCGCAACTCTGGCAAAATAGAACCGGCTAGGAACCTTCCATTTAGGGCAGAGCGTTGCCACTAATTCAAGAAAACCAACCCCTTCCACAAAAGAAAAAGGGAGAAGGTCCAGAGCTAGCATTTTAGCCAGCTTAGTGTTATACAGACACGTCATTGGGTGGTTGCGTTCAAATGGCGCTTCTGAAAACAACATGCTTCTAATGGTGGGCTGGACCATGATTTTACGGAATGATGATGATGACTTCTTCGACCCAGTTACGCTCAGTGATGATGAACTTTTTCGCATTGGTGTCTCACTCTCTCCCACACTCTTAGTGTGGCGCACAGGGGGTGTGCTGCTGACAGGGTTACTGGGTGTAGGTGAAGAAATGTTTGACGCTTCTTCCTCCTCGTCATCATCAGATGAAACATCAGCGGATACAGTTTGTTGACTTCCAATTCGGGCTTCCTTGATCTCCTTTAGGTGCGCAAGCCATTGGACAGTGTGCTGTCTCTTAAGATGACCTCTCTGGCCTCCGGTACAATAGTTGGTACCAAGCTTACCACGACTAACTGCAAGCTTACAAATGCTAGAAATGGCTATGTTTTCCCTTTCTGGGCAAACACTAAAGGAGTCCCAAACTGCGGTCTTCAAATGTCTGTGGGGGGCAGAGGAGGCGATACTGCTGGTCATGCTGCTAATGGAAGATGAAGTGGAGGATGTGTGTTGCCGAACTTTACTACACCACTAATTGAGGTGGAGGTGGATGGAGGTCCCTTCTGGCGAGAAAAAAAATATAGAAGCGGTAGGTGGTGGTGTACTAGTTAACTCCAATGATGGTGTTCCCATTGCCTCCTCGTCGACAACATGATGCTCAGCAGCTTTTCGGGCTAGGGTCAAAATGTCTGTTTGCTGCATGCCCGCTGAGGCTGGAGTGACGTGTATGATGACTGCGTCGTCGTCGTGAGAGTCTTCATCAGCAGGAGTAGTATACGCCACTTCTTCTTCAGCACCACACTCCATAAGTACGAGAGTTTCGGGGACCTTCCTTTTACGCTTAGCTACCTTTGTCAGATCATGGTGTGCCTCACTCCCACGGCAGTGGTGGTTCCCAAGTTGGATCCATATCATAAGAAGGAAGGGTGCTTGAAGAAGATGTAGACACCATCCTTGATCTTTTCCTTGCTAGGGATGTGGAAGACAATGAATGATCAGGAGGAGTGGCTTCCTCAAATGATACCTCGGCTTGAATGTCGATTTCCTGACGTGCCCCTACTTCGGGAGGAACAACTATTGTGGGCACTTGTGCCGCTCCATGCACATCTGCTTGCGCATCTCCTTGCGCTGCCTCTCCTTCCACATGTACTTGGGCTTGTACATGCACATGTGGTTGTTGTTGCGGCTGTGGTTGTTGAACACTCGTCAGATGAGTTACAACAACCTGTGTTGATTGAGGAACATTGCTGCTACTTTCTTGCGATGAGCCAACATTACTGGTCGATGGTGATTGAACAACTATACTGGCGGCCTCTAAAGCACTCAAGGGCTTGGACCTAAGTTGGCATGGTGGTGGTGGCACTGAGCCCAATGGAGCGGGGGTGCTGCTCCCGGCAGCTTGGTCCCCAGCAGACCCCGCTGCTGCTGCAGGCGTACTTATTTTTTTCCCAAAAAAAGTGGCCGTCCGCACACCAGTCTCCTTGGTAAGTGGCGCCACTTGCTTCTTCTGCTCCTTACTGGCAACTTTCTTGCTACAGGAGCTACGGGGAACTTTTTTTGGGGCCATCTTCTTCAGAGGTCAGAACAGCAGGCCGCAGTTGCACGAGTTGCAGAGTTGTCTTGTCTGTGGCCACACGTTACATCGCGTGACGTTATGCTGCACACACACCGCTGCAGGACTTCTTCCTGGCACTGGTGGTTCTCTTGTGCACCTAAAAGCAATGGAAGACAGAGGAACATCAGTTATACACCCCAAAAAGTCGAAAAACACACAAAAATCAGCACAATCCCATGCCATCCATGCCCTCAATGATGTTTAAATTCAAGACACCCCACAGAAAGACTAGGCCCATGCACCACTCACTACCCCTGGGCATAAAGGATGAAAGCTAGGCAAAATGGGTGCAGGCCTGAGAACACTGCCTGCATTCAAAATGGCCCCTTGCACCCCAAGCACATGGCCAGGGCCTGCCTGTACCAGCACTCAAAATGGCCCCCACCCACATGGCCAGTCCCCATCAACAGTACACCCCAAAAAAACGAAAAACACACAAAAATCACCACAATCCAATGCCATCCATGATGTTTACATTAAAGAGACCCCACAGACAGACTCAGGCCATGCACCACTCACTACCCCTGGGCAAAAGGTCCCAACAGCAGCCCCAAAAATCGAAAAACACTCAGAAAATCAGCACAATCCCATGCCATTCATGCCCTCAATGATGTTTAAATTCAAGAAACCCCACAGAAAGACTAGGCCCATGCACCACTCACTACCCCTGGGCATAATGGATGAAAGCTAGGCAAAATGGGTGCAGGCCTGAGAACACTGCCTGCATTCAAAATGGCCCCCACCCACATGGCCAGTCCCCATCAACAACACCCCAAAAAATCGAAAAACACACAAAAATCACCACAATCCAATGGCATCCATGCCCTCCATGATGTTTACATTAAAGGGACCCCACAGAAATATTCAGTCCATGCACCACTCACTACCCCTGGGCAAAAGGCCCCAACAGCAGCCCCAAAAATCGAAAAACACACAAAAATCAGCACAATCCCATGCCATCCATGCTTTCAATGATGTTTACATTCAAGAGACCCCACAGAAAGACTAGGCCCATGCACCACTCACTATCCCTGGGCATAATGGATGGAAGCTAGGCAAAATGGGTGCAGGCCTGAGAACACTGCCTGCATTCAAAATGGCCCCCACCCACATGGCCAGTCCCCATCAACAACACCCCAAAAAATCGAAAAACACACAAAAAACACCACAATCCAATGGCATCCATGCCCTCCATGATGTTTACATTAAAGAGACCACACACAAAGACTCAGTCCATGCACCACTCACTACCCCTGGGCAAAAGGCCCCAACAGCAGCCCCAAAAATCGAAAAACACACAAAAATCAGCACAATCCCATGCCATCCATGCCCTCAATGATGTTTAAATTCAACAAAACAGTTGTATCATGCACCCATAACTAACCCTGGTCCTACTGGATACTGTGGCTGCCCACAATATATTTCATTTAATGTTCTGAAAAAGTTCCAAAATTGTAGTTGCAGCAACTGTAATGCCCCAAACAAACTTACTTGTGAAAGTTGATTTCTAATCCAAAAGTGATCCAAAAAAAGTCAAAAAGGCCTCAAATCCAAATATCCAGCAGCATCCACAAAAAGTAATCCTTCCAGGTCAAGATCCAAATGAAAGTGACCAGCACATGAAGAAAGCACTGGGAGGAGCCTGCTGGACAGGAACAGGAAGTTGGAAACTGTGGGGCACTTCCTTCCTCCCCCCCCCCAAAATGGACTCCTTGCAAAAAAAAGTGCAGGCAAATGTCAACCTTAGGAGTGATTCTGATAAAAATCATCATTTTCAGAAGGTTTATGCTGCTTGCTGGTGGATTTCTTGTGCAGAATTGCAAATTTTGCAATTTCGCGAGTGCGAGATTGTTGCTCCCCGCCGCATCTACGTGTTCGCAATAGTTTACTCCCGCGATGCGTGATCACTAGCCTTTATGACGTACTCGCGTTGACAAACTCTCGCTGTGCAAGGTGGCGGGTGCGATGACGTAATCGCGGTCGACAAACTCCCGTGGGATCACGCAGCAAGATCCAAAATGGCACAGCACACGCAAACATGGAGAAAAACAACTCTTCAAACGCTGAATGACGGTAAGTGAACGCCGCGCGCCGCAATATTGTATTTGTCAAGCGCGACCAAGCAAAAAAATCCCCTGCGTGCGAATTTTCGAATTTTCAGCAAATTCGCGAGAATTCGCGGATCGCGAATTTGCCAAAAATCCACAAAATGCGCGATTGGAATGGATTTTACGCCCATGCTTAGTTAATAATTCTTTATCTATGTATAATTGGGAGATCTCTGTGTATAGAAGAAGGGGTAGGCGGGCAAGGGTAAAAGGGGAAAAACTATGGAAGTCCCTAACTAAATGGTTAAGTAAGGATTAGTCGATACTACAATAGGTATGATTGTGCTTTTTATGGTGTATTACTTTCATTTGGATTTGGAGCTGGAAGGATCACTTTTTGTGTATGTCTGCTGCAACATAGCATTTGATTGGATTTATTGAGAACTTTTGGATTTGAAATTTTCTTTTACAAGTAAGTTGGAGAATTGGTGTACATGTTTGTTTGATGTGGGCTTTTTTTAACTACAGCTTTCTGGGCTTTTCAATCCTTGTTAAAAATTATTATTGAGGGAGGCCTGTACTTTCATGAGGGGCCAAGTTGTATTTCTTTGAAATTTCACCCAGTAGGCCTAGAGGTACCCATGGGTCCAACCATGTTTCTGTGGTGTCTGTTGAATTTCAAGTTTTTAAACATCATGGATGGCATTGGATTCAATTGCAAACTCTGTTTTTTGTAGTAGAATTTCAGTTTTTGTGTGTAATTAAATATTGGCTTTTCAGACAATAGGTAATCTTAGTAGTTCATATAGTTAGTGTAGGCCTGCTTGAGTTCATTGTATTTACTTCCTGTGGGTGGCCTGGCCATGTAGTGGCGGCCATTTTGTTTTTCCAGCCACTGTGCTTTTGCCATAGGCCTCCAAGCTTGTGGCCTACTCTGCTAGTAGCCCAGAGGCACTACTGGAGTCATCATGGCCCAGGGTGCATGAAAGTTAATCAACTGTTTTTGTGGTGTTTCTTTAATTTGTAACATCATGTATGGCATGGATGTCTTTGGATTGATTTTCAAAATGTGGTTTTTGGTGTGGAATTTCAGGTTTTGGGTGTGTGTTAAATAATATGGCTTTTTCTGCCAGTAGGTAACCCTAGGAATTCAGCTCGCTTAGTTTTGGTAACTTGCACAGTGCGACAACGCGACCTTACATTTTTTGTCTTCTTCGCGGGCTCAATCTGCGTGCTTGGGCATGCGATAACAACGTTTTGTAGAGTTCTCCCTGCCAAACACACTGAATTTGCAATCTTGCGAGCAATATGTCTCGAGTTGCATCAAACCTTCTCGAAAATGTTGATTTTCTTAATTTTGCTAATAAAACTCCTCAGGTTGTCATTTGGTTGTAGTTTTTGGAGCATGGAGTCATTTTTCTTTTTTTCAAAGAGGAAGGAAGTTCCCCACAGACCTCAACTTCCTTCTTCCTGTCCTGTATGTACTTTGTTGTTTGAGGGTGGGCTGACCATGTGGGCGGCGGCCATTTTGTGAAGCCAAACATTGTCCTTTTGCCATAGGCATGTATTGTCTGTTTTCTCTTTCTTTTCATGTTGTTATGCGTGGCCAGGCCATGTGGCGGTGGCCATTTTGTGTGACCTTCCATCGTGCTTTTGCTATAGGCCTCCAAACTTGTGGTCTATTCTGCCAGCAGGCCTAGAGTCCCAGAGGTAGTCAGTGGGGGTGCTTGATGTAGCTGTTTCTATTTTGTCTGTTGAATTTAACATCATTTAGGGCATGGATGGCATTGGATTGAATTTCCAAATGTGATGTTTAGGGTGTAGGTAACTTTTTGGGTGTGTGTTAATAAATGCCTTTGTTGTATGTGCTGTTTTTGTGTAATTTGCCAACCTTTTTAGCCATGTGGATTTTATTTTTTGCATTCAGCTGTGATGTGTAAATAAAATAACAGGCATCCTCCTTTGTCTGGCCATATAGGGATATAGGCCTGCTTGCTTGAGTTTATTGTATGTACTTTCTTGTTGGTGGCGGGCTGACCATGTGGGTGGTGGCCATTTGGTGAAGCCAGGCATTGTGCTTTTCCCATAGGCCTGCTTTGTCTGTTTTTTATTCCTTTCTTATTTTTATTCCTTTTCTTATTTTTTGTGAGCACCTGGCCATGTGGTGGCGGCCATTTTGTGGGACCAGCCACTGTGTTTTTGCCATAGGCCTCCAAGCTTGAGGCCTACTCTGCCAGTAGGCCCAAGGGTACTACTCGAGTCATCATGGGTGCATGAAAGTTTATCAACTGTTTTTGTGGTGTTTGTTTAATTTGTAATATCATGTACGGCATGGATGGCTTTGGATTGATTTTCAAAATGTGGTTTTTGGTGTGGAATTTCAGGTTTTGGGTGTGTGGTAAATAATATGGGTTTTTCTGCCAGTATGTAACCCTAGGAATTCAGTTCGCGTAATTTTGGTAACTTTGCACAGTGCGACAACACGACCTTACAGTTTTTGTCTTCTTCGCGTGCTCAATCTGCGTGCTCGGGCACGCGATAACGACGTTTTGTACAGTTCACGCTCCCAAACACGCCGAATTTGCAATCTTGCAAGCAATATGTCTTGAGTTGCATAAAACCTTCTCGAAAATGATGATTTTGTTCATTTTGCTAAAAAAACTCCTCAGGTTGTGATTTGGTTGTAGTTTTTGGAGCATGGAGTCATTTTTCCGTTTCCCAGAGAACTCAACTTCCTGTTCCTGTACTTTGCATGTACTTTGTTGTTTGAGGGTGGGCTGACCATGTGGTGGCGGCCATTTTGTGTGACCTTCCACTGTGCCTTTGCTATAGGCTTCCAAACTTGTGGCCTATTCTGCCAGTAGGCCTAGTCAGCGGGGTGTTTGATGTAGCTGTTTCTATGTTGTCTGTTGAATTTAACATCATTTAGGGCATGGATGGCATTGGATTGAAATTCCAAATGTGGTGTTTGGGGTGTAGTTAACTTTTTGGGTGTGTGTTAAATGCCTTTGTTGTATGTGTTGTTGTTGTGTAACTTTCCAACCTTTTAGTCATGGGGATTTTCTTTTTGGCATTAAGCTGTGATGTCTAACAGGCATCCTCCTTTTTCTGGTCATATAGGGATATATAGGCCTGCTTGAGTTTATTGTTTTCTGGGCTTTACCCATGTGCCTGTGATGAGTGACCAAGTGGCTGGGAGCCGTGGTGGTGGTAGAAGTAGTGTGCTGTTTTGTTTTTGCCACATAGGCCTGGTTGTCTTTCCATTGTTCCTGTTGGCTTACTGTTTACATCCCCATTGCTATCTGCTGCAGGTCACTGATGCTGCTTCCATCCGACATGATGCACAAATTAAGGATAAACAAGTTCCACTTCACCAACAACCACCCATGCGTCCACTCCTTCCTTCCTTGACTTGGCTTTGGGTTTGACACAAACACCGCTGAGGATTCTTGCTATCCACTATCCACCCATATTGTGTCGCCCACCTAGGCAGGCATCTTCTTTCACCTTCCACCCATCCTTCAACAACCCATGCATCTGATTCCTATCAGCCACCTGCATGCTTCTTCCAAAGTATCCTTCTATGCTAGTCGTATTACATCTCTTTCGTCCTTCCTCCTTCCACCCTAGTTCACTTCTTTCCCTTTTTGTTCAACACATCCATCAAGGTCATCTGATCTGACTTTTAGTCTTCTCCATAACTTTCACAGCTGAGATGGAGTCTGATAGAAGAGGCCTTTGTTTATTCAACTCACGCTTGTAATGCTATTGCTAATGCATTGGTTATGCTAAGTAAAGGGTGTCTTCTTCAACCATTGTATATTGTCCAGTACAACTTCAACCTCATACGAACTTAATGTCTCACAGTACAGTGAGGGAAATGTTCCCCTTCCACCTAGTAATGCCAGTAAGTAATGAATATAACTTACCACCGCTGCTCTTTCCTCCCCCACTGGTGCTCCTGCAGGTGGCACATCTCCTGCCCCCTCCTGGATGGCAGCATTAGCATCGCCGCTGGCCCCGTCGGCACTGGTGGTTGGTACTGGTTGTGCACCTATAAAAACAAGTACACCTTTTTAGATCCCTGCACACCTCCCCCTATTTGACTCGTTTTTTCACCAGGAAGGAAGATTGAAAAAACAGTTAACGTACAACATAAATCATCACTAGTCCAAATTGCCTACTACAGTAGAGCCAGTAGACAGACATTAGTAGTATTATTAATTTATTATATGGTCCCTAGGGTCATCTCATCTCTACTCCTACTCTAGTCTTTGGAAAGTTAGCCTCAGCCATGTAACCATTTTAGATTCATGTCTACTGTTTTGCACATGTTACCTCACAGCTAGTTGCGCGGTAAGATGCCTTTGAGGCCACAATAGTGTTGCATACAACTGAAGAGGTTGAAAAACAAGGCACATTTTTTATGGAGTTTGGTTAGTCAGTCCCTATTGCTTAGCCATAATGTTAGACTTTTTGGCATAACTGCAAAAAGCTTTCATAATTGTATTTTATACTGTCTAATGTGCCCCATTTTTCTCATAAAAGGCCGATGAGAAGATTGCCTTCTACGAACCAGAGATTTGTAGAGCTTACGAAAGATGCATGTGTAACCAGTATACGTTCAACGGGGTAAACATCCTTTACAACGCAACTGTTACAACGAAGTACCTTTACGACGCAACCATTACAACGCAACTTTTACAACGACTTGCGCTGGGGGGCACTCTAGGATATGGAATAGTTTCCAACACCTTCCCTACTATCTACGGGGACTGGAGTTGGAATAGTAAATGAAACTATTCACTATCCAGTGCCCCCCAACGCAAGTCGTTGTAAAAGTTGCATTGTAAAACTTGCGTCGTAAAGGCATGCGTTGTAATAGCATGCGTTGTAATGTCATACATCCGTTCAATGGTGAGGGTTCTCCCACAATTCCCACTGTTCTCTATCATGCACTAGTTGTACAAATGTTTAGTTTTAATCTTCTTTATTTTGCATGGTGGAGCTGGATGTATTTCATGGAACAACTTAAAAGCTTTTTAATATTTGAAAATATAAAGCTTTTGAATTTGCACATAGACTCTGTGGTATATTTGGAGTGTCTGTTGTTGTGGACTTACATGAGTGAGTGAGCGAAAGGGTGTTATGTTCTGGGTTGTGTAATAAAATCATTGGGTATCTTCGTGTGGGGGGTCGGGACAAATGACTAATGACTGAGACACTATAGCTAGTCGGTCAGTGAATTGTGGGTTCTTCTGAGTTCTGTGACTGAGGTGTAAGTAAGGTCCAACCTCCCATCACCAACATCCTATTTTCTTGTGCAAAGTTCTGTATGTGGCTGTGCAGCATACCCACAACAGTAGTAGTAGTATGTACTACTACCCTAACAAAAAATACGATACAAACATCTTGTTGCGCATTTAGTTGGTGGGAATTGTCAAAGCCTAGAGATTAACGAGGACAACGCAAAGGACAGGAGTGGACCCAGTGGCTACAGCTATTCTATCACAGCTTAATTCAAAAGAATACCTTAACTAAAGAGTGGCCAACAGGGCAAGCTTAGCTACAGACAGTCTAATAGTAGTAGTACAGAGAGTCATAGCAGAGGCAGTTGGAAGGATCTGAAAGGCAGGGATACCCAAAAGTTGGAAAACAGATAATGAAGATCAAAGAAGCTTTAGTTAAAAATGGAATTAGGGGGAAGCTTAATTAATAGTTTGGAAAAAAATAAGGGGCGTTAAAAGTTAGGGAAATATAATTGTTAATATTATAGGCACTGTAGGACTTACTGGGGCCAGCAGCAGGATCCTGGGTAGAGGTGCGCTTCTCTGGTGGTTGTTGTCCCACCGACTCGGACCCCATCTGCTTGCCCCTGGGTGCTGATTATATAAGAAAAAATGAAGAAAGAGAGAAACATTGAGTGCTGTGAAACAAAAAAATCAACCAAATAAACGCTCAAACATTTTAGGAAACAACAATTGTAATAAAATTGACCTTTTTAAAGTTTATACGACTACTGGCTTGCAGGATTCACGGACCGTCTACTTATATGAACACTAATCAAATGTTCCATAATCATTCTGATTGCAGAATACTAACTAACGAAGCCAGTACCACCTAAACTACACCACCTATTCCAGATGGGCCAATTGTTCAGTAAGTCGGCATTTCCATTCTATTTTTGCCAGCAAAAATGCATAGATGCGATGGAGGACATATGCATACATTTGTGCAGATACCAAATTGTTGGTTGGTTGCATCATATCATATGTTGTTCTGCTACTGACTCAGTGACAATGCTATTGCTAAGCCTACCACTCACTAAACAAGCTGCAAAAAGGTTCTATGGAGGACAGGGGTAAAAAGCATTCAGTGACAGAGGAGGCGTTGCACAGACCGTAAAAAAAATATGAACTAATACTAAGTAAACCTATAATCCATCCACCACTATTTCACTGAAGGACAATGGAAGGACTAGACTCTAGCAATATAACTAACTTCAGTTCTCTAAAGTTAACTCTAACATCAATAATCAGCCAAAGCTAGTGCAAAGTTACAAACAAGTAAGAGAAGTGCCTAGCAGCACCTGTGCCATTTAATCACAGAAGATTTTGTCACGGAATTGATCTGCAATGTAACTAAGCGAACCAGTAATCGTTCATGTTATTCGTCCAAGATTTATACACAATACTTATACTACTATATATTGCTAGCTACTCACCAAACCCCACGACCTCGACACCTAGCAGGTCCAAAAGATCTTGCTCCCGGTCCAGGATGTCGGACCACCGGTGGGCCAGCTGCTAATGGGTGCGCCGGATCCCCGAGCAGCGAAACACTGCCCGGCGCACCTTTGCCCACCGGCGGTGATGCTTCTGGGTAAGGTACCCGGAGCCTGGCCTGCCGCCTGCTGCCAAGGTCAAGGGGAGGTGGTGCTGGATGAAGAAAACCAGGGCAGCCGCCTCCGCCTCCCCGAAAAGTTGCCGGCCTGCACCCCTGCAGGGCGCATTCTGCTACAAGGCAGCCAGCTCTTGGGCGCCGGCGCCTTGCCCTTCGAGCCGGTATTGCTGCCCTTGGCCATGGTTCTGGGGTGGAGGCAGAAAAGAAAAGAAGGAAAAAATTAAGTTAGGGGGAAGAGGTAGGAGTTTGAAAATAGAAGTACAATAACACAGTAGAAAAGTAACAAAAACACAATGAAAGTAGAAATAAATCACAAAATATAAAGTTAGGGACAGAGATGATAAATAAAATAAGTGAGAAAAACAGTGAACATAAGTAAAGATTGCAAAGATAAAAGCTGGATAGAAAACTAGGTCCAGAACCATAGCATAGAGTGAAAAACAAGATGGCCACGCCCGTCGCGACCACGTGGGTAAGTTTGCACGATATTTCTCGCTAACACGCACTTGTCGTCGTGAACAAGCAGATATAGTTCCCGAACATGACTTGCACAATGCGAACACGTTATACGCGACCCGGAACAGGAAATAAGGCAATGCGAGCGGGCGGGACAATTGAAAAAACAAGATGGCCGTGCCCATAGCCCACCGCATGGATAAGTTCGCGAACTACGATCCCCGAGCACGCAGACAGCGCCCCGAACACGCACAACGCGGCCCAAGCAAGAAAAATGGCTCGCAAACTGGTCCGACAAGCGACTACGCACGCTTACTACGCCCACCCCTAATTAAGAGCCTATCTTTTTCCGTAGAGTAGCTCCACATATGAATTGCCTGGATCAGTAATGGTATGTTGTTTCAGGGACCGTTCTACCCTTCCAAGATGGCGAGCACTGCCAGTCCCCATTTCATTTTTATTACGTGGCAGATTCGACTGGAAGGTATAATCTCACCATTTCCGGGATATACTCTATTTGAATACGGGAGATGTGAGCGGCGTGTCACCAGGAGATGCGGTCGGGGACCCAGCCTTAAGATCAGACCATTACATCGGTGATTAAAATAGCACGATACCCCAATGGGCAATTAGAAGTGTACTATCCCTTTAGGTAAATGCAGGTGGATGTTATTTTCGTGTCATAACGAACCGGTAATCGCACATTATTCAATCAAACAGACATCATATGCTGCATTCATCTTTGTTTGTGAGCCTATATTTTTAACATTAGCCCCTTAATCATCTCTCTGTTCTAGATTAAAACACATCTTTAGATGACGTGGTCCAGACATTAAAGAGAGAACCAGTTATTCATCTCCCCATGAAGACATGGATTAACCAACATTTCAAAATCTCAGCAACTGCTGGGGAACCTTCGGGTGTTCCCTTCATGTGAATTACTGAGTTAGCACTGTTTCTGGCTATATACCTGAGAACCTCTTTAACAATCCCGGCCTTATTGACACCTGTCTGTTTTAATTACCTAGGGAAATATAGACTTGAGATCCCGAGCTATATTCTATTTTTTTCTATGGAACTTGCAGGCACCATTAGTTATCCAGCCTTGTCCATCTGTGGGCTTAGTAAATAGGCTTGTTGATGTAACCATTGCCCTTTCTATAGTCACACTAATTGAGCCAGCTACCTCACCTGTTGTTTATTCTCCCACACCAATATGCACTTAATGATATAAGGATTTTTGTATTCCATTCCTTGAATCAGACAACTTCATTTACCCCTTAATGGGAATCTAATCATCGACTCTGCAGCCTCTAGATTATAAGGTAATTTTATTGGTTAGTACATATTTAGGCCCGTAGTAAATCAGGTTAGCATCTTTGCTCTCACCTATATGTACCTAGCATGATGATGTATCGTTGTTTCTGCACAGGAACGTCTATTATCATCTACTCCGATACCTATTTTTCTTCTCGCCATCCTCCAGCAGTACCATTGTTTATAGGTATGCCACCTACCTTAAGGTCATCCCAGTTATCCAACCGTCAAGTGGACCGGATATCGCGTTAGATCTTTGGTGAGTGCGCTCAGCACCTCTCACTAACTATCATTAGAAATGCAGATACTAGTTCTACTTTTTCTTTCTAGCATGTTATCTTATTCTCTTTCCACTCTAGACACCCTAGACACCTTTCACAACACTTTGGCACTTTATTCTGGATTTCTCGTGGTTAGGTACGGCAATTACCACAGGCATGTATAGCATGTTCCCTTGGGGTATACGGTTTAGAGCAATCTTCTGCAGCATCTCTTTGGTAAACACAACCCTTCTCTCTGCCTCTTAGATTTATTTTCAGACAACATTTTATCAGTAGTCCTACAGGTTAAAATATCTAGGCTATTTGTTGTTGTCCTGTTTCGATCTAGTTCACACTGTGAACGTATCCTGATGAAGGCCTTGCCGAACCGCGCATAGTGTCAACATACCGCCAGCTTCTCTACAATATCTGGTCTTTTGTATCGCATATTAAGCACAAACAGTAATACATTTTTATCAACTGTTATAATCTAGATGGTTCAAAAAATATAATAAGGATAAAAAACAGTAGTTCATTATGTCTCTTATGACCAAATGTGTATTGATATGTATGTATCTACTGTGAAATTTGGACAACACACGAAAATGTTGTCTTGTGTAATTTATAATACACTTATGTATATACCTGTTTTTATATATAAAAATGAATGAAACAAATAATTCATTATAAACATAAAAAATAAGATAAAAATAATTTATTAACATTCATGTGTATCATTCTGTGTGTTAGTCTGTGCACATGCTTTAAGGTGAATTATGTTCTAGATTTTCAGCTTGTATTTAGCGTATCATTGGCCTACCCATGCCTTTTTTTTCTTAACTATATTTAAGATTTGGCTAGTTTATCTTGTAAACAGGGACCCCTGTATTTCTTAAGTCCTTGTATACAAACATCCCACAGGAGGCCAGTGAATAAAATTCCCCTCAAAATGGAATGGGACTCTATTACTCCGCATGAGCTTGTTCTAGATATGGCACATTTGGCTCTCAGATAAAATGTTTTCGAGTTTGAAGGTGAGTACTACCTTTCTGGTGAATGGAACATCTGGTGAATGGAACATCAATGGAGAGCACTTTTGCTCCCAGCCTGGTTTGGTAATTGGCTAAATGCACTCAACCCGTCATTGCGGTTCACTATCACCATTGGTGGAAGTGAATAAAGCTTCCTTGTCCTTCTCATAAAAGAAAACAATGAAAAGCTAGAGAGTGAGGTTTTCTACAAACCGAAAGACCGTAATATCCTTCTGCAGTTCGAAAGTTTCCTTCCCTTCGTATTGCGGGAAAATCTGCCAGTAGGGCAGGTCGCATGCTAGGAAACTCTGTGAAAAACTATCTGAAAAGAACTGTCCCCCAAGAAAAACCAAGAAAGCAAACAAAAGATTCCTGAATAATAAGAGGGACCAACTACTGATGATGTACAAAAAGGAGGGTAGCGATAGGTTGATATATATTTACAGCACTATGTCAAATGCTTTCCAAAAGGAAATCAATAAAAAGTGGAGTATCCTAATATCAGGTCAGTGATATCAGCCAATGTACTCATTCAGGAGAGTGAATAACATAAAAGACCTAGTGGTACACACTCTACCCAGAAAAACTACAGACCAGAACAACCAGACCACCCTTTGGAATCTCCCAACCCCTGTTGGCCACTCACTGTGTGACAATTGTAATGTATTACCTCTGACTAAGAGAGAGAAAGAGTTGGCCTTGGGGATGAGCATGCTTTGGAAATTGAAGAATTTGACTAATTGTATCAACATGCATGTGACCTCACCTATGTGAGTATGATAACCAGAAAAGTGCGCACTCATATCACAAAATACCGAAATACTATCCGGTGTAAGGGAGATGCCACAAAACAAACACAACATGACTTAGAGAAAGGGCATGTGGAAAACGAGTTGGAGTGGTGTGGTGGTGGTGTGCTTTTATGATTTTATTCTGAAAATTTAATAAAGCTTGTTTTGATTTGATTTGATTTGAGTTGGAGTGGTACATGTTAGAGAAACTCAAGCAATCAGGTACAAACATGGCAAGACCACTCTTACTCTTTAAACAAAGATGGATGTATAGGCTACAGAAGGACCTGTATGGGCTGAATGACGAGATACCCTGGGTTAGCCTCAATTCTTGAATTATGACCACACACCCTTGGAATTGTTCTGGCAATACATGCTTATAGATTTGGATTTATGAAAGACTTATAAAAGAACTTTCCTGTTTCGGGTTAAACGAATGTCTGGATCAGATGAAAAGCACAGAGAGAATATGCTATACTACACAATTAGGATCCTACTGGCACTCTCCACTTTATCACACACGTCATTGGCCAATGTAAGGATTTTGGCTTGAGTTTATGCTCAGGGTTTTTCATGCCAAAATAAACTCAAAAGACATTGGGATAGGAGTGAGATCTCTATTTAAAAAAATATTTGATAGACTCCTCTGGAGGGGTAGAACAATGCCAAAAAAGTGTTTTCATACTATGAATTCCCAGTTTAGCAGGGCATTCAGCTCACTAGTAAGACCAAGGGGCAATATCAGCCACCCGCCTACAAGTGGGGATTACCTTAGTTCCTCGTGAATGCTATATGTCTCTCATTATAAGAAAAAACACAATTCCCATGAATATCCCGCACTAGCAGGGTGCTCACTTCCTTAAACATGCGTCACTAATAAGACCACAGGGCAGAAATTAGGCACCCGCCTACTAGCAGGGATTACAAGAGATTCTCACGTAGTCTTCATGGCACTCAGTACAAGAATGACTGCAATTCCCATGAATACCCCACGATTGCAAGGCCCTCACTTCCTTAACATGCCCACAGTGCGTCCAACTGACATCCTTCTATCAACTTTGAAGACGAACAGCCCAAATAGATGGCAGCCACTCCCCTCACCTGTACTAGTGGTCAGGAGTGGTTATATGTAGGTAACCCCGAATGGCATACCTTTTGTCGAATCAAGTGAGACAAGTTTAATTTTAACACTTCTCTTCAACCCACGCTGTCCCTACCTTGGGACGGGTCATTTGGGCAGTGTAGAGGTCTCAGTGCTGCTGGGCAGTTTGTTATTTGTAGGATCCTGGCATATCAGGGGTCACTGTTGTAAATGGGTTTCCAAACAAGAGAGTAACACAGCCTTGGTTCTATGTATGCAATGGGTGCAACAACAAATGACACGGTAGTGCGGAATTATACAAAGCGGTACTGGGGCACTCAGCTTCATGTTTAACATGATAATGTATGGCATGTAGTGCTTTTTGCATGAGTGTGAGTACAGATTGCCTAACGTGATGGTAATAACTTTATGGTATCCATGACTTGTAGATGCATGCATCAAGTTTTAAAGACATCAAGCATGGTTGCAAAACTGCCTAATGTGAAGGTATGAAGAACAACGTGCATTTTGTTTTTGGATGAGTACCAAGAGCCTAACTGTACAGCGATTACCATATGTTTACGATTGCCTATATGTGTGCACAGTGAGTGTTAAGGATATTCTGGCAGAGTAGTAGGACCACTAGGTGGATGCTCGCATATAGGAGCAGCAGACATGTTCTGAATGACCTAATACTTACTTAAGTAACAAAAATGTTTGTAATTAATGATTGATGGCATCACTTATCAGAAGACTAATTGTGGCCCACTAGATAATGATAAAGCAGATTCCTGCACAGAATACATTCCCTCATAGATGCTGGGGTGTTCCCCCAGGAAAGTGCTACTCATAGGCAACCCCATACCTGTGTAGATCTGAGAAGGGAGCAAGTTGCCCCTTTCCAGGTAGGATGACCTACTTCCGCACTTAACCTTTGTTACCTTAAGATTAGTGTGTGACTACAAAGGACGTCACCCCCTCCTTGACCAGGAAGCTGGTATCCCCTAAAGTCTAGGGTAAAGAATAGTCTAGTTTTTTTTATTAATATTATTGGCTCATAAGGATATTGTTGATATCATATGTCATCGTTGATTGTGAACCTACGAGGGTTTTACGCGCTCCCACTTCTTCATGTGTGTCAGTTTGTACTGGTTAACTTTTGTTAATCCTTTCCGAATAGGTTACTGTATTAAATACTAGATGCAGTATGAGGTAGGATTCACCTGGGATAAATGTAGCTTACACTTTATAGCAACAGTTGTCTATGTAGCAATTAGGGCCACTGAGGCTAGTTAAGGGATCCATAAGCCCTGAAGAATGCCTCAGACCTATTAGGTTATAATTGATGGAGGAACCCTGAGGTATTTTTAGCAAGTCTGGATCTTGCTTTGTCTAGTAGTTTTTTTAGGAACTCCTTCCTTTCTTTAAGTCATCGTGGAGGTTTAGCCCGCCCTGGTGGCACTCACCTACCAGAAGATGTCAATGATGATGCATGACACTATTATGTGTGTGAGATTTTCTCTTCCATGAAGGATGGCATTCCTCGTAAGTGCAACAGAAGTCCTGTGATGTCCAAACTCTGAATTCTTGATTGTTTTGGGAAGATTACGAAATAACATATCATCTATCGTTCTCTTTTTGTTCCTTGCACTGCCGTACTAATTTTTGGGTTTTCATTGATACTCCTGGGATGTACGGTGGCCTACATCCACCTCTCTATTTATGTGCTAGAGCTCCAATATTTATGCTTGGTGACAGCCTTGAAGTGGAATAAACTTCAAGACTGCTCCCCACATCTGATTCTAGAATTTCCTTCCTCCCAGCCCTGAACCCAGGGTGTCTGGAGTCACAAAAGCTGTGCTAGGTTTTTGTGTGGGTGAGGAGGCAGCTCCTTTGAAGTGCGAATGTGGTAGGTGACAGTTCTGCCCCACCGTGGCCCATCATGCCAACACCCAGTGTTCTTTTATGATACTGACTGGGAAGAATACACAAAGGCCAATTGCCAACTACACCTACTCATGCAACCGAGGATAAGGCTGCAGGCACCAAATGACTAGGACAGGAAAATGCCAACTTTCAGAAAGTTTCATTTTCAAAATAGTGACTTATAATCTGACTTTCCATTTAAGAGGGTTTTAAATTACAATTCATTAGAAACCCAACATGACATCCCCATCTGCTCGTAATTAAAAAAGTAATCAATTATTAAATGTAATAAGGTAACCCAATGTTATCCAATAGGTGAGATAAGCCTTGCAGTAGGGAAAAACAAATTTAGAAATGTTTCACTACCAGGACATGTACAATTTAAAACTACATGTCAAACCTTTTAAATTCGCTGCACCCTGCCCTATGTGCTGTTTATAGCTTTCCATAGGGTTGACTTACATGTATTAAAATGAAGATTTGGAAATGGTAAAAGGTTTATTTTGACAGGTCAAAATTGCAGCTTAAAACTGCATAAAGGCTGGAACGGTTGGCATGAGAAATGTTTAAAAAGGTTACCTGGGTGGGTGGCACAATAAGTGCTACTAGTAGTATTAAATTACAGGCCTTGAGTACATGTAGTTCTACTAGGGACTTATAAGTAACTTAAATGTGTAAAAGCATGTAAGCCAAGTTTACCATGTTTAATAGAGAGAACACAAGCACTCTAGCACTGGTTAGCTGTGGAAAAGTGCACAGAGTCCTAAAGGCCAACACAAACTGGTTCATAACACAGGGGGTGTGAAGGCAAAATGTTTTGAGTTGACCCTGCAGCGAGAACCAGGTCCAACAACTGTGCTGTTGATTTCTTTATAAAATAGAGTATCAGCTTTTGATGCTTTCTTGACTATTCACTACCTTGACAGGGAAACACTATAATGAGGGCACATATATGTGGATACACGTGTAAGGAGGTTGAAACAGGGGAAGTAGGAGAAACTGTGGCAACAGGGCAAAAGGTGAGGGCCCAATGGGGAAAGAAACAGAGGGCATACAGTTATTTGGAGGCATTACATACAAGGCAGACACAACAGGCTGCAACTTGGAAGTTTTTCAAATGTAAAATCTTTGTGAGCTATTAGACATTTTTTTCACCTACAATGTAATTATGAGCTAGAATTATTTTCCTTTCCGCATACAGGTTGTAAGTACCCTTGGACTTTTTTAAAGGCTCTTAGTCAGGCTATTGAATTATGTGTGGTTGTGTCTTTGTGTTTGAGTGTGAGTGCGTGTGTGTGCACAAAATGCGCATTAATATAAGTAAATTCTGCTTAATCGAATCCTCTGAGTAACATTTGATACCGCAGATATAGTTCAACTCTATGATTCACTTATCTTGTTTGTGCATCCATTTGAGGAGATAATTAGTAGACTGATGAACTTCCATGACTAATACTTTACATAATGTACACCCAAATTTTAAGATGGTAAAAACTTCAGTCTATTTAAAAAAATTGTGGCATGCCAAGCAACTAAATGATTTTGACTCTTGGATAACTCTACGATAAACTCTGTTAGTACAGTGTACCGTAGTTTTGGAGGGAAAGGTAGTGATTATTAAATAGATTTTGTGTGTAAACTCTTAATCTCTCTGTATGCAGCATGTCTGTACATGTTGCATGATTCTTGTACATTAAGTTGGCTGCCAAAAATATCCTTTAACTTTTGCTATTATTTTATATCTTTTAGGATGGGCAACAGTCTTAGAGTCATAAAGCCAATTCATAGTTTGTTCTCATAGTTGCACCAAAGCTAAATAGAACATTTTCCTTCGTGTAACTACCAATCCTTCTCACTTTCTCACTTATTCCTTCATTTCTTTGAGCCACATTTCTTTATCAACAGACTATAGTTCTGTGCTCACTTTGAATAATAGGATTTCAACATTTGTAAAAGCTATAAAAGGATTAATGTTGGTTTTGTCTAGAAAATGCATCAGCCTTACCAGGTTTATAATTGAACACAGTGTCATAATCAGAAAAGGTCTATGTGGATCTCTACTGCCTAGAAGTTAGAAAGGAGAGGATGTGGTGCAACGTCTGACTCAGTAGCTGGGATCCAGGTACCAGTTTTGGTGCAATATCCTGTGATTCTGGGCAAATTACTTAATCTCTCCATGCCTACGGACAGCTCTCGGATAACCTCAAAGGTGACAAGCCGTGCTATATGAATCTACAAGCTTAACTTAGTGTTCTCTCATAGGAAACAAAAGGTTTAGCCATCTTCATTGGACAATGTGATGGTAACTATTTTGCAAAGAAGTTTGGTAATGGGTCTGACCTTCTCAACCAATTTGTTAATAAATCTCCTTAAAAAGTTAGCAAAGTCTTAAAAACTGAGTCTGGCTTGTAGCCATGGGTCAATTAAATATCCCTGAGACTTTTTTCTACCCTATTTCCTTGTGGGCTAATCATGTAGCTCAACGCTTCTCCTGAAGTAGAATGGAATGCATGCCTTTCAAATCTGGCAAAAAGATGATCTCCCAATCTTTGTAATACTATCTTAATATGTTGCAAATGCTTCCAGAGTATCGGAGTAAATTAAGATATCATCAAAATATACTGTTAAAAATAAATCTAAAAATCCTCTTAGCAGTTAATCAATAAACAACAGGTAGGCAGCAGGGCTTTACAGAGTGCGGAAGGCATGATTTGATATTCAAATGTGAAAACTTAGTATGTAACAAAGTTTTCCATTCATCACCCTCTAGAATTCTAATCAAATGATATGCGCATGTATGATCAAACTTAGTAAAAATAGTTGTTTATTTGATCTAGTCCAAAACAACAGATATCAATGATAACAGGTACATGTTTATGACTGTAATCTGGTGTAAACTATGGACATCAGGCCGTATGGGTTTTAATGGTGCAATAGTACAGGGCTGCTGTGGCTCTGAGTACTCCTTGAAAATCTCATGGCTAAAATACACCAAGAATGTTATGTCTGATATCTGCCACCCAGAATATTATGATGACCCTCAAATTCTGCAGTATATTATGAGGAAATCATTAAAGAGAGAATGTCTAAATATCCTAGAGGAAGCGAGATTGACGTTGGAAGTGGTCTAGCCCACTGTACAGCATAAACAAATGGGTTTTACCAGTTTCTCGATACAACCGTATTTATTCAGTGTTTTTACCACTCAACACTTCAGGCTAGATATGTTTCACTGTCTGATTATTTCTATTTCTATTTAAAAGATTTGTAGAGCGCGAAATCTGCCCCAGCCAAGAGGCGTCCCGGCGCTAACAGCAAATAGGAAACTACAACACAGGGGGGAATGAAGAAGAAAGAAGAAAATCTTTATTTGGTTTTTTACAACCATAACATGTAACACTTTAAAATTGACTACAAAGTATGTTAAAAAACAATTTCGAAATAAAATATATATAATTAAATCTTAATAAATAGAAAAAGAAAATTATTCCACTCATCTAGTAACCGTATTCACAGGGGGGAATGAGAGCGACCTACATAGTGGGAAAGAGAAAAGTTTTAATAGCTTTCCTAAATTCAAGTAAGCTGCTGAGGCCTCGAATATGGAGGGGCAGTGAGTTCCAGAGAATAGCCGCTCTGTACCGGAAGGAGCGCCCTCCGGCCCGAGTCCTCCTAACCCGAGGGACCACTAGCAAATGTTTGCACATGGAGCGAAGCTGATGCGAGGGGACGTAAGAAGAGAGCAGATCAGTCAAAATGTTAGGGAAGGCGAACTTCAAGATTTTAAAGGCTATGTAAAGAGCCTTGAACTCAATCCGTTGAGCCACAGGCAGCCAATGAAGGCGGCGGATTGCATTAGTCACCAAACAGACTCTGCGCAGACCCAGAAGAGATCTTTCTGCGGCGTTCTGTACTCTCTGTAGCCTGTGTACTTCCACTTTGTTAGCCCCCAGATACAGAGAGTTCGCGTAATCAAGCGTAGATGTAATCGAGGTCTGAAGGATGATATGTCTGGTTGGGGCATCAAAGAAACCCAAAATAGGTTTAAGTCCGCGCAACAAACCAAAACAGGTGCCCGCCACCTTCTTCGTTTGGGTCTGGATACTGAGAGAGGTGTCTATCCAAACCCCAAAGTTCTTTACAACCTGTTTAGGAGGGGGCTGCCTAGATTCATGGGCCACCAACCCATGATCCCTACCCACCAGCAACACCTCAGACTTACTGGCATTCAGCTGGAGGCAGTTAGCTGTCATCCACCTGGCATCTGCAGCAAGATTGTCTTGAAACTTAGAGGCATCAGGCTTAGAGTTGCTTGAGAGGGCTACCACCAGCTGAGTGTCGTCGGAGACCTCAGTCAGTCCTCTGCTCTTAGCAATTACAGACAGAGGTTGTACATACAAATTGAAGAGCAGAGGGCTCAGAGAAGAGCCCTGTGGCACCCCGTGCTTGATGGGGAAGGCGGACGAGGAGAAAGGGGGAGCAATCACCTGATAAGTCCTATCAGAGAGAAATGACCCTAGCCACTTCAAAGCTAGGCCACCGATGCTAGCCTCTTCCAGACGGCGCAACAGGATTACATGGGACACAGAGTTGAATGCGGCACTGAGATCCTGAAGGATCAATGCCGATGTCTGTCCTGCGTCCATTGCTGTCCAAAGATGCTCTGTCACCGACAGGGGCGCCGTCTCAGTGCTATGACCGGGGCAAAAGCCATTTTGCGAGGGATCTAGAGTATTATTAGCTTCCCTAACACTAATAATTAGTCCTGTCAATTAATATGTTGTCCCTGTGATACGACGTGAAGTTAATCAACCATCCATGTACTGTTTTTTTTGCACATTTTATACCAATTTAAGGATAATTTTCATTAAGCCTTTATTGAAATCCTTAAATTTTAGACAATGTAGACCGGTGTATCTATTTTTACAACTGATTCCAAATGTTTTCATTTGTGTGGTATTAGCAAGATTCTTGAGGGGCATCATTACCTGAAGCAAGATATTAACTGACAATTGCTGAATTGTATTTGCTTTTATTACACTCATCTTTAAATTCTGATTCAATTTTTATTGTACTGTAATTTATACTTCTATGATTCTCCATTTTGAATTGAATAAAGATGGTGTGAATGATTGATTGATTAACTGTAATCCTATTACTTGCTCTATAGTCAGTACATGTTCTTAGCTCACCCCGGTTCCAGGTACAAAAAGTAAAGGAGAAGAGATGGCCACATCTAACATGCTCTATGTCTGATTCTGTAAGTGGATATTCCTGACTATATAATATGGATACCCCCATTTCCAGATCAATCTTGCAATAATAACTTTTATTTGAGATAATGTGAAGATAATACACTTATTTGTTTCTTATAAACACATCATAAAACTTCTAATAACAGGATAGCTAAGTATTCAAGCCATTAATCATAGGAAGTGACATTGTTCCTTATAAAGCCTTTGAAGGATGACTCTTAGCTTGCTCTTTAGTTATCTCATTTATGGCCAGATGTAGAAAGCCAGTTAGCAAACAATGAAATTAGCAGAATTTCAGCGTTTGCGATTGCAAATTAGCAGTGTGCAATGTAGCACTCAAAAACCCCTTCGAAAAATATGGAATCGCATAATTTGCGATTCCCTATTTTGGGATTGCATTTAAGGAATGGCAAATTGCGATTCCTTAAATGCAATGTAAGAAGCACAAATAAAGTGTGATTTGGCCTTAAGGTATTGCAAATTATCACCAACTTCAAGTTGATGGTAATTTGTGAATTCCTTTAAAAAAACACTTCATGCACACATTCATGCCTTTAGGGCATGTATGTGCACCACATGTGCACACAAGCACATTTCAGGGGTGCAACAGGATGTCCCTCTAGAACACTTGCACCCTTGAAATTGCGCACGCAATTTGCGAGTACCTATTGGGTACTGGCAAAGTGCGTGTGCAATTCCCATTCATTCCTATGGGCCTCTAGGTCCAAAGGAATGAATGGCAAGGTATTCCTTGATTGCAAAACGCAATTTACAATTTGCAATTCGCAATTAAGGAATATTCCCCCACATGCATCAACCTATTTAGAAAGTGCAAACGGTGCGAATCGGTAAATTCGGCCATTTGCACTTCCTAAATACGTTTTTGGGATGCATCAAAGAGAGTGTCAAAATTAGCTATTTTTTGCATTTCTTAAAAATGCAAATGCAATTAAGGAATCGCATTTGTGCGATTCCTTAAATGCAATGCATAATTTGTTTTTAAACTTGCGAATTTTGAAATTGGAAGTGCAAATTAACACGAGGTTGACCCTCGTGTTAATTTGCGAAAATTTTTAGAAAAGCAAAAAATGCATTTTTTAAACTTGCATGTTACAGACACACATGTCCTTAGGACATGTGTGTGTGAAACATGCATTTGAAAATACATTTCAGGGGTGCAGGGGGGGGGGTCCTTTGGACCCCCCTCTGCACCCTTGCAATGCATCAACAAATTGCGATTGCAAAAAAAAAAATGCAAAACGGCATTGATTCCTACGGGCCTCTAGGCCCATAGGAATCAATGTAATGCCATTCCTTAATTGCGATTCGCAATTAAGGAATCGCAATTTCCGAAAATTAAGAAATCCTAAAAACTTTTAGGATTTCTTGATGCATAGGATTTTGCATTTCCTAAATAGCGATTCCTTAATTTTCGCTATTTAAGAAATGCAAAATCCTAGATCGATGCATGTGGGGGTTGAAGGAATCACAAAAAATATTGCAATTCCTACCTACATGGCATTTTGCGAGACATTAATAGCGATGCCCTAAAAATCGCTAAAGGACTCGCAAAACTGCTTTTACCTACATCTGGCCCAATGATTCTTACAATAATCAAAACTCATTTGTATTGTTCTTGTAGCCCTATTAATATTATGATTATGCAAAGCTGACAATGGCACAGTCTGTATAGTATTCAATACCCAGTTTGAAAGTGCCTGATTTTCTTTACACTGCAAGACATTTCTTTTCATTGCAGTGGAATTAATTTTTCCACCAGCTGTAGCTTTTCGAACAGTGGTGTTACTAATATTTCATTCTTGGAAATCTTAGCTTTGCTCTGCCGCTTTATTACAAGATGCCCAGATATCCCACAGGATGTGTAAGTCTTCTTTCATCTTTAGTAAAAGACCACTCACAATATCTAAGTGATAGGGTCTAGCCTATATAAACTTTAATATTCTTTGGTGGTTGGTTATGCCACGATCACCTTGGTCACGATATTATTGTTCTCTGAGCGTCACTCTGCTAAACAATGATATAGCTATGTTACTAAATCTATGAGCTCCTCACACTTTGTATGATGATTTACATGTTGTGGAAATACATCTTTCAATTAACTTCACTGCCCTTGACAAAAGAGAGTAGACCTCTTCCCTCAGGAATATCAGTCTCAACTACCAGATGATTAAAGGTGATGATATAGCATAGTAACTCTTGATAGCCCAGTTTTAAATTCAGCAACTCACAAAGGAAAAACATGTGACTTCCTATCAAATAACTTTCTCATTTGCTCGCAGAAGGCCAAACATTCAATCAATCAATCAGGGAATTGTAAGCGTGCTACTCACCCGTGAGGGTCTCAAGGCACTGTGGGGCGGGGGGGAGAGGGGGGGGGAGGAGGTTCAGCCGATCTGTTTAGCCGGAGGGCCAAGTCTTGCATCTGATGTCTGCCGGTAGCTCGTTCCAGGTTTTGGCTGCAATGTGAAAGAAGGATCTTCCGCCTGCTCAGGCTCTGTGGATGCGCAGGGTTTCAACCAGTGCGAGGTTGGAAGATCGGATGTTTCTTTTGGGTACTTGGAAGTTGATTCTGTCGTTGAGGTATTTGGGTCCTTTATTGTGTAGGCATTTGTAGGCGTGAGTAAGGATTTTGAAAGTGACTCTTTTCTCCACAGGAGCCAGTGGAGACCTCGTATGTGTTGGCTGGTGTGTTCGTGTCGGGGGATGCCGAGGACGAGTCTGACGGCGGTGTCCTGTATTGTCTGGAGTTTGTGGAGAAGTGACTTGTTGATGCCAGAGTAGAGTGCGTTTCCATAGTCCATTCTGCTGGTGATGAGTGCGTGGGTGACTGTCTTCCTTGACTTGGGGTAATCCACTTGAAGGTCTTGCGGAGGATGCAGAGGGTGTTGAAGCAGCTGGAGGTGACGGCGTTGACCTGTCAGTTCATGGTAAGTGATGAGTCAAGTACGATGCTGAGGTTCTTGGTATGGTCTGAGGGGATAGATGGGCTTCTGAGGGCGGTCGGCCACCAGGTTCCTTCCCATACAGAAGGGGTGGTACTGAGGACGAGGACTTCTGTCTTCTAGGCGTTGAGCTTCAGGCAGCTGTTGGTCATCCAGACTACAACATCTTGCATTCCTTTCTGGAAGTTGAGCTTGGCAGTAGTGGGGTCTTTGGTTAGGGAGAGGATGAGCTGGCTGTCGTAGGTGGAGGAAACAATGTTGAAGCCGTGTCGTCAAATGGTGCCTGCGAGGGGGGACATGTAGATGTTGAAGAGGGTCGGGCTCAGTGATGAATCCTGTGGGACTCTGCAGGGGTCTTTTGTGGGGTCAGAGAGGAAGGGTGGGAGTCTGATCCTTTGGCTTCTCCCAGTGAGGAATGATCAGATCCAGTTCAAGGCTGTTCCTTGAATGGCTGCGTCGTGTAGTCTGGCGACTAGTGTGCGGTGGGAGACAGTGTTGAAGGCTGCTGATAGGTCAAGTAGGATGAGGGCTGCGTAGTGGCCGTTGTCCAGGAGGGTGCGGATGTTGTCTGTGGCAACGAGTATGGCCAAACAATTATTTAGCAGTGGATCATTACACTTGACTAATGAAAAACTCTGATATCAGTCACACTCAAATAACAAACACTACTTGGTTTGATCATCAGTAAAAGTCATGGATTTACGAAGGAAATGTAACTGAAACTGATTAAGAAACTATGCAACCTTCTTGGGATAAACAGGCCGTCTCTATGGAGGTGTTACTAATATTACAAGTTCTGCTTGTGGTCATGAATCCATGTAAGACTCAGAATCGCTTACATGAAGTATTTCAGAATGTAAGGTCTTGTTCTCTGTTTTGAGCAAATTAATTTCCTGTTATAGCTTGGTCTCTCCCCATCTAGGGTTTGAGACAGAGAACATTCTAAATCCAGCACTCAGGTTAGATTGATAATGAGCGCTATGCAATGTGTCAAGATTATCCCAAGATGGTATTCTGAATCCAACATGAGTGGTGCTAATATCCACACTTCCCTTTGCATGGTCCCCTTAAGTGACCATGCAAAGAATGTTTATGCCAGTTAATAGCAGATCCGGGAAAAAGAAAATGGGACAACGGAGAGAAAAATATAGACACTGGATATCTTCATGCTGCCTGTTCTTAATGCTAGGTTCAACCTGTAGTGCGGAGGTGTTGATATTGACAACAAGAACTAATTATATTGGTACTTATACAATTACCTTACAGTTCACTATTTTTACTATGATAAATGATGTGCCTTGTGACCATCTCTGTGTAACCCATTCTCTATGGCTGGTGCAAACTCTTTTATAAATCAAGTCTGTTATTTGAGTGATTCTCAATACATATAGTTAATCAGCTGTAACATAATCCATACACATCCGTACTATGTTTTCACTCCTGACATTACACATTCACTTCCCCATCACTGGTAATACCATAAAACCATACATGATTCAAGTGCAATAGAGTTTGTAATCTAAGACGGATGACTCCTGTACAACAGAGTTTGAATCCTTAAAAGGATAATTCCAGTACTATGTGCAACTCAAGACACATTTTTTTTATCTCATAAATTATCTTGAACATTTCACTGAAATCAACAAGTCCCTTATAACTCCTGAATAAAGCTTAATTAGTTCCAGTCCCCTGGCAACAAGGTTCCAGCTGCAAAGCCTAACTACCATGATTGCCTTGCAAGGAACACCAGGAAACATGAGGAACCTATGGTGTATGGAACATAGATTCGCGGCTGCACTGCAAGTCTAGTGAGAGTCCATGGTGCTCTGGAAAATGTTTGTCTTAACTCCTAGTTGTGTATAATATTTTTTGCCTGGTGAGCAACAACTGTGAATGCTCAGCAGGCACTACGGGGTGGCTGTGGAGACCGACAAGTAAACCATAGCTCTGGCACCAGTCAAATCCTGTAGGTTTGTCTAAGAGGCTCATAGCTCACAGCTAGAGATATGCGAGTGGAGTTGAAGCACTGAAACTAGAGTACTTTGAAAGCCAGTAATGCTTTTGCACACAACCTTGCTACTGAGGCTGATGAGCTTCTTCACTGCAATTCTTTTTTGGAACTGGAACCCATGCCTTACTGGTCTGTGTCTCAAAGTAAAGTACACTTTTAAAAGTGTCTTAACACTTGACACTAGCCAGCCATAAGAAACACAACATACTTTCTAAAAGATGTCACACAACAATGTACAGTCATTGCAATAAAATACATCAAAGACTACATGCACCTATAATAAACCAGACCTGTTGGCTTTGCCAATGCATTTTTGCTTTGCACACTGCATCGTGGTGGTCCTGTGTTACAATATCCATGACTGTCTGGGTTCAATCTAAGCCTAATTTTTATTGGATTGCAGGAGCGCAAGCTCTTATCAGAGGTCTAGAACAAGCAACTTTTGGGGCTATTTATGCCCAAGAAAACACAACAACTGGCAGTGGCTGCTGGTAATGTGTTTGGGCAAGGGGGTGAGAAACACTCACACCCACCCACATACTCACACTAGTCCATCCACAGGCACACTCATTCACACACCCCCATTCATAAGTGCATGCATACACCTGCCATTCCCAAGCACATAAACATACCCATTCACAGCACGCGTGTACAAATAGGCATACATTCATACATACACACATTCACCCAACCCAAAAAAAATTACCGGGCGATGGAGGTGACATTGTGTGGCGGGAGGAAAGTGTCAGTGGAGGGGACTTCAGGGAAGTGACTGCCTCCTGTAAGTGGCTGACTTTGTCATGGGTCAGCCAACCAGAGGAGAACTCTTACCTGTCACAGTGTGGGATGGAGTCATTAAGGCTTTCTGACCCCACCCCACTCTGTAACAAGGCATCGTTGATTTACACTTGGCTCTAGACACTTCAGGGCTTACCACGGAAATGTCCGAGTCTATTGATGACACGCATCCTTGTCATGATGAGGAGGACCTCACAGTGCTTCTCTAGTCTGGAGGGGTCATGCCCTTAGGGCGGGGAAATCTACAACCTGGCAAAGTTTGGCTTGAGTAGCAAGGCACCTGCACATTTAGTGCATGGACAGTGCCTGGCTGCATGACCTGAACATGAAGAGTGCCCTTGAGGCTGACCTTTGCTCAGTCTGATAGACACTCTTCATGCTTTGACTACTGCTACTGACAGGCACCTCCTTGCAACTGGGAAAAATTATAACCATCAATATTCAAAGTGAACCGCAATGTTGCTTGGTTAGGCAAAGTGTCAGACGTGTTCTGGAGCAGAAGAAATACCTAGCCTCTAGCCCCTCTGAGCCTAACAAATGTTATCAGGTGGGGACTGGTGAACATTAGTGCCACTGATGGTCCAGAAGCCAATCATAGCAGAGTAGCAGCATGAAAAAGCATATGAAGGCACACATTGGTAATGGAGGCAGGCAGTGAGACACAGTTTTAGATGGCAACAAAGGTGAATCCTAGAAACACAGTTTACAGAAAATTCAGAACCCATAACTAGTGCCCTACAGAACCTGAAAATTATTTCTCGTTCACCAGCAACATTTGCAGATGTATTCATGATCATTTCCACGGTATTAGTAATTGCTAGAATGGGATAAGGCACTGAGAATATTAATATATGTCAGAGTTTACATATTGCAAGGGATTTGAGGCTTACTAGCAGTAGGTCTGTGCCATGGCTGGGGATTTCCAAGCATAGAAGAAAGGGATATTCCTCCAGGGGTGTATCCTGCCACTACTGCCCAGTGAAGCTGTCTTTGTTGTGTATCATTACATAGACCCCTTAACTTTTAAAAAGTTAACAAGACTAGAAACGCATATTTTTCACTTTGGCCCTTCCTTAAAGTTTGTAGATAGGAAATTCTGATGACTGTGTGGGGTGGCCTATATCCAGGTAATTTTTTATTTAAAAATTACTTTATGTTTCTGTACATTTTATTTGATGTATTATTTTTGTGCAGTGGCCCACTTCCCTTGGGGATGGGGGTTTGCTTTAAAATTTTTAATAAATACATAGATAACGATCAACATGTTTGTCAGTGAAAAAGAATGAAGTGATGAAGCAAAGCTTCGCATATTTTGCGACTTGCCGAATTCATGAACCTCGTTTATGTGTAACAAGGTAATAATTTGTACGTCTTACTAATGTTTATTCTATGTTTAAACGAGGTTTCCCGACGCTTGCCTATGTGTTTTACTAAAATAATTAACTCGAGTCTTTTTAAAATGGCCGCTGCTTGAAAGTAAGTGTCTGCGCATGCGTCAGTCACACTCACGTGTCCTGATGTGTTTGCAGAGTTGGAGGGAAATAGTTGCGCATGCGTAATGCATAGCTTTGCCAGTAACGTGGTACTGCTCGTGCCACTGCTCTTGTGTACGTATTCATGTAGCTAACATTTAGACTGCATAAGTATATTTTATAGTGATAAGTTGAAAGAACAAACCCTGTGATGTGTTTTCATAATGTTATTTCTATGTATTAATTTGTTCTCGCTTACTTTTCATGTACCGCGGGGAATGGGGGTCTGACTGAGCTGAATGCCATCTTGGAGGGCCTTTCTGCGCATGCTCCTCCATCTGGGGAACTGACAACCTTGGCTGATGGAACTTGGCCAGCTGGCAGGGATGGGCAAGATGCTCCTGAGAACTGACCTGAAAACCCAGGAAAACGGAGCCATGTGTCCCTATTCAGCAACAATGTAAATTGTCATTGTCTTTCCCTGCAGTTTCTCATGGGAACCCCAATCTTGCTAGGCGGTACCCAAAGATGCAAATTAGGCATCCAAATAGTGTGTTATGATTGGTGTGTTACCCAAAGCCTACCTTAGGACCAATCCAAATTGAGGGATTCTGACACTTTGCAACATTGGGGGGTGGTACACCGTCCCCAAACTGTATATCTACCCTGGGTTCACCTAGGGAATTGTCAGACTTGTCTGGTTTAGCTGACCTGTCACTGACCCATCGTACTCAATAGGTGACTGAAGATACAGAGCGCTGCGGAGCACTCTGTCCGAAATTGACCATAGACTAAGGTTCTACTGAACCTTAAAGTGCTGGCGAAGCACTTTGCTGGGAGTTCGCTGATCCAATCGGGGTCTTGATCGATAGCTGCAGAGAGGGTGGAGCGCAGGCGTTGCTTCCAAACTGCGGGTGTGGTCCTGTCCTGAGCGGTCCTGTCCTGAGGGTTTGCTGTCCTGTCCCGAGGGTCCTGTCCTGATTCCTAATCTGAGGGTATCCTGTCCTGTCCTGGGTGTCCATTCTGCACCTGCTGTCCTTTGAGGGGTATCCTTCCTTGAGGGTTTCCTGTCCTTAACTGACCCGTGGCCAGGGTTTGGTTTCCACACCAGTCTAGGTAAATATTGCTCAAAACTCTTTAAACTTGCACCTTTCTATTTTTCTGTCTTTTGCTTTAATAAAGAGACATCTTTGCACATATTGATTTTTCCATGCTTTTGCCGCAATTTATTGAAACATAAAGTCATTTGCATAGCTTTTTCTTGTTCCTATGTTACCCTACCTTTTAGAAATCATATTTTGCATTGCAGTTTGTCATTTTCTGATATGGTCTAGAACGGCCTTACTTAAACTGTCTAAAGAAATTTTGCCTTAAATGCATAGCGTTTTCCTGTTGTATCTCATATTTGCATTTCCATGATTACCCTGACTTTATTTTTCTATAGTTATGTACTTTTCATTATCTTGATTATTGATTGTCTTATTCTTGTAAACTTAATGCTCAACGAAAACGAACTTTAGATAAAGCTTTTAAAACTTCCAGTTGTCCGTGGTCATTTTACAACAGTATTGAATGTCATTTTGAGTTGGTATTTTGCTGCCTTTTCCTTTACAGCTAGCTCCCTGATCCGTTGTGGTCATAGGTACCCGTGTCGGTGGATGGTAAGTCGGGTACTCTGAGTAATAACAGTAGGGAATTCACACAAATTGGTAGCAGCCCGTGAAGTCACCCTGTCAATGAATAGTGTGAATTGAAAGTATATGGGCCCGAAGCCGGAAACGGCGGAATTATTGGCTGGGTGACCTCGCGCGCTCTATCAGTTTTTCTGGCTAGCAGAGGATGGTTAGGGACTAGTTGAAGGTTAGGCAGGATTAGTCAGACTAGTTAAGTCGGTAGCTGCTAGTATATTAATGCTGCTACAAAAGCGGCCATTCCGAGGGAACCGATCACTCTCTTGAAAGGTGTTGCTTTTTGAAAATTCATGAATTGTTTTATTATTGTTATTCTTGTTCTTATATTGTTATATGTATTAATCCATGCATATGTAAACCGTCTCGTTTTATGTTGTCCGAACTCCCCGGGGAATTGAAAGGGCAAGTGGTGAATAGAATCCATTGTCCTGAGGTCGCAGGCTCGAGGAAAGTTAGGTGCAGGTTAGGATAACCGGGAAGCACTAACTAGGGTTTTTCTGAATACATGTGTGAATAAATGTCAGTAACGAAGTTCATTGGCAAAATTCCCATAGTGGCGTAACCTAGTAAGGGTCACATCGGAAGAGTAGCAGGTTCTTCGGAGCTAGGGTGAAAGCAGAGGGGTCCGCTGGGAAACCTTAGACTCAGATATATCCCGGAGAAGTGGATGAGTTTAGGGGAATAACAGGTTCACCGATGCTAGAGTGAAGGGTAGGCGGAAGAGATCTACCCGCAGCGCGTGAAAAGTAAATGGAAGTAGTTTACTTGCAGTAAAACAAAGCTATCCTGTCTAGACACTTGAGTACTGTGGCAAATGTGTATTCGTTGTTAAATAACCAAGCACTGAGCACTTTAGAAAGAAAGAAAGTTTCCGTTACCTTGTGAAGGGAGGGAGTCAGCCGCGAAGCGTCTCTGACGTCACTCCGTGCCGCGCTGGGATTGGTAGAAGCAGCGGGCGGGTAGCGGGGCTGAAATTGTAAAGGAGGGGTGAAGCGCCGGAGCGTGAGGACAGTCTTACGAAGGGGCCGCGCACCCATTGGTCGAAACTATTTTGAACGCGTGCACCCCATTGGTCGCACGGAATTGCAAAACGCATTTTGATTGGAGGTCACTTTGTAAACAAAGTTAAGCGTAGAAATCGTATGTGGCACTCGTATTGTCCAGAGACTAGACCAGATCCAAGGAACCAAGGGTTTGAAAGGGATCAGTGGAAAGCCAATAGATACGATATTATGTACGGAGCTAAGAGAAAAATGTCCCTTGTAAATAGGGTAAAGAATTATTTTAAAACGGACAAACCGATTAAGTCCAGGGAGGGCGTTATTGTCCCCCCACCGAATACTCCTGCCTCGTTCATGATGTTTGACCGAGGGTATAATACCTGTGTGTGGTTGGAGAATTGGGTAAAGTACACAAAAGATGACGGAATATTGGCTTTTCCGTTAGACGGAACTTTTAATGGCAGGATTTTATTCAATTTGAGGACCCGAATGAATGAATTACATCCCAGACCGAGACTAACGCAGTATGAGGCATTAGAGGAATGGGAGATTGAGGCTTTTGAAAGAGAAAAACCCCGGATGGACAAAGGTCTGACCAAGTGGTACCCAAGGCTGAAACAAGAGACTAGGGACAAGAGGATGAAACAGTGGAGACAGAGCATGATTGTTGAGGGTCTGTTTCCCATGATGCCAGCAGGTAACCCTTCTGCGGGAGAGAAAAAGACAGAAAAGAGTAAACACTGGGGAGCGCTTGGAGAGTCAGACGATGAATTATTAGATGACATTTTTACGCGAAGCCCGCCCCCTTATAATGAGGGAGCCCGACCTTCTAGTACCGGCGAGAATCCCCAGCGTCCATCTATTAAGGAGGAGGACAGATCCCTAAGTAGGGGGGGAGGTGGCCAGGTACTGCCCTATTTTGAGAATCCCGGACCCGGGGAGGTACGAGATATATATCCTAGAATACCCGTGAGCCCGGAGGAAAAATACTCCCGTGAAAGAGCCTTTTCCCCCAGATCTCTTTATGAGAACGAAGAAAAGCCATTAAGTTCAGGAATGCCCTTTTTGCAGCCTCCATATGGGGAGGAGCCAGGTCATTTGGCACCGGAACTTTGTTCCCAAAACCAAATTATGGTGGAGGACCAAGTGAAACGCATCCTACTGCCCCGAGTTTTACCCCTCACCTGACCCCACAGATAATACCTGACCGAACCTTAGGAAGAGTACTAGATGAAAGGGAGCAAGAGGCCATAGCTAAACAGAGGACAGAAATAATTCAGAAGATCTCCCAGTTAAATGCCAGTCCTGAGGCTTTGACTATTCCGGTAACAATAGGACCAGTGGTTCCGTTGTATGGGAATAATCAAGGAAGTTCAAACCCTCCAGTTATGAACCCAATCATGGCCCCGCCGAGGCAAGAGCCCCTACTGATAGATGATCAGTCCAGTGAGTGCGAGTCCGAAGTTGTGTTTTTGGACCTGCCAAACAAACAGACTGGGAAGGGAGTGCAGAAGAGGCATAATCCTTTTAATGCGAAAGAAATTAAATTAGAATCAACGTCAGGTACTAGGAGTGTCTCTCTGGTGACCCCAGAAGAAATTGAAAACTGGAGTCGTGAATTAGAAAAACAGGCTCCGCAAACGAAACCTTTAGACCTCTACAAACTGAGAGTAGAAATAGAGGAATTAATGGCAGGAAATGTGGGATTAGACAGATTAAATACCTACTCGGAAGAAGAGTTGCTGTTTATGTGTAAAAGCCTTACCAGAAGTACAAGAGTACTCCACGAAAAACTGACAGACACTGCAGCTAGTATGGGGGTAGATATTTCAAGATCCAAGCCCTTACAAAAGCCTTACAGAGCTGAGTTCTCAGACAAAGATATAGAAAACTTGAATGTGTCGGGAAAAAAGTTGCAGATTAAAGAATTGATTGCAGTTTTGCAGAAATGGGGAGACGTGGAAAAGTGGAAAAGTAGGTGGGCACGAAAGAAAGATGAGGCTCGATCCAGACAAGCCACCCCTGAGTTCGCTTTGAGAGAAGTAGACAAGCCCGAAACGTTATGCCCCATGCGGGAAGTGCCAGGTGGGAGGTATGTGCACGTTCCATGGTCCAGACAGGATATTGTGTCCTTTACTAACGATTTCCCGAAATTGCGCGAGAAGCCAGTTGACTGGTACCGGCAGGTGGAAAGGTTCGTAAAGGTGCAAAAATGCCTGTGGAAAGACCTGGATGGATTTTTCGACATAGTGGTCCCGGTAGATCTATGGACCGAGTGTAAAATTGCCATAGGCTGGCCTAGTGAGGAGTACCCGAGGGACTCTAACACAGGGGAGCCGTCGATTGAAGTGATGAAAAAATATGAACAAGTAATGCTGCATTTGAAAAATAAGGTGCCAGCAAAGGAAACTGATTGGACCAGGATAGATAGAACCACGCAGGAGAGAGACGAGACAGTGCACTCCTATTATGAAAGGCTGCTGCAGGTGTTTAAAACATACAGTGGTATAGATAACATCAAGATGAAGGATATGACGCACTTCATTTACAGGTTTGTAAACGGTTTAAGGCCTGAAATTTGTCAGTGGATAAAGGATAACAAAATTTGTTGGCACTCCAAAAAGATAGATGAGGTCCTGCGGTACGCAAAGTACTGCGAGGACGAGATGGCAGAAAAGAAAAAGGAGCTCAAGGAAAAAGTCATGTTGGCTCAGGTGAAGCTCGCAGAACAGCAGGAAAAACAGTTGAGTAACATGGGCAAAACAACTCAGAACCAAGGTCCTGGGGGTGGGGGAGGAGGCAAGCCCCGGCCCAAAATGAGCAGGGAAGAGGCTATGAAGAAATTTCCCTGTCACCAGTGCGGAGAAATTGGACACTGGCGTAACGAGTGTCCTTATTTACCTGACGATAACCCCAAAACACCTGATTTAACTCCACAGACGCAGAAAGAAAGACCAAGAAAGACTCAACCACAGGTAAAAACGGTTCAGGTGCCCCGAGCTCCTAAGCAAGTACATAGGGGAAAAGGCGCAGAGGGTGATGAGATAGAAGTCTGGGAAAGCAATGAGAACAGAAATGCAGCAACTTCGCAGTATCTGTTAAACGATACCTTCCTTTGTGATGACCAATACTGACGGGGCCTGAGAGGGGAGGACGAGGAGTGCGTACTTGGCGCCTCTTTGCCGGTAGACCAGTCCGGACCATACATTGAAGGAAAGGTTGACGGAAATGATGTCACCTTTCTGTTGGACACTGGCGCTACCCGTTCTACTGTGAGAACAGTGGACGTTCCAAACCTACCCCTCTCGGGAGAAGCCATCCAAGTAGTGGGTGTATCTAATCAATTGATTAGTACTCCTGTTACCAAGCCCATGGAGATCTCAATCGGAAACTTTAAGGAAATGCATAGATTTGTCGTTTGTGACACCAGTCCAGTGAACTTACTGGGACGTGATTTGCTGTGCAAAATGAACTGTACCATCTTTTGCACACCAAAGGGTGTTGAAATTCAGACCCCAGATGAAGACGGCATTTATAAATTAATGTTAATCAGACCTGACTCAGAAATTAAACGAATGACCATGCAGGATTTGCCCCAAGAACTCCAAGAAGCAGTGAAGCCAGAGGTATGGGACTTTACTGGGAAAGATGTAGGGTTAATGAAAAACGTGGACCCCATACAGATAGCAATCAAGGACAATGCGGTATACCCCAATACTAAACCCTACAGAATGAATGCAGAAGTGAGAGCTGGTGTCACTCTGGAAATACAGAAATTGCTAGAAGGAAACATCATACAGGAAGTTATGAGTAGCCCATGTAACTCACCGATTATGGGCATCAAGAAGCCTAGTGGCAAGTACAGAGTAGTGCAGGACCTACGAAAAGTCAACAAGATAGTAGTCCCCTGCTGCCCTATTGTCCCGAACCCAGCAGTGATTCTGTATCAGATTCCCTGGGATGCTGAGTGGTTCACTGTGATAGACTTGTGTCATGCATTCTTTTCCATTCCCTTGCATCCAGATAGCAAATTTCTTTTCTCATTTGCCTTCAATGGTCACGTGTATGTCTGGAACCGGGTCCCTCAAGGGTACACAGAGAGCCCCTCTATCTTTAATCAGATCTTGAAAAAATGTTTGGAAACTTTGGTCTTACCTGGGAACTCTGTCCTAGTGCAATACATAGACGACCTCTTGGTCGCGTCTAAAAGTCATAGGGATTGTGTGATTGACACCATTGCCCTACTGAATCACCTGAGCGAGAAGGGACATAAAGTGGCCCCTGAAAAATTACAGTTCTGTGCAAAATCAGTGAAATATCTGGGGCACCAGATCGAGAAGGGTGTCAGGAAAGTGACATCAGAAAGAGTGAGAATAATTCAAAAAATGCAGTTACCCCGTACTCAGAAAGAGATCAGGATGTTCCTGGGAGTGATAGGATACTGCAGGCAGTGGATTCTGGGATTTGCAGTCCTGGCTAGGCCCTTGATAAAAATGACCAAGAGAGGAACTCCAGATATTGTAGAATGGGATGATGAAAGCTTAACAGCCTTCACCAAACTACGAGATTGCCTGTGTACAGCCCCTGCATTAGGAATGCCAGACTATTCCAAGGTATTTGCCCTATTCTGTGACACTCGCGATAATTGCGCGTTGTCAGTCCTGACACAAAACCATGGCACAACGAGAAGGCCTGTGGCATATTTCTCTGCCACCCTGGATCCAGTGGCTGCTGGATTACCAGGTTGTCTGAAAGCGGTAGCTGCTACCTGCGCAAGTTTGGAACAGAGTGAGTCCATTGTCATGGGACACCCTGTAACTGTGTATGTCTCACATGGAGTGGTGATTTTACTGACCAGAACAAAGACTCAGTATCTCACCCCTAGTCGGCTGACTAAATACGAAAGGATTCTTGTGGGTGCTGCAAATGTAAACATTGTTAGGTGCAGTATTCTGAACCCAGCCACTTTACTTCCCGACCCAAAGGATATGGAAGGTGGGGTGGATGATGAACATGATTGCATTGATTTAACAGAATTCAATACCAAGCCACGTCCAGACATTAAAGAAACACCATTGCCTGAGCATGACAAGGAACTATTTGTGGATGGTTCATGTCTAAGACATGAACAAGGAGGCCTGAGTGCTGCCTATGCGGTAGTCTCCTTAGACAAAATTGAAGAAGGAGGTTATCTATATCACATAAAGTCTGCACAAGTAGCCGAATTGATTGCTATGATAAAAGCTTGCCAAATTGGGAAAAACTTACGCATAACAGTGTATACTGACAGTCAGTACTGTTATGGGGTTGTGCATGACTTTGGCCAGTTGTGGCTACAGAGGGAGTTCCTGACTTCATCAGGTACCCCTATTCGAAATGGAAAAGTGGTTCAAGACCTTTTAGAGGCAATCCAGTTACCAAAGGAACTGGCAGTGGTAAAATGTGTTGCTCATCAGAAGGGCATTGACACTGTATCCCTGGGAAATGATTTTGCTGATCGAGTGGCCCAATGGTGCGCCAGAGATCGGTATATCGTAAATGCAAAACGAGGGGGGCCAGGAACCAGCTGCCAACTTCAGGTGTTTGAAGAAGTGCCTACATGGGATGAAGTGAAAGAGTGGCAGCAGGCGGCACCTTGGCAAGAAAGAGAGAAGTGGAAGGAAGATGGGTGTCGACCAAGACGTGTGGATGGTGTCATCTTGGGCCCAACTGGTATGCCTGTGTTACCTAGACACTTACTTAGCACAATGGCGAGGTTGATACATGAAGGATCACACATTGGTAGGGACGCCATGATTCTAGTGTTCCAACAGACTTGGTACAGTAAAAAGTTCAGGAAAGTAGCAGAGTCCCTCTGCCAGAGGTGCCTGCCATGTCAAAGGATGAACGCAGGCAAGAAAACTGTGGTGGAACTGGGGAAAATTGGGAGATCAGGGGGTCCCTTTGTGAGAATGCAGATTGATTTCATCACCATGCCCCGTTGTGAAGGGAAGCGATATGTCCTTGTCATGGTCTGTTTATTTTCGAAGTGGGTGGAAGCTTTCCCTACTCCTCAGAATGACGCGCTGACAGTAGCCAAGTGTTTACTGAAAGAACTGATACCTAGGTTCCGGGTTCCAGTCACTATTGAATCAGATAGAGGCAAACATTTTCAGAATGAAGTGATCGACGAACTCTGTAAGGCCTTTGGAATCTCACAAAAGCTCTACTGTGCATACCGTCCAGAGGCTTCTGGAATAGTGGAACAAGTAAATGGAACTATCAAAAACAGACTAGCAAAACTGTGTGATGCATCTGGCATGACCTGGGTGAAGGCCCTGCCCCTGGTCCTGATGGGACTCAGAAGTGTTCCTGACCGTAAGACAGGCCTAAGTCCCCATGAAATCATTATGGGAAGAGTAATGAGACAAGCATGGGTGCCAGGAAGCAAACTGTTGAGTATTACTGATGATTTGGTGCTTGAATACTGCAAGAGATTGGGTGACCAAGTGCGTTCTATCTCTCGCCAGATCGGAGAAGACGCCATCCTCAATCCAACGACTCCTCTCCACAAGCTGGTCCCGGGGGACTGGGTAAAGATAAAGAAGCATACTCGGAAGAGCTGCCTGGAGCCAAGGTGGGGAGAGAAACGTCAGGTGATCCTGGTAACTACCACAGCAGTAAAGTGTTCAGGGGTTCCACGTTGGATACACGCCAGCCACACCCAGAAGGTATTACCAGACAAGGAGCCAGAAACAGAAGGGCGTCCAGCAGAGGACTCTGCAGGAGCCAGACCAGAAGTAGCTGACGACGTACAGCCCAGTACCAGTCGAGCTGCAGAATCAGCAGACGTTGGCCCAAGAATAGTTGAAAACGAACTACCAAGAGTCCAGCCTGCTGAAGGGGTCCAAGAAGCTGAGCCAGAAGTAGCTGAAGACGAGCTGCCGAGCATATGGCCAGAGGAATGGATTCCATTGATTGATCTCACTGAAGACCCCATTCGAACGAGTGAGAGACTTTGGGAAGGTAGAGAGTGGACTAGGGAGGAAAAGCAAGGCACAGGCGAAGAGCCTCAGAATCTTGAGATTCACATCAAAACTGAGGAAGGAGAAGGTCAGACAGGGACAGAACAAGTGATTGAAACAGAACAAGTGAATGATACGGAGCAAGTGCTCGATACTGAACAAGGGAAGGATACAGAACAAGTGATTGATACTCCTCCACTGACTCCTGATATCGAGAAGGGACAGACTAGACATAGTGTAATAGTTCGAGCAGAAGAAAATCAAGAGATCGAAGTGCTTGAACAGGATCAGATAGAATTAGAAGAACGTGTTCAGGAAACAGAAACAGAGACATTTGAAAGACAAAACCAAAACTGTCCTGAACGAGGCCAGATTAGTGACCAGGCAGAAGAAATAGATGCGAGCCCTGGAATTAGTCAGATAGAAGGGGAAGAAACTGAAAAGGAATTGCCACAAACTAATGAAAACAAGAGGGCTAGAGAAGAAAACGAAGTCCAAGTGCCAACTAAAAGACTTAAGAAAAGAAAGCACATAGAGCCTGGCTTCGTAAAGAAATTGAGACTAAGAATAAAAACAGTGGAAGAAAAACGTGCAGAAGAAAGGAGAAGTGCCCGCATAGCTGAGCAACAAGAAGGTACTTCCAAAAGAAGGAGTGATCGAATAAAGCGACAAAACAAGAAGTACAAGTCACCTGAATGGACACTTGTGTTGGAAGACCTTGAAGATCTTGATATAACCGACGTAAGTGACGGAGAGCCCGTCCCTGAGTACTCTGACGAAGAAGAAGACGAGCCACCGTGAATTTGCACAAAGTAAGCTACTAGTGTAAAGTCACAAAGAGGGGTCGAGAAACTTCTTCTGAGCCAAAATGTCTGATTCAACCGTGAATGGTAGACCTAGTTGCAGTCGCTGCAAAACATGCTGCAAGGTATGTGTCTGTAGTATAGTTGTCCTGATATTACTTTGGATAGGACTACAAATTTTCATTCCCTTTGCTGTAAGCAAAAATACTAATATTGTCCCTACTGAAATTGTAAATACTGACAGTGAGGAGCTGACAACACAGAGTGTAGCCAGACATGAGAGAGCACTGAGACAAACAAAACAAGACTTAGAAGCATCAGATGAGGGAGAACTACATTATCATGGAGTTAAGAACAGGACACACTTAAATGTTTTCGCAAACTTGTTAATACACTATGTAGAGACTATGGAAATTGAAGATTGCTATGTCTGCATGAAGCTACCTACCTCTGTAGCTGAAGGTGTGACATACCATCACTTGCCGCTGACATATGGAATCTCCTGTAGCATTTTAGCTAGTTTATTTTACAAAAGAGGACCGTTACAGTACTATTACTCTAATAATGACGTGATCTTTTCTGAGCTTCCTATACGTGGGAACTTGAATCCTGTACATACCAAAAGCGACGTAATACGATATATGGGAGACTACTTTCTGACTATTGGTGATATCGACATAGGTGACGCACACAGAGATAACTTGACTTGTTCTTTGCGTGAGCAGGAAAAGATGTTCCTGAACATGGCAGAGAAAAGGAGAATTAAAATACAAAAGAAAGCAAATGACGAAAGTCAGAAAAGACCAAGGTGGGCAGAGAACATGGAAGGCACCTCAACTGGTGGGGCGGGTCCTGCTCTGTTGCTGGATTTTGAAAAGAAAGGCAAGCTATGTCTTCACCGCGAGAAGACTAGCTCTTATAATAACATTTTCATTGGTTCCAGTGAATGCGAACATAATTACAAGGTAATTGAAGGTTGGGGTTTCAAAAATGGGTCAGAGCCTGTGTTTCCTGGAATTTATTATATTTGTGGGGACAAGGCTTATTTCAAATTGCCGGATCACTGGTATGGAAGCTGCTACTTTGGCATTGTCTTCCCGAAAATATACCATGTGAATGGAGTCGCTGGAAGCAGTGAAAATACTAATGGCTTAGTGCGTAGTAAAAGAGAAAGTATAGGTGAAATAATGGGTAGTATTTTCAGTGCACTGATACCTGGAGTGGGAGTGGTTCTGAACACTCACAGAATTTGCAAATTGTCCACTATAGTGGATGTGTTGTCTACTGACACAGCTCATGGATTTCTGCTGGTCAATACCGAAATGGTTGCGATCAGATCAATGGTTTTGCAGAACAGACTTGCTCTTGATACCTTATTAGCGAAAGAGGGCGGAGTCTGCCGGATGTTGAAGGCGCAACATTGTTGCACTTATATTCCGGACAAAAGTGTGCAGCTCAAAAGATACGTGAAAAACATTACTAATTTGGAAAAGGAACTCAAACCACTCGAGGTTGACAGTGCCTGGAAGAGACTGGTAGATGGTCTCTCAAATGTAGGTCATTGGCTTGCTAGCGTAGGTAAAGGCTTATTGTTCAAGGTACTGATGCCAATTGGAATTATAGGGCTTATCCTATTTTTCATATTTGTCTGTTGCAAGTGTCGTAAAAACACTGGAAAGCATCAAGTGAATGTCAGAGGAGTAAAAAGAAGTGTGGATGAGCTTGAATTGGAAGAAATGAATAATCAGATATACAAAAGGGTGAAGAATTCTCACCCTACCAAAGATGAAAAAGAGAAATTGAATCGTTTGCTGGAAGAGATAGAGATGTATAAGGTGTGATAAGTTGGCATCTGGTTCCATTTAATTTGTGATGATAGTAAATATCATCAAAGAGGGGATTGATGAAGCAAAGCTTCGCATATTTTGCGACTTGCCGAATTCATGAACCTCGTTTATGTGTAACAAGGTAATAATTTGTACGTCTTACTAATGTTTATTCTATGTTTAAACGAGGTTTCCCGACGCTTGCCTATGTGTTTTACTAAAATATTTAACTCAAGTCTTTTTAAAATGGCCGCTGCTTGAAAGTAAGTGTCTGCGCATGCGTCAGTCACACTCACGTGTCCTGATGTGTTTGCAGAGTTGGAGGGAAATAGTTGCGCATGCGTAATGCATAGCTTTGCCAGTAACGTGGTACTGCTCGTGCCACTGCTCTTGTGTACGTATTCATGTAGCTAACATTTAGACTGCATAAGTATATGTTATAGTGATAAGTTGAAAGAACAAACCCTGTGATGTGTTTTCATAATGTTATTTCTATGTATTAATTTGTTCTCGCTTACTTTTCATGTACCGCGGGGAATGGGGGTCTGACTGAGCTGAATGCCATCTTGGAGGGCCTTTCTGCGCATGCTCCTCCATCTGGGGAACTGACAACCTTGGCTGATGGAACTTGGCCAGCTGGCAGGGATGGGCAAGATGCTCCTGAGAACTGACCTGAAAACCCAGGAAAACGGAGCCATGTGTCCCTATTCAGCAACAATGTAAATTGTCATTGTCTTTCCCTGCAGTTTCTCATGGGAACCCCAATCTTGCTAGGCGGTACCCAAAGATGCAAATTAGGCATCCAAATAGTGTGTTATGATTGGTGTGTTACCCAAAGCCTACCTTAGGACCAATCCAAATTGAGGGATTCTGACACTTTGCAACATTGGGGGGTGGTACACCGTCCCCAAACTGTATATCTACCCTGGGTTCACCTAGGGAATTGTCCGACTTGTCTGGTTTAGCTGACCTGTCACTGACCCATCGTACTCAATAGGTGACTGAAGATACAGAGCGCTGCGGAGCACTCTGTCCGAAATTGACCATAGACTAAGGTTCTACTGAACCTTAAAGTGCTGGCGAAGCACTTTGCTGGGAGTTCGCTGATCCAATCGGGGTCTTGATCGATAGCTGCAGAGAGGGTGGAGCGCAGGCGTTGCTTCCAAACTGCGGGTGTGGTCCTGTCCTGAGCGGTCCTGTCCTGAGGGTTTGCTGTCCTGTCCCGAGGGTCCTGTCCTGATTCCTAATCTGAGGGTATCCTGTCCTGTCCTGGGTGTCCATTCTGCACCTGCTGTCCTTTGAGGGGTATCCTTCCTTGAGGGTTTCCTGTCCTTAACTGACCCGTGGCCAGGGTTTGGTTTCCACACCAGTCTAGGTAAATATTGCTCAAAACTCTTTAAACTTGCACCTTTCTATTTTTCTGTCTTTTGCTTTAATAAAGAGACATCTTTGCACATATTGATTTTTCCATGCTTTTGCCGCAATTTATTGAAACATAAAGTCATTTGCATAGCTTTTTCTTGTTCCTATGTTACCCTACCTTTTAGAAATCATATTTTGCATTGCAGTTTGTCATTTTCTGATATGGTCTAGAACGGCCTTACTTAAACTGTCTAAAGAAATTTTGCCTTAAATGCATAGCGTTTTCCTGTTGTATCTCATATTTGCATTTCCATGATTACCCTGACTTTATTTTTCTATAGTTATGTACTTTTCATTATCTTGATTATTGATTGTCTTATTCTTGTAAACTTAATGCTCAACGAAAACGAACTTTAGATAAAGCTTTTAAAACTTCCAGTTGTCCGTGGTCATTTTACAACAGTATTGAATGTCATTTTGAGTTGGTATTTTGCTGCCTTTTCCTTTACAGCTAGCTCCCTGATCCGTTGTGGTCATAGGTACCCGTGTCGGTGGATGGTAAGTCGGGTACTCTGAGTAATAACAGTAGGGAATTCACACAAATTGGTAGCAGCCCGTGAAGTCACCCTGTCAATGAATAGTGTGAATTGAAAGTATATGGGCCCGAAGCCGGAAACGGCGAAATTATTGGCTGGGTGACCTCGCGCGCTCTATCAGAAGCAAACTGATATTTAAATTATTTACTTATGCAGTGTGGAAAGAAAGTGAATGGTACATTTTGCGTCTGCAGTTCTCAAATCACAATGACTAATTCTCAAACTACAATTACTATATTCAGTTTTGAAAACTGAATTTGCTGCACAGAACAAGTGAAAATCAGTAGTGTTTGTTGAAGCAGCTGACCCTACATTCGCCTCATGTAGCGGAAGATTAAGAGAAGGCCCGTGCAGCCAATACGTAAGGGATTGATTACCATGTAATTAGACTTATTTTAGGCCACATCTGGCAACATTGTTTACAAAACAGAAATGCAAACCGGATTTCATCACAAAGAGTTCCACAACTCACTGACCTTGACATTCTGTTACGATACACACCATGGAAAATGACTTCACAGTAGAGCATGCCTGGAAATGGTGCCACATGTACTAGATGCTCAGGGTGTTGACATGCTTTAAACATTTTAAAAATTTATACCAAGTGTGTAACTTTGTGTACAGCTGTTAGCATGCTCCGAAACGGCTGCAGATACCTGATTTTGAGTCTGTGCTGGCAATCTTTCATAATGGGACTCATGGCTGTATATGTTATGTTATGTTATGTTATGTTATGCGTATTTATTAAGCGCACAGATGCTCCAGCGAAGGAGCGTCCTGGCGCCCGACAAGGCAGCAGCACAACACAACTAAACATTAAAGAACCAAAAAAACAAAATACTAAGGAAACAAAAAGGTTTTAACAGCTCGGCGAAAAGAGAGTAAGTCCCTGAGGGCGCGAATCGCCGGGGGAAGGGCATTCCATAACACTGCAGCGCGGACTTGAAAAGAACGTCCGCCAGCCCTGCTACGCTTAAAGCGGGGGACAACAGCCAATTCTAGGTCTGAGGATCTTAAGGACCGGACAGGAACATAACGAGACAGGAGCTTAGAAAGAATCGTAGCCGGGATCCCTTAAGGATTTTATAGGCAACACAGAGGACCTTAAACTGGATCCTCTGTGCCACCGGAAGCCAGTGCAGCGAACGCAGGGTGTTTGTAGTGGAGCAAAATCTGGGTAATCCCACCACCGCTCTCGCTGCGGCATTCTGAATGCGCTGAAGGCGTCCAATTTCCGCTTGATTCAGGCCTACTAAGAGGGAACTAGCGTAATCCAGCTTGGATCACGAGTTGCCTGGTGGTGGCATCAAAGAACTTAAGCATGGGACGGAGTCCACGGAGGATGCCAAAACAACAGGCTGCCGTGCGTTTGGTATGGCAGACAAAGGCGAGGGATGGATCCAGCCAGACCCCAAGGTTTTTGAGCTCAGAGACCGGGGTAGGTGTGAGGCCTAGATCCGTTGGCCACCATCTGTCTCCCCAGAGTTCCGTTTGTTTGCCAAAGATCATCACCTCGGTCTTACTTGCGTTCAGATGGAGACAGTTAAACGTCATCCAGCCGGCGACCGCCCGAAGTCCTTGTTGGAATCTGGGGGCGTCCACGTCCGCATCCCCGCTGATCGTGACCGCTAGCTGGGTGTCATCGGCGTATGACACCATGGTCATACCCCACTGCCTGACTACCTCAGCCAGCGGTCTCACGTATAGATTGAATAACGTGGGGCTCAGCGAGGAGCCCTGGGGAACCCCCAGATCCAAAGGATGGAATTTGGACTGATAAGGTGGGACGGCCACACTAAAGGAACGGTTGGCAAGGAAAGAACGGAACCACTGGAGAGAAAGGCCAGTAACGCCAACTTCCTCCAGACGACGCAGAAGGATAGAGTGGGATACGGTGTCAAAGGCGGCGCTCACATCTAATAGCACCAGCGCCACCGTTTGACCCGCATCAAGCACGGAGCGTAGATGCTCCACCATATACAATAGAGCCGTCTCCGTGCTGTGCCCAGCACGAAATCCATTCTGCGTCATGTCTAGGATATCAGCCTGGAGTAGATGGTCCGAGAGGACAGAGTTGACATGCGCCTCAGCTACTTTAGCAGGCCACGGAAGAAGTGAAATTGGACGGTAGTTCTCGGGCTTGCTGCCATCCAAAGATGGCTTCTTGAGAATAGGCCTAACCACTGCCTGTTTCCACTTCAGTGGAACTACGCCAGATGTAAATGACGTATTAATCAGTGAGCAAACCGGCGAGATACCGTGCGCAGCTAGATCTTTAAACAAAGCCGGGCATAACGGATCAGCTGGAGACCCTGACTTCACCTGTTGAGCCAGTTTACTAAGGCTTTCTGATGTTAGGCTCGGAAAAGAATGTAGTACATCCGATACCAAAGGCTTAGGAGGTCTGTCAGCGGAAGGTGCAACCAAGGGAAAGGCTCGATAAATAGCATGGACCTTTTCCAGAAAATAATCCGCCAAGGTTTCACAATGTGCCGTAGAGCTCTGGTAGGTCGCAGTCACCTTTTTGGCGGTAAGGTCTTTCAACACCTTAAAAATAGTTTTGGAGGGGTTCATACTGGTACGAAATTGCAGGGCGTAAAAGGCCGCGCGGGTTCTGCAAACTGCCCGATGGTAGAGTTTCACAGTGGCCATATACAAAACTTTTTTGTCGCTGTTGTAAGTTTTGCGCCATTCCCGCTCTGCGCGCCTACAGGTGCTTTTAAGTGCCCGCAGCGAGTCATCGTACCACGGGCTGGAATTCCTTGACCCAGATTTACACAAAACTATTGGGATAAGGGAATCAAGTGCCCTAGTTACCCAATCGCAGAAGCGATCATAACCCTGATCCGCCGACTCAATTAGACCTAGCGTGTCGGAAGACAGAAGATGGAAAAAATCGTCAAGTTTCAACTTATTCCAACGCCGTCTAGGAATAGAGCGCACCATTGGCTTGGGTTGCGGCACAGGCAAGGGGCACCGGATACGTACCAGATAATGATCAGCTGCTTAGCTGTTAGCATGCCTTGAAATGACCACACATCTCCCTGATCTTGAAGAGTTTCTAAAACTCTGTGGGTAAGGCTGTCAAAAAAACTTCATTACATCAACCTTACCTTCTTCCAGTCTTGGCCTTTTCTTTTACAGCAATGTTTTACTCTGTGTTAGTTCATGTGGTAAAGTTGAAATGACCCAAGGCTACAACCCAGAAATCTTTGGGGGTTCAAGGAAAGCCCAACAAGAAAAATTGAACAGAATGTCTCTTAGCAAGCCAGAGAAATGGCCCATGGTCAAGAAGGGTTTGTTGACACTTTGTCAACGTATACAGATCCCCAACAATATGGCTTTGTCAAGTAAGGAGACAAACTCCACAAATATATGTGAATTTTATTCACGGTGCCAACTGTCCACCAAATGGCCGCAGCAGGCAGGATTACAGAATCGCAATATTGTCCATACTTAAATTTAGGACATCTGCTAGTTGTGATGTGGAGGCGGGGTCGAGTGGTCTTTCCTTGAATGGAGTGGGACAGGCATGACCACCTGTCAAAACGGCAGGAATGTCATTGATGAAAGTTGATGCATCCCCTCTCCTAATATATGTGTCTTGTGCACTTATTGCTGAACACAACTCTCTCTTGTACAAGTGACTGTGACATGAGCCATCTAGATAAGTGGCATGAAGAGAACATTTGGAAATGATACTGCATGTGGCTCTGCGTAGACATAAAAGTGATCAATGAGCAGACTAGTAATTACATTGCAAAGATGTACCTGATTGGTCATAAATCGTTTGCTTCGAGTTAACGCCATTGCATAGTAATTATCTACCTATGAGATTGAATTTATTCACCTCAGTGATTAATTTAATTACCATGAATATAATATTCATGGGTTTTATTGCGTGCCACTTAATGGCAGAAAATTCTACAAGCCCCACGGTCATCTATAATTTAATTTACTTTACCTTTGTCGGTGTGGTTATCTCTACGTCTTATTTTTAGACCTTCATCTCATCGCATCTACATCTCATCTGGTTCCAGATCATCAGAGGTTGCAAGTAAATTAGCAGGTAAACATTTCACCATTATTGCCACCTTATGACAGCACTATTTTTATCTGTGCAACATCCCCTCGATGGGTGGTTGATGGTCTAAATACACGCTGCCAGCTCACACAAACTTAGCAGTGGTGCAAACATTGGAGCAAATGCTTTTTATCACCGTTTTGCTGTTTGTGTAAAATGGGGTCGAGGAATCGGATTTGCTTCTGTCTGTACTGAATAAAAAAATGTGTGCCAAGGCAAAAGATGGCTAAACCCAGAAACTGAAGTTTCTGGGTTTATATATATAAAAAAAGGGGAACGTAAAAATGTATCTCGGTGATATAAAATGTGAAAGAAGGTAAGAGGACATTTTGTGTACATGCTAATGTATTACTCCGCTAAACTTCAGTACAGGAGAACATGTGTCTATTTGGACTTCACCACATATTTTTACCTATAAAGCTAGCTTTGTAAGTGGCTTGTATCTAAATGACTAAAATATGTTTATACAAGAAATTACAAGCTGCTCGAGAGCAGTAAAATCACTGTTGGTCCCAAAGATTCATCTGGTAAGGCCGCAACAAGATACAGATGCATTGGCAAGGCGCTATTGCAGAAGAGGGACAATGAATAAGCTTCAGGCAGAGAAAGGTACCACACAATAATACATTTTTTCCCCAGTGGGCAGGCACTGAAGGGTGGGACCACGCAGGTCGTTGTGGCTTTGAATAGAGCTCATGGGAGCTCACTGTGGTGAGGAAGAGAGTAAACAAACTTTAAAAGGAGTTTGGAGATCGTGTATTCTCCAGAGTAATGCACATCTTGACAATCCTATGATGAGTAATCAGCAACATTTTTCTGGAATTGTACAGATGGCGTTCTGAGATATTTATTTCCCGGAAAGCTGGCAGGACAGCTCATGAAAAAAAATCTCTCTCACTGGTACACAGCAAAGCCCAGCAGCTACCAGATCACACGACCGTTCAAGCGTTTGGGGCGTCAACACCCGGCACAGCTCCTGCAGTTATTTGACATGGACGCCCTCACGCCAAACGAATGTCTAAGCATGCAAGTAGACTTATTGAAATTAGAAGCAACCCCTCGAAGACGGAGGATATGAGAGATGGCCCTATTTGTACAGTTTTTGACAATTCCATGAACACAGTCCAGTACCCTTTGAGTTTGACGCCCTCGATGACAAGAAAGATTGCTTTAAGTCATTATTGATCTAATATTTTTGATCTAAACTTGTGGTTAAATGGTAGTTTTTCAAAATGGTCTCTTGCAGGACATGTAACCTGTTGAATGGAAGGGGGAGAGTGTGATAATGTATGAAGTGTGTCTCTTTTCAGTTTAGTGTTTAAACCTAAATCAAGACATTCATTTAAAAAATAAAATAATACATTGCCTTACCCCACTCTTCATCATTCAGCAGGCTCGGCAGAAACGTAGAAGAAATGTGGATGAAACGTGCAAGTACCCTAACCACAGCCCCCTGGGCCTAATACTTTTAAATGGTATCAGATCCACAAGACCAGCTTTCCACATGTTTATTTGCTAACTGATTAGTGCCTGTGGTTTTGGCCTCAAGACTAAAGAATTCTTCTACAATTAAACATGCTGTGTATTGTGGGCTCCTCTGTTTTTCTGTGGGAAACAACATGCAGGGAAAGAAGACGTTGTGGTTTTATTATCAAAATCTGAAACATCTCTGATGTTCTTGGAGACTTTTAGTCTATTAAACTCTCAGATTGTAGATCCGAATAATAACAGAAGTCGTGCCAGGTCTGTACAAGAAATAGGAGCTCGTGCAGAACTTCTCTGCTGGCATGTTTGTGTAATAAAAATACCAACACCTACCCACAATAAACAGACATTATATATACTTGGATCATAACTGCTGTACGAAGGGGCCAATGTAGTCTGGAGGACCCGCGATAGAAACAGGAGGTATATTCTGCCCAAAGATAGAATCATCTTCTTTTCCTTTTCGAAAGATATTTTTTAAGTCTGATAAGGTGTCAGTCACCCTGAGGTTTATTTTAGTAACATACAGTCATAGTACATCTTTGGCATAGAGGGAGATGTGTGACTCGGTAATTCACTAATCTTTCCAGAAGCAGGGCTGAAATCCTGACAGTGCCAGGTTTTTACTTGTAATGCGGGAAAAAAATATGACTTGATTGTGCTTGAGCAATTACACATAGGTATATTTGTTCTTGCAAACAATATACCACTGGAGAAACCCCTTGTCCTACATCCAAATAAATGTAGCGTGTGTTTCCACCCTATAAAAGGGATTTGCACCGCCCATTTTAGGAGTAAAGTTCTGACCTTCTCTTAAATTTCATCAGTTGGTCTGACTATTTGTTGTTCCTGATTGATTGAATCAATGCATAAAATAATAAATACTGACTAAATGGAGAATTATGCAGCCCTTTTGAGTAGATGTACTTACACAGAAGCCTTTGTGAGAAATTCCTTTTGAAAGTTCAAATCCAACTTCTGTGAATTCAAAAAGCTGATTTATACTCATAAAAGATGTGTCTATGTCAAAGTTAAACGTGCACATACCCTTGTAAATCAGATTCACAGTTATTTAAATGTGGTATGGTCTTGTCTAATAAATCCTTTGAGCCAACTGTAGCCTAGTTCCTTGAAGTGGAAGGTGTACCTGAATCGCATCTTAGCCCTTATACTTCTTCGCTTGACCTGCCTATTTTTTGCATGCTCCATGAGTGAATCCATATGGGCAACACAAGGGCTAAGGCAGGAATGCATCCTCTCCCCCTTTTTATTTGTATTTTATATTAGTGCCCTTGACTCAGCGCTAGTTAAAAGAGGTAAGGATGCACCTAAAGTTGGGTCCTGTCGACTTCCCATCCTCTCTTTTTTTGCTGACGTCGTGGTTCTTATTGCATTCACAGCAAATGGCCTACAGACATTGCTAGACTCTTAACGATTTCATGGAAAATCTTAACTTAAGGGAGAACCCCTATATATAGGAGAAATCCTATATAAGGTCTTGTGGGCCAAAGAAAATATTAGCTCGAGAAAATATTCAATTGGGAGACACCCATTGCTAAAATATCAAGCTTTAATTATCTAGGCATTTTTTCATGCAAACCAGAAATTGTACTAGTTACTCATACAGAGAGCCCAAAAGTTTCCTGGGGCATGGAAGGCGATCTTAGGTTTTGTGAAAAAGTTAGAGCATCAGTCAATTAAAGAAATGAGACTGCTGTATAAGAGTAAATGCCTCTCAGTAGGGAATTACTGTGCAGATGTCTGGGGCTAGGCTGTCCCACGAAATTTGCAGGCCCTCACAAATAATTGTTTAAGTTGTCTTCTGTCTATCCCCAAAGCCACAGCAAGTTCATTTTCATATTTAGAATTGGTCCTGCCCCTATCTGGAGGTCCAAGTGAGAATTGCTCCCTTGCTCTTGTGGTTTACAATATGGGCTGCACCTGAGACCAGGTTTTCCGGCTTGGTACCGGAGGACTGCCTTAGCTTACATAATATGGCCTTAAGTCCATGGCTTGCTTATGTTAAGCAAGTCCTCCAGGTCCTTGGTAAAAGTAGCATTTTAATACACCTGGCAGTATCAATGTTTATACTAATGGAGTGGTAAAGTGCATGTTTCTTAAATCCTGAAATGATGCCACAATAGAATAATCTTATAAATCGATTCTGTTCTTTGCTATGTGTCGATCTCGACCTCTAAAAGGCTGGAATCATATCTATCGCAGGTAGTCAGTCCAGAGTACAGATTCTATCGTACTCTTTGGGGCATATTTCTGAGAGTTTTGCATTATGACTGCAAACCTCTGGTTCAGATTTTTGAAGCCACGCAAAGCCACTTTGCGTGGCTGTGAATGGCTTAAAAAATGTAGAATCAGGCAAAAGGGAAGCAATCCATGTGCACTGTAGTGGGTGTTCCCACACAACTCCCATGGTTTTTGATGGAAACCCTGATTTACAAGGACTTGTAAACCTGGGAATGCACTAAAAAAATATACTTCCCTAGGAAGCACACACCGAAAGAGGAAAAAGACTTTCAGTATTGTTTTTGTGTAAGATGGTGCCCCTTCCTGCACAAAACAATCCTGCATGCAACTGATGCATCCTTAGGAAGCATCATGGTACGAGGGTGCCTGCTCTGGTACTAGGCTGCCAAACTGGTGCAAGTACAAGGGAAAAGGACAGGAATGAGCAGCAGTGGATAATACAGCGCTTCCCTGCCCTTTCCTTGTGATGCAGGTGGGAGCAGCAAGGTGTCTTACTGTGCTGCCCCCACTCCACAAAAAACATAAACATGCACCTCAGTATGGTGAACTTTTTAGCTTCCTTTCCGTTACTAGCCACAGTGGAGAGGTGTGGTGTAGCGGCAAGGGTAGCTGACTTCAGAGCACAGGGTTCATGGTTCGATACCCCGCTGGAACTCAGCTCAGCACTATGTGACTCTGGGCAATAGCTCACTTAATTTTCACGATAGCCCCCAGCGCCTTGAGACCTGTAAGGGTGAGTAGTTCACGCTTTACAAGCACGGAGTTACATTTTACACCTCACTCCCTTGCTGTCCTTGCGATTTAATTTGCCTACAGTCCACCACGCACTTTATGCTTTTTTGCACCCTGTATAGCATTCCGAGGGCACACTTCATACGTCCAATCCTGTGTCCTATGAAATTCAATTCACACAAAGAATGCTTGCACTATTTACATCGCCTAGAATCTCAGTCGGTTTGCTATTCAGTTATTAGTTACAGCTCCTGTGCGCTAAAGATTAGAAAGAAGTACGCCTCTTGAGAAGGTCAAAACTAGGATATCCTTTCTCTGACCCCCTGCCTGGTATCCTATTTCAGTACATGAACTGAAATCCTACATGAACTGAAATCCTCTATGATATGGTATTTTATTCGAGTACATGAACTGATATCTTTTACGATATTATCCTCCCCTTTGACACTGACCAAACCTGTCTATTTATTATCTGGGGCTTCAACTTTCAACTTTTTACCTTTTTGATGTAATATTTCGTTTATAAATAAGTACCTTTTAAGCTTGCATGTTTTTTTTCGAATGATAGTTGGATAGCTTATGGTATGTACTTTTAATAATTTATATGATATTCCAATTTATGCTCTTTTAATGGTTTTTTTCATTAGCACAGCCTTTTAGTGACGAGGAGGCCCAAATCTCTTTCCGTTAACATAGTGGCCAAATTGCGCCAAATTGTATTCTGGTATAAGCACTATTTACTGTGTTTTTTTAAAAACAGTCTCATTTTATAACATGAAATGCCTGTTTTGTTATCATGATTATATTCTTGTATTATGTTCAAGCTTTTTTACGTGTGCTTTTATGGTCATTACTGACCGAATAAAAGAATAAGCATGAGCGTCAAATCCGTTCCGCTCGCGGATTTCGCGGATTTTCGGTAAATCCGCAATCCGCGAACTCCCGCGAATTTACCGAAAATCCGCGAATCCGCGAGCGGCGGATTCGGGGGGCAAAAGTTCAAGCCTTCAAGCTTGAAGTTGTAACTATTTTAGGACGGCGCCGGCAAGCTGCCAGCGCCATCCTAAAATTGTTACAAAGTCAGCTAAGTTAGCTTCAACAGGAAGCACTAATAGATAAAATAAAGCAGGTGCTCGAAAAGCAGGTGCTCGAGCACCTGCTTTATTTTATCTATTAGTGCTTCCTGATCGGTCTCTGACCTTTTATACACACAAGAGGCATGGACTCGCATGGAAGCCGGATAGAGGCCTTTGCATCCTTGACTTTCACGAGCGCAATCCTCGTGCTGTTCCTGTGGCCAGGAGCTGAAGGGACCCCTGCACCCTTCGGGGCTATTGCATAGTAACACACACATGGTTGCTGGAACTAGCTGAAGCTCAAATTCAGTGACTCATTCATCACCCCAAAAACAATCGTGAGCATCGTCGAGGCTGGGCAGGTGTGCCTTCTTCCCAAATCTACCGTCGAAAATCAGCTGTGATGCTGGATAGAGGCCTTTGCATCCTTGACTTTCACGAGCGCAATCCTCGTGCTGTTCCTGTGGCCAGGAGCTGAAGGGACCCCTGCACCCTTCGGGGCTATTGCATAGTAACACACACATGGTCGCTGGAACTAGCTGAAGCTCAAATTCAGTGACTCATTCATCACCCCAAAAACAATCGTGAGCGTCGTCGAGGCTGGGCAGGTGTGCCTTCTTCCCAAATCTACCGTCGAAAATCAGCTGTGATGCTGGATAGAGGCCTTTGTATCCTTGACTTTCACGAGCGCAATCCTCGTGCTGTTCCTGTGGCCAGGAGCTGAAGGGACCCCTGCACCCTTCGGGGCTATTGCATAGTAACACACACATGGTCGCTGGAACTAGCTGAAGCTCAAATTCAGTGACTCATTCATCACCCCAAAAACAATCGTGAGCGTCGTCGAGGCTGGGCAGGTGTGCCTTCTTCCCAAATCTACCGTCGAAAATCAGCTGTGATGCTGGATAGAGGCGTTTGTATCCTTGACTTTCACGAGCGCAATCCCTTTGCTGTTCCTGTGACCAGGAGCTTCTGTCTCTTCATCTACTGCTCTGATCGGTCTCAGACCTTTTATACACACAAGAGGCATGTGCACTCGCATGGAAGCCCCGCACGTTTGGTCCCGCTCACACACTTGCGGTGTGCACCGTCTTCCCGCCATTGACCCACTATGATGGACAGCTCAAATCCGCAAATCCACAAAATCAGCGGATTTTGCGGATCCACGATCCGCAAATCCGCAAAATCAGCGGATCGTGAATCCGCAAAATCCGCCCATGCTTAATAAAGAAGTAACTGACTGACTACACTGGAAGAGTGAGTGGATGCATAAATATATGTATGCATATATGCATGAATTAATAATTAGTTAATGAAAATTATACAAAATATTGTATGCTGAATGTCTTCTTCCTGCAGTGAATTATGGCTTATGCAGATTTACAAGTAGATAAACTGCGTCACGGAAACAAATTGGTTTTCAGGAGGCCTGGAAACGGCTGATGAGTTGGGGGATGAGTTATGAAAAATCCATCCACCGTAGCTTGATATAATGGTATTAGGCAGCAAGAGCGGACCAGTGTTAGAAGGATGCAAGAGGAGCAGTTCATCCCAAAGGGCCAGATGTATAAAGCATTTTTCCCGTTCACAAACGGGCCGATTTGCAGAATCATCCCGTTTGCGAACGGGAAAAAGCCTCATGGGATGTATCATCCTAAAAGGCATTCGCAAAATAGGGAATCACAAAAATTGTGATTCTGTATTTTGCTAATACATTTAAGGAATTGCAATTTGCGATTCCTTAAACGAAATGCCGGAAGCCAAAAACATTTGCGACCTGCCTTTATGGCATCGCAAATTATCACCAACTTCGTGTTGGTGGTAATATGCGAATTCCATGAAAAAGGCCCTATTTTGCATTTTTCAAGGTGCCATGTGGCGTACATACATGCCCTTAGGGCATGTATGTGCGCCACATGTGCACACATGCATATGCCAGTGGTGCAATAGGGTGTTCATTTGGCACTCTTGCACCCTTGATATTACATGCGCAATTTGTGAGCACATATTGGGGACTCACACAATGCACATGCAATTCCCATTCATTCCTATGAGCCTCTAGGCCCAAAGAAATTAATGGGAAGCCATTCCTTATTTGCGACTCACAATTTTTGAGTCGCAAATAATGAATATGTAGGAATCGCAATTATTATTGCGAAACCTACATTGCATTTTGTGAGTCAATAATAGCGAATCGGTAAAATTCACTATTATGGAATCGCAAAATCCAATAATGATACATCTGGCCCACAGATTCCTGGAAGCTTGTTTCAAGGGGCACTTATGCACAGTTTGGGACCGAAGGTAAGAGGTCTGCTACCATGCTCAACCAGTAGACATAGCTATATCTCAACCTGTTTTCTCAGTTCCCCAGTGAATCTTACCTCTGGATTTTGCACAACATGCATTCTTCAATTAATCAATCAATCATAGGATTTGTAAAGCGCGCTACTTACCCGCAAGGGTCTCAAGGCGCTATGGGGGGGGGGGCTGCTACTGCTCGAAGAGCCAGGTCTTGAGGAGTCTTCTGAAGGCGAGTAAGTCTTGGGTCTGTCGCAGGTGGGTGGGGAGGGTGTTCCAGGTTTTGGCGGCGAGGTAGGAGAAGGATCTGCCGCCGGAGGTGGTTCGTTGGATGCGGTGGACAGTGACGAGAGCGAGGCTGGCGGAGCGGAGCTGGCAGGTGGGGGTGTAGAAGCTGAGACTGCTGTTTAGGTAGGCTGGTCCGGCGTTGTGGAGTGCTTTGTGTGCGTGGGTGAGGAGCTTGAAGGTGATTCTCTTGTCGACGGGGAGCCAGTGTATGTCTCTCAAATGGGGGGTGATGTGGCTGCGGCGGGGGGCGTTGACGATCAGTTGGGCGGAGGCGTTTTGGATGCGTTGTAGTCGTCGTATGTGCTTGGCTGGGATTCCTGCGTAGAGTGTTTTGCCATAGTCCAGTCTGCTGCTGACGAGGGCCTGTGTCACTGTTCTTCTGGTTTCGGTCGGGATCCACTTGTAGATCCTGCAGAGAGTGCGGAGGGTGTTGTAGCAGGAGGTGGAGAAGGCATTGACTTGCTTGGACAAGGAGAGGGAAGAGTCGAGGATGAATCCCAGGTTGCGTGCATGGTCGATGGGGGTTTGGGATCAAATGCACTAAGGCTTTTTGCATTTGTAAAGGTTCCCATTGGCAAAATCCTACCGCTTTCCACCGCAAAATGGCCTTTTTTTATGTAACAAACCTAAAGTGTGATACTATGACACATTACTAAATCACAATTTGGGTTTGTGACTGTATACCCAATCGGTATATGGAAGGGGTATGTTTAGGGTGTTCTTTCCAAATAACCATTCAAAATGGGATATATTAATGCTTTGTGACTGAAACTGTTGACAAAACATTCATATTTTATTGACTACTGAAACGCAGTGTTAAACCATTCATTAACAAGATGAGTCCAAAGGGATCCCAACCCATTTTAAATGTTGGCATACAATGTTGACAATTTTTTTTTATGAGTAGGCAATAGCGCCATAAGCCGTAGCATAGTCTTAAGAAATGTGTGTTAAACTTTCCATTAGGTTTGTAAATGCATCCCTTTTCCTTTCAGGAAAATGGGCTGTATTTAAAAAAAATTGATTGCTTTAAATAAAAGCAATCCTAAGCTTTGTGGGCTGCTGACCTCACCAGGCAACTATTTGACGCACTGTTCCCTCGAGAACAGTGTCTCCCTAGAGCACTCAATGCCAAGTTCAGTAAATAGTTCCAAAACGTGTAAACAAAGTTCAATATATCCTTTTAATTATTCTTTTTCAGTTCATATCATGATTTTTCTCATGATCTGATAACATTTGGCCCGGTGGCCCAATGCATTTCGGGCTTTAGCCCTTCTTCAGGGGCCGTGTACAATCCTGTAAAGTAATCAAGTACAGTTTCAGAAGCAAAATTCATTGTCATGTCCTAGTATACAACTTCATACTTATTACGACATTTGTAAACATGCAAGGCAAGAGAGATCACATTGTGAATCTTGGTTATGCTGCTTAAAAAGAAAAACATAAAAGTGACTTCGTTACATGCTGGGAATTCTATTTAAACTCAAGGTAGGTGCCTTATTGTTAATACTGTCGGTACACATGGGGGTGCAATCGTGAGGGTTTAGACGTAATGTCCGAGCGGCATCAGTGCTTGAGTGTGCTCTCTAAGAATGTGTAATGCAAACCTGTGGCTGACACTTTGCCGACGTGCTTTTCGCGGGTGTAGACGAGCCTATAAAAACAAGGTGGAGAGGGTCGGTCAACGAGTGTACTCGGTAGCAAACTTGCTACGCTGTATATCAAAAATTGCTATGATTCTAACAGATAGGTTACGCGGCTTACCGGAATGATGATATTCTCGGCGTGTTCTGTATTCTTCCGTTCGACAACATTGAACGCACTCAAAATTTCGCGTTCTAAATGGGTGTACTGAGTCACGTGACTCCTAGTTTGCAATCAGGGTTCTGATTGGCAGGCGTTTGGTCAACATTTCTCGGTACTAAAAGATGCATGTAAAATAAACCCAGGTACAGGGGGCTGAGCCCCACGGGCACCACCCACCTATACAGACTTTTGATTACAAAAGGGAGTGCGTATCCCAACAACCGTTTTGGCCGGAATCAATCAACCTCACCAGGCAACCATCCATGTGATGGCAGCGAGTCATAGTGTGCCTCAATTTGCAACCTACCTATTCATGAGCTAGGTCAAATTATGACCCACAATGATTTGTTACTTTGTGAACTGACCTATTAATGCATAAGTCAGTTCACAAAATACCACACAGGTTACAAATTATTGGTTGCAAACTGCAACAAGTATTTTGCAACCCGTGTCAGTACATCTGGCCCTCAGTTTCTTGAAAATCCATGAAAAAAGGCTATGCTTAAATTGCTGAAAGCTGTTAACAATAACTGTATCAGCTGAATACAAGTGAAAGTGATGATCTTCCATAACCTGGAGAGATGATCATAAATACTTTTGTTTATATAATTCACCAAATGTTCCATGATGAGATGGCAATCAAAAATAAGTCTCAAATTCATTTCTTTATGAACATGAAATACAGACTGGTGAAAAAAACGTATTATCCAATTCTCTCTGCAGCATCGTCTATAGGCTAAATTTTTTAACGATGATGTTCAAATCAATTTATTGCATCTATGTGCCATTGCTGGGGAGACATGGCGCACAGCTTGTGTGGTGACTAGAAGACGCATCAACTTTCACACTGCTTTGTAATGATCCGATGCTCTATCAACTTTCACCAGGGTGCACTGATTGTGGGCTAATCAGGTGACCCATCCACTTTCATCTGGTAACACTGGTTGTGTGCATGTCTACTGATCCCTCAACTTTTACTGTGGCACACTGGTTGTGTGCTGATCAAATGATTGCTTGGTTTTTACTATTCGTTGTGGTTCAAATGGATGAATGAGATGTAGTGGCAGCAACCCAGTTATTCAGGTGACTAACATTAACAAAACAGCCAAATAACAATGGATGATGAAGGAGAAAGGTGCAGAGAGGCAGCTACTCTATTTGCCAGAGCACCGGGCAAAGGAGGAACAAATGTTATGATTATGGACAATTCAGAAAGCAATTCATTGAGCCCTCAATAACGTAAATATGAAAAACTTAAAAAACAGGAAACAGGAAAGTTCCAAATGGTGGGAGGCAACATCACTCCAAGACTATGTAGAAAAAGAAATGGTACCACGTGGCTTAAGGATATACATTACTCCATCCCACAAATCTCCCAATGCAAGTATGTTAAAAGAATGGGCAATGAACTCCGCATCAAGCTCCAAAAATATGCTATGCATATTAATTAAATATGCCTGGGAGGACCGTGAGGACATCTTGAGGCAACTAAAAGACTTAGAGTAAGAGTTCAAGAAAAGCCCGGAACAAGATACGATAAGCGAATTCAAGGATGAAATAAAAGGTAGACTAAAAAAATATGAGGATGATATCAAGTACCGCAAACAGAGGAAATTACATAGAGACTGTGGAGACTATGATAGCGGACGCATCCTAACATACAGTCCGAAATATGACTATCTTTACAAACAACAGGGAGAACCAGGAAAGGTACCTGACAAAGTTGTCTCAAGAGGAGAACCATCAATACCCAATGTAACAAGTGATTCGGAAACAGATGTGTCAAGACAAACAGCAAGTACATCGTCTGAAGTAGAAATAACTAAGAAACCAGCGTCTTTTTTAGACGAGGTCCGGGTACTAAGGACAAGACGCAAGAAAGAAGCGGAAATGACCCAACCACCATCGTTCCAGAAACATGCAACACAAGGACGCCCAATGGGAAGAGCAAGAGGCAGGGGAGATCACGACAGAGAAGATTCAAGCTCAAGCAGAGGAGAGGAAACAAACAAAAAACCAGTGGGAACCAAATGAGGTGGTTACAAGAAAAGAAAAGAATCATGGATGAACAAATGGTAAACAAAACTATAATCAATCTTTCATCCAGAACATTAACTTTGAAAGAAAACCAGACTCTCTGCTTAGGATTAACTTTCTGGCCAACTGAACTGTTTCACTATTCTGATACAAGGGTAGATATTTTTAAATTCGTGAGAAAATTGAAATTGTCAAAATGGCATACCCTCGTTAATAACAGAGCAGTAACAGAACCAGTGGTTAGTAGCAACTTGCCTGAAGTTACTGTAGGGGATATGGATATGCTACACACCGTATATTCTTTAGGGGATATCACATTTAATGGTGATAATGCCAATCAAGTAGTAGGCCTTAGGGAGACAAGGACAGACAGGGCCGCATGTACCTCATTTAAACCTAAATCTGTCTTCTGTCCCACACTGCCCAGTGACTCCATAGATACCTTCCACGAGGTAGTGACTAAGGAACTCACTAAACTTAAACATAAGCGTCCGAATTTCACGAAAGGGGACATTAACCTTTCGAATGAACAAAGGGAATTCATTTTTTCACTTGCTGAGGATAGAAATGTCATTTTGAGACCCTCCAATAAAGGGGGTAACATCGTCCTATGGGGAAGGCACATGTATGTGAGAGAAGCCCTCAAATAACTCGATGGAAGTAATTTTTATTGTAGATGTAACATTAGAGAATATAATGAGAGCATCACTGACACATGGAAGAAACTGAATGAATGGCGCACTGAAGGCCTACTCACATGGCAAGATTTCCGCTTTTTAAAGAAGGATGTCATTTGAGATGTCATCAGTGATGTCATGAGTGATGTCACTGACCATGTCATGAGTGATGTAATATGTGACGTCATCAGCAGTGCATTGCGGGCGCGCTAGTTATAATTAGCTGAACTAACTATAACGGGGGAATTTCAAAGGTTTTGTATGAGTGAAATGTCCAGCTAATTATAACGTGTGTGAAACCTATGTTTTTTTTCAGTGAAATTGCAAGGTTTTTTAAATGCTAATTCCTAACTATAACGTGGCTGAAACCTATGTTTTTTTCAGTGAATTTTCAAGGTTTTTTAAATGCTAATTCCTAACTATGTTGTGTGTGAAACCTATGTTTTTTTTCAGTGAATATATATATTTATATATGCACTGGAAAACTAAACACCCACTTCCCTTACAAAGAAGTGGAAAGTTTGCATGTCTGCACCTTATTCATCTTCTGCTCAATCAACACATCATCCACACATACACACACCTACTTGCTGCCTTTCTTGGCTGGGGTTATCAATTATTCTTCTTTAATTCAAATTCTAAGTGCAGGCCCTTTATTCAGCCTTCTTGGTAACTACTACCCGTGAATGGCAGTGGGTAATTTCCACACTTGCGTCCTTTCTTGCATCCTTTCTACCGCACACTGTGTGTACTTTGTGCACTAGCTTGCTTCCTTAGATGTGGTACTCATTTCTCTTGCTCCCACTGTGGAATCCAATACCCTATCTGTGTAATGAGCTGGAAATCCGAAGATCCACTTCACTGACAAGGCAGTGGTTAGTTTGCATGTCTCCAGCCTTTCTTATTTTTCACCTTTTTCATCTTTCACCTCATCCACACATACACACAACTACTTGCTGCATTCCTTAGCTGTGATTATCAACTATTCTTCTATTTCATATTCCTATTCAAAGTGCCTTTTTATTGTAACAACTACCCCGGCCGAAGGCACAGTGAAATTTGCACACTTGCTCCCTTTATTGGCTGGGGTTATCAATTATTCTTCAATTTCATATTCTGATTCAAACTCAAAGCCATTTATCGAGCCTTTTTGTTGTAACTACTGTTACAGGGATTCTGCTCCTACACAGAACTGTGCATAAAGACTTAGGATCTCAGTGAATAACGGTGTTCCAAAACCCACCTTAGTACCCAAACCCCCTAACAGACTAACAATCAGTGACTCATTGGTTCTTCGTCCTATACCAAAAACACCAATGACTAGTCAACCCAGAACATTAGATTACCTCAAGTAAGGTGGATAACAAGAGCACTCTTTCGTTATAGTCTTTCACCAGTCCAAAACAAGGAGTAAATAAAGATGCGTACAAGTTTGAAATGTTCATTTCTAATGCCGTAATCTCATGCGCAGTACCTTAGATTATACAAGAGAACATATTTCAGAAACAAGGTTGTCAGCATTGTTACTATTCCATAAAATACAAAGGGAGAAAGCATCTTTTAATGCTAAAGGGAAACAGATTTAAAATATACCTAGATTTCACCCTCCCTACCTAGCAGGTTAGTTTATAACTCCAGAAGGTCTCATAGGATTACATGGGCGGACCCATACCTCTGGTACTCAGCAGTAGTGGATCACATTGAGTTCTGCACAAACTGTCAGGATATTAATTTTCTCCAACTGTGTTTAATCATGCCTGCACAGTGCATTATTAAACGCGCCAGTATCAGAGGTGGCCACAGCTGCATCTGCGTTATGGCTGGAACGTGCGAGGATCATTCCGAATAACAGACACAGTGTCCAAGATAACCTTGATGTTCCATGCTCTTACTATACACACTAAACTAGTGAGGCAGTCTACCAATGTAGCATAACAAATTATTCTCATGTGAAGCAAAATACTCAGCCTTCTCTAAACAATATCGCAAATGCAAAGCAGAGCAGGTAAGAAAAATGGTGTTTAAGCTTCTAATAAACTCATGCCATTTTAACATGGTGTGAGCTCAAGACTCAGCCCCACGGCACCCTTCCTTGATCAAAGCACGTGATATAAACGTGGACGAATTGCGAACGCAGAGTCCAAGCCTGAAAAGCAGAGTCAAGTTCAAATTTTCAAAAAAAAATGATTCGCTGTTTCATAGAAAGCAGTAACTAAATAATAAAGAATAGGTAGAAAAATCGAAGACTCTTATTCCAACAGCGTATAAGCACAGTATGTAGCAACAGCCTCCAAGAGGAAGTCATTGTTCTCATCTGAAATCATTTCAGCCATCCAATTCAACAGTGGGAATGAACATACATGTTCCTCAATGACCGGAGCCTCTATCACCATCGGAGGAAAACTCGGGTCATCTTCAATGTAACTGCGTGCCAAGAAGTCATGCGCTGCTGCAAAAACATTCCAACGTCCCATTATTCCATGTATTGCTGCTAAGGCCATAATCCCGCCACCAGAACAGAGCAAGTTATGAACCACTAAGGGGATCATCAGCTGGTCATAATCCGCGTTGGGAGACACTGTACTGCAGAGACACAAATCCAGGGCCCAGTTGAAATCGCAGCCCAGGCAATGGAAGACAGGTTGAACGTATGTGAAAAGGTAAAATCGAAATGATAATCCATAAGCTGCACTCAATGTAGCCAGAGGCAGGGCTCCGTAATAACTAACCATTCGGTTGCGGACCAGCAACAGCCGAGAAATATTGTCGTGTGCTGCATGATGTGCATCCATATTTAAGTAAACAAATTAATAAAAGCACACCGGCAACTAATGCGAGTATTAAGGGGAATCCACCAAAGATGCTGGAAAAAATCGAATGGAAAAATGCAGAGAAGACACCAAATATAGTTTGAAAAGAACTCACAAGGACACTGCCTATTATTTAAAAAAAGTAAGGGAACTCCTTAGTGAAGGACGCATTAAAGATAGTCTGAATTAACTCCCCAAAATGCAGGGGCACGTCTGTATTTAATAAAGCATGCACTTCTGTGTGGGTGTTTGCTACATGAAGGACAAATGTTTCTCTAGCAGATGTAAGAGCAACCTCTTTTTGAGACAATAGCGCTCTTATACGGCTCATTTGGTTGACTCTGCTTTCAAGGTCGGAATCGACGGACAGATAGAAACATCCAGCTTCCCATGCAGAGGAGTAAACACAACTTTTTTATAGCAAACCACATGCTCAGTTACCGTAATCGTGTAAGCGATGCCTGCTAACATAGCAAAACAATCTGCATTATTTCAAAGTAAATAACTCCTGTTTGCCAGTAAACTCAATGTTGTTATGATAGCACGTGTTGGAGTGCGTTTCAAAACTCAGGCCAAATTAGGCGCATCTTGATTACAAGCGCCATGCAATTGTATGTGTCTACAAATTAAGGAGTGATCTGGTGCTATTGTACAATCCTCGCCATTCAGATAAACTTATTTTCTCTCCCTCAGGCACCTATATGTAAATGGTAATAACCAAGCTTCATGGAGATAAGCGCTACCTAAAGATGCATATCTGCCTATAGCATAGTATTTCATGCAAACCTCAAACTTAAACAGGCTAAAAGGTAACATTATGATACCGTGGATAAGCCACACAGCTGAATCAGATCTCCATTGAGTGACCACTTGTAACCATTCTCATAGCGCTCCCTGTGCTCTGATTTGACAGTGAGAGAGTGATCGCCCCATAGTTTGTACTGCTAATTATTCTCAGCATATGCTACGAATACGCTTTCACGTTACATGTCGCATCAAAGCTTCCGTGTGTCGTCATGTACGGCGCCCCATACAGGAAAGACGCGAATTTTTTAATTATTTAAAAACATATATTTATGTATTTAATGAACATACTAACAGAATACATGATATAGGGTAGTATTTAATATCGGTTTTTTTTTAGAGAGTGGTCCTTGGCTTAGGAAACACACATGCAGCGCACGCGCCGCGACGAAAGGCTTCAGGAAGACTTACTAGCTTGGAGGATGATGTGTGCTGAGGGGTTGCCTGATGATGACTCGGATGCCACTAGTGCCGAATTGTGCACCCCTGAGGGGTCTGGGTCCGAGGAGGATGTAGCGGGTGGCGAGATGGAGGGACCTGTTTCGGAGTAATGCCCTGCTGGGCGCGCACTAATGTTCCCTATTGTATAACCCTGTGATTTGTCTTGATTCCCAGAGGATTGCTTCTAACTGTGATGTCTGCACCTTATCGGGCCTATGTCTGCACCTTATCGGGCCTTGAGTAGATAACCTGACTTTTGCACGTACTCTATTACTGATGCCACGTATGAGGTGGGTTTGTTTTGTTGTTATGTGTTAGACTGTGTTTCTATTGGAAAACGTATCTATTACTTTTAATTGCAATTACACAAATCACGGAGGAACGTCATGCGTACTCGCATCGTAAGTGCACCGTAAGCACAGCGTAACTGTACGCAAAGCCACGTGACTTTAAAAGAAGAGATTTGATTGGTTCATAACACTTCCTATTCCAACTGTTGAAAGTTCCGTCCCATTTTAATCATTCTACTTTGACTTTCTAAGAAGAAGCATCTCATCTGAGAATCTTGTCAAATAGAAGGAAGATTACCATAATAACAGCAATGGACTCATCTTCCAGCCATTCTTCAGAGGAATATTTCATTCCTGAAGAACCTCCAAAGCAGAGGAAGGAAGCTCTAATTTGGCAGTTTTTTACTTTTCCAGAAGGGCAATAAAAGGTTAATGCTCCAAAAGTAACCTATAAAATTTGCCAAAAAACTCTTTCAAGGGTTGATCCATCTTAAAAGTACTCCTTTGGCACAGCTAATATGGAGTGACACGTGAAGAACTTGCACCCCAACAACTTTGCTCGAGCTGCAACATGGAGGTTGCGAGACAACCCACCTGCTACTGCACCTGCTACTGCAGCAGCATTTTCAGCAAGCAAGCCCCCCATTTTAGAAAAAAATTGCACCCGGGATTTGCCCCCCCCCCGGGAGCTAATTAACAATAAAACAGACTTCTAGTTTTTTCCCCCCTTCCCTGGGACACTTCTGGCCCGAGGGTGCCCATCCTTGGGCCCTTGCCTCATGTTGGGGACTGCGGGGGGAAGCCCCAATGCCCCCACGGTACCCAGCCTTGTTGTTTATTTGTTGTTTTTCATAGGGGGCCACGTGGCCCCCCTCTGGAGGCCAATTATGGCCCCGTGGACCCCATCCCCCGGGGCTGTGCCTCGATCTTTTAAAAAAAATGTATTTAATTAATTATTTTAATTAGGAAGTGGGCCCCCTCACCCTTGGCCACTTCTGGCCCCAGGGCCCCATCCAATGGGGCCTGGCCTTATGTTGAGGACCATGGGGGGAGCCCCAATGCCCCCACGGTCCCAGCCGGTTCCCACCTCCTGTGGGAGCCTGCATTGCTTTTAGGCAAGGGGAGCTGCTAACATGCAGCTCCCCTTACGCAAAAGCAATTCTGCTTTGCTTTTTGGAAGCAAGAGCAGGTTTACTGCTCTCCCTTCCAAAAAGTGAAGCAGAGTTTGCTAAATGAAATTCAAACCCTGGGAAGGTGGCAGTCCCTGGGGCAGGATGGGGGCGCTGGAGCCCCCCACTCTTTTTTGGGAAAAAGGTAGGTGGGGTCGCCGGGGCTGTTTTAATATGGGCCCCTGCCCATATTAAAACAAAGCCCCGGGGAGCTGGTGGTCCCCGGGGCAGCATGGGCCAATGCATTTTTTTTAAAAGCCCTAGGGAGGTGGCAGTCCCTGGGGCTATCTGTGCCCCCATGGGCCCCACAACATAATTTTGCCCCCGGGACCTGGCCCACTCGGGGGCTTAAAACAAACAAAGAGCAGGAGCCTGCACTTCATTTTTTAACATTTTTGTATCTGGATTCAAGAACCCAGCGCGAATTCTGCCGATTATTATTTTTTTATTGCTTTTTTTGGCACTGGGTGTCCTTGTGGAACCCCCTGAGCAGGCCTAGGGGTCAGGGTGTTTCTATCCTGCCCCCTTTTCTTCATTTTCCCCTTTTTTCCCCCTTTTTGCTTGTGACTCGGTTATCGAGTCACAAGATGACTGTCCACACTTCCTGGTTGGGAGTGTTGGCAGCCAAACAGAAGTCAGCTTGTGCACGGGAGAAGTTGTGACTCCTCCTCGGTGCGCAGATATCGATATTTTTATTTCTTGAATTTCTCTGTAACTACTGAACGGATTTACACCATTTAAAAAAAGGTCGCTTTCTGAACCAAGATCTACCTTTTTGCGGAATTTGGTGTAATTCCGTTTAGCAGTTCGGGCTGTGGCCTGTTCCAAAATTTCCTGTTGAAATTAGCATGGCAAAACACGTTTTAGGACCCCCCTTTTTCTTGGCCCCCACTTGACAAATCACCTCCAACCTTTTAAGACAGGAGCTGACTGGAGTGGGGCACTAGTTTTGAAAGTTTTGTGAAGATTTGTCAACCAGCGCCAAAGATATTTCCTATGGATAATAGGTCCTAACTATAACTACCTACTGGTGACTGCCAGTAGGTAATATATATACATATATATATATTACCTACTGGCGGTCACCAGCATGTAGTTATAGTTAGGACCTACTTTCCATAGGAAATCCACAAAATTCTATTTGGAATAACTTTGGCGCTGGTGGACGAATCTTCACAATTTCTCCGTTCTGCTCCTTCCCTGAAAGTTTGGGGGTGATTCGTTAATTGGGGGCCGAGAAATAAGGGGGGTCCCAAAACGTGTTTTCCCAATGCAATTTTCCATACGGACCTTTAGCCAGAGCTACAGCCCGAACGGCTGAACGGAATTACACCAAATTTGGCAGAGAGGTAGAGTTCGGTTCGCAGATTGTGCTTTTTGTTGAATGGTGTAAATCCGTTCAGTAGTTCCTGAGAAAATCTAATGTAAAATCATAGTGATATCTAGAGACGAAGTACTGCAGGCGTACGGAAATCTGTACAATTACGAGCACGAGCTGCATGCTGATTGGATGTCAACTGTCTGTCAACACTCCAAACCAGGAAGTGTTGGCAGCCATCTTGTGCCTCGGTAGCATCAAGTCACAAGAAAACTGTAAAAGAAAGTTGAAAAATAAGGAAAGGGGGCAGGGTAGAAAGATGTTGACCCTCTAGGGATGCTCAGGGGGTCCCACATGGATCTTTAGGCCCAAATATATATATTTTTTAAATAAAGAAAACGCGTATGGTACTTGTACGCGGACCACATGGCCCCCCTCTCATAAAATAAAGAAAGAAAAAGGAAATTGCAATTTTCCAGAGGCCCCGCCCCCTCCCTGCATGACTCTGCAAATGCACCCCCTAGTGCGTTCTAATTTTGGAGATTACGTCCCCTTCATTCCTGAGCCCTGGGGGCCAACTAGCCCACCAGGTACCTCCAGTAAGACCCACACAGTGGGATTGCTGAGAGGTGGTCAGAGGCCATGCCCTTTTTTACAACACCCTGAAAACGCACCTCTTGGCACAATGCTGGAGGGTGATGAGGTCCACTTGTGTCCTGAGAACCTCAAGACACAAGTGGACTTCATCCCCCAAGCAGCAGTGCACCAGAAGGTGTGTTTGCAGAGTGGTATAAAAAGGGTGTGTGGCCTTAGCCACTCTCAGCAATCCAGCTGTATGGGGCTAAATGGTCCCCCAGGGACCCTCAGGAGCAAAGGGGACTTCATCCTTCAACCAAGAGTGCTCCAGGAGATGCGTTTGCAGAGTGGTGGAGAAAGGTGGCATGGCCTGTATCTACCTCTCAGCAATCTCACTGTGTGGGGCTTACTGGAGGTCAGAGATAGGCTAGTTGGCCCCTAAAGGATCCCCAGCAGCGAAGGGACTTCAATCCCCATCTAAGAGCACGCCAAGGGAGTGCTTTTGCAGAGTGGTGGGCAAAGGGAGTGTGGCCTGCTATGAGAATTTAGCATTCCTGCTGTGTGGGACTTACTGGAGGCAATAGGAGAAATAGTTGGCCCCCAAGGATGTCCTTGTGGGCCAACTACCCCTCTTCTTCCCTCCAGTAAGTCCCACACTGTGGGATTGCTGAGATGTTTTCCGAAGCCATGCCCTCCTTTCTCCACCATTCTGCAAACGCGCCTCTGGCAGACTACTGGATGGTGGATGAAGTCCGATTTACTCCTGAAGAACTTTGGGGGCCAAGAATCTCTCCTGGTACCTCCTGTAATTCCTAAGCAGTGTGTGGTTTTCCTGTCCTCTCTGCTCCTGCAGCAGCGTGTTACTTGGCAGCGAGTTCTGGAATGTAAGGCGTCATCAAAGGATGTTGCTGAGCTATGGTTTGAATGTCGACAGTTGCCTTGTGAATACTGCTGGATGGGGTCTCAATTAATGTCCTCGCTTGAATAAACCTATAGTGAACAGTTCCTCATGTCAATAACACTTTATTGGAAAGCACACACTTCTACATTTTGGCTATGATCGACCGTCAAGAGACATAAAGGACCTCAATAGCTACAAATATCAACACCACATTATGTCTTGCTCACTGGAGCGGATCCTCCGAGAAAAATCTAAGTGTGTTTGTACTCTTGATCGAAACAAGTACTCGACACAAAGATGACATAAACAATCATCAGAAGCCGGTAGGAAAATGTTTTTACCTTGCTCCTCTGCAATAAAAGAACTATTACTCTTGGACATCCGAGTTGGGTTTCCTGAGCTTCAGCAACAAGTTCATTCCCGGATATTACTTTATTGAACTTGCTTTTAAGACAACATTTGAAGTCCGGTTTATTGTCTGGAACGCACTGCTGGAACGCGGCAGACATTTTACGGCATCACTGTGATGGCCATCTTGAGTGTATACGTTCTACTTGCGCATGCTCAACTATTAAGCTACGCAGATCTGAATTTGCATATTACATTCACCGAAGGCTGATTTCTACAGCACTGATGTCCATTGTTGATGCGCAGCGCTGACGAACATTACTTATGTGCTCATCTTCACGCTGATCCGCACAGATTCGTCTGAATTCGAGTAAGCCTCAAAATTATCATCTTTTTGTCGCTTCCTTCCTTGAAGAATTCACACGTACATCTTCTGACTGACAGTGCACTGCTTCCATTCTGTTACCTACCCTGTCGGATGAAGGAACGCTGATGCACACAGCTTGTCTAAACTTACTATTTATTTATTTATTTATTAATGGCATTTATAGAGCGCGTACAATTACCCTTGGGCGTCTCGGCGCTAAAAAGTGCATCAATGTCTCACCATGAACAGAAAGTGCGGAAAAAGAATCACTGATTGAATAACCATGTTTTCAGGTTTTTTCTGAACTGGAGAAGTGTGGGGCTTGTTTTTATATGGTTAGGTAGGGTGTTCCAAAGTCTAGGGGCCGCGATTGAAAAGCGGCGGTCGCCCCAGGACACTGTTCGACTTCGTTGGACCACTAATTGGTTGAGAGATGTGGATCTCAGAGTTCTGGATGGGTTATAAGGAGTCAGTTGGTTTTTGAGGAATCGAGGTCCTTGATCCTGTAGAGACCTGTAGACTGTGCACAGAGCTTTAAATTTAACCCTGTTTTGAATGGACAGCCAATGATAGCTTTTGAGCGTGTCTGAGATAGGTGCAAACTTAGGTTTTTTTGACAGAACGCGAGCGGCCGCATTCTGCACGGTCTGTAGTTTCTTGGTAACTCTGCTCTGAGCATTGAGCAGCAGACCGTTACAGTAGTCTAATGCTGAAAGCACTAGGGAGGTGACTAAGGTTTTTGCTGCTGAGTCTGGTAGATAAGGTGTAATTTTTCTTACCATTCTCAGCTTGAAATGGGCGTTAGCTGCTACCTTGTTTGCGTGGGCCATAAAGTTAAGCTGGTCGTCGAAAGTAACCCCTAGGTTTCTGACTTTGATCGTAGGACTGGGAGGTGTACCCAAGGCCGATGGCCACCAAGTTGCCGACCAAGCTGGAGAGAGATTACCAAAGATGACCACCTCCGTTTTATCGGAGTTAAGCTTCAGGCAATTCTTTGCCATCCACTCTCCGATAGCCATCATCCCACTTTGGAATCTCTCTGCCACCTTCTGTCCATCGCCCTTTATAGCCAGCACCAACTGAGTGTCGTCAGCGTATGAGGTTAGGCCCATCCCATGTGCTTTGATGACACTAGCAAGGTCCGACACATATATATTAAACAGTGTCGGACTTAGGGATGAGCCCTGAGGTACCCCACACGGTAGCGACAAATCAGCTGACTGGAAAGGGCCCACTGTGACCGCCTGAGTTCTGTTAGTCAGGAAGGAAGCAATTAAATCCTTAGCCGTGAGCGTAATGCCCATCTTCTCGACACGGTCGACCAAAATCTTATGGTCAACCGTGTCGAAAGCAGCTGACAAGTCTAGGAGAACCAGCAAAGCAGTTCCTCCCTGATCGCGGATGACTCTTATGTCATCGGCTGCTTTGATGAGAGCAGTTTCTGTTCCATGATGTTTGCGGAAACCGAACTGCGTGTCATCTAGCAGGTTGTTGTTTTCAATGTAGGCTGAAAGCTGCTGGTTCATAGCCTTTTCTATGACCTTGGCTAAAAAAGGGAGACTTGCTATAGGGCGATAGTTTTTTAGATCCCCTTTATCTAAACCAGGCTTCTTAAGCAGAGGCTTGATCAGAGTGTTTTTTAGTGCATTAGGGTAAGATCCAGATGCCAGAATTATGTTACAGACCTTGGTAATAATAGGAATTACTGTGTCTGGTACCATGGCAAGTACGGAGGTCGGGCATGGATCCAGGGCTGATCCAGCTTTAATCGTTGTTACTATGCCCTTGATTTGGTCAGTGGTAAGAGGGCTGAAGCAGGTCATAGAGGTTTTAAGAGTAATCGTGGGGGTGGAGACACTACTACTAGCCTGGTCTAAGTTAAAGACTTGGTAGATGTCGTTGACTTTTGCAAAAAAGAACTCCGATAGAGCGTCACATAGTTTTTGCGATGGGGGTGGGGTAAGATCCGGGGCATTGCCAGCGAGGGTTTTGGCAATGTGATATAGCTGTTTGCTAGAATTTCTCGCAGTTTCTATGTGGCGTGTGAAAAAATCTTTTTTTGCGGCTATTATCATGGTTTTATAGGTAGCCAAAGCTTTCTTATATTTTTCCTTGTTTTCACTGTTATAAGTTCTTCGCCAGTGTCTTTCCCTATTTCTGGTTAATTGTTTTTGAACTTTTAGTTCTGCCGTATACCACTGAGCAGTGGGCATATTTCTATTTTTAGATATTGTTTTGGTGGGGGCCAACTGATTCGTAGCTTCACCCAACCATTTTTGGAATTGGTTTGTTACGATGGTAGGGTCAGTGGATAATTCTGGAGTAGTAGTATTGAGAAGCGACGTTAGGTCATGGGGATTGATGTCCTTCCATGCTTTGAACGTACCCTTTTCCACAGGGGCCGCTTTAGGTCTGTGTGGACTTTTGATGGTTAGTCTGCTAAAAATGACTGAGTGGTCTGTCCAGGTCATAGGAAGGACTGAGGTGACACACAGTCCTTCCACATTTGTGAAGATACCATCCAGCGTATGGCCTGCCTGATGGGTGGGTGTTGTTACCAGTTGTCTGAGGCCCATTATATCTAGGTCAGATACAAGGGTTGTTGTGTCCCTATCATTGAGAAGCTCTAAGTAAAAATTGAAGTCTCCCATCATCGTGGTAGAGTCTTCTGAAGCAATAGACTCAGTGATATTGCTAAGATTTGCCAGGAACGCAGATCTTGTCCCCGGGGGTCTATAGATCAGTGTTCCCTTAAAGTTATAGGTGGGAGACAGTTTTATGTCAAAAAGCATAGCTTCGCATGAGTTGGTAGGAATTGGCGAGCAGCGGACTTTAAAATGTTCTCTCGCTATTATAGCTATCCCTCCTCCTTTTCCTGTAGGTCTGTCCTGTCGGTAGGCATTATAACCTGGGGGGACTGCCGTGACATAGTCAGGGGCGGATGCCGCATCGGACCATGTCTCTGTGATATAGAGTATATCCAGATTAAAGTCACTAATGAGGTCAGCTATATCTTGGCAGTGTTTGCCCAGGGAACGAGCATTAATGAGTGCCATAGAGTAAAACATATCAACCTCGGTAGTGAAGGACTTAACATCCAAGGTTGGGTTGATGAACGCTAACGGGATATTGCAGTGTGAACATTGTCTACGTGCTGCCGGCTGCATAAGGGAAACATCAAGTTTAGTACACGACAGGGCGTGGGACGGGCACATCTCCAAGAGTGCGTTGCGGGTATAGGAGGGGCAAGGGGCAGGGGTTATGGCCCTAGGCCCGGTCCCGGCGCGGACGGGCGCAGACGGGCTTGCCTTTGGCGCGCCGCCGGCGCGCCGCCGGCGCGCCCGCTGCGCCCGCCCGCTGCGCGGACGGACGGTGGTGTTGTTTTTATTCATACTTTGGGCGGGACGGGAGGAGGGTGGGAGGGGCGCAGAGCTCTCGGCCAGCCTTCCCAATGGAAGATGGCGGCCGAGTAAAGTGCAAAGCTTCCCTGCGCCTGGGTAGAGCGGCGCTGTGGAGGGAAGTTCGAGCCTCGGCGAAGTAATCTCGCCTCAGAGGAGACAGTACTATAAAATGCACCAGTTAAAATATATACAGGTCATAAAAAACAATTCGTGTCTCAATCGTTTTTTAGCAGTTTTAAATTGTGGCAGAGGTGCAAGGGAGCACAAACAGACCTCCGGCTTTCCGCCTCAGAGGGAAACAAAATGCAAATTACTGACGCTTGCTAGGAACACTTGTTAAATACCCTCGGAGGGCGGGAGGGGCGCAGAGCTCTCGGCCAGCCTTCCCAATGGAAGATGGCGGCCGAGGAAAGTGCAAAGCTTCCCTGCGCCTGGGTAGAGCGGCGCTGTGGAGGGAAGTTCGAGCCTCGGCGAAGTAATCTCGCCTCAGAGGAGACAGTACTATAAAACTCACCAGTTAAAATATATACAGGTCATAAAAAACAATTCGTGTCTCAATCGTTTTTTAGCAGTTTTAAATTGTGGCAAAGGTGCAAGGGAGCACAAACAGACCTCTGGCTTTCCGCCTCAGAGGGAAACAAAATGCAAATTCGTGTAGAATCCTACAGTGATCATTTTACGCTGATGCGCACAGCAGATGTGCACAGTTTTCAGTTTTGGAACCCTGTTGTACACAGCTTGCTTAAATTCACAGGGCAAACTCACAGGGTTTATTTAGAAGTCTGCAGTAAATATTTCACACTGATGCGCGCAGTAGCTGTGCACAGTTTTTACTTTCAGAACGCTGATGTAAAGTAGTCATTCACTTTTGTAAGGAAGACAGGAGCCGCTGATATGTTTGGGGTGTTTATTGTATTACAGGCATCAGAGAGCGCCGAGCCGCTAATGTTGCCGGCTCCGACACTCGCGCTCTTTTGCCAGGGATGCGCACGCATCCCAGCATGTCCGCTGGCGTGCCGCGTCATCACGCTACTCGCGCCAGCTAGAGCGCCAACTCTACATATCTCCCCTTTTTTACACACATTACAAAACTTGGAACTATTGTCCATCACCCATGTCATAGTCCTGGAACCTGGACAGTCTCACCACTGTTCTACCCCCTCGGGTGCGTCTTACCGGGGTTACAGTGTCCTCTCTCTCCTGAGTCGCTGCACTGCCTTCGCCTGGGTTTGGTTCAGCTGGGCTCCCCGTCCACCTCCTTATGCTCCTTCCCGCTTCCACGCTGTGGTCGACATCGCTGCCTTGCTCCTCATTCAAGCCTCCTGCATCTGTGTCCACCTCTGAGCTGGAAAGTTCTATTTCTTGTTCAAACTCCGCTGTTACTCCCTGTTCCTGATCGTCGGCGTCCCATCTCACTATTCTATTGCACCTTGCCATCCTATCTTGGGACCATACATTTCCGTTGCTCAATAAGGCCACTCTGTCGTACACCTCCTTAACTTGGAGTGGTTTGCTGTACTTACTGTCTCCTTTCCTTTGTAATGCCGCCAGCTTGACTCTCACCCATTCGCCTTTCTCCAGTCCAGTGTTTCTCACATTCCTTCGCGAGTTGTAGTGTTTGGCATAAACTGCTTGTGCTTTCTCCAGATTGGCATGAACCACAGCGGGGGACCATTGGCTGGTCACTGTCTTTTCTTTCCACACTCTGTTGTCTCTCGTGAAAGGGTCTCGACCCATCAATATCTGGAAGGGGCTATATCCTGTCCCCGTGGGTGTGATTCGGTAGGCCCATAACATTTTCCATATTTCCTTCTCCCAATCTTTCTCACTCATGATGGCCGCCTGCACCGACCCCATCACCACTCTATTGAAACGTTCTACTAGGCCATTCCCATCCGGGTGGTAAATAGACGTGTGTTTGAATATGATTCCATTTCTCGTCATGAAATTAGTCCACTTCTCTGAGGTGAACTGAGGCCCATTGTCGCTTAGTATAGATTTGGGAATACCTTCTCTTACAAATGTGTCATTCAGGAACCTTACCACTGTCTCCGTGTCCATCACTTCGGCCACTTTCATTTCTGGCCACTTAGAGTACCTGTCTATGAGGACACATACGTACTTTTGGGTACCCTGTCCATCCAAAATCGGGCCTAAGATGTCAATGGACAGTTCTTCCCATGGGTTCCTTGGGGACTCGAACTTTCCCAGCGCTGGCCTTAAGGGCTTAAGTGTTTTGTCCGCTTCTTGGCACTGTGCACATTCCCTGATGTACCGTTCAGCTTGTGCATCCACGCCCGGCCACCAGTACCCTTGCTTAGTCTGTATTTCATCTTTCCGATACCCAGATGTCCTTCATGGAGTATCGCTAGTAACCTCGGGACGATTCCTGCTGGGGGGATGACCTTATCTCCTCTGTATACGAACACTCCCTTGTCGCCTACAGACAGTTCTTCCCTGATTTCGTAATACTTCCTTAGATTTTCGTCCATATGTCTTTTCTCCGGCCATCCCTTCACTATGCACTCCTTCACTTCCTGTAAACCTCCGTCCTCTTTATAGGCTTCGTGCCACTCTTGGTTACTGATGACTGTTTCTTGGTCCTCCGTCAATGCCACCATTTCTCCTCCGACTTCTCCATCCTCTGCTTCCGTCTCCATTGCTGCTGCTCTGCTCAAATAGTCGGCCAATTTATTCCAACTGCCCGGGATATACTCCACGTCATATCTGTATTCCAACAGCTTCAACGTCATCTTGGCTATCCTGGGCGTGGCACTGGCATGTCCACTTGAGGTTAGTACTTTTACTAGTGGTTTGTGATCCGTTTTCAACTGGAACCGTGTGCCCCATAGGAATTGTCGAAATCTTGCCATTGCCCACACTACCGCCAGCATCTCCTTTTCTATGACACAGAATTTTTTCTCTGTGTCACTCAGTGTGCGTGATGCAAAACTCAACGTTTCCACCACTCCTTGGCCTCTGTCCTGCATTAACACTGCACCCAGTCCCTTGTCGCTGGGATCTGTTGTGAGCACCGTTAGGCCCTGGGGATAGTACCCTTGCAGGGGTACTGCGTTCACCACGTCTCTCTTTACACTCTCAAACTCCTGCTGTGTGTGTTCCGTCCAGCTGAATGGCGTCTTCTCCCTTGTCAATTGTCGCATGTGGTGGGTCTTTGTTGCAAAATGTTGGACGAACTTACTATAGTATTCCGCCATGCCTAAGAAGGATCTGACGTCCTCTCTGTTAGCCGGGGACAGTGCGTCACAAATTGCTCTTACATTTTCAGTTTTTGGCTTGATTCCTTGCACCCCTATCTCGTGCCCCAAGTATGTTACTGACTCCATGCCCAGGCGGCATTTTTTCCACTCCGCAGTCAGGCCCTTCTCCTCCAGTACGCTCAGGACCTTGGTCAGCTTGGCATCGTGGTCTATTCTGTCTCGCCCCATCACCAGGATATCATCCTGAAAGTATTGGATGCCATCCATGTTCTTGAACAGTTGGTGCATCAATTTTTGAAACACCGCCGCAGCCGATGCCAGTACGAACGGCATGCGACAGAACTGGTAGCACCCGAAGGGAGTGATAAAGGACGTCAATCTGTTGCTCTCAGGATGTAATGCGATCTGGTGGTATGCAGAAGTTAAGTCTATCGTGGAATTCCCCTGGTTTTTGCTAGCATCTCTTCGATGCGGGGTAAGGGGAACTTTTCCACTACAATGCTTTTGTTGAGCTCACGGAGGTCAACACACAGCCTGACCTTACCACTGGGTTTCATTACCACCACCAGTGGTGCCAACCATTCTGCGCATGTGATGGGTTAGATTATGCCCTTGTTCTCTAGTTCTTGTAGCTCCCCCTGCACTGCCTCTCTTACCGCCAGGGGTATTTTCCTCACTTTGTGCGATACCGGTACTGCTCCTTCCTTGAGTACAATCTTGTGTGTAAACTTCTCTAGTCTTCCCACCTTGCCTCCGAATACCTTGGGGTACTCCTTCTTCCACTGGTCTAAGTCCGGCCAACTGTCTTGTTCGGTGAGTAGTATCTGGACCTTTCCTCCCGGGTCTAGTTTGATGCCCAGGTCCCCTTGGTCCAGCCAACCCAAGACTGAGGGTCCCTTCTCCGAGACGTATAGTTTGCAGATGGTGGTGTGTCCCCTGAATTCGAACTTCAATGGCCTGAACCCTGCCATAGGAATGCGGTCTCCGTTGTACGTGACCGGTCGAATGTCCAGCCTCTCCAGTTCCGGGCCCAGTGACGGCTTAAATGTTTCATTCCATACCGCCCTCTGGACTATTGTGTACGGTGAGCCTGTGTCCGCTACTATGCTTATTGGTACTCCTCCTATTGTCATATCCAACACTGGTTTGGTTGACCTCTTGGTGTCGGCGCAGAGTATCTGGTCGTAGATGCATAGCACTGTGTCTTATTCTTCGTAGTTGTCTTCCCCTTGGTCCTCCTGCTCTTGGTCTACGAACTTCACCATGGTCCTGGTTAATTTCCTGCGGCACACCTTCTCATAGTGTCCTAGAATCCCGCAGAACAGGCATTTGGCGCGAAATGCCGGACACGTCCTGTCGTGAGCCTCGTGCGCCATGCTTCCGCATCTGTAACAACTCCTTTTGTTATTTCCCTCCTGTTTTCCTGGGGGTCCTGGATTGCCTTGCCATCTGTTCTGATTCTTCTGAGCCGTGCCTTTGTACTTGCCCTCTCTCCGGGGCCCTTCGTCCTCTATCCTGTTCACCTTTGGTCTGGCCACCGGCTCCTTTTTTGCCGTCTCGGCACAACGCTTTGCGAGTTCCGCTTTCTTGACCGTCGCCATGACTTCCTTCAGCGTGGCGTCCCCGCTCACCCATAACTTCTCCTGCACGGCTTTACTCGTGGTGTGCATCACGATCTGGTCTTTGATGAACTCATCTTGGAACGCAGCATACCTGCACGTGGAGGACAATTTCCTCAATGCCGCTACGTATTCCTCGACTGATTCTCCTGCCTCTTGTTTCCTTTGTTGGAAATTGTATCTGTCGATTGAGACGCAGACGGCAGGGCAAAAGTGTTCGTTCAATTCCTCGATGGCGTGGGCATAGACGTCATCGTCAGTGCTTGCCCGTTGCTTGGGTACTAAGTTCTTAAAAACCCTGAGCCCCTCTGGGCCTAGGTTAAGTAGTAGTATTCGTCTCTTCCTCTGGCTTGTAAATTTCTCCTCGTTTTCATCCTCCAGCACTTCTATAAAGTTGTCTATGTATTCTCTCCAATCTTCCCACTGCATGAGGGGTTCCCCTGGTTTGGGTAGGAATGGAACCGGTGCCATAGCTGAAGATGTTTGGGCACACATCCTTTCGCGCTTTTCTGGGGGGCTAGTCCCACTCTGGCTCTTGGGGCTGCCTGGCGAGTCTTTGGCTGTCTCTGGGGGCTTTTATTGTCTTCCCCTTCACCTTTCCCTGGGGTCGCCAGCTCTCCAGCCCTAGGGGTGTGAGGTTGGTGGGGGTCCTTTGCTGTCTTGCCCCCTCCTTCCGTGTACTCTCACCTTCTTTGGTGGCTGTGTGGCTCCTTTGCGTGTGGGTGGGCTCTGCCACGCTCTCTGATGTCCTTGTCCAGTGGATGGTGGGTGGGTTTGACGAGCACGTCGTGCTGATCAGTCTGTGCCCCTGCCCTGGCTCGGTGGTCGAACTTGCCTCTGGTTCATTTTTTTTTCTCGTTATTTCCTTGTAAATCCCACCCTCGTCACCATTGTAAAGTAGTCATTCACTTTTGTAAGGAAGACATGAGCCGCTGATATGTTTGGGGTGTTTATTGTATTACAGGCATCAGAGAGCACCGAGCCGCTAATGTTGCCGGCTCCGACACTCGCGCTCTTTTGCCAGGGATGCGCGCGCATCCCAGCATGGCCGCTACTCGCGCCGGCTAGAGCGCCAACTCTACAGCTGATGCACACAGCTTGTCAAGATTTACAGTACTTTTATAGAAGTGTGTCTCTTCACTCGCTGATACACGCAGCTTACAGTGTTTGAAGTTTGCTTTGCACACATCTGCAATATTCCTAGTGTTATTTATTTTGCTCTTCTTTTCATTTACAAACATTTATTTAAGGATGCAGAATGTCACGGCACCACCATTTTTTCTAACTAGTTCAGGCGATCCCCCTCTTTCTTGGCAGAAATGAAAACATTTTTTGCTCATTATGCACGAGTCTGCGGTACGTCACTAAGTGCAGAGAGAAAAACATCTCTGCTCATGCACTGTTTAGGTTCCGAAGGGCAGGAGGTGTTCGAACATCTTCCAGATGTAACTGATAGTGATGCAGATTCGCTTAATAAGCATGAGATATGCATATGATCCAGCGCCCCTATAGAAAATATATGCCATAAGCAACGCTACCCAACTCCACAATACTCACCATTAATCATAAATCATTCACAAGGCCCATAAACTAACATGACATATTTCGAGCAACTGAATCATGTGACCTAATTAATAAATCCTATTCACAAATTATATACACATTTTATATACAACTGCAGTATAATGATATCACCATGGTTATATAAAATGTTGCATTTAATTAAGCCACTTAGGCAAATGGATCTACTGATGGTAACGACTTGTGAAATAACAAGGCCAGCTTGTCTTTTCAAAAATCTTATTTATTAACTATTTATTCAAGGAAAGTGCATTTTATTAGAATCTTTTTATTCAAGCATCGTTATTTGAGGATTAGCAAAAAGTATTGACAGTTTCAAGCAAAATCAATTAGCATATTTCAAAGAAGAATAAACAGTTTCCCATCACCTAAGCCCTAACGTCCCTATCTAAAACTCACTTCACCTAAAAGAATAAAGTAAAAGTCATTTAACCCTATTGATCCGTACGTGCTCCAAGAAAGTCCGTCAGCACGTCACGCCCAACTGGTGTCAGGAGAAGATGAGCAGCAAGCGCGCCCTCCCTCCCAGGGGAACAGTTTTTATACCTTTCTAACTAACTAAAGTAACAGTATTGTAAGTTTTTTCTGTCAAACCAAACTTCTCATTGGTTAAGCCACGACAGTCCACTGTGAGGTCGCACGCTTATGACCAAGTCCGGGGCTTCATCTTTGCCCTTATTGTTCTTAGTCGCACCATCCTCTTTGCTTCCTCAAAACGATACTTTTGACGGGGAAACTTTACTTCCTAATCTTGGCAAGCCTAACAGCATCCGTTCTGTCCTTGGAAAAATGTCACCAAGAACACATTCGACTCGACTAGAATTCCTTCTGCATAAACTTTGTCAGCTCAGCAAAACATTCTACGCATGGGTGACAACTTCACTCTGGTCAAGTCTCGAAGGCTGCAGTGCTGGCAGCCATCTTCTTTAAGCCCACTCTCAAAACTAATATATAAACAAACACAAAACATCGATTAATGTGAGAAATAAAGTTTGTTCTGTTACGCACCCACCTTTGCTAATTATTAAACCATTAATCTATGTTACCTAGCAGAAGCAAATGAAGCAACGAACAGATTCGTGCACATTTAAGACAGAAAAACAAAACATGAGCACACAGAAATAAGCACATGCAATTATAAAACAGCCACATTTAATTCTGACAAGGTCGATTGACAAAATTAGTTTATTATTTAACGCAAACATGCGTTTGCAACATAAAGCACATATATGAGCACATATATTAGTATCCCGCGTGTAATCATCTGCGATTTTAATCTAAGTTGAATAATTATTTTCACTGCACACATTATTAATATTATTATTATTATGGAGGTTTAACTTTGCGAGCTGAAATACATTTATTTCCAAATCTCGCTCCATCAACTCCCTCATCTGGTGATTTCAGAATCACCAAACCACACCCAAAAATTTAGCAAAATTTTATCTTATAGATGAACATGTTTCAATTTCACTGTTTTAGTATTTCTAAAGACTTGTCTCAGCTGTCTGTCTGCAACTCTCATATTGAGTTATACAAAACTCTTCCAGTTCAATCTCTCTCTTCTGTTCCTTTTTGATCTTGTATATCCTCTTCTTTTCCCTCAGGTATTTCTTTCTCTTGTGTAACATGCAACTGATTTTCAACAAAAGTATTACAAAAACTATAACTAATAAAGGTGTCAGTATCTTGCCAAGAATTGAACCACCAATCTCTTGAAACCAGGTTTTGATTGCTGCAAATCTTTTGGATATACGTTCTGAAAAATCATCTTCGTCCAAGGGTACAATTTCTGATTGCAATTCTGTGATATTCTTGATATACATCTCAATATTCCTACTCTCATCTGGAATATAGGTACAGCAATGTTAGACATGTAAAATGCCGCAAACTCCTCCCTCTTTTGCTATCAGAATGTCAAGGGAAAGACGATTCTGCATTACCATGGACCGTATAGCAATGACCTCAGGATCCACTAGGAATCCACCAGCTGTGTCAGTTGACAACCTGTCAACAATGGTAGTTAATTTTCTGATTCTGCCTGCATTCAGGGTTATACCCACCACAAATTTCTGAGAAACTTTCTCTTTTAAACCTATTTACATGATTGCTAATTTCAAATGAACCTTCTGCATTTCTGTCAACATGAAATATTTTCGGAAAAACAAGACCAACAAAACACGTCCCATACCAGTGATCTGGGAGGTTATAGTAGGCTTTATCTCCACAAACAAAATAAATTCCAGGAAAAATTGGATCTTTGCCACCCTTGAATCTCCAACCCTCCATGATTTGGTATGTGTCCTCACAATGGCTTGCTCCGACAAAATTATTATCAAATAATGTGTTATCTCTCCTAATACATAATTTACCACTAATTGGTTTGTCTATGTGTATTGCAACATTCTCAAACGATTTACCATTAAGCTTTTCGTCCTCTATCTGCCAGAATTTGGATTTGGTCTGCTTGACCATCTCATTTCTTTTGTAAATTGCTCTTCTCTCCTTAACTAGATTCAGGAAACACTTTTGCTCAGTTCTCAATTTGCATGTCAAATTATTTCTAAAAGCATACTCATAGGTGAGTTCATTTGTCAAAATGAAAAATTCCCTCATCTGTTTAGCTTATTTAAGCTTTTCTCAATTTTCAGATTTGCAAAAATCTCATCATAATTGGAATAATAATACTCCAAACGGCCAGTCTGATAAAATAAGCTAGCTATTACACTGCAGGTTATGCCATAAGTAAGAGGAAGCATATTGTATGTCACTCCCTCTGAAACAGAAGCAGGCAATTTCACACAAATATAACAATCCTTGACCTCCATGACCTTCACATATTCAGCCAGGAGTCTCGAAAAAGTATTACTAGAAAAATCACTAACAGATCTATCCTGATGATTCTCTGGTCTGTGATCAATAACTTTGTTAGTCCTGCTTGTTGCACTATGTTTGTCTTGATTAACTAAGCTTTGCTCGTCATGTTGACCTTATACTTTTCCTTGTCAATTCCAAAAGGGAAAATGACAGCTAGAACTAACCAAAGCAAGATTATTAAAATCACACAAATTGAGGACATCTTACAACATCTCTTGAGAATAGAACACCTTGAACTGTTATTAACAAAAACATAAGGCATTTTCACAGAGCCTTGCAAAAAACACAAAAACTAAAAATTAAAAATGTCTAAAAATGTCTAAAATTTTAATACCCCCCTTTTTTTTTTAAACAAAACCCACCTTCTAACAACTTTTCTTTGACCTTGCGTCACAATTTGTTTTCCAACTAACAAAGTTTCTTCGACGTTTTGTCCCCTAACACAATTTCTTCAGCCTTATGCCAAAAACAAGAACCCTAAATTTTAACAGAAAAATATTTCAATCATTATCACTATTGTCTTCAATCTCTTCCTGACTACTGCTATTCACCTCCACCACAGGTGGAATAATGATATAAGTCCACTCAGAGGACTTATATTTTTGGTTTGGCTTTACAACTCTCTTTGCCCTACTACTAACTACTTCTATTTTCTTTCCTGCTTCACTTTTCTTTTCAGGATCTTTTTGACTTGAAATCTCATTGACTTGCTCCTTTGATTTCTTTATCAATCTGAATTTCAGACCTTCACTTTCACTTGGCCAGTTATCACCTTTTCTTGGTAATTTTCTTTTTGGCTCGGTCACATTACACTCTATTCTCCAAGCTCTTTTTCTGAAATTTCTTATTTGTGATTCTTCATCACTGTCTTCAGTTTCGCTGTCAGAGATTTGAATTCTTGACTCAGGTACTTCTTTACTCGGCCATTTCACTCCGTTAGGAACTCTATTTTTATAGCTGGTACTCGGTAATTCTTCTTCCTCTTCTTCAATCACCTTCAACTTCCCAGTTTCAGATTTTCTGTTCCTGCTTTCAGAGCTTCTTTTCTGCTTTTCAATACTTCCCTGGTCTTGAATCTCAATTTGATCAGACTCATCTTCAGCTTCTTTCTCTAGCAGATTTTCATCATGTTCAGAGTCTACAATTACAATTTCCAAATCTTTTTCGCTCAATTTTTCATTCACAGTTGAATTTTCGAGATGTCGACCTGCCTGTCGATCTTCAGAATCTGGATTTCTCTCAGGTTCTTCTTCAGAATCTGAATCAGCTGTGGTGTCACTTTCTTCGTCAGAGTTTTCAGGTGTAGGCACACAAATAGTATGGCTTGCATGGATCCACCTCTTCAGACCCTTGCACTTCACTGCATTTGTTGTAACAAGAATGACTTGTCTTGGTTTCTGCCACCTGGGTACCAAACAATTTCTTCTTCGATGAATTTTTGTCCTCACCCAGTCACATGGTAACAGATCATGTGCTTGCTCTTTTTCTCTTGTTTGCAATTCAGTTCCCACCTGATTGGACACAGAAGTCACGACTTCAGATAAATTCCTGCAGTACTCCAAAATGACGCTATCATTAATAGTCATCAATTTTCCCACTGGTATAAATGCCTGTCTCATGACTCTGCCCATAAGAATATCGTGTGGGTTTAAACCTGTCTTTTTATCAGGTGTACTTCTCAGAGACATCAAAACAAGTGGAAGTGCATCTGTCCACTTTATACCTGTAGCTAGACACATTTTAGCAAGTCTGTTCTTAATTGTTCCATTCATTTGCTCTACAACACCTGATGCTTCTGGTCTGTATGCACAATGTAACTTCTGCTCTATGTGTAAAGCTTCACAAATCAATTGTAACAATCTGTTTTCAAAATGTCTTCCTCGATCACTTTCCAGAGTCACCGGAAAACCGTACCTTGGTATTATCTCCCTCAAAAGCAATTTTGCAACAGTAATTACATCATTATGACACGGAGGAAACGCTTCAACCCATCTTGAAAACAAACAGACTATTACAAGGACATAACGAAATTTGTTATGTTGTGGCATTTCAATAAAATCCATTTGCAATCTGGAGAATGGACCACCCTCCCGTCCTATGGTTCCCATTCCCACATCTGTTTTCCTGATAGGGTTCATTTGTTGGCAAGTCAGACACCTCTGGCAAAGAGATTCTGCAATAGTTCTGAATTTTGTATTGAACCATGTTTCTCTAAAAAGCCTAACCATAGAATCCCTTCCTATGTGTCCCAGACCATGATACATCCTGGCCATGTCAGCAATCATGCTATTTGGTAAAACTACTCTGCCATCTTTGTATGTCCAAATTCCATCCTCATCTCGCTGTCTACATTCTGCTCTCAACCATGTGTTTTTCTCCTCATCATCAGCTTCATCTTGTAAATCTTTTAATCCCTGCCATGTTTCAACTACTGATGTTAGCATTAGTGAATTTAGAACATGTTCATCGTTTTTCTCCAGATTGATTGCAAAATAGTTTTTAGCGCAATACCTAGCAACTTCATCCGCATAGGCATTACTCTTTGTAATAAAGTCTTCTCCCTTTTGTGTGCTGCACATTTCACAACAGCAATCTTTTCTGGTAGTTGAATGCCATCAATCAATCTTTTAATTAGTTTTGCATTTCTGATGGGTGAACCTGCAGGGGTCAAATAACCTCTTTGAGACCAGAGCTGTCCATAATCATGCACAACTCCGTATCCATACTGACTGTCAGTTATTATGGTAATTTTCAAATTTATTGCTCTTTCACATGCACGAATCAAAGCAATCAATTCCGCTACTTGAGCTGAACGAATTCCTTCGAGACATGATGCTTCAACAACATCAGCAACTGTACATACAGAATACGCTGCTCTCAAAATGCCCTCCTCTGTTCTTAAACAAGAACCATCAACAAAGTAAACATAATCTGATTCAGGCAAAGGAACATCTTTAATGTCCTGCCTTGGCTTGGTGCAATATTCCAAAACATCCAAGCATTCATGGTCAATGTCATTTTCATCTCTTATTTCAGTTACAATACCATCAGGCAATAATGTGGAAGGATTTAAATTCACACATCTTGCTATTGAGACATTATCTGATCCCAGAATAATTTTCTCATATTTTGTGAGTCTGTTACTTGTCAAGTGCTGCATTTTGCTTCTGGTAAGAAGAATTTCAACTGAATGAGGCACATAGACTTTTACAGGAAATCCCATTACAATTCCCTCACTTTGCTCAAGGCTCACACTTGTTGCAGCTACTGCTTTTAAGCAGCCTGGTAATGCTTTTGCAACTGGATCAAGCACTGCTGAAAAGTATGCTATTGGTTTTCTCAGTATTTCATGTCTCTGTATTAACACAGACAATGCACACCCTTCCCTCTCACTGCAGTACAGTTCAAACCCTTTTTCGTAGTCTGGCATACCTAAAGCAGGTGCTTCACATAGGCTTCTTTTTAATTTTTCAAAAGCTTCCATCTCAATTTCTGTCAGAACAATTCGATCTTTTATATCTGATTTTGTTAATCTTTGCAGTGGTTTTGCAATTACTGAAAATCCACTAATCCATTGACAACAATAGCCAACCATTCCTAGAAACATTCTGACCTGTCTCTGTGTTTTTGGAGGTTGCATTCCCTGAATCATTTTAATTCTCTCATTTGTCACTTGTCTGATTCCTTTTGCGATTCTGTGACCAAGGTATTTTACCTCTTGTTTGCAAAACTGTAATTTTGCAGGTGAAACTGTATGTCCCTCATCTGCCAGGTGATTCAAAAGAGTGATTGTATCTGTGACACAGTTATCTCGTGTTTTTGCTGCTACGAGCAAGTCATCAATATATTGGACTAATGTTGATCTTCCAGGTAAATTTAGATTCTCCAATGATTTCTTTAACAACTGATTAAAGATAGATGGACTCTCTGTATATCCCTGAGGAATACGACACTATGCTAATGTCCGACCTTGGAATCTGAACGCAAAAATTTGCTGGCTATCTGGATGCAATGGAACAGTAAAGAACGCATTGCAAAGATCAATGACTGTATATCATTCTGCATCATGCGGAATCTGGTAAAGGATCACTGCTGGGTTTGGAACAACTGGGCAACAAGGAACAACAATCTGATTAACCTTTCTCAGGTCTTGAACAATTCTGTACGTCCAGTTTGGCTTTTTGATCCCCATGATCGGTGAATTACAAGGACTGCTCTCGATTTCTTTTAAAACACCTTGCTTTATGAATTTTTCAATTACAGGAATGACACCTTCAATAGTTTCTGCTTTCATCTTGTACTGTGGAATGTTTGGAAAATCTATTCCCTGCTTTACTGTGACTTTAACTGGATCAACATTTTTCATCAGGCCCATCTCACTTCCTGATAAATCCCAAATTTCAGCCTTGACTGTTTCTTTCAACTCCTCTGGAAGATTATTTTTGTCAAATACAGGAAATAATTTGCTTTCCTCTGCCTCACCATTAGCATTGTCAATCTGTAAAGCCCATCTTCTTCTAGCATCTGAAGCTCGATACCTTCCGGTGAGCAATATATTTTGCAATTCATCTTGCAAAGGATGTCCCTCCCTAGCAGATTTACAGGACTACTGTTACAAACTACAAATCTGTGTTTATCTTTGAATTTGCCAATCTCAATCTTGACAGGCTCCGTCAAACTTATTTTAATCTGCTGATTTGCTACACCAACTACTTGGGTGGTTTCACCAGAGAGAGGGAGGTTTTCTATTTCCACTGATCTAACAGTAGAACGGGTAGCACCAGTGTCCACAAGAAAAGTGATTTCTACATCATTCACTTTGCCATTTATAAATGGACCTGACTGGTCAACCTCAAGAGTGGCTCCAAGCACACACTCTTCCCCCTCTCTCAGGCACCGTCATAAACAATCCTCAGAATCACTTCCACCATTTTCTGTCATCAAAAATTGTCGAGAAACATTTGGCACATTAGCTCTTTGTGTTCTTATTACCTGATCACCTCCGCTGAATCCTGTTTCCGAATTATATCTTTGACCACCTCCACAGTTTGGAAGGGGATGCTGTGGAATCTGACTCTGCTGATTTGCTAACTGTCGCTGCAGCTGTTGCTGAAGATTCAGCTCATTTATTTGTCGCTGTAGCTGTTGCTGCAGATTTACATCATTCTGCATCTGTGGATTTAATGATGCATTTTTAAAATTTCTGGGCGGATTTTTACACTCTCGCTTCCAGTGTCCAATTTCCCCGCAATTAAAACAAGGCAATTTTTGCTTCAGCTCTTCAATATTAACATTAAATTTTGGCTTGTTAAAATTACCCTTAAATTTTCCTTGACCCTGATTGTGATTAAAATTTACATTTTTATTCTCCAAATTTGCAATCTGCTGTTCAGCTACCTTCACCTGTGCCCACATTGCCTTCTCCTTAAATTTCTTCTGCCTGGCATCTATCTCATCACTGCAGTATTTTGCCTTCCTCAGTATGTCATCAACTGAGAGTGCTTGCCATCCGACAATACCATTCTTGATCATGTCACCAATTTCAGGTCTCAGGCCATAAACAAATCTGTATATAAAGTGGCGCATGTCCTTTTCATTTAATTTTTCATAGCCACTGTACTGTTTAAAAACCAACAGCAGTCTTTCATAGAATGAATAAACTGATTCTTTTGGCTCCTGATTCGTTCTGTCAATTTTAACCCAATCTACTTCTTTAGGGGCAATTTTTCCTTTTAACCAATAAATCACTTTGTCATACAATCCCATGACTTCTGATGATGTAGCACCTGTCACTGTGTCTCGAGCTGGCTCTACTTTTGGCCAACTTACAACAATCTTACATTCTGTCCAAAGATCGGATGGGACAACAATGTCAAAGAATCCATCAAGATCAATCCACAGAACTTTCGACACTTTAATAAATCTGTCCACCTGTCGATACCATTCTACAGGCTTTTCTCTCAGCTGAGGAAAATAATTTGTGAACAACAGAATGTCTTGTCTAGACCAAGGAACATGCACATAACCACCTCCTGCAATTTCTCTCATTGGGTATTGATTAGCCAGCCTCTCTCTTTTTTCTTCCTCCCTTTTCTTTGTCCACTTCACTCTCCACTTACTCAAGTCACCCAATTTCTTAATGTACACAATCAAATCTTTTATATGCACAATTCTTCCCATAGTATTAAAATTTTCAATGTCTTTTTCAGTGAAATCCAATCTGTAATGTTTTCCCAAATTTTTCTGCCTGCTCAAATCAATCTCTAATTCTGCGGCCAATTCTTCTAATTGATCATATTTGTTTTCCGTTTTCCACTGTACACTTTTACAAATGAATAACAATTCATCATCTTGATAATGCTTTAAACTGTCAGGATCAATTGTGCCAATGATTAATTCCTCCAAATCTGCTTTAAGTTTTGCGACATTATATTTTGAAGATGAATCTGTTTTCTCAACACTCTTTTCTGGTGACTCGGTATCTGACTCTTCACCCATTGGTGTTCTGCATAATGAACCTGGATTAAAAGTTAAGTCAGGCATCATTGTTTTCTCTCGATATATTTCAGTTAATTCTGAGTAAAATTTTTCAGCCACTTTCTGAATTTCTGCATTTAATGGAATAGTCAAACCTGGATGTTTAATTTCTCCCTGATCAAAAATAGGCTGTATAGGACCAATCGTTACTGGTACTGTTACTGCTTCCATTGCCTTTAGTTAATTGCCTAATTAATTCTTCCTTTGATCGTAAATATTCTGAAGTACTAGGAGTTTCCTCATTTCCTCCAGTACCCATTAAACCTCTGGAGAGAGTCTCATTTCTTGAAACTGGAGTTTCAGTAAAATTTCTGCTTTCCCCATATGCACTAGAAGTAGTTCTTGTTTCTAATCTTTCAGGAGTTTCTGTGCTATATGGGTAAAATCTGGGTGATTCCTCATTAAGTGGAGGTGCACTCGGTGGGGTTCCTGTAGAAACCATCGGGGTAGACCATGAACAAGCTGGTTTTAAAGGAGTCTGTTTTTTATTTGTTAAATATATTTCTTCTAGAACCGGATCTTCCAAATCAATTTCTCCAATATTATTTCTCTTTTCGGTATTCTTTTGACCTGGTATTTCTGTAATCATTACTCTCACTGGATAGAGACCATCACACATGTCTGCCTGTCTCCACCGACGCATTCTATCCTCATGGGTTTCTCTATTTAAGTTTGATTTTGGGGGTCTTATCATACCATTCGCTTCCCGTTGTAGTTGAAACATCTCATCCTCCCATTCAACTAAAGCCTCAAATTGTGTTGATCTAGGCTTCGGCACAAGAGCCATCATTTTTTCTCTTAAGTTTTTCAAAATTCTCATATTAAATGAGCCATCCTCCGGCCAGGCCAAGACACCATCATCTTTAGTATAATGCATCCAAACGTCAATCCAAAGACAAGTATGATCGAACGACTGTCCAGGAGTGGAATCGGCGGCAGGGCACTGGACTGGATCAAGAGCTTCCTCTCCAACCGCACCCAATCTGTCAGCATGGGTGAGTTTAGGTCGGAAGAGGTTAACATCACCAAGGGAGTACCACAGGGCTCTTGCTTGAGCCCGACTTTATTTAATACCTATGTGGCTCCCCTGGCAGATGTTACTAGAGCTTTTGGGTTCTATCCAGTGTCCTACGCTGACGACACGCAGCTGCTCTTCCCTTTTAAACATCTCTCCCCGGAAATAATACAATCTTTTTCCGATGGGATGAAGGCAGTTGCTAGGTGGATGTCCTCCAACCTCCTTCAATGTAACGTTGGAAAGACGGAGGTGATGCTCTTCGGGGAGGCTAGGATTCAATGGTCCCCCGACTGGTGGCCTTCAGACTTGGGCCCAGTTCCTGAGCCCAAAACAGTAATCAAGAATTTGGGAGTCACATTGGAGCCGGAGCTGACCATGAAGCATAATGTTAACATCACTGTGGGATCCTGTTTCCATGCGATTGGTCTGCTCCGCAGGATTTTTCCTTTTCTACCGGACTCCCATAGGAAAACCTTAGTTCAAGCTCTGGTCATAAGCAGACTTGATTATTGTAACGGTCTTCTGGCAGGTGCAAATGAGGAGGTTCTAGACCGTCTACAGGTGGTGCAAAATACCGCAGCTAGGCTGGTGTTAAATGTACCTCCTAGATCCCCCTCCAAACCATTACTTCAAAAACTACACTGGCTACCAATACGCCAACGTGTGAAGTTCAAGACCTGCTGCGTTATCCATAAGGGACTTAATCAATTGGGACCAGAGTATCTAGCCAGCAAGTTTGTTCCTTATGCCCCTATTCGATCCCTCAGATCCAGTGACCAGCTGTTACTAAATGTTCCTAGGATAACCAAATCCAGACTAGGTGGTAGGGCCTTGTCTGTAGTAGGTCCTAATCTTTGGAACTCCCTCCCACTTTCACTAAGACAGTGTCATAACCACCTCCAATTCAGAAAATGTCTGAAAACCTTTCTGTTTGGCTCAGTTTAGTTGTTTATTTGCTGGACTCGGAACCTCACAGTACTCTCTTCTTAATTAAAATGCTCTTTTGTCAGTTGCGTTACTGGTTGCCAACAGCGCGGAGATACTCCTTCGGGAGTCTATTCATAGCGCTATAAAAACTCGCAAATAAATAAATAAATAAATAAATGATAACCATATTCACCTTCCATATAGGCTGCGGGTGTTTTGTACTTATGAAGTAATTTTCCACCTCGCGTTTCAATTTTCTGATCAGGTGAAATAAAAAATTTAAATTTCTGAAGCCATGTAAGCTTTTTCTCCTCTTTTTTATAATAATAACTCATGTTTTAATCAAATCCGCTTAATTTAAAATGATCGTAAATGTTTCCTGGTTGTTCCGTAAAACCAGCCAATCCGTGCGCGAAACACACCAACAAGCCAATCAGGTTAAGCTACGTCACCACCTTGCTCAACCAGTAGAATTACTGCTTTCCCAAAAAGCCAATCAGCTAACAGCTCGTCAAAGTCACGTGAGCCAATCAGTGCGCTACTGTGACGTATGCTAGCCAATCACAGCGCGGACCCTGTGACGTACACAGCCGCTGCAGCTTTTCGTTTCTCACTCCAAGTGCTCACCCCTCCTTCACAAAAAATTTTCACAGCGCCATTTTAAGAACACTTTTTCAATGGATTTCAATTATTAACAACAAATAAACAAACCATTTGTCTGTTTCACTAAAATAAGGCGATAGTTTTTAAAAACATTCAAGTATTCTTTGCGTGGAATAGACAACGCTACTCTCACAGAATATACATTCGTTGATAAAGTAAACCTTTACTCTACCCTTCTATCAGGTAATAACAAACTCGTTTCCATCTGAATGCACATAAAGTAGCAATTCAAAGTTTGACTCGAACGAAATTATAAAATCATTTACACACTTTCAAACGAAAAATTTCCCTAACCACACATACATGAAATCTTGGCAGGACTTTAACCAGCCATAGAAATCCACATTTGCTAGTAAAAATAGACGACGCTACCTTACCCTTCACACAAGCTCGAATTAAATTCTACTACTATTTTCGCAGTGAGTTTTAAAACAGGCTCCAAGTCCCTATACTCGAAAGCTACAATTTCATAGACAATCCTCACTATACATTCTACCTAGCACACCTAGAATCCCTAAATTCGTGTTGTATGACCACAACACTAGTGATAACAATACCACTATTTTGAAACAGAACAAGTGCACTGTGTAACTTCACTTCGTCACACCACTCATATGCCGGCACAACTAGGATTTTTCACACTGCAGGAAAAAACCTTTTGACTAAATATAACAAGTGAACAAACTCAACATATGTTAAACCTTGATCCTATGTAATTATCATGTAGCATGTCGGTTACCATAGCAACCGTAACTCTGCTACCAGAGAATCGACCCAGCGCCCCAATAGAAAATATGCCATAAGCAACGCTACCCAACTCCACAATACTCACCATTAATCATAAATCATTCACAAGGCCCATAGACTAACATGACATATTTCGAGCAACTGAATCATGTGACCTAATTAATAAATCCTATTCACAAATTATATACACATTTTATATACAACTGCAATATAATGATTTCACCATGGTTATATAAAATTTTGCATTTAATTAAGCCACTTAGGCAAATGGATCTACTGATGGTAACAACTTGTGAAATAACAAGGCCAGCTTGTCTTTTCAAAACTCTTATTTATTAACTATTTATTCAAGGAAAGTGCATTTTATTAGAATCTTTTTATTCAAGCATCGTTATTTGAGGATTAGCAAAAAGTATTGACAGTTTCAAGCAAAATCAATTAGCATATTTCAAAGAAGAATAAACAGTTTCCCATCACCTAAGCCCTAACGTCCCTATCTAAAACTCACTTCACCTAAAAGAATAAAGTAAAAGTCATTTAACCCTATTGATCCTTACGTGCTCCAAGAAAGTCCGTCAGCACGTCACGCCCAACTGGTGTCAGGAGAAGATGAGCAGCAAGCGCGCCCTCCCTCCCAGGGGAACAGTTTTTATACCTTTCTAACTAACCAAAGTAACAGTATTGTAAGTTTTTTCTGTCAAACCAAACTTCTCATTGGTTAAGCCACGACAGTCCACTGTGAGGTCACACGCTTATGACCAAGTCCGGGGCTTCATCTTTGCCCTTATTGTTCTTAGTCGCACCATCCTCTTTGCTTCCTCAAAACGATACTTTTGACGGGGAAACTTTACTTCCTAATCTTGGCAAGCCTAACAGCACCCGTTCTGTCCTTGGAAAAATGTCACCAAGAACACATTCGACTCGACTAGAATTTCTTCTGCATAAACTTTGTCAGCTCAGCAAAACATTCTGCGCATGGGTGACAACTTCACTCTGGTCAAGTCTCGAAGGCTGCAGTGCTGGCAGCCATCTTCTTTAGGCCCACTCTCAAAACTAATATATAAACAAACACAAAACATCGATTAATGTGAGAAATAAAGTTTGTTACGTTACCCACCCACCTTTGCTAATTATTAACCCATTAATCTATGTTACCTAGCAGAAGCAAATGAAGTAACAAACAGATTCGTGCACATTTAAGACAGAAAAACAAAACATGAGCACACAGAAATAAGCACTTGCAATTATAAAACAGCCACATTTAATTCTGACAAGGTCAATAGACAAAATTAGTTTATTATTTAACGCAAACATGCATTTGCAACATAAAGCACATATATGAGCACATATATTAGTATCCCGCGTGTAATGATCTGCGATTTTAATCTAAGTTGATTAATTATTTTCACTGCACACATTATTAATATTATTGTTATTATGGAAGTTTAACTTTGCAAGCTGAAATAAATTTATTTCCAAATCTCGCTCCATCATATAAAAAAGGTTGATCTACATTTTCTTCCGAAAATAAGTACTGTTCTTGAATGGTACCACTTTGGGAGGAGAATGCAGAGAGAAGATGAGTCCGTCCAACCATTCATACCTATGCTACGACAATAAGCATCAACTTGCAACTTTGGTGCCAGTTTGGAAGAATGTTTGAGGGATCAGTTCATGTTGGGCTGTGCACAGGACAAAACAAGAGATTCTTTATGGCAAAAAGACAATCCTACTCTATCAGAAGTTATAACAACAGCAAAGAGCCATGAGCACTCGAAAGCATGTGTTGATGTTATAAAAAGAAAGACTCCCCAGTTGACAAGAAAGAAGCTTCTGACTTAAAGGTGGTCGTGGATAAGTCAGAAGACAAAACTGTTAAACCTAAATCAAAAGTAGCTTTTCGCAGAAAATTGTATCTGAAAATGTTTTCAAGGAAAGTGTTTTAGATATGGAGATTCTGGCCATTTAGCCAATTTCAAAGACTGCCCTGGATGGAAAACTATTTGTAAAATTTGTGAAAAAAGTGTTCATGCGTCGAAATGCTGTCGATTAGGGAAAGGTCAAAAGAAAGTTAGTGAAGTAGATCTATCGATAGAAGATGATGATGAAGAAGAGATTGTGGTTTCACAAATTTTGGTAGTCTTCAGATGGTCCTTATGAAGTTGTACTAGTCAATGATGCGCCTGTTAAAATGCTTTTTGAATCTGGCGCAAAAATAACTCTAATACCAAAAACATTTTATGACAAAAGTTTATTGGGAAAAGTGTCTCTTGTTTAACCTGATTTTAGACCCAAAGGGTATGGTGGTTTTGCAATAGATTTGCTAGGTTATTTTTGGGGAACCATTGATTTCAAAGGAAGAATCATTCCTGGGAAAATGTATCTTTCCATGAAGGGTGATTCACTGATTAGTTGGTTCACCAGAGAGACTTTCATATCTATCTTGATCTGAATGTAAAACCATCCTGCAGCATCATGTTACTCGGCAGCGAGTTCTAGAATGTAAGGCGTCATCAAAGGATGTTGCTGAGCTATGGTTTGAATGTCGACAGTTGACTTGTGAATACAGCAGTATGGGGTCTCAATTGATGTCCTCGCTTGGATAAACCTATAATGAACATTTGCTCGTGTCAACGACGCTTTATTGGAAAGCACACACTTCTATACAGTGGAATTTCTGAGCGCTGATTGGAGGCCCAGCACCCTTTCTCCACCACTCTGCAAACGCGACTACTAGTTAAAGAAGTGTTTGCAATGTAATAGGTTTCGTATTTGCCAGAGTTACAGCTGTTAGCGTAGTAAATCCAAAAGTAATTTATTAATGTTTCTTGGAGTGGAGTGGATGTAGGATGTGTGTAGTGAAATTATGTGGTATGTTGTGCTGTGAAATTTTGTGGAAAGCAGGTATGTGATATTTAGTGTATAGGAATGATGTAGAGTGGGATTATGTGTTAGGGAGAGTTATTATGTGGTATGGTAGTCTCTGTTGTGGAGTGGTAACCTCACGCTTAGTCTTCCTCGTCTCCATAGAAGCTCAACTATGAACTCAGTGAGACAAAAAAGAAGGAATCACTGAGGAACACTTGTGGACCTAGTCAGAGGTATGAGCAGAGCCACTGGAATTGTGCGACTGTTTGGCTGCACCGACTTTAGCACAATTATACATTTTCTGCATTAGCCTCATAATTCTTCATCTGCTCCCTAATCGACAGATTTGAACAAAAAAAGCCTTGTTTCTAGTTCTCAAACGTTACAAAAAATGCAGCAACAAGTATTACAGCGTGGTGGAAGGCCCTTTCCAAACCTAGAATGGTCACAGGTTACTTATTGCTAAATGTGGGTGTTAAATTTGTACTAATGGTGTGCAAGCCACTCTTGCTTCCTTCTGTGCCTCTCATGCCTCTTTCTGCATTTCTGTTGCTTCTTTCTGCACATTTCTTCCTTTTTCTGCACTTCTCTTTCTGCAAATCTCTTCTACTTTCTGAACCTATCTTTCCTCTTTCTGCACGTCCGTTGCCTCTTTCTACACCTCATTTGCTTCTTTCTATACCCCTCTTGTCTCTTTATGCACCCTTGTTCCCTCTTTCTGCACCTCTCTTGCCTTTTTCTGTACCCCTCTTATATCTTTCTGTACCCTTTTTACCTCTTTCTGGACCTCTGTTCCTTCTTTCTGCACTTCTTTTGTTTCTTTCTGCACATGTTTTGCTTCTTTCTGCATCCCACTTGCCCCTCTCTCCACACCTCTTTCCTCTTTCTGCATTTCTGTTGCTACTTTCAGCACTTATCTTGCTTCTTTCTGCATCTCACATACCTCTTTCTGTATCTCTATTGCCTCTTTCTGCAGTTCTCTTGCCTCCTTCTGCACTTCACTTGCCTCTTTCTGTAACTCTCTTTCTTTTTTCTGCACCTCTCTTGCCTCTTTCTGCACCTCTCTTGCTTCATTATGAACCCCTTTTGCCTGTTTCTGCCTCCCTCTTCCCTCTTTGTACAACTGTCTTGCCTCTTTCTACACCTCTCATTCTTCTTTCTGCACCACTCTTGCATCTTTCTGTACCTCTGTTCCTTCTTTCTGTACCTTTTTTGCTTGTTTCGGCAACTCTCTTACCTCTTTCTGCAGTTCTCTTGTCTCCTTCTGCAAATCTGTTGCTTCTTTCTGCACTGCTCTTGCCTCTTTCTGCATCCCTCTTGCCTGTTTGAGCACCTCTTTTCCTTCTTTCTGCACTTTTCTCCCCTCTATCTGCACCCGTCTTGCAATATTCTGTGCCTCTGATGCTTCTTTATTCACTTCTATTGCCTCTTACCGCACTTCTTTTGCTTCTTTTTGCAGCTGACTTACCTCTTTCAGAACCTCTGTTGTCTCTTTCTGTACTCATCTTCCCACTTTCTTCACCTTTGTAGCCTGTTTATGCATCTCACTTGCGTCATTCTGCACTTTTCATGCTTCTTTCTGCACCTGTCTTGCTTCAGTGAATTTTAATGTTTTTTTAAGTATCAATCGTGTTTGCAGAATGGTGGGAAAAGTGGGAGGGCCTCTGACCAGCTCTCAGGAATCAAGCTGTGTAGGACTTACAGAAAGTACCAGGAGAGCTGGTTGGTCCCTAAGGTCCCCTAGCATCAAAGATAACTTCATTCCTCAACCAGTAGTGTGCTAGGAGATGCATTTGTAGAGTAGTGCTGAAAGGGAGCTTGGCATTCGAAGACCCCTTTTGTCAAACTCACTTTGTGGGACTTTCTTGAGGAAACAGGAGGGGTAATTGTCCCCAAACGACCCTCAATAGCCAAGGAGACTTCAACCCACAACTAGCAGTGTGTGCTAGGAGGTGCGTTTTCAGAGTGGTGGAGAAAGGACATCCTTGATGATTGCACAGGTTGTGCCTGTTTGGTTCTAAAAGTACTATTGCAAAGGACACAGTGCAAATACCGGGTGTTTTTGACAAAGTGTAAAACACATATATAGACATATTTTACATAAAGTTTCAATACAGCTTTTTAGTAAGATACTGATTTACCCTTCCCCTTTGTTGAAATAACAACATAAAAAATGCATTTTTGTTCTTCCCACCAACACTGGCAGTCTCAATGAAATCAGTAGTCACAAATACAAATGACAAAATGTAAAACAGTTATTTAAACATATTTTACACAAAGTTTGAGTCTAGTTGTTTAGTAACATAATTGTTTAACTTTATTTTAACAACACATTTAACCAAAGCAACAATTTCAAAAAATAACTTTCAACATCGGAACTCACGAATAGAACATAACTACCAAACACCCATAAAACTACCCATTCTTACCCATACTCAACAGGAATAAAAAACTGCTTCAAAACTAGTGCAATGCACACTCTGTGAAAAGACGCACTCTAGAGGGACGAACAAAAAATATTTATGTGGGATGACATCCATGGTCTATCTTCTTAAAACCTAACAACGAAAACATCTCTAACTAGCAATCAAGTAGTGGGAAGCTGGAGGACCAACAGTGGCACCAGCAACAATTCCCACCCAGAAAGTCTACTGAGAGGTGCAGACTCCTGCAACAGATATGGCTCCAGAGTTTTCAAGAATGGCCATGCACAAAAGCACAAAAAAGAAATATTCGAAAACAAAACAAAATCATGTCTCTGAGAAATAAAGAACTATTAATGGATAATACACTTAAAAAAAAAGAACATGCCCATTTATCTTTTTTCATCCTTCTTTAGGAGGAGTTCACAGTGAGCTGATTTGTTCAATGCACAATATGTCACAAGGTATTGTCAAGCGGTACAAATCAAAAATATTTTTCCGGGTCTACGTCAATGCTTTTCCATCTAAAAACATACTACAGCAATTGGGTAAAAGCAGAAAAAAGGCAACACAAGGCTGAAGGACCCTGAACTCAATACTAACCACAACACTGGGACAGAGAGTCCCTTCAGCGGTCCATTCTCCAGATTTGGCTCCACAGTTTTCCCAGATGGAATCAGACTGCATGGATTGTGGAATTGTGTTGAGTGCTGGAGAGCAGTCCAGAAGAGTTCTTCGCAATGCTGCAAAGAATCATAAGTGTGGATGTTGTTTACATTTTTTGGCCCTTCATAGTTTTTATTATCTTACAAAATGGGTATCTTCTATCTATGTGTTGTTCATTTTATTATCTTCAAATTTATTGTAACACTACTTACATATAACCTGGGATATGGACAAGTCAAAGCGTTCCTCTACAAATAAATACACAGGTAACTTTTGCCAGTTATCATTTTACTGTTTCACTTTTTCCATACAGTCAACAGTCTGAGTTTAAATCTTCTAGTGAGTGCATCAACAACATATACAAACATACTCTGGTTTTATAACCCAGACTGTGTTAATTGTTTTAATCTCTTCTTCAAAACTAACAACTTAACATGTGTATCCTGTTTTACAACTCCTCCTCTTAACAACTCATAATTTTCCCTAGAATTCTGCTGAGGACCAAAGAAAAGAAATTGCCCATTATCATAAACCTGTTTAACATCTGCCACATTACCATACAAAAGTGCTCTATTAATTTCTTCTAAATATAAAGCAGGGATTTTCACATAGTACAGCCTCCTAACTAAAGTTCACATTGTTGAGTGGTGTACAGCTAACATCCTGAAATGATGAAAGGTGCTTTCGTAACCTGTGTTTGATAATCAAGCTAGTGAGTGTCCTGCAAATTTGTATGCTTTCTAATCTGGCAAGGAACCAATCCTCGTAAAGTATTTATTTTCTGTTTTAAAATTTGCCTTGGAAAGACATGTAGAAATTTCCTAAATATGTCAATGAATTGCTGTTGAATACTATAAGCAGTACTATAAGTTCATTTCTATACAGGCGCCTGACCCGCCCTCCTTGTACCTGTTCTCCAATAACTTGTTCTACATGTCTAGGTACCATCACCTCTTTAGCTATAGGAATAGCATTCTTCATTTCATAACATTGTCCTCTGTAATCAACAGCATTAACTAATCGGATCACTGAAAGAATATCGACTACCACAATATCGAGTACCCAAAATATCGAGGTGAAAATATCTACTACAAAAATATCGAGTTTGTATGTACAAACAGGTAAGTACAAAAATATCGACTACAAAATATCGTTTACAAAAATATCGTTGTAAAAAATATCGACTTTACTAAAAACAATGTTTAATTAAATTAATATAAAAAATTAATTACTAAAATATAATTAACAATACTTAAAATAACTTTTAATAATTAAATATTTAATGAAAGTAAAAAAAATATATATTTTAATCATATTTCTTAAAACATATATATATAGTAACAACATTTAATTAAATAATAGGCAATATTGTATATGTACCCCAAAAACCCAAAACTGACCCTGAACCCTAAAAATACCCCTTTACCCAAAAACTAAAAACTGACCCTGAACCCTAAAAATAACCCTTTACCCAAAAACTGAAAACTGACCCTGAACCCTAAAAATACCCCTTTACCCAAAAAATGAAAACTGACCCTGAACCCTAAAAATACCCCTTGACCCAAAAACTGAAAACTGACCCTGAACCCTAAAAATACCCCTTTACCCAAAAACTGAAAACTGACCCTGAACCCTAAAAATACCCCTTTACCCAAAAACTAAAAACTGACCCTGAACCCTAAAAATACCCCTTTACCCAAAAACTGAAAACTGACCCTGAACCCTAAAAATACCCCTTTACCCAAAAACTGAAAACTGACCCTGAACCCTAAAAATACCCCTTTACCCAAAAACTAAAAACTGACCCTGAACCCTAAAAATACCCCTTTACCCAAAAACTGAAAACTGACCCTGAACCCTAAAAATACCCCTTTACCCAAAAACTGAAAACTGACCCTGAACCCTAAAAATACCCCTTTACCCAAAAACTAAAAACTGACCCTGAACCCTAAAAATACCCCTTTCATTTAACATAATTAGCAATTAATCAATTAAATAAAATTAATTACCAATTACATTTTAATTAATTAACAAACATTTTTTAATTAACAATTAATTAAATATTACTACCAATTATTAAATTAACATATTTAAATAATTATAAAATAAATTACTTCCCACCCTATTCCCCTATAAACCCACAACCCGCTAGAGAAAATAAATTATTTTAATTGACATAATTAGCAATTAATCAATTAAATAAAATTAATTACCAATTAAATTTTAAATAATTAACATATATTATTTAATTACCAATTAATTAATTATTACTACCAATTAATAAATTTACATATTTAATTAATTATAATTAAATTACTTCCCACCCTATTCCCCTATAAACCCACAACCCGCTACAGAATTAAATTACACAATAATTAAAAAAATAATTAATTAAAAAAAATAATAAAATAAATTGACACTTTTCACACATATTATAACATAAACACACTATAAATAATTAAATATTATTTAAAAAACTATATTTTTTACTATCTAGATTATATACTTGGATATTTTCACTGTCTATATTATTTACAGCCGATATTACTTCACTTACCTTAAAAACGATATTTTGGCTGTCAATATTCTGTCTAGTCGATATTTTCTCCAAACGATATTTAAAACTCGATATTCTGTCCAGACGATATTTTGGAGTCGATATTATGTCTGTGCACCTAACTAATCTAATACCATGGAGATAGCTTTCTTCATTAAAGAATGATTCTGTACTAGAAGTATGTATGCATTCTTTACTAAAAACTGTACAAAAGTTACTTCAATTCACTAATATTATTTTCTGGTTGTATCTACTCATTTACCATAAAATTCTGTCATGAGTCTTCATTCTATTTATTATCAAAATAAAACCCTTCACCGTAAAGCCAAGGGCTTATCAACTACTCTCTCAACTTGTTTTTTCTGTTTCACTGAATGTTTCCTTCTTCTATACCTTTTCATATTTCTCAGTAGATTTATATCTACTTTACTATGCAACATCCTAGTTTTGATTTCCTAAAACACCTGGTTATGGTCTATACACCTCTGTTACATTCTTTCCTGTTCTGTATATATGGGTTTTGTCCATTGTTATTCTTTCTCATTGAATTTTATTTTCATTATTTTATAATCTTTTGAAAATGTCCAGATATGTTTTTAAGAAATGAATTTGCCCTGTTACCAATAGCTCTTTTTTCATTCACCACTTTTTCTTTATTTTGCCCATTTTGAGTCTCAGTTCTTAATAGAAAATGTAGTTGCTTCTGTTCCTTTTCCCTCCAAGCTTTTGCAGGCAATCTCTCTGTAACTATGCAGATATTTGTCAGTAAAAAAAAACAACTATATTTGAATGTATTTTCTAGCCAATGCACCAGCTACTTTACTACTGGCTTACACATAATACAAAAACAGTTTTTATGTTATGTTGCAGTTTTAAATCTACAAATCAACATACCTGCATAACTACGAGCACATACTTCAATGTACTAATCCCAAACCAAAACACAAAACTTAATTTATTACTTACCTTTTAATATTATAGCACCCTCTCCTACAACACAGCTGCACAATATCTCAGTTCTCACTTGTGCACACTAAGACCTCATTATCTTGTATGTTCTCAATTTTAAAATAAACCCCAACCAAGGTGTAAAAGTACATACAGTGACTCAATACTGTAGATCCAAAATTACAACATAAGAACTATTTCGGTGCCTCTCTACAACTGTGTCACTGGTACATTTAGGTGTTTTAATACTTTTCTACTTAGATATGTCAGATTTAAATTTTGGGAAACACCCCATGTAATATTCTGCACATTAATGTGTATTCCATCATATAGCTCACAAACTCTTCAGAGTACATGCAAAAACAGTGTGTGACAGGTTAAATATATAATTCACCAGTTGGTTCAAAAGAGTACACATTCCTCACTAAAACTTGTAAATACATGTGTTTCTGGTTAAGTACAACAATACACCCTGGATGATTGGATCAGTGCGTAGATAGTGCCTACGCGATTCCCTCAGAATATGGGTAGTGATTCCCAGAGTATAAAGGAACTACATCAGTGGCTCCATATCTGCATAGTTAGTACCTGTGTATTCACATAATATATTGCTACTAGCTGGGTGATTGGATGAATGCATGGATGTTGCCTGTGTAGTTCAAGGTGAAGAGCAGCTAATTAGTGCCTATGTGATTGGAAGAGTGCATGTGTAGTACCTGGGTGATTGAATAAGTCTAGGTATCACACTTGATATATAATTACATGCATAGCTCTGAGAATATACATTGCTCTGATATTCGCGTCCACATGCATCAGTTTCGAAAACTGAAAACAACAATTCTCACCTTTTGAAAGCACAAAGCCTTTTCCTAATGGCATACCTACATAATTTCGCAAATATTTCTTGTGTCTTTCAGACATATATTTAGCATTTTTCAAAGAAAAGTTACATGCCAAGTGAAGCTAGCACAGAAACCCTCAAAAGACATTCTGCCCTATTACCACACCCCAATTTTAAACAGAGCATTTTGAAAGAAATGCACCACCCTCACGATATACATGACATTTTCAACAGCCTTGAAGAACATAGTTCACCATGTACATATATATGTGATTTAATAAAATATATACACCTTCAGGCAATCTTTCCAAATATATATCGTTCTCTGCATCTTTAAGTAAACTCAATAGTCCCATCATTCATGTAAGTATACGGAACCAGAAAAACCATATTTCACCATCTAAACATTTGCAATACCGTCATATAAGTTAAAAACCACATTGACAAAATCTTCCTCATACATACTTAACAAGTATTACTACTTTATAATTTATATACAGACACACCACATTTTCTTTTTTTTTAAAATGTTTATTAGGACATCCAAACACAAAAATAAGAACAGTATAACAAATACAGCATAAGAAAAAATGTGTCTGATGCCCCGATTTTTCTTGATACTTTACCCCCCATCTCCCACCCCAGGTGGATCCTACCTTCTGGAAAAAACAAACAAATCTAAACCCACATAGTTATACACCATAAAAAGCACGATCATACCTATCGTACTATCGACTAATCCTTACTTAACCATTTAGTTAGGGACATCCACAGTTTTTCCCCTTTTTCCCTTGCCCGCCTACCCCTTCTTCTATACACAGAGATCTCCCAAGTATACGTAGATAATAATTTGCTAAACCAAACATGTTCTGAATGGGGATCTGAGTCAAGCCATGCCATAGCCAAACACAATCGAAATACCGCCATTGCCATAAGCACCATTTTCCTGTCGGCTTCTTCCATTATTTGATTAGAAATCCCTTACATTATAACCTTGGGAGTCAATGATACTGAATAGCCCAATATAGATTCCAATCGACGTTCAATTTTGGACAATACTTGAGAAAGACCCAGGCAGGTAGCTAACATGTGTGTACTGTCAGCAGCCAAAAACCCACACCGCAAACAATGAATCCCCCAAGTGCCCCCCCATCGGTGAATATGTGCCGGGGTTACATAAAGATTACACCAGGTCTTAAAACATGGCACCTGCAAATTGGCTGAGATACATGTTGTTTGACTGAGCAGCAGGGAGTCCTCACACTCCCCCTGTCCAGCTTGTAAACTTATTTGCCATCTATCAAAGTGCCTGGCAAGATTGTCTCCCATTCTTTCATTAACTAATTTGTATAAAGCAGAAGTCATATGATGGTTACTATTGACCAAATATAATAACGGGATTCAGTTCCGATTAAAGCATCTTTTGGCCAGAAATCTCAAATTTGTAAATATTTAAAGAAGTCTTTATTCTCTATATCAAATCTTTCTTTAATGGCGTCGAAGGAGAGCAATTCGGCACCAGATAAAGGATCCCCCATATACTGAAACCCTCTTTCTGCCCACCTTCTAAAATATGCGTCATGGAAGATTGCCGGAAGTAAAGAATTAATAACTAAGGGAGAATACAAATGGAGCCGCCCAATCTCAAATCTTTTCTTGACTGTGATCCAGACTTTATAAGCACCTAGCAAAACCTTAAATTTGACCCTCTTGTAATATGCAAAATCTATCTGCCGCATAAGGAGACCCCTCGCTTCTTCCCCATAAATTAATTGATAAATTGAAATTTCAGAACCTCCCGGATTTTCCCCATTCACCAACTCCCCCATATGCTTCAGCATGATCACCCAATAATATATTTGAAAGTTAGGGATGGACCAGCCTCCCCGATCTCTTGGTAAAGTCATATATCTAAGCGCCCGTCTTGGGCGCTGCCCCGCCCATAAGAACCATGACACTACCTGCTACTAAACTCCAAAGGAATAGTTCTGAGATAGTATAACATTTTTGGAAGGAAAATCATTTTGATGACATTACATCTTCCGAATAACTTCAAATGTAGATTATTTATTCTGCGGGAGTCAGATTTAATATTACGTAGTAGTGGTTGAAGATTAAACTCTACAATTACCTTCGGGATTAGAGCTTATCTCAACACCTAGATACCTGGCGTTAAGCCACAATGCGCTAGTCTACTAGAACAGCCTTATCATTAATAACTATTTGTGTCTTGCTATCATTCAAGTGATAGCCAGAAATACTATCGAACTGTGAAGTTAAGATAACTATTTCCTTTAATGCCTGACGTGGTGCAGAAGTGGTGATAGCTAAGTCATCTGGATACCCTAGAATTTTCACATCTCCCCACGGGCGGAAATTGGCTGAATTGTCTGGTTCTCCTGAATAATTTTTATTAAAGGATCGATATAAATAGCAAATAACAAGGGAGAACAAGGGCACCCTTGTCTAGTGCCTCGCATTATAATGATCTCTACTGACTGTGTTCCCATCAGTGCAATTTTGGCAATTGGATCCATCCTTATACATACTTTGGACTGCTCTTAGGAATCTATCCCCAATCCCATAATGCTTCATAGCTGCCCATAAAAAAGGCCAGGAGACCCTATTGAATGCCTTTTCAGCATCTAATAAAATTAAGGCCATAGGGTCTCCTGTAACCTTAGTATTATCGAATAGAGTTATTGTCCGGCGTATATGATCTATAGTTTCCCGACCAGGGACAGAGCCATGTTGTTGAGGAGAAACCATTTTTTTGATTACTGACGCCAATCTATTTGCAAGAATCTTAGAATAGATCTTAACATCACTGTTTATCAGTGTGATGGGCCGGTACGCCCCCAGGTCCGTAGCCAGCTTCCCTTTCTTTAAGAATATGACAGTCTTTACATACCTCCAAGATACGGGGGGTGATTTCCCACTCTGTATCATACGAAACATATCCAAAATGATTGGTGCCCACTTGGTTCAAAAACTTTTATAAAATTCACCTGGAAGGAAATCCGGCCCGACCGCTTTTCCAGATGGCAATGAATCTAAAGCACTGGCAATCTCTCCTAAATTAATCAGAGAATCCAGCATATCACAGTCTTCAGAGGCCAGATGATCCAGTTTAACCTTATCAAGATAACTAGTAATTTCATCCTGCATCCGAAATATATCTCTGACATCTTCAGAATACAGCTTCTGATAACATTTCTGAAAAGCAACGAGAATTGCACCAGAGTCAGTCAATAAGCCAATATCGGGATAATTAATACCCGCAATCCAGGTTTGTGCTTCCTTTTCCCTCTCTCGCACAGCTAGCATGTGCCCCACCTGTTCATTGCTCTCATACAGTTTAGTCCACCAGGCAAGATACCTACCTGCGGATTTAGCAAATTAGATCTCCGTTATAGCAGATCTTGCAGTTAAAATCCCAGTTTGAACCATTTCAATGTCCCCCCTCTGATATTACATTGACCAAATTTAACTCAGCTTTCATCAGCACCTCATACAGTTCTTTTAACTTACATCTCTCTTTATTCTGAGCCTCCCACCCAAACTGCGTGGTTTCCCCCTGATACCTGCTTTCATGGTATTCTAGACATTCTGAACACCCAAGTTCTCATTAAAAAATCTGGTGATCCACATAGCCATATGTTCTGTATACAAGTTATCACTCAGCAGCGCCCCCATCTTATTTGAAAATATTATTACAGCACACTAGAAGAGAACAAAATGTCAGCTAGAGCTGTACATAATAAGCTAGAGTTGGTAGGTATTCCTCCAGAACTGGTAGATTTAAATACGTATGAGTCTATTCTTATTCAATCTGTGCACCTGTTTCAAGCTATAGTTCGTATGGAGCCTAAAACTAGTAAGCTGCCTCCAACATATTTACAAAGAGGTTTAAAAGGAAGAGTTGTGTATTCACATTTGGATTTTAAGAACAATATTGAAATGGTTGGTATAGAGAGAAAGAGGAAAGTGAACCTGTAGTTTTTTTAGTTAATGGTGTACCTACAAAGAGTCGGAAAATATGCCAAGAGTTAGTTGATGTCATCAAAGTTAAAAAGGCTCAGTTATATCTCATAAAAACAATATTTATTATAAAAATGTATATCTTGAAGAACCAGAAATATCTTTAGAAGATAATTCAGAAATTTCAACTGGCCAAATCGAAAACGTGGACAACTCTAGGAGTGAAGACATTTATGAACATTATTGTATTCATCCTTTACATTCAAAAGAAGTGATTGGAAATACTATTGAATTAATCCAAAAGAAGAAAGCAATGGGAACTCCTATGAGTATTTGGAGAAGAAGTTTAGAAGCCTGTTGTTTTCCACAGCTATTCCCCACTGGAAAAGGTGGACGATATGATGAGCAACCAGTACAGATTCCAGCTTCATAATACCGTTCAACATGATTGTATTCAGAAGATCCAAGATTTCGACAGTGTGTTCCATATTTATTTCATCTTCTGTTTGAAAGTGACTTGTCTGGACTTTCATATGCAGTTAACCACTTATTAAAAACCGGAGTTCATCTTACACATCTTTATGCAAAGGAATTTTTAGACAAAGTTGAACAAAAAGACAATCATTAAGAATCTCAATTAATGAATTTAATGGTGTGTCAACATGGTACTAATGAGTATTGGTATCATCATCACAGAGAATTAAAATGTATGTTGAGGAACTTAGCAACCCCAAATGCTTAGTTACGCTTAGCTGTGCTGATTACACATTGGCCGATTTACTTGAATTTCTACGAGAAGCAAATTCAAATGTAAAAAACATTGAATTGAAAACAGCTAGAGAACTATGTTCCTTGGATCCTCTAAATGTGTGCAGATATTTTAAGCATAGGTTTCAAGCTATGATGTCTTTCATCTACCATAAAAATAATCCACCTCTAGGAGAAGTTATTGATTTTTTGGGGAGAAAGGAGCCAGAGGTGCACCTCATATTCACATGCTGTAATGGGTCAAGAATGCAGCAACGTTTGGAACTGATATTGATGAAAGTGTTTTGTCTTTCTTTCATTGAAGAATATGTTACCTCTGCTATAGCAAAAGAAGGAGGAGAAAACAGCTTGAGACAACAAGTTTTACAGTTTCAAAGTCCTCAATGTGGTAAATATTGTTGACGAAAATACAAGTCAAAGGAAACATTTTATACAACATGTCGTTTTGGATTCCCACGTCCAGTAATTTCAAAAGTCAAAAATCTCCAAAGAACACATACAACATAAAAAGAACTGATGATTCAAAATATATTAATGACTACTATCCAGTGATTTTAACGATGTGGAATGCAAATATGGATATTCAGCATGTTGCAGATAATTCGATTGCTGTTGCTCGGTGTGTTACTTGAAATATAACCAAATCTGAGAAGACAGTGTTAAAAGAAATGTGGCAAGAAATTTTACAAGAGAAGACTCTTAGTAAAAAAATGTACAGCTTTAGTTTAAAGATGCTTTCCCATTGAGAAATTAGATCCTATGAATGTTCGGATCAGTTGACCGCCGCAAGTTTATATTCAAAGTCAAGAGGAATCATTACTTATAGATTCACCCAAGCAGTAACCATGCACTCATGCAATCATCCAGGCATTACCTATGCACTTACAAAATCATCCAAACAATACCTGTGCACTTACAAAATCACCCAGACATTTCCAATGCACTCCTCCAATCACCCAGGCCCTTCTTACACGCTCATGTGATAACCCAAGCAATACTCATGCTCTCTTCCAATCACCCATGTACCCAAGCACTCCTCTAATCATCCAGACACTACTCATTCACTCCTTCAATTACCCTGCCAGTAGATATGCACTCTTCCAGTTACTCAGTCACTAGCCATGTACTTATAAATTCACCATGCACTACCCTTGCACCCCTGCAATCACCCAGACCCAACCCATGCAGTCATGCAATTATCCAGGCATTACCCATACACTCTTCTAATCACCTTTACATTATCTCAGCACTCATACAATTACTCTGGAATTACCTATGTAGTTATAAAAATCACCATGTAGTATCCTTCCACTCCTCCAATCACCCAAGCACTACTCATCCACTCATGCAATCATCCAGGCACTACCCATGCCCTGCTCCAATCACTCGTGCCTACACATGCACTCCTCCAATCACCCAGACACCACTCATTCACTCCTTCAATTATCCAGCCAGTAGCTATGCACTCCTCCAATAATCCAGGCACTACCCATACACTCATGCAATCACGCAGGCACTATCCATGCACTCATGCAATCATCCAGGCATGACCCATAAACCTATGCAGTCACCAAGGCATTACCCGTGCACTTACAAAATCACCCCAGCAATACCAATGCACTCACAAACTCACAAAGGCATTACAAATACACTCCTGCAATCACCCAGGCTGTACTCATCCACTCATGCAATAACCCAAGCACTACCCATACACTGCTACAGTCACCCATGCACTACCCATGCACTCCTCTAATCACCCAGACACTACTCATTTACTCCTTCAATTAACCATCCAGTAGCCATGTACTCTTCTAATCACTTAGTCACCATCAATGCTCTTATAAAATCACCATGCACTATTCTTGCACTCCTCCAATCACCTAGGCAATACCTAGGTACTCATGCAATCACTCATGCACTACCTATGCACTCCTGTAATCACCCAGTCATTACACATGCACCTATAAAATCACTATGCAGTATCCTTGTACTCCTCCAATCACCCAGGCACTACCCCTGCACTCATGCAATCACTCAGACACTACCTATGCACTCTTGCAATCATCCAAGCATTACCCATAAACTCATGCAAACACGCAGGTATTACCCATGCACTTACAAAATCACACCGGCATTCCAAATGTACTCCTGCAATCACCCAGGCAGTACTCATCCACTCATGCAATAAACCAGGCACTAGCCATGCACTGCTCCAATCGCCCGTGCCCTTCCCATTCACTCCTCCAATCACCTAGCCAGTAGTTATGCACTTATGCAATCACTCCACCAATACCCAAGCGCCTTACAAAATCACCACACACTACCCTTGCACTCTTACAATCACCCAGGCACTACTGATGCACTCATGCAATCATCCAGGCATTACCCATAAACTAATGTAATCAGACAAGCATCACCCATGTACTCTTCTAATCATCCATACATTAATTGTACACTCATGCAATCACCCAGGCAGTAACCACGCACTTACAAAATCACCCAGGCACTACTCATGCACTCCTCCAATCACCCAGGCTCTACTAATCCACTCATGCAATAACCCAGGCACTATCCATGCACTGCTCCAATCACCCATATGCACTCATCTAATCACCCAGACACTACTCATTTACTCCTTCAATTATCCAGCCAGTAGCAATGCACTCCTCCAATCACCCAGTCACCACCCATGCACTTATAAAATCACCATGCAGTATACTTGCACTCCTCCAAACGCCCAGACACTACCCAGGTACTCATGCAATCACTCAGGCACTACTCATGCACTTAAACAATCATCCAAGCATAACCCATACACTCATGCAATCGCACCAGCATTACCCATGTTCTTACAAAATAACACAAGCAATACCCATGTACCTACAAAATCACACAGACATTACAAATCCACTCCTGAAATAACCCGTGCACTACTCATCCACTCATGTAATAAACCAGGCACTACCCATGCACAATTCCAATCACCCGTGCACTACCCATGCACTCCTCCAATCACCCAGCCAGTAGTCATGCACTTATCTAATCACTCCGCCAATACCCATGCACTTACAAAATCACCACATACTACCCTTCCACTATTACAATCACCCAGGCACTACTGACACACTCATGCAATCATCCAGGCATTACCAATAAACTAATGTAATCAGACAAGCATCAACTATGCACTCTTTTAATCACCCATATATTAACTGTGCATTCATGCAATCACCCAAGCAGTAACCAAGCACTCCTCCAATCACCCAGGTTCTACAGATCCAACACATACAAATGTATCTTTTTTTAACCAGATAGGCGGTTCCAACAGGAACCATTTCTCTTCTTCTCTTTTTGTTTTACATTTTATTTCTAGCTCTTTTTTGAATTTCTTTGGTGTTTTAAAAAAGAGAATGAACAGAGAAAACGTTTGCAACATTTTGCAATTAACAAGTCATTGCAAAAAGAAAAAAAAGAATAAAATGAACAATAGTGGTTTTTAATAGCAACCACAATAGCATCAACTGATTGCTCTCCATAGCAAATAACCTTTTTGCATTTAATGCAAAGCTGCTCCAGTCTAGCAAATTCAGGTGTTATATTGGTTGTTAGAGCGGAGGAAGAACCTGATGAAGTACTAGGCCCTGCAACTTGGTTGCCTTGCGATGCCTGTTTTTGAAGATCACGACAATGTTGCTCTCAAGCAAGGGCCCATGGATGTGTTTGCAGGTGTTTAAGCATTGAAGATGTCCCACACCGATCCACGTGAGAGGACTTTCTTGCAAATAGTGCATATCACCTTACGAGCGTTGACCTTCTTCTCACCAGCAGGAATTGAAAAAAAGGCCCATACGATACTCTTGTATCTTTTCTTTACTGGTTCTTCTAGCTCTTCTTCTTCTTCTGGAGGAAGCTGTTGACTAGGGTTTAAAGAAGTTATTTTCTCTTCATGTCAAAAAAACACCCAAAAAAATGCACAAAAGAGGAGACTAAACGCAAGAGCTGTGTCTCTCTATATGTTAAAATAATGAAAAATGTGGGTAGGATCTTCCAAGCTACAGTATAAAAAGCTGATTAACCAATGAATTGCTTTCTTTTAAAGTCACACAAATTTGCCACCAGCATGCACCTGTTGCGACTCCGTAAAAATATATTTTATAATAGTTTATCTTTATTCTAGTTACAAATATATTATTTTTATAAATGACTTAAATAACGTCTTGCTTTAATATACATATTACATATATATATATATATATATATATTCGCTCTCTGCTCCAAAGGCGCGGCACTACTAGTGGGCGGGGGCGGGTGCGGTCCAAGCGCGTCGGAGCCTCGCGCTTTACAAATCAAAGCTCAATCTCTCCCCGGTCCCGGGAAATAAGGGTGCGCGATATATAGTTATTGCAACTAACTATATATGGAATTTCAATGGTTTTGTGTGAGTAAAATAAGGTTTTGTAAATGGTAATTCCTAACTATATATGGTCTATAACCTATGGTTTTTTCAGTGAATTTTCAAGGTTTTGTAAATGCTAATTCCTAACTATATATGGTCTATAACCTATGGTTTTTTCAGTGAATTTCAATGGTTTTTGAATAGCAAATATCAAAAGCTTTAAAATGTATTCTTCTTTAAATCGAAAAATATATTTTATATGTTTTTAATACCATTTTTTTATATATATATATATTTTTTAATAATTTTTTTTGATTCGCGTAATGCGTCTTATGACGCGCCGCGTTAGCGCACCCGGAAGTGCTCCGGAGCGCGAACCGGAAGCGATCCGGGGCGCGTTCCGCAGCGCGTAACATAAGCGTAACAGGTCATGTGACTTGTTAATAAAACTTTTCATTGGTTCATTTCACTTTTGGTTTCCTAATGATGTAAGGCTAGGTCAGGTGACCTAAAAATAACACTTTTCATTGGTTTAGAACTATTTTTTTTCCAAAATGATAAAAGCCCCCACCTTTTTTCTCACTCTGACTTTCAACTTTGTGAAAGGAAGACCTATTTTGCTCAGTGGAAAATGGCTTCACTAGTAGCTGCAGCTGGTGGACCCCCACCACCACCACCACCTCCTCATAGGAAGAGAGGACCACCTCCACAGTCCCTTCCCAACACAGAGGAGGAAGAGGATCAAGAAGAGGAAGAGGAAACACAGGCAACACATTTTTTACAAGAGGAGCCCCGGGTATCTCATCATAAAAATAGTTTCATTTGGCAGTTTTTTTCTTTTCCTGAAGGACAGAAAAAAGTTAATGCTCGCTATGTGACGTGCCTCATATGCAAAGAGGACTTATCTAGAGGCACAGATAAGAAGTATAGTTACGGCAACTATACTATGCACCGTCACATGCAGAGGTGGCATCCACTAAATTACAGCCGGGCAGAGATGCGTGACCTCCAGGACAACCCACCAACTCCTGTGGCCAGGAGATCGGCACAGGTATCTCTGTCGGGGCCAGAGGCACGGGAAACAGTGCCAAACATTCAGGAAAACTTTGTCTACATGAAAATAGTCTGTATATATTGCGGTACCTTACTCTCATGTGGCAATATGAGTGTTAATTTAATAAACAGAGCATTTGAAAACCACAAGTGCTCTAAACGCCCCAAAAAAAAATTTTTTTTTTTGCTCCTGTTGAGCCCTTTCCAATGCCTGTTTTTTGTTGTTTCCCCCCCAAAAAAACGAAAAAAAACATAAAATTGTTCCAAAAATACAAAAAAAACAAAAAATGTTCAGAAAAAAAAAAAAATATATAAAACAACAAAAACATTTAAAATAAAGTTCTTTTCAGAACTACCTCCCCTTTATAAAATTGCTAGAATGTTTAGCACTCTGGCAACCTCTATTTCTTTTGGTTCGCTTCCCCGTTCGCTCCCCGGTACGCGAACCGGGAGCGATCCAAAAAAAAAAAAAAAAAAAAGAAGAGTAAGTATAAGGGAAGTAAACAGAGAGTAATGTTAAAAGAAAGACAGCTATAGGGAGTAAACCAGAGATACTGTTTAATAGATTTATTTACCGAAGAAAAGATGGAAGAGGGTATAATTGTGAAAAACAAAATAGATAAGGAAGTGAAAGAAAAAAAGGACAGTAGAAGAATAACAAAGAAGAGTTTCTTAGAGAATATGAGTGAATGTTCAAAATAAGATTAAAACGTGGAATAACAGAGAGAAAAAACAGAAAGCAGAAAAGAAGAAGTAACAGAAAAAGAATAATTGAAACAGCAAAGAAATCTAAATAACATAGGGGCATATTATCAACATAGGCAATAAAAGTTTTGCAGCTTTTATCGGCAGAAATGTGTCGCTAAAGCTGCTTTTGCGGCAGAAAACTGCCGCTAAAACCGCTTTTGCAGCAGTTTTCTGCCGATAAAAACAGCAATAATTTTATTGTCTGTTTTCATAATATGCCCCTTAGTGTGCTTCAACTACACAGAGAAAGCATAATGAACAAGTAGTGAAACAGTGATCAGTCAGAGACACTAAGAGTAATAGAGACGGAGTGAGTGAACAAGAGTGAGAAACTATGAGAAGAGAAAGACTGAGAAAAGGAGTGGAAGGAGTAGAGTAAGTAAGTAATAGAGAAAGGAATGAGGGAAGTAGCAAAGGCAGGAAAGTGAGGGTTAAAGAAATGAAGCAGTGGAACTAATAGTAGTTAAATGAGATAGAAATGAAACGAAAAGAGTACAAAACATTTACCTTATAATTGTCGTTAACTTAGTCACTTGTTATTTTTATACTTTCAATCTGTGAAAGAGATAACAAACATTTGAAAAATATTAAAACATATATTTAAAAATTAGAAAAGACAAGGGAAAAGATTGAAGGACAAACAGTTTTTCAACAACTTTGACACTTACAGAAGCTTCTGCTTCTCCAGGCCCCCTACACAGTCCTAAAGATATACATTTTAAACTAACAGTATCTTGATGCAGATGAAGTAAGGCCTATCTTGAAACATGGTGCATCTTTTGCACTGCTGTTGTCTCACAAAAGTGACGCAATGGCAGCGCAAAAGAGGTGCACAATCATCATAAAACTGTTCCTAACATTTTAAATGATTGTTTTAGGATGGCAATAAGGTGTGTCCTATCCAGACGTTTGTTTCAGGAGAGGCCTACTCAGGGTTGCAGATCAAATTTAGGCTTGTTCAAGAGTACAGAGGAGATAATACATGTGCAGGCCAACCAATAAAGTTCAGATTTCCTCTGTTTCCCTGGACAGGCCTAAACTTCATCTGCACAATGTGATTCGTAATGTTAGGAAACACAGGTAATGTATTTCAAAAACGTGCAATTTCTTTTGATCATTTCACAATCACATCACTTGTGTTTCCTTTGGTTAGGTAACTCATTGTGCAGATGTAGTCCAGCATATGAAAGAGTACGCACTGCATGCAACAACTTTGACACTTACTGAAGCCTCAGCTTCTCCATACCCCCTACACAGTCCTAATTATATACATTTGAAACTGACGGTATCTTGCTGGAAATAAACTGAGGCCTATCTTGCAACATGGTGCATCTTTTACACAAAAGTGACAGAACAGCGGCGTAAAAGAGGCACACAGCCTTCATAAAACTGCCCTTAACATTTTAAATAATTGTTTCTAGATGCTGATAAGGTGTAACCTATCCACAGATTTGTTTCAGGTAAGTCCTACTCAGGGTTGCAGATTAAATTTAGGCTTGTTGAAGAGTATAGAGGAGATAATACATGTGCAGGCCTACTAACGAAGTGAGTCATGTCCACTGCACTCTTGAACAAATGTCAGACCTCCTCTGTCTCCTGGAACAGGCCTAAACCTCATCTAAACAATGTGATGTGTAATGTTAGGAAACACAGGTAATATAATTGAAAAACGTGCAATTTGTTTTGCTCATTCCACAATCACATCACCTGTGTTTCCTTTGCTTAGGTATCTCATTGTGGAAATGTAGTCTATCATATGAAAGACTACGTAGAATGTGAGCACTGTATGCAACAACTTTGACACTTACAGAAGCCTCACCTTCTCCATACCTCCTACACAGTTCTAAATGTACATCATAAATACAAACAGTACAGAATTAATTATCAAGTTAAATGGTTTATTTTTGCTGTTCTCAGAATGTATCAAATTTCACTAAAAACAGTGACTTGAAGGTATTCATCATATAACAGCGGGGAAAAAAAACACAATCAAAATGATTGTGTTTAAAAACCCATATAACATAACCAATCAGAAATCAGAACTCCTCAAAAGTAACTTACTTTCCATGACGTCGAAGGATGTCCTATGAACAGCTTACACTCGGCTGTGCTGTTTTTATTTTCAGCCCGCCACTTTCTGAAAGAAAACCTCCATCGTTTTGAAAAATATGTTACATACAATAAATGACTTCTCGCTCTCTACCACACGTTTCCACAAGGCCAAATCATGTAAGAGCCATTTATAACTCTTGGAATTCTTGTAAGCAAATCCCGTCATTTTCTATTTCCGCAACTTTCAGAAAGAAAACGTTCAAGATCACTTTCACAATCCTGGGCTAGTAATATCTTACCCTTCTTTCTCACTCATGTTCTACATTTCCTATGACACTGATACTGCTTACTATGAAGCAGACTTACACTACCTCTATGACTACTACAATTATTTAATTCTCTACATCACTTTTAATCACAAAGCAATATAAAACAGTAGATAAAATTGTATCAACCCCTAGAATCATTATACGCCAGTTACCTACCCTAAATTCTCTTTTCTGAAAACAGAAAGTAAGAATATTTTTAAGTAAAAAGGCAACATTGTATCGTAGTCAAATGGCAATAATTTCCGAAACAGCAAATTTTTTTACATTTTCAATAAGCTGTGTGATAAGCGGATCTTGTCAAATGACCATCATGCCATATAATAGCTGCAGTTACAAATGTTCTTCCTAAAATCAACGACTGTGTAGCCACAACATTTGTAATTAAAGTTGAAGACTTACTTTCATCAGGTTTTTAAAATGACATTATAATCAAAAGTTTGGACAAATAATCTAGACAGCATTGCAGACTTACATTCCCTCTACTCCATGTCTTGATTGGCTGCTTGAATTAGCTTATAAAAAGAAACAGTTTTTCTGAACTCATTCAAAGTGCAGTTATTTTTCCATGACGTCAAGTGTTATGGTAAGAACACCGTTTGCTTTGGGAAATACTCTGTTGTCCTTCAACTAATCTCTGCCCAACACTTTCTATAAGAAAATCTTTTTTTTTTCCAGGAACTATTAAAAACTCAAAAATAACTTTTGACTCTGTACTACACTTATCCTCAAGGCCAAATCGTGTAGGAGCCATTAGAACCTCTTGAAATTCCTCAGAGCAAATCCCGAGATTCCTTCTCTAAAATTTTGGTTTTAAAAATACCAGGTAAGAATTTGTAAGGTCAAAAGGTAATTTTTTTGTGAAAATTAAAACAGAATCGTTGCAGAATGACCAGCCATTTCTAGACTTTAAATAAGCTGTGTAATGTCCTGATGTTATTGAAGGACCATCATGATATATAATTGCTGCAGTTACAAAAGTCCTTCCTGATATTGACAACTGCGAAGCAACAACATTTTTTATTAAAGTTGTCAATTTTGTTCCATCAGGCCTACATCGTTGGAACATTAAAATGACATACTGGCCATATGTTCGTATAAATAATGTTGACATCATTTCAGATTTACATTGGCTACACTCCATGTTGTGATCAGCTGCTTTTACTAGCTTATTAAAGGAGACTGATTTACTGTCTGGCAAAGTTAAATATATAAATCTTTCTGAGTCTACACTAGTAGTACTTGATACCCTACAGTTCTCGCAGTCATGTTGCCATTGATAAGAAAGCCCAAACAGGTGATCTACATCTACACCTTCAGCATGCAATACATCAAGCATATACATTAAAAACTCCTGACAATCTTGCTGAATATTTTGAGAGAATTGTGTTTGACCTGAACATCTGTCTAACAGATTTCGAATTTCAGACACACTTTCTATTTTTGTTCTATCAGTGCTACATTTCTCTAACACAGAATTTAACAAACTGCAACATTTTTGATCAGAATTGACCACAATCTCTTCTTTTACATTTTCTAGAGAAAACAAAACATTAACCACTACATTAGCATAGCAGTTGACACCAGAACTGTTTTCAAATTGAAAACCAACAACATCTTCAACAGAATCCTTTTTGTTTCTGCTTATAATTTCAGGTTCATCGACTTTTCGTCTTTTTGCTACAACCTCCCTAGTATTGGTCACATTTCTTCGTTTCCGGCCTACCACACGTTTCTCAAACAAAGGATATTGTGGCAAATGTGGCGCATACTCTCTTCTTAACCTATTGTATTCCTTAACACAATCTAGATCCGCACAAATGTTTGTGACATCACACTCAATCAAGTACAATCCCGATAAAGTTCTAACTCGTGACAATGCCACATATGCCATACCCTCCTTGAACACAGAACTGCCAATATTCACCAATGCACTGTCTACACTTAAACCTTGCGATTTATGGATTGTCACCGCATATGCCAAGCAAACAGGAAACTGCTTACGGCTAACATATAAGTCTTTTACAAGCAAAAATCTAGCAGAACAACGACCAATTAGCTGTACTTCCTCAATGCCATCAAATTTAATTTTTAAAAATTCAATTCCATCTCTATTTCTGTATTTCACAAAATCAACAACATTACCCATTGATCCATTTACCAGACCTCTTTCAACATGTAAATTCCTTCTTAAAATTATACGGCAGTTTAAGCACACATTCAGAGTCTTTTCAAAACCTGCAGTTTTAGATATAGTCTTCTCTAATGAATCCAATTTTGCTTTCAAATTCTCAGACAAAATAATTGTTGATCCCATATGCTCTACTCTGTCAATAGCTTCCAGTTTCACAATCTCTTGGTTTTCTAAATGCAACATTTTGTTGTTGAAGATGGCACATTCTGCAAGAGTTGGCATCAAACATATTCCAGATTTCTTCTCAGTAATTTTCTGAAAAATATTCTCAGGCACAACATCTTGTTCTGGATATAAATTTAACAGTAATCGTGCATGTAAAGCTTCTTTCCCATGCTCGGTCACTTTTCCAATTCTAACATCTTGTAGAATATTCTTGTAATCTTCATCCTTCGCCTGACGCATATTTTCATGCAGTTCAGCATAATTGAAGTTTAACCATATATTGACGTTGCCAATGCTCCCTAGGCACTTCCTGGTATCTTCATGCGTGAGCATTTTGAACACAGGTTGTCCTTTCACTGGTGTCAGCTGCAGAAGATCTCCGAAAACAATGATGTGTTTGCCACCAAATAACACATCATACTCTGTTTTGAGAACTTCTTGCATTCTCAAATGCACAAAGGCAAGCATGACATTGGAAACCATGCTTACTTCGTCAATGATAAGAAGTTTCATTTTCCTCAATACTCTTGAAACTTCACAACAAGCATCTCCAGATAACTTGTGGTATTGTAATTTGTTGTCATGCTCCACTGGCAGCATCAGTAGACGATGCAAAGTAATACCTTTAATGTTATGTGCTGCCAGTCCAGTTGGAGCGGTGACAACACAAGACAGCGATGACTCAGTCCTTTCCTGCAAATAACATGAAATTGCTTTAATGAGGAAACTTTTTCCAGTTCCCGCTTCTCCACTCACGTACAGTCGAACAGGCTTCAACGACGTACATGAGCACTCTTTCTTCTCATGACTTAATCCATGATCAATTTGCTTGGTAACTTCGTCATATATTTTCCTCTGCTCAACGTTGAGTTGTCTTTCCAAGTCTTCTAAGTTAACCGCATCCTCCTGAGCATGTGCCATAGCTCTTTCCACTTCATTCATGGCAGTGGCAGCTTCATTTTCGATAACAGGTCCTCCTAGTGGATCCTGACTCAATGAAACAGAACTCTGACTGTCCTGAGAACTGTCTCTGGCAATCTCGGCTGCAATCGATGCTTCCTGCTCGATTTCCGCATTCAACATTTGTAGATATTTGGGAAAAGCAGGACATTCTATGGTCTCCTTGGCGGCAGTGAAAGAGTCTTCGTAACAGAGGAAATCTCCAAACAGTTCCTCTTCTGCACGCCAAGGCTTGAAAAGTTGCAAAAGTGCTAAATAGAAAAACTCATTTTTTTCAGGAGATTCGCCACTCAATTTTCGATGGTTTACCAAGTGGCATTTTCTTTGCTTGACCAGACATCCCTCACTTCCAATTACAGCATACACTCCTTTCTCAATATCTTCTTTGATGTTCCTCTTGAATATGTAATTTTGTAGAACCTCATACAGACAAACATTCTCGAGGTGACTGCTTCGATTTGGATAATATGTATCCAACATGTTGGTCTTCAAAATATCGGTACTGTTTGGCTCCTTTTCCGCCAAATACTCAATTTCCCGCACAGGTTTCAGAACTCGATTACGCGTTACAGCAAGACCAAGACTCGCCCAAACGATACTCCTGGATTTGGCATAGAGACTTGCTGAAGACAACCGGTCAGAACAATCGTAAGCTCCGATTTCTCGATGTGACAACATCTTCAGAATGAAACTGTACAACTTCTTACTGAGGCTCTTTTTATGTGGGAAATGTCCTCCCACATATCCTTCAATTCTGTCTTTTCTTTTTTGTTGATGTAAGATGTCACATACCGAGCCACAGCCATACAGTTATCAGCCACAAACTGTAGATCCATGTTAGCATTCCACATGGACAAAATCACTGGGTTGTAGTCGTTGATGTACTTGGACTCTTCGTTCCTCTTCAAATTGTATGTGTTTTTAGGTGATTTCTTCATCACATTATGTCGCAGCGAAGACATCAAACTGTTTACTCTTCCTTTAGAAATCACCGGTCGTGGAAAGCCGAAACGACATTTGGTGTAGAACTTGTCCTTGTTTCTGAATTTACGACGACAGTACTTTCCACAACGATGGCTTTGGAAACGTAGAACTTTTTCTCTTAGGCTTTTCTTCTCCTTTGCGTTTGGAACAGCACACGTAGAATACTGTTGTATGAAACTCATCACTAAGTCTTCTGGATCCGTTCCAAATTTAGGTGCATCCTTGATCCACAGCAGCATATGTATATGAGGAGCACCTCTTGCTTTGTACTCCTTTCTCCAGAAGAAATCCAACACCTCTCCAAGAGGTGGATTTCTCTTGTTCATGATGAAAGACATCATAGCTTCAAATCTATGATTGAAGTACCTGCATACATTGACTGGATCCAAAGAGCACAGTTCTCCGGGTGTCTTGAATTCGATGTTTTCAATGTTTCCATTTGCCTCTCGTAGAAATTCAAGTAAGTCTTCCCAGCCATACTCGGCACAGCTCAGAGTGAGGAACCATGTGGGAGTTCCTAAGTTCCTCAGCATACATTTTAAATCACCATGACGACGGTACCAGTACTCATTAGTACCACGATGACACGCCATGAGATTAATCAGGTGACAATCCAAAATACTGTCTTGGACATTGACTTTATCCATAAAGTCACTTGCCGAGATGTTTTGCATGTGTATACCACTTTTCAAGATGTGGTTCTCTGCATATGACAGTCCAGACAGATCGCTTTTAAACAGGAGATGAAACAAATAGGGAATGCATTGTCGAAACCTAGCATCTTCTGCATACAATCGTAAAGTCCGGTATTCAGAAGCAGGAATTTGATGAGGTCGCTCATCATATCTTCCTCCCTGACCTGTTGGAAATAGCTGTGGGAAACACCGAGCTTCCAAACTTTCCTCCCAAACACTAATGGGACTCCCTTTGGCTTGTTTCATTTGAAACAACTCAATAGCATTCCCCATGACTTCCTTGGAATGCAAAGGATGAACACTATAATGTTCATATATTTCTTCACTTTTAAAGGGTTCTACTTTCTCAATTTGACCAGCACACAAATCGCTATCCTCTTCCTCACTTACTTCCTCTTCTGCAACATATACATTCTTATAGTACTTATTATTTTTTTTCAAATACAATGTTGCCTTTTTGACTTTCCTAACATCCACTAAATCTTGCCATATTTTCTTATTCTTTGTCGGAACCCCATTAACTAAGATAATCAGAGGTTCCTCTTCCACTTTTTCTACTCCAATTGTATTAATGTTTTTCTTCAAATCTAGAGGCAAATAAACAACTCTTCCCTTTAATCCTCTCTGTAAATCTGATGGAGGCAATTTCCCTGTCTTTGGCTCCATTCTTACAATAGCCTGAAAGGGATGGATACTTTGAATCAAAATAGATTCATAAGTATTTAAATCCTTCAATTCAGAAGGAATCTCAACCAATTCCAGATTATTATGAACTGCTCTAGCAGGCATCTGGTTTTGATTTAATTTGCAACAACAATAAGTACACACACGTTGATCCAATCCCAAATCAAAACAATTTTCTACCATCAAGTATGTTGCGAAATCCTTCCATTCACTATTATTTTCCCTTTCACTTTTTTCATATAAATCCACTAACTTAGTCTGATTCTTATAATAAGTGCGTCGACAACACACACAAGTGAAATTTGGCCTCTCACTTGATTTGACCTGAAATGTGACAATTTCCCTCTGGAAATTATCTGTACTGGAAACCTGTACACTATCTTCCACATTACCCGCTTCTTCTTCGTCAATTTCAACATTCTCCTCTTTACTTCCAAAGTAAGAAAACTCAATTTCTTCACATATATTCTTCACATCTATTTCAGAACCATGCAAAAGAGCAGCACATAATTGTTTAAGCATAATTGCTGGACTCTTAGCATAATACAACATTCTAACTAATTTCCTCACTTTATTATGATGCACTGCTAGCATCCTGAAATGATGAAAAACACTCTGGCATACTCTCCTGGAAAGACAAGCCAGTGAATGACCATGCAAACCTGTCACTTCTCTCACTCTGCAAGGATCTAATTCTTGCAACAACCTTATTTTCTGCTTCAAACTTTTCTTATTAAATGACCGTACAAAATCACAAAACAAATTGATGGAATCCTGTCGCACACTACAAATACTACTACACTTCCAGGTGTACACAGGACCCTTAGCACGTCTTCCTAAAACCTCATTACCTAACACCTCTTCTGCCTCTGTTGTCACAAGTTTTTCTTTTTCAACTGGACAACCATCTTTCACTTCATAAGCACGACCACTGGTGTCAACTGCATGCACCAAATCATTATCCTGGAAATAACTCTCCTCATTAAAAAATGCCTCACAGCTTGAACTATGCATCCATTCTCCAGAAAAAACTTCACAAAAATTACTACGATTAACTATTCTCTTCCATCTACTATTTCTTTTGAAATCATAAATTGCCTTGTTTAGCTTCCTAATTCTATTGATTATCAAAATAAATAACTTACGTTTAATTTCAAATGCCTGATCAATAACTTTCTCAATTTTTTTTTTCTCTTATAAAAAACCACTTTCTGTTGACCTTTCTTAATATTTTTTAACAAATTGCCAATTATCCTGTTGCAGAACATTCGTTTACGAATGTCCCTAAACTGTTGTTTCCTTCTACTATCATGCACAGAGTTATCTCTTGCTCTAGCAGTAACATTTTTGATTGGCCTTTCCTTTCCATTTGAATTGCTTCTCTTTTTATGGACTGAAACATTTTCTGTAGTAATATTTTTTTTACTACACATATTTCTTATGAATGTTTTTGTACTCTTACCCGGTGCTTTCTTCGTGACTTGACAAATCTTTTTGTTAGAGGACTGCTGCTTCTTTTGATTGGCCTGCTGTCTTTGACGTTTTGCAGCCTTTCTCTCTCTTTCTTTCGTTGGCATGGTGAAATGTTGAAATGATCTGCAGTTGAATCTGTGGTAAAATATATAAAAAAATGGTATTAACCACTATTACCAAACAGTAAATCAATAACAGTGATCAAAAACTTAACACACTACTTGACATTTTAAATAGAAGATTTTTTAGTCCTTGGCAAATTTACAATACAGAAATAGCAGAAAAGAAATGGAATTTATATTCATGTTACCTGTGCTATTTTATATGTGAATCTGATCTAATTTTATGAGCATATTTTAATATTTTATTGAAGACACTACACATAACCTGTTTTTGAAGGTGTATTTATTTTTAAATTAAACGGTTTACACTTTTACTTTTTATTTATTATAAATTTTAAAAATAAATGTTTATAGTTCCATAGGCTCAAGCAGGTCAGCTTCCCACCCTATGTCATATAATTCGGACAAATCTGCATCCTCATCACGCTCTTCTTCATCCTCAGGATTTAAATTATCCAAGGGATCAACATCCACTGATGTTTCAATTACAAGTTCAATGATGAGGTCAAAATCAACTGATTGCAGATTGTCGCTCATGTTGATGTTGTCTTTATCTTTAAAGAAAGATAACAACAATGAGATGTTGCAGAGTAAGAGACAAATCTCAGAGATTATAATAGTAAAATTGTTTAACAAGAGTAACATTTTGCAGCTATTATTTAGCCATGTCCAGCGATGCTGAGCAGGTGAAGCCTATGTCTAATTTTTCAGTGAACAGGACTCATCTCTTCTTAACCTTGGATAAGCCTCACCAACTCTGTGTCCCCTGCACATACTTAAATGTAAAGGGGCAGATTTATGTTAAATGGCACATCCCCAGGCATGCACCAGTTAACGTGCACCGCTGCTCTGCCACCCATGGTGTGCCGTATTTACAATCAGATAGGAGAAAGCTGCGTCAAAACCCTGCGCCTGCTTTAAGCAGGCATAGGTCTTGACGCAACATTGTGGAGATGGGGCACCCCTGAGCCTTGCTTGAGCTGCATCGCACTTGCGATACAACTCCAGCAATGCGCCACCTTTACAGCACAGATACGTCATGCATCTGTGCCATTTTTGCCCCATGCTGCGCCGCATTGTAAATGCAGCACACCATGGGTGGCGGAACAGCGGCGCAGGATGACTGGCACATCCCTGGTGATGCGCCAGTCATCATAAATCTATCCCTAAGCTTCTTATCTTGTTACAGATGAACCGCCATATGTACCATCAAACTATTTTGCATTTCCTAAATAGCGAATTTTAAGGAATAAATAGCAATTCTTTACCATTCCTAATTTGCAATGAGCAAATTGCTAATTGCAAATTACCCATTCATTTCCATGGGCTAGGAGGCTCATAGGAATGAAGGTGCAATTTGCGATTAGCAATTAGCTCATCGCAAATTAGGAATTTTTCCAAGGGTGCATGGGTGTCTCAAGAACACCCTGCTGCACCCCTGAAAAAGAAATTTGGGGGCATATGGCGCACATACATGCCCTAAGGGCATGTATTGGCGTCATGTGGCACCTTTTGTTTTTTTTTTAAAACATGCTTTTTGAAAAGAATTCGCCAATTACCACCAACTAGAAGTTGGTGGTAGTTTCCAAATCCTTAATGTCATTTTTTACATATTTTTAGTTTGATACATTGCATTTAAGTAATCGCAAAATTTGCAAATCCTTCAGTGCAATCGCAAAATAAGGAATAGCAAATTTTGCTATTCCTTATTTTGCATCAAACTTGTTTGATACATACCATTTGTCTAATTAGCATTCGCAAAGGCTGAAATTTGCAGAATTTTGATCTTTGCGAATGGTAATTAGCTTGATACATATGACCCCAAGTGAGGCCTGTCTTGCAACATGGTGCATCTTTTGCATCACTGCTGCATCGGTTTCATGTTGCACGTTTTTTTTTACACCATGACACATCTGCCTAAATGCATCAATTTGTAATTTTCTCGCCTCATAGCAAATCTTTTGCACCGCCACTGCATCATAAAACTGACGCACAGTGGCGCAAAAGAGACATACACCTATCATAAATCTGTCTCTACCATTTTAAATGATTAATCCATGATGACGATAAGGTGTGGCCTATCCAGAGGTTTGTTTATGGTGAGGCCTACTCAGGATTGCAGATTAAAGTTACGCTTGATAAAGAATACAGAGGAGATAATACATGTAAAGGCCTACCAATGGAGTAAGTAATGTCCACTTTATTGCGCCAGTCATCATAAATGTATCCCTAACCTTCTTATCTTGTTACAGATGAACCGCCATATGTACCATCAAACTATTTTGCATTTCCTAAATAGCGAATTTTAAGGAATAAATAGCAATTCTTTACCATTCCTAATTTGCAATGAGCAAATTGCTAATTGCAAATTACCCATTCATTTCCATGGGCTAGGAGGCTCATAGGAATGAAGGTGCAATTTGCGATTAGCAATTAGCTCATCACAAAGTAGGAATTTTTCCAAGGGTGCAGGGGTGTCTCAAGACCACCCTGCTGCACCCCTGAAAAAGAAATTTGGGGGCATAAGGCACACATACATGCCCTAAGGGCATGTATTGGCGTCATGGGGCACCTTTTGTTTTTTGGAAAAAAAGCTTTTTGAAAAGAATTCACAAATTACCACCAACTAGAAGTTGGTGGTAGTTTCCAAATCCTTAATGTCATTTTTTACATATTTTTTGTTTGATACATTGCATTTAAGTAATCGCAAAATTTGCAAATCCTTCAGTGCAATCGCAAAATAAGGAATAGCAAATTTTGCTATTCCTTATTTTGCATCAAACTTGTTTGATACATACCATTTGTCTAATTAGCATTCGCAAAGGCCGAAATTCGCTGAATTTTGATCTTTGCGAATGCTAATTAGCTTGATACATATGGCCCCAAGTGAGGCCTGTCTTGCAACATGATGCATCTTTTGCATCACTGCTGCATCGGTTTCATGTGGTACGTTTTTTTTACACCATGACATATCTGCCTAAATGCATCAATTTGTAATTTTGTCGCCTCATAGCAAATCTTTTGCACCGCCGCTGCATCATAAAAGTGATGCACAGTGGCGCAAAAGAGGCATAGGCAAAGGTGCAATTTGCGATTAGCAATTAGCTCATCGCAAATTAGGAATTTTTCCAAAGGTGCAGGGGTGTCTCAAGAACACCCTGCTGCACCCCTGAAAAAGAAATTTGGGGGCATATGGCACACATAAATTTTAACAACATTCCATTACCTCAAAAACGATTTTCAATTCTTAATTTGAAAACACTGCCCACAGGGAAATTACTTAAAATGTCCTTAAGACACATGAAAGTGTTTTTTGAAAGCTTTTGCAATTTTTTTGGGTCACTTTTAACATGGTTATGTAACTCAAACAGTAAAAACCAAAATTAACATGCACAAGTGTGACCATATTTACAATGAATGTGCCCCACGGAGAAAGGTCTTTTAATATAATATGGGAAAAATGACATCAGAGACACAGAAATGCCTTATAAAGAAGCATACACCATTATATCCTTGTCATAAATTTACAAACCATTCCTTTTCCCCAAAAACGATTTTCAAATCATAATTTCAAAACACTGCACATGAGGAAATGACTTAAAATGTCCTTAAGACACATGAAAGTGTTTTTTGATTGCCTTTCCAGCATGGTTGGGTCACTTTTAACATGGCTATTTAACACAAACATTCAAAATCTAAATTTGCCATGCACAGGTGGGAGCATATTTACAAGCAATTTGCGCCACAGAGAAAGGTCTTACATTAAAATGGGAAAAATAACATCAGAGACAGTCAATTGCCTTATAAAAAAGCATACACCATTATGTCTTTGTCATAAATTTAAAAACAATTCCTTTTCCCCAAAAACGATTTTCAAATCATAATTTCAAAACACTGCACATGGGAAAATTACTTAAAATGTCCTTAAGACACATAAAAGCGTTTTTTGATTGCCTTTGCAGCATGTTTGTATCACTTTTAACATGGCTATGTAACACAAACATTCAAAATCTAAATTTACCATGCACAGGTGGGAGCATATTTACAAGCAATTTGCGCCACAGAGAAAGGTCTTACATAAAAATGGGAAAAATAACATCAGAGACATTCAATTGCATTATAAAGAAGCATACACCATTATGTCCTTGTCAGAAATATTATAACCATTCATTTTCCTCAAAAACGATTCTCAAGTCATAATTTGAAAAGACTCCACAGCTCCTATGCAGAAAAACACCCTGTCAGTACTAATACTTCACATTTTCTCCAATTACATTTTCTCAAAGAAACAAAATCTATTTGTAAAACACTTGAGACAAAGCAACATTTGAAAAACACAACTTTCTTCATAATTTTCTCCTTAAAGCACACTATTCTCTATCTAAATTAAAGAAATATTTTCTCACCTTAGCAAATACTTTGAGTTTGAAAACAGTCTCAGAAACACACCAATTTGTCTTCAGCAGAGCAAAAGGTATGCACTCCAGAGTCTGCAGCTATCAAAAGCACAGAAATGCTGTAATTCTTCACACATATCTCTCATGTCACCCAATCAAAACTCTTCCCTCACTTTTTTTCAAATGAAAACCCTTCCCCCCTCTGCCATTTCATGCCTTTTCTGCATAGCAACCACCTCTTGGAAGACCTCTGGTGTTTGCAAGTTCACACAACAATGTTGCAATTGAACTCTGAACTCTCAGTGCACCTGCGTATCCACTGCAATCTTTCATTTAATGATTATTTCTTGACCACTCAAAATACATCTTTCAAAGAACTCATCCATGCACCCTAACTTTCTGTTTTCAGCAATCAAAATCCACCAATCACTGTGATGTCATCAGTGATGTCACTGACCATGTCATGAATGATGTAACATGTGACATCATCAGCAGTGGATTGCGGGTGCGCAATATATAGTTAGTGCAACTAACTATATATGGAATTTCAATGGTTTTGTGTGAGTAAAATAAGGTTTTTTAAATGCTAATTCCTAACTATATATGGTCTATAACCTATGGTTTTTTCAGTGAATTTTCAAGGTTTTGTAAATGCTAATTCCTAACTATATATGGTCTATAACCTATGGTTTTTTCAGTGAATTTCAATGGTTTTTTAATAGCAAATATCATAAGCTGTCGAATGTCAAGTACGTGGTAAGTGAAAACATTTTCGTGTTTATGCACACTGATCTGCTTTGAATTGTGCCCCCCCCCCCTCATTTCTATTAGGAGTACTCTCTCTTTGCAGATAGTGAAAGGTAGTTAACGCAGGCCTTTGCCCCCGTTGTAATCCGTCGTGCCTGCTTCTCTCTCCATTTGATTGATTGTTATCCAAGTATTTACTGCTTTAGAATTAGTTCTCTTTGGTTCATTCTCTATTTGCAAACAAACACAGAGTCGCAATACTCTGTTTAGTCTTTGCAGATAACGAAAAATCGTGTAAAAAAAAAGAAAAGGAATCGAGCAAAATCAGTAGGCCACTAATGGGATCTCTTTTTGACCTCGCTAAAATAGAAACATTAGGAACAACCCCTCATGACAAATACAAAACTAGTGAGATGAACTGAACTCCACACAATGATGGCTGCAAAACAGCTCGGCTCCGCCACCCACCCCACCCAAAATAACGATAAAGAGCGGCTGCCATGATTGGTTGCGGAATGGCCACGACGGAGCTACGAAATGGTGCTGCTCTCATGCTAACCCCAGCTTCAGTCTGAAACATCCAGAAACACTGTAGACTACCAATTCGATCAGTTCCGGTAGCGCCCCAATGTAACCCGGTAGAGAAGAACTAGCCCTCCCCTCTTTGACTGATGGTTCTTGTTGCCTGTCCCTTCTGTTGTCATTTAACAGAACTATTTAGCCTGCTGAAAGGGGTTGTGTTCCGACCGCTGGTTGGTGGAGACATTTTGACTATATTCTGGACCTGCGTTGTCGCGTAATGCGTCATATGACGCGCCGCGTTAGCGCATCCGGAAGTCATCCGGGGCGCGCAGCGCGTAACGTAAGCATAACAAGTCATGTGACTTGTTAATAAAACTTTTCATTGGTTCATTTTACTTTTCTTATTGTAATGATGAAAGGCTTGGTCATATGACCTAAAAATTACGCTTTTCATTACTTCCGAACATTATTTTTTCTTAAATATATGTTATAATGTTCCAGGCTAATGTACTTTCCCGGAAATTTTACAACTGTCCTGCAAGTAAAATATATTCTTTTTTCGAGAAAAAGAGCGTTTCTTCGTCCCATGACGGAGCCGTTGAGCAAAAGAGGGTCGACCTGCTGTCTTAGTCGCCGATACGCCTGAATATGAGATTCTTATCGATCACTTTATGTTGCAGGAATAGAAAACACAACAGCCCTTGACCATTTATCTTTACTGCGTTCCTTCGTATTATACCTTTTACCCTTCATGTAATTGGTCTGCTTTATTTCACTTGCCTTTTAATGATTCTAAAACAGTCACTATTATTAAAAACTTTACCAATGTATATACTACTACCATGTTTTCTTTTAAAAACCTTTATTGTGAAAATTTCATTATACAAATACGAGCCTATAACCACGTGGGCCTGCCACGGAGCAAACTGTAATCGTATATGATGAATAGACATTTACACTGTAGAGGAACGTAACGGGCGGGCCATTAGGTTGCAAGAACTAAGGTGTCTAACAGTTACGGAATCGGTGGACGTACATTTTATAATTAAAATACGACAGGGCCAGTTACAATAAAATTATCTAGATATACATTTGCGGGCAAGTACCATGGGTGACGTTAATTCGAACTTTCAACAGTACAGTAATCAATAACACATCAGAACATAATATCAATAGGGATGTCGAAATATTCAATCAATTCTCGTCCCCGCCCGCCATGTGCTTCAAAACTGCATACGTATCTCGTGATTTCAAGGTTCTGCAACCAGTACACAACAAGGAGTTACGAGTCCCATTTATTCCGGCGCCATTTTGGGCGAGGACGGGCAGGTCCAGGATATAGTCAAAATGTCTCTACCAACCATCGACTATGATGATGTTCATATGCTGTATTTATTAGAGTAACACTCATCTGTCCACATGAAATTAATTTGCCACAATCTAAACATGTCATTTTAATCTTTCCAAAGTTCTTCTAAATATTTGGGACCGTTTCCCTTGCCTCTGAAGCTCTCAGTGCCACTTCTTTGATGAATGTACTAGCAGGTCAGGGGTTCTCCTCCAAATCTTTCTTTTATGCAGCACTATAATTAATTGGTGCCACCTCTCCATATGACGATGCATGGTATAGTTACCACAACTATATTTTTTTTCGGTTCCTCTGGAGAGTTCATCGTGGCAGATGAAGCGTGTAACGTACCGGGCATTTACCTTTTTTTGCATGTACAGGAAATGAAAAAAAAATCGAGCGTCCGAGTTCTAAGGTGTCCCAGGGCCATTTTAGTGGACCAGGCCCAAATCCAAAGAACAGGCCGCCATTTTGAGAGTCCTCTTGCAGCCGCCTGTCGCTGTAGCATCAAGAGCAGCCGAAACTCAGCTGAATGGCAACTGAAACGGTAAAGGGGCGCCCCACTACAGCAGACGAGCCTCCACCTAGGAAGGCCCATTCACGCCGGCTCCCCCCCCCTTCGGGCACCCCACGCCGTTATTCGGAGCAGTATTGTAGGATGGCCACACCAGTGCGGCAACTTGCTAGACATCACCTCGGTGGTAACCGAATCTCAACGCCTTGTGGTGTCTTCTATTCAGAAAACATTGTTATGCTGCCTTCGACCTATTCGCCGCAAGTGCGCACACAACTCAACTGCATAGCTTGCTAGACACCACCTCGGTGCCATCCAGATCTCGGAATGTCAGCACCTTTTGGTGTCTTCTCTTCAGAAAATATTGTTGCGCTGCCTTTGGCCCCATTCGCACATCAGTCCGCTACTGACGCCATCTCACAGGCTAATGGGGCGCCCCACGCCGACTTTCAGCATTGTAGAATGACCACACCAGTACAGCAACTTGCTAGACATCACCTCGGTGCCATCCGGATCTCGGCGCCCCACTGCAGATGAAGTGCCTTTCAACTATGAAACCACCATGGTGACATCCGGATCTTGGCGCGTTGTGCTGCCTTCGGCCTATTCGCACATCGGTCCGCTACTGACGCCATCTCACAGGCTAATGGGGCGACCCACGCTGAGTTTCAGCATTGTAGGATGACCACACCAGTACAGCAACTTGCTAGACATCACCTCGGTGCCATCCGAATCTTGGCATCTCAACGCCTAGTGGTATCTTCCATACAAAAAATATTGTTACGCTGCCTTTGGCCCCATTCGCACATCAGTCCGCAACTTAGACATCACCTCGGTGCCATCCGGATCTTGGCATCTCAGCGCCTTGTGGTGTCAGTCAGAAAATATTGTTGCGCTGCCTTTGGCCCCATTCGCACATCAGTCCGCTACTGACACCATCTCACAGGCCAACAGGGCGCCCCACGCCGACTTTTACCATTGTACGATGGCCACACCAGTGCCACAACTTGCTAGACACCACCTCGGTGCCATCCGGATCTTGGCATCTCAGCGCCTTGTGGTGTCTTCAAATCAGAAAATATTGTTGCGCTGCCTTTGGCCCCATTCGCACATCGGTCCGCTACTGACGCCATCTCACAGGCCAACGGGGCGCCCCATGCCGACTTTCAACATTGTAGGATGGCCATAGAAGTGCGACAACTTACTAGACACCACCTTGGTGCCATCCGGATCTTGGCGCGTTGTGCTGCCTTCGGCCTATTCGCACATCGGTCCGCTACTGACGCAAACTCACAGGCCAACGGGGCGCCCCACGCCGACTTTCAGCATTGTAGGATGGCCACACCAGTGCACCTTACTAGACACCACCTCGGTGCCATCCGGATCTTGACGCGTAGTGAAGCTGCAGCAGCTGCAAATAAGCTTCAGACAGTGTTACAACCGCTGCTCAGAACTCTCAACTATGACACCACCTCGGTGCCATCCGGATCTTGGCGCGTTGTGCTGCCTTCGGCCTATTCGCACATCGGTCCGCTACTGACGCAAACTCACAGGCCAACGGGGCGCCCCACGCCGACTTTCAGCATTGTAGGATGGCCACACCAGTGCTGCAACTTGCTGGACACCACCTCGGTGCCATCCGGATCTTGGCGCGTTGTATTGCCTTCGGCCTATTCGCACATCGGTCCGCTACTGACGCCGCCTCACGTGCCAACGTATTTTCTCCGCATTTTATACCCTATGCCGCATAACAGGTCATGTGACTTGTTTATAAAACTTTTCATTGGTTCATTTTACTTTTGGTTTCCTAATGATGGAAGGCTTGATCATATGACCTAAAAACAACACTTTTCATTGGATGAAAACTTTTTTTTTTTCCCAAACGATGAAAGCCCCACCTTGTTTCTGGATGTTTCAGACTAAACTGGCGTCAGCATGAGAGCACCACCATCTCGTAGCTCCGTCGTGGTCATTCCGCGAGCAATCATGGCAGCCGCTCCCCACCAGAAGCCTGCAGGAGTCGGGGCCCCCAAAACTTTTGATGAATTCTCAAGGCGGAGGGGACGCTTTCGAGAATGGGGTCCAAGACCTAGCAGACAAGCGTCCGATTTCCAAGGTGTCCCAGGGCCATTTCAGTGGACCAGGCCCAAAAAGGAAAGAGCCTGCCGCCATTTTGAGAGTCCTGTGACAGCCGCCTATCGCTGCACCGCAAGAGTGGGCGCAACTCAGCTGAATGGCGGCTTTTGACACAGTGGACCAAAAACGGACGGAATGGCAACTGAAACGGTAAAGGGGCGCCCCACTACAACAGATGACACTCCACCTGGAGAGGCCCGTTCACGCCGCCTCCCCCGGGGCGCCCCACGCCGTTATTCGGAGCAGCATTGTAGGATACCAAAACCAGTGCGGCAACTTACTGGACATCACCTTGGTGCCATCGTTCTGCTGCCTTGGAACTATTCGCACAACAGTTTGCTACTGATGACCCACCCCCCCTCGACGCCCCACGCCGTTATTTGCTGGGTGGCAACTTACTAGACATCACTTTCGTGTCATCTAGATTTCGGCGCGTTCTGCTGCCTTGGAACTATTCGCACAACAGTTTGCTACTGATGACCCACCCCCCGCGACGCCCCACGCCGGAAATCTGGACGTTGTGCTGCGTTGGGACTATTCGCACAGCCGACCGCTACTTCGTTGTTTTTCCCTAAAAATGTTTATATGTTATTACTATTTTTTTTTTCTCGTATATATTTATAAATTATTAAAGTTTTATAATCTTACTACTTTGTCGGAGTGCTATATATTTTTAATGTGACACATAATTGTAAAAACTTTGATGTACAAAGAGTCATCCCTGGAATCTTCCGCTTCACGCTCGGTCCCCTCCCCAATCACAATACAGGATGGTTTTCAGATAATAGCAACGCTTCTGCTGTGACGGATCTCATCGAGTGTGGGCCTTGATCTACTATAACTCCTTTGAAGAGGGGTGATTCTTTACAGCTGTGGCCATAAACTACATCTGCAGGGCTAGCTGATAGCCTAGGACCGGCCTGGACAATCGGACACAGAGGAAAAGGAGTGTCAGAGGGTGCGGTAGTGAATAGGGCGAAAGGGAGGTGTCGGGCGGGCACAGGGTGTGATTCTCAGGGAAGAGCAGCGCAGATGGGGGGAGGTTTATTACCCATGCATAAGACAGAGAGCGGGGGTGACCACTGCCTGGGTGAGATGCTTGCGAGGGTGGGGAGCCATGCTAAGGATCGACAGCGTGCACAGAGTGGGTCTGGTCAAGGCATCTAAAATGGCTGCCGTGCACGACAAAAGTGTGGCATTTGAAAAAAGACAAGATGGCGCAGACAATGTTTTTCAACACTTCCTGATTTCCTTCGAATCGAACGTTAACAGACGTTGGGGCATATTACCAAAGTTAAGCGATATTTATCCCTAACGATGCATTGCAAAGATTTTTTTACCGTCAGAAATTATCGCAGATAAACCTTGCTATTATCAAGGTTTATCGCAAATACGATAAAAAACGACCGCAATGCATTAATATCGCTGAAAACTCAGCGATATTCATGCATTACCGAGCTAATGCTCTTAGCCATGTTATCCACCTCCCATTGGATAACATGGCTAAGAACTGCTCAGGGCAGCTGTTACTTTTTGGAGATATTCGCGCTTATCTCGAATATTTCCAAAAGTTGATAATAGGAGATAGCGATGTTAGCGACTGTTTCCAGTCGCTAACATCTTGGCATGCCCACTTTGCATGTCATTAGTGATAAATATCACTCACATGCAAAGTGGGGCCCAAGATGGTCGCTATCTCCTACTAGCCGTCGCTAACTGGTGTTAGCAACAGCTAGGTAATACAGATATAATTTTATCTAAGCGGAGCGCTGTTACAGATATATATCTTGTTTTTGAACGTTAATTTCTCAAAATGCACTGAAGCACATATATTGAGACCTAGCAAAGGCACATCGGGCTACCAGTCCCTAATATTTTACCAAGTTTCGTGCAAATCCATTCAGCCGTTCGATTATTATTATTTTTTTTTTTTTTTGCCCCGCGGGGCCCTTTTAAAACCTCCACATCAAACCTAGGGGGTCAGCGAGGATCTACTATGCCCCCTTATGGTCATTTGCCCCTTCGCTTTGGCCTCCTCTTGTCTCTCGATCCTACCGAGAGACAAGATGGCGGCCGCTACGGACTGTTTGGAATGTTTACAGACACCGGAGAGCCAATCAGCTTCGCTTCGCAAAGCTCCGTAACGCGAAAAGTACGCGAAGCGGTGCGCTGTTACAGATATATATCTTTTTTTGAACGTTAATTTCTCAAAATCCACTGAAGCACATATATTGAGACCTAGCAAAGGCACATCAGGCTACCAGTCCCTACAATTTTGCCAAGTTTCGTGCAAATCCATTCAGCCGTTCGGGCTAAAAGTGAGGCCAACCGCCCTATGGAAAACTCAATGTTAAAAACACGTTTTGGGACCCCCCTTTTTTCTCGACCCCCAATTGGAGAACCAATCAGCTTCGCTTCACAAAGCTCCGTTGCGCGAAAAGTACGCGTCCTGGAGCGCTGCCCGGTCCGCTGTTACAGATATATATCTTTTTTTAAACGTTAATTTCTCAAAATCCACTGTAGCACATATATTGAGACCTACAAAAGGCACATCGGGCTACCAGTCCCTACAATTTTGCCAAGTTTCGTGCAAATCCATTCAGCCGTTCGGGCTAAAAGTGAGGCCAACCGCCCTATGGAAAACTCAATGTTAAAAACACGTTTTGGGACCCCCCTTTTTTCTCGACCCCCCCTGGACGAACCCCCCCCCAATTTTCAGGGGCTGCTCAGAAACAAAATGTGCCATTTTCCTGAAAATTTCAGCCAATTCCGTCCACAAACGCCAAAGTTATTAGACATAGAATTTTCAAAAAACCCATAGAGAAAAAATCCTAACTATATATACCTACTGGCGACCGCCAGTAGGTAATATATATATATATAGTTTTAAAACTTAAAAATTGGCGGTGGATTAGACCACCCGGCGCAGCCTCTGCAACTACGTACGTAACGTTATGTGGGGTCGAAATTCACATAGCCGTCGCTCACCGAGCGCGCATCCTACACGACTTTACCAATATGGCAGCATGGATTCGCGCACCCACCGAGATAGGTACACGATCGGTACGCAAATCCACTTTTCTATAAAAATAATATTTATATTTTAGAAAATATATAATATTACATTATTTTTATAACAAATAAAAAATCACAAAAAATATTTTTCAGGAAATTCACTGAAAAAAACCCATAGGTTTCAGGGACGTTATAGTTAGAAATTAGCATTTAAAAAATCTTTGAAATTCACTGAAAAAACCACAGGTAACAGGGATGTTATAGTTAGTTGGACATTTCACTCGTACAAAGCTAACTATAGCTTGCGTCCCCACAATGCACTGCTGATGACGTCACATATTACATCATTCATGACATGGTCAGTGACATTACTGATGACATCACTGAAGCCATCTCATATGACATTACTGAGGACATCACTGATGAGTAACTATGGATGAGTGGCGGTGTATGGGTGTCTGTATAGGTGTATGAGTGCATATGATAGTGCTGTATTGATGAGTGACTGCATGTATAAGTGACTGTATGGGTGAATGAGTGGATGTGTATGTAGACCTAGGAATTAGTAAGAAGGTATGTAGTAACTGGTATTGGTGTGTCTATGGTTTTGAAAATGCTAGTCTGTATTTTAGAGTGGGTGTATCAAAGGTTATATTAGGGTGTGAGGAGGTGCTTCAGATTGTCATGTGGATGATGTCATCAATGAATGAGTGTGTGCAGGGGTATGTTAGTGTATCTCTTAGTATGCCATAAGGTGCCTGAGCCTATGTATCAGTTAATGACTGAGTGAGTTAGTAATTGCATGAGTGTGTGCAGGATTATATCAGTGTATGCATCAGTCAGTCCTATGGTGTTTCAGAGTATGTGTGGATGACCTTGTGAGTGTTACTGAATGGATTGGTGAACGTATGTTTGTGCCAGTGTATGCATGAATGAATCCCATAGTGTCTCAATGTGGGTATGTGAATATGTGAGTGAATACATCAGTTTATACCTGGGTGTGGTCGTGTATGTTTCAGTGAGTACATGGGTGTGTTAGTGTATGCATCAGTGAGTACATGGGTGTGTTAGTGTATGCATCCGTGTTTAACAGGGTATGTCAATGTATTCATCAGTGTGTGCCTGCAAAGGAGAAAGTATTACATGTTTGGACAAATACAGTACAAAGAACTGTAAAGGCAACACAAACAATCAGGTCAAAGCAGTACCTATCATGGAGAAGGTAGGTAACAATGCAGAGTTGAAAAACAGATGGCAAACAAGTGACAATGGCAGCAAAATATAAACAAAAAATAATACATGTATTTGGACAAAACAATTGAACACCATTAATCCATTAATATTTTACATATAACTATAATAACTGTAATAATATATATATATATATATATATATATATATATATATATATATATATATATATATATATATATATTACGCTCCATGGAGTTGTCCAAGTAGCGGGTAGCACCCGAGCCTGCGTGCGCCTTCCCCAAAGTGTTAGTTGGTATGGGCAGTTGCGTGTTTGAAATAGGCCCGACGCGTTTCGGAAATTTATTTTCCTCATCAGGGGCCAGCAGTAAAGTGCACGACGTCTACCATCTCCCTATATGAAAACACACATTGTGCTTGTGGGAGATGTAGTCCATATATCCTGGATGGATGCACTTTCAAATTACTGCTCGTTCCAAAAGCTCTACCATGAGCCCCAAACATCACTCCTGTCCTCATCCATCGCGCAGCTCCACATACGAGACTCCTTGGGTAGCGAGTCTCGTGGCCCCCGTTTCTTCGGTGTGGTGCAACCCAGCTCCATTGGGTTGTCCAAGTAGCGGGTAGCACCCGAGCCTGCATGCGCCTTCCCCAAAGCGTTAGTTTATTTATTTATTTATTTATTTACTGACATTTTTAGAGCGCGAACGAATACCCGTAGGCGTCTCGGCGCTAGACTGCAACAATGTCCCTCCCTAGAGACTAAAAAAGCTCATCCAGATAGTTTTGATCTATATTATTGGTTAAATAACCACGTCTTCAGACTTTTCCGAAACTGCATGAGTGAAGAACTGGCTTTTATATGATGTGGCAATGTATTCCACATTTTAGGAGCTGCCACCCCAAAGCGGCTGTCGCCCCAGGAGACTGTTCTGGAGCGCGGGACCACTAGCTGATTCAGGGATGTAGATCGAAGCTGTCTGACCGGTTTATAAGGAATTAACTGGTCTTTAAAGAAACATGGTCCTTGATCCTGCAGTACTTTATAGACTGTACACAAGGATTTGAATTTAATCCTATTTTGGACGGTCAACCAATGGTAGGTCCTTAGGGTGTCTGAAATAGGTGCAAATTTAGGCGTTCTGGACAACAGACGTGCCGCCGCATTCTGTATAGTCTGGAGCTTCTTTGTGACTCGGGATTGTGCATGAAGCAGGAGTCCATTACAATAGTCCAGTGATGTTAAAACGAGAGAAGTAACCAGAGTCTTGGCGGCCGTATCCGGCAGAAAAGGAATGATTTTTCTTATCATTCTAAGTTTAAAATGAGCAGAGGCTGCTAACTTATTTGCATGTGCCATGAAATTGAGCTGGTCATCGAAGGTAACTCCTAGGATTCTGACCTTTGAGGTAGGACATGGGCGGGTGCCAAAGGCTAATGGCCACCAGGTAGCGGACCAGGCTGGCGAGAGACTACCAAAAATGACCACCTCCGTTTTATCGGAGTTGAGTTTTAGGCAGTTTCTCGCCATCCACTCACCAATAGCAGTCATTCCTTTTTGAAACCGTTCTGCGACCTCCTGCCCATTCTCCTTGATGGCCAGCACCAGTTGCGTGTCATCTGCGTATGAGGTTAGGCTCATCCCGTGTGCTTTGATGACACTAGCAAGGTCCGACACATATATGTTGAATAGTGTCGGACTTAGGGATGAGCCCTGGGGAACCCCACACGGTAATGACAGTTTGGCCGATTGATATGGCCCTAATGTAACCGCCTGTGTTCTGTTGGCCAGGAAGGAAGCAAGCAGGTCTCTTGCTGTAAGCTGAACCCCCATTCTTCCGACACAGTCGACCAAGATCTTGTGGTCGACCGTGTCGAAGGCTGCCGAGAGATCCAAGAGCACCAACAATGCGGTTCCTCCCTGGTCACAAATACTTCTAATGTCATCTGCTGCTTTGATAAGAGCGGTTTCCGTACCGTGGTATTTGCGAAAACCAAACTGAGTATCATCAAGCAGATTGTTTCTTTCTATATATTCAGATAACTGCTGATTCATGGCCTTTTCGGTCACTTTTGCTAGGAGTGGGAGACTCGCTATTGGCCGATAATTTTTTAATTCTTCCTTATCTAGATTCGTTTTTTTTAGCAGAGGTTTGATCAGCGTATTTTTTAGAGCGTCTGGATAAATCCCAGAGCTCAGTATCGTATTACAGACATGGGTAATGATAGGGACAGTGGTGTCCAGTACCATAGAGAGTACAGAGGTGGGACAGGGGTCCAGAGCTGATCCTGATATAATGGACCTTACAATGGCCCTTGTTTGATCGGTGGTTAAAGTTTTAAAACTGGTCATAGTGTTTCCTGAAGTAATAGGAGGGGACGGGGTATTCCTGATGTTAGGTTCTGAAGTAAAAGTTTGATAAATGCTATTTACTTTAGAAAAGAAGAACTCGGATAGGGCGTCGCATAGCATTTGTGACGGAGGCGGATTTAAGTCCGGCGCATTACCCGATAGGGTTTTAGCAATGTCGTACAATTGCTTGCTTGAATTTTTCGCATTTTCTATGTTAAGCGAGAAAAAATGTTTTTTAGCTACAATTATCATAGTTTTGTAGATGGCGAGAGCTTCTTTATACTTGATCTTACTTTCACTATTATAAGTTCTACGCCATTGTCTTTCCCTGTTTCTGGTTAGTTGTTTTTGTGTTTTCAGCTCCTCTGTATACCATTGAGCAGTTGGCGTGCTCCTATTTCTTGAGTGGGATTTAGTGGGAGCTAGTTGGTTGGTAGCCTCACCTAACCATTCATGGTATTGGCGAGTGGCGGTGTTGGGTTCATTTGATAGAACAGGATTTGTTTTATTCAGGAGTGTATTTAAATCATTATGGTTTATGTCTTTCCATGCTTTAAAAGCACCTGGCTTTGGATATGAGATTTTTTTCCTTAATGATCCTTTTATAGTCAGGCTACAGAATATAGTAGAGTGATCTGTCCAGGTCATGGGGAGAACTTCTGTGACATGTAGGCCTTCTACGTTAGAAAACATGCCATCCAGCGTGTGTCCTGCCTGGTGGGTGGGGGCCAGTATCAGCTGTCTAAGGCCCATTATGTCAAGGTCTGATGTGAGGGCGATGGTGTCCCTATCATTACCTTGTTCTAAATAGAAGTTAAAATCACCCATAATTGTAGTAGATTCTTCGGTAGCTATAGATTCCGTTATGGTACTTAGATTAGTGAGAAAAGCTGCTCTGGTCCCAGGGGGGCGATAGAGAAGCACTCCCTTGAAATTAAACAACGGTGTGAATTTTATATTGAAATGCATTGCTTCACATGACGTGATGGGAATAGGAGATATGCGAACCTCAAATCGGTCTCTTGCTATAATGGCTAGTCCTCCGCCTTTCTCCCTGGCCCTATCCTGTCGATAGGTGTTATAACCAGATGGGACTGCTGTTACAAAGTCAGGGGCGGATGCCTCATCAGTCCATGTTTCTGTAATATACAGGACATCTAAGTTGTGATCCGTGATGAGGTCCGCTATCTCTTGACAATGTTTGCCAAGGGATCGCGCATTGACAAGGGCCATCGCAATAACCATCTTGCGGGCATTTTCTTGTGTTTTGGTCAGAGAGGTGGCGTTGATAATAGAAGATCTGTGATCACAGTAAGGACATTTAGAATGAGTTTCCATGGGATTTCGGGATAAATCATATTTTATACAGTGAGGGGAAGAGGGTAGGCGGAGCATCATTAACGCATTGCGTGTGTAAGTAATTGCGTGAACAGGGGTTGTGGCCCTGGGCCCGGTCCAGGCGCGGACGGGCGCAGATGGGCTTGCCTTTGGCGCGCCTTCGGTGCGCGGACGGCCCTGCATCTCCTTATATCCGGTGTGAGGAGGGCGTGAAGCGGCCAGCAGCTGCAGCGCTCCCCCTCCCTCACCCAAGATGGCCGAACCCCTTCTCTCCAGGCGCCGGAAGGTGTAAATGCGCTCTGGGAGTCGGTTTGAGGGGGCAGTAGCCCGCGTAGTGGTTAGTAAATCAACAGTCCCACATAGGGCAAGTACAATATATTTTTAAAAGGTTATAAACATGTGCAACGTTTTTTTAAGATCAAAACATTCAAACACAGTAAAAAAGTGGATAGAAAGTGCTAATGCAATATTATTTTAAAACAGAGCACAACGCCCCCGGCTTCCGCCTCAGGGGAAAGACATCGGTAGAGTCAGCGAGGCAGCGCTGTTTACCGGATTAAGTAGTGTGGGAGGGCGGGAAGCGTCCAGCAGCAGCAGCGCTCCCCCTCCCTCACCCAAGATGGCCGAACCCCTTCTCTCCAGGTGCCGGAAGGTGTAAATGCGCTCTGGGAGTCGGTTCGAGGGGGCAGTAGCCCGCGTAGGGGTTAGTAAATCAACAGTCCCACACAGGGCAAGTACAATATATTTTTAAAAGGTTATAAACATGTGCAACGTTTTTTTAAGATCAAAACATTCAAACACAGTAAAAAAGTGGATAGAAAGTGCTAATGCAATATTATTTTAAAACAGAGCACAACGCCCCCGGCTTCCGCCTCAGGGGAAAGACATCAGTAGAGTCAGCGAGGCAGCGCTGTTTACAGGATTAAGTAGTGTGGGAGGGCGGGAAGCGTCCAGCAGCTGCAGCGCTCCCCCTCCCTCACCCAAGATGGCCGAACCCCTTCTCTCCAGGCGCCGGAAGGTGTAAATGCGCTCTAGGAGTCGGTTCGAGGGGGCAGTAGCCCGCGTAGGGGTTGGTAAATCAAGAGTCCCACACAGGGCAAGTACAATATATTTTTAAAAGGTTATAAACATGTGCAACGTTTTTTTAAGATCAAAACATTCAAACACAGTAAAAAAGTGGATAGAAAGTGCTAATGCAATATTATTTTAAAACAGAGCACAACGCCCCCGGCTTCCGCCTCAGGGGAAAGACATCAGTAGAGTCAGCGAGGCAGCGCTGTTTACCGGATTAAGTAGTGTGGGAGGGCGGGAAGCGGCCAGCAGCTGCAGCGCTCCCCCTCCCTCACCCAAGATGGCCGAACCCCTTCTCTCCAGGCGCCGGAAGGTGTAAATGCGCTCTGGGAGTCGGTTCGAGGGGGCAGTAGCCCGCGTAGGGGTTAGTAAATCAACAGTCCCACACAGGGCAAGTACAATATATTTTTAAAAGGTTATAAACATGTGCAACGTTTTTTTAAGATCAAAACATTCAAACACAGTAAAAAAGTGGATAGAAAGTGCTAATGCAATATTATTTTAAAACAGAGCACAACGCCCCCGGCTTCCGCCTCAGGGGAAAGACATCGGTAGAGTCAGCGAGGCAGCGCTGTTTACCGGATTAAATAGTGTGGGAGGGCGGGAAGCGGCCAGCAGCTGCAGTGCTCCCCCTCCCTCACCCAAGATGGCCGAACCCCTTCTCTCCAGGCGCCGGAAGGTGTAAATGCGCTCTGGGAGTCGGTTCGAGGGGGCAGTAGCCCGCGTAGGGGTTAGTAAATCAACAGTCCCACACAGGGAAAGTACAATATATTTTTAAAAGGTTATAAACATGTGCAACGTTTTTTTAAGATCAAAACATTCAAACACAGTAAAAAAGTGGATAGAAAGTGCTAATGCAATATTATTTTAAAACAGAGCACAATGCCCCCGTCTTCCGCCTCAGGGGAAAGACATCGGTAGAGTCAGCGAGGCAGCGCTGTTTACCGGATTAAGTAGTGTGGGAGGGCGGGAAGCGGCCAGCAGCTGCAGCGCTCCCCCTCCCTCACCCAAGATGGCCGTTGGTATGGGCAGTTGCGTGTTTGAAATAGGCCCGACACGTTTCGGAAATTTATTTTCCTCATCAGGGGCCAGCAGTAAAGTGCACGACGTCTACCATCTCCCTATATGGAAACACACATTGTGCTTGTGGGAGATGTAGTCCATATATCCTGGATGGATGCACTTTCAAATTACTGCTCGTTCCAAAGGCTCTACCATGAGCCCCAAACATCACTCCTGTCCTCATCCATCGCGCAGCTCCATATACGAAACTCCTTGAATAGCGAGTCTCGTGGCCCCCGTTTCTTCGGGGTGGTGCAACCCAGCGGCAGGACCGCCGCTAATGTATTACACTCCTTGGGGTTGTCCAAGTAGCGGGTAGCACCCGAGCCTGCGTGCGCCTTCCCAAAGCGTTAGTTGGTATGGGCAGTTGCGTGTTTGAAATAGGCCCGACGCGTTTGGGAAATGTATTTTCCTCATCAGGGGCCAGCAGTAAAGTGCACGACGTCTACCATCTCCCTATATGAAAACACACATTGTGCTTGTGGGAGATGTAGTCCATATATCCTGGATGGATGCACTTTCAAATTACTGCTCATTCCAAAGGCTCTACCATGAGCCCCAAACATCACTCCTGTCCTCCTCCTTCGCGCAGCTCCACATACGAGACTCCTTGGATAGCGAGTCTCGTGGTCCCCGTTTCTTCGGGGTGGTTCAACCCAGCGGCAGGACCGCCGCTAATGTATTACGCTCCATTGGGTTGTCCAAGTAGCGTTGTAGCACCCGAGCCTGCGTGCGCCTTCCCCAAAGCGTTAGTTGGTATGGGCAGTTGCGTGTTTGAAATAGGCCCGACGCGTTTCGGAAATTTATTTTCCTCATCAGGGGCCAGCAGTAAAGTGCACGACGTCTACCATCTCCCTATATGAAAACACACATTGTGCTTGTGGGAGATGTAGTCCATATATCCTGGATGGATGCACTTTCAAATTACGGCTCATTCCAAAGGCTCTACCATGAGCCCCAAACATCACTCCTGTCCTCATCCATCGCGCAGCTCCACATACGAGACTCCTTGGATAGCGAGTCTCGTGGCCCCTGTTTCTTCGGGGTGGTGCAACCCAGCGGCAGGACCACCGCTAATGTATTACTCTCCATGGGGTTGTCCAAGTAGCGGGTAGCACCCAAGCCTGCGTGCGCCTTCCCCAAAGCGTTAGTTGGTATGGGCAGTTGCGTGTTTGAAATAGGCCCGACGCGTTTCGGAATTTTTTTTTCCTCATCATGGGCCAGCAGTAAAGTGCACGACGTCTACCATCTCCCTATATGACAACACACATTGTGCTTGTGGGAGATGTAGTCCATATATCCTGGATGGATGCACTTTCAAATTACTGCTCGTTCCAAAGGCTCTACCATGAGCCCCAAACATCACTGCTGTCCTCATCCATCGCACAGCTCCACATACGAGACTCCTTGGATAGCGAGTCTCGTGGCCCCCGTTTCTTCGGGGTGGTGCAACCCAGCGGCAGGACCGCCGCTAATGTATTACGGTCCATGGGGTTGTCCAATTAGCGGGTAGCACCCGAGCCTGCGTGCGCCTTCCCCAAAGCGTTAGTTGGTATGGGCAGTTGCGTTTTTGAAATAGGCCCGACGATATATATGCAAAGAAACTCCTTCCGAACAAATAAGAACAGAGACCCAAGGGGAAACGTTTGGAGGCTTTAATGTGATCAATGGCGGATGCATTTCTGGCGGATGTTTGCCTTCGTCAGCGCCCAAAGCCTCCACGGGTGAATAGGCACTTTGCTCAAGATCCCGCCTCTATTTGAACTCGATGTAGCAAGTCCGCACCGCCCCCAGTACCTTGAAGCAGCACACCTGTGTAGTGTCCCGTATATCCTGGGAAAACTACAAGTCCCAGAATCCCCTGTAGAAGGTCCTTGGGGGTTGTTGCTGGGGGGGTAGAGTGATGTCACACACCTTGTGCGTTAGTGCGGGAATAAAAGCAAAGTGTGCCATAAACCAAAAAAGTGATGGTACGTTCTCAGCTTTGCTGTCCACAATAAAACCTCCTCTGTTCCCCTGTACCACCTCTGCCTCTGATTCCCGGGGTCCATGCCGCAGGGCCTGCAAAGACAGTGTCTGCTGCCCAGAGCGAGGTTTGGCTAACCTCGCGACTGCCAACTTTTCTTCCTGGGCTCCGAGGCGGGCTGTGGACCATCCAAATACCTTTGGCATACTCGAAGAACTATAACAGTTCGAGCCTGTGATGTCCAAGCCCAGGGTGAGGCGGGAAGTCTATAAGGCGTCTCAGGCTGACGCGGGGGTATGTGCAAAGAAACTCCTTCTGAACAAAGAAGAACAGAGACCCAAGGGGAAACGTTTGGAGGCTTTATATATATATAAAATAACTAATATAACTAACTATTATAACATATTTAGAAATGTTCTAATGTATCTTTTCAATTTACAGGTGAAATTAGCTTTTTTATCATTGTGAGAATCTGAGGATATACGGGGGAATTCACGGAGTCACTCAATAATAAAACTAAAAGCTGCAGTTGTATTGGTTGCTGCTTCACCACACCCACATTTTGGGAAAGCCACACCCAAACCAGTCACTTTGATCCTGTGGAACTGTTGTGCTATATCTTGTGGAGAGAAGAAAGCCACTACCAGATACTTTGAATGTAAGCTGTGTAGGAAACAGCATTCCAGAGGTACTATAAAAAAGTACAGTTATGGCACATCCTTCATGTGGAAGCACATCAAGAGCAATCATTAGCATGCATAGTTAAGAATGCTGAAGGAGAAAGCAAGTAATGTAAGGGGATTGTCATCTATGCCCAACCAACCTTCTGTAAGTATCACCATTGCATCAAAATGTGCAGAGTTTAAAGAAATGGTTGTTTACTGTTATAAATGCTAACAACTTGTTTTCAAGGGAAGTGATGACCGTACCACTATATTGGAGAAGGTGAAGGGACATTGTTGTTAAGTCCTTTTTGTTTGTTTTGTTTCATTGTAAAAGCACAAGGAAATGTGCTAATGTTACACTTATTAATGACACTGGAAATTCCTCAATAGATGGAGAAGCAGTAAGATGTACCATCAACATCTCTGAAATGTAAATCTTCATCAACCAGTTCAAATCATCTTTTGAAAAATATGAGGACATTATTTTCTTGTTGAAGAAACAGACGCATCTCTGTGGTTAATTTTTCTCTGCTTTTTTCTTACTATAAAGGTAAATAAATAGTTAGCTACCTACATTACTGCAATAAATCATTCATTGATTCTGTGATAAAAGACAGAAATCATAAAGTTAAGTTAATGTTACACGCATAGCTTTGCATATTAAAGTTCAATGTTCTGCACATTAAATAGTCTTGTTAATATAGAAACACTACAGAGCTGCAAATCTCTTAAGCAATTAAATATATAACTTAAAGATGTAATTTTTTTTGCTGTTCTTATGTATAATACCGGTACACCTTAAACAACTTATTGCATGAAGTTTCATGCTGAACAGAGGGAATAAAACAAACTCATAAATTGTAGGGAAATAAACAGACTTGCACAGTATACCACTTTAAATATATGACACTATGCATGCACTCGCTACAAACTATTAAAAATGTATTTCTACTCAAATGCTATAAATACACATTTCTCCCCAAAAATCATAGTATGATATTCAAGTAGTCTATTATGAAAATAGATGTAACATATATCCATATGTAAAGTCAATTTTGAAGACATTACCTTTCGTACGCTGAAAGATGTCTTCAAAACTAATAATCCATAAAGTACAAACACTGAAAACCCATTTTTTAAACAGAAATCCTTCTTAGCACTTTCATTGCAAAAAATAAAGGCATGGATTTGGAAGCTTAAAAGGCAGTTTATGTTTAAATGTCATCTCACTGTCATTGCATTCCGTCCATCCACTTAGAGTTTTTAAGTAAATAATGTAGTGTCCTGAAATTATATGTGCTCCTTCATGAAAAATGATAGCGAGTGTTGTTAACGTTCTTCCAGAAATTAAAATTTGTCCAGCTTTACAGTTTGACATGTCAGTTTCTATTTTTGATCCATCTACTCTACTTCGGTGAAGCATCAATATAATGTATTTACCACATCTGTGTATCTATAACGTAGAGTACAATCAAATATACCATTTGGGCAGGTCATGTTCTGGTTTCCATTTCTTATCAGGCTGTCAAATGGTACAGTTTTCGAATCCAGTAATGTTAAATAGATAAACCTTTCAGAATTGATATTAGTAGTAGATGTAAAAGAGCAATCTACACGATCATTATCCCATTTGTAACAGACCAGAAAACTCTTCAATATTCACTACTTCTTGTTCCACAAGTCCAAGAATAACCATAATAAACTCTTGTGCATCTTTCTGAGAGTTTTGAGAAAATAGTACAGATCCACTGATTGTGTCCCCTACGTGTTGTATTGCTGAAGCATAAGGTAGTACAGTCCTACCACTACGTAAACGTTGCAGCAAACAGTATAGTTCCAAACAGAACCTGGTGTCTCCATTATGCTTAATTGCATTGTTAAGATGTGGCAAATGGAAGGCTACATCCAGAACTACATTAGCATAGCAGTTGATATCATTTCTATTTTCCAGATGAAACCCTCTGATTTCTCCTTCATTTTTCCGTTTCTTCTTCTTTTCCTCATCTTTATCTTTCTTTTGCTTCCTCTGCAGAACATCCATTGATTGCTTAGTGAGTTTGTGCTTAGAACAAATTGCCTTTTTCTCATATATAGGATACTGTCCTAGGTGAGGAGCATATTCACTTCTCAATGATTATTCTCCCTAACACAACCAGAATCAGCACTAGCTTTGTATTCAGCAAAATCAACTAAAAACAAACCGGACAATGTTCTAACTCGCATCAATGCAACATACTCTTTAAATACACTACTACCAATATTAGTAAATGCTGCATCTACACTGAAACCATGAGATTTATGGATAGTTAAAGCATACTCTGGAGAAAATGGGAACTGTTGCCGCCTCACATATGTCTTTCACAAGCAAAAACCATAGCACACATCAACCAATCTATTTCAATCCATCAATCCTTTGCAACTGTTGCGGCTACATATTCAACTTCATTCCTATTTGGAGAATTAATAAGATTAATTATCCTTGCACCATTAACTAAGCCTTCCTCAACATTTAAATTTCACCACAAAATTAATCTAATATTTCTGCAAACAATGAAACACATTTCTAATCCAGTAGTCCTAGATACTGATACTGATTTTGTTTTTCAGTTTCTCAGTCAGCAGTATTGTTACTCCCTGGTGCTCCATTTTGTCAATAGCTGTTAGTTCCAAATGCTCCTTTTTTTCCAATTTCAGTATTTCTTCATTGAAATTGCTGTACTCTTTAAGTTTAGGCATTAAAATACGGAATTGATTTTCCATCGTCGATCAAATTGAACATGAGCTGAGCTGGTGTCTTGTTAGTAGAAAATAGTTTTTCAATAAGTCGACTTTGTAAGGTATTCCTACCTTCCTTGCTCAGAACTCCATCTCGAATATCATTCAGAATATTTCCATATAACTCATAAGACGCTTGATGCTCATTTTTCAACAGCTTCATCTATCAAAAATTCAGCCATATGTTCACATTTCTAATACTTCTTAATGAATTACGTGTTTGTTGTTTTTTCACAGGGGTTAGCTGCAGAAGGTCACCAAACACAACTAAATGCTTTCCTCAGAAGAGAACATTTTACTCTGTTCTTAAAATTTGCTGCCTTCGTAGCTGAATGAAAGCTGGCATTAGGTTTGGGAACATACTTGAGGATGAGTGGGGTGGCCTAGCAGCAATTTGGCTGCTCCCTGAGAGGGCTCTGTCGGCAGAGTGGAAAATCCTGCCATAGTCCAATCAAATGCAACACAAACAATTGATGGACAGAATGCTGGACAATCCAAACATTCACTCCTAGTCACAAGGATCTGAGTTTAATCCATCATCATTCCTCACCACACCACCCCAGTTTGGACCCAGCCATATGCAAATCAGTCTTGACCCTGTTCCTTGTGGGGACAGACCAGCCCGAACTGCCAAGCCAGTCCCTCCCTGGAACAGAAACAAGCATCCTGGAACAGGTTTAATAAATTTCATAAGTTTCATAATGTTTCATAAGGTTTCCCATTCCTACACTTGAAGGATCCCGCCCATTTTAGTCATTCTCTCTGCAGCTTCACCGGAGAGACACCTGTTGTGTTTTTGCAACTAGTCTGTACATTTTTGGGGTGTTTTTTGGAAAGATTTGGAAATGGCTTCTTCCATTCTTCTGCAATAACATAATTCTGATGAAGAAGAGATAGAAGAACCACCTCCCAAAGACCAGAATCCATTGTGTGGAAAATGTTCACCATCCCAGATAGTGAAAAGAGAGTCAACGCAAGGAAGGTCAGTTGTAGTGACAAAAAATACTCTTGTGGCATGTCGAGCGTGTACAAGCACCTCCAGACGATCCACGCAAGACATTTTGCATGGGAGCAGATGCGACATGCACAACAAAATATGCATCAAGGTGACCAGGAAGCTGGTCCCAGCACTTCATGAGCATCAAGTACATCATCTCGAGGGCCGGACTTACGCTATTGGTCCTTGCTGACCGCTGCCTTTGGTCTACACTGTGGTGAGCAGGGCTCACAATTTAAATTCAGTCTTGACTATTAATTTCAGAATCCAATAGGCAACTAACTATAACGTCCCTGAAACCTACATATTTCGACATTGTATTCCATACAGATTTAATTTTTTGTTCCATACGCCTACACTGCGGTCAGCAGGGCTCACAATTCGAATGGAAATTGATTTTTTTACTTGTATTTTTTTAATTTCTCAACAACTACTGAATGGATTTCTACCATTTAAAAGAAAGGTCACTTTCTGAACCAAGCTCTACCTTTTGGACAAATTTGGTGCAATTCTGTTCAGCAGGTTGGGATGTAGCCTGTAATAAAATTTCCTATGGAAATTAACATGGAGAAAACACTTTTTGGGACCCCCCCCTATTTTCTCAGCCCCGGCTTGACGATTCACCCCCAAACTTTCAGAATAGTCATCAGTGATGTCATTTGAGATGTCATCAGTGATGTCACTGACCATGTCATGAATGATGTAATATGTGATATCATCAGCAGTGGTTTGCGGGTGCGCGAAATATAGTTAGTACAACTAACTATATAGGAGCAATTTCAATGGTTTTGTATGAGTGAAATGTCCAGCTAACTATAACACCCCTAAAACTTTTTTTGAGTGAATTTTAAAGGTTTTTTAAATGCTAACTCCTAACTATATAAGGCATGAAACCTATGGTTTTTTCAGTGAATTTCAAAGGTTTTTTAAATGCTAATCCCTAACTATATAAGGCCTGAAACCTATGTTTTTTTCAGTGAATTTGCAAGATTTTTAAATGCTAATTCTAACTATATAAGGCCTGAAACCTATGTTTTTTTCAGTGAATTTCAAAGGTTTTTATAATGCTAATTCCTAACGATATAAGACCTGAAATCCCACCAGGAATCTCCAGTATGCGCCAGGGGACTGCATTGCAGAGAGGTGTATTGAAGCCACACCCCTTTTTACACCTCTCTGCAACGCAGCCCCCGTGCATGTTTCAAGAGGGGGAACTAATTCCCCTTGCATACTGGGGGCCCCTGGGGGCCAACTAGCCCACCTGGAACCTCCAGTACACACCAGGGGGCTGCATTGCAGAGGTGTAATGAGGCTATGCCCCTTGTTACACCTCTCTGCAACGCAGCCCCCTTGCGTGTTTGCAGAGGGGGAACTAATTCCCCTTGCATACTGGGGGTCCATGGTGGCCAGCTAGCCCACCAGGAGCCTCCAGTATGCGCCAGGGGGCTGCATTGCAGAGAGGTGTAATGAGGCCACACCCTTTTTTACACCTCTCTGCAACGCAGCCCCGTGCATGTTTGAAGAGGGGGAACTCATTCCCCTTGCATACTGGGGGTCCCTGGGCGCCAACTAGCCCACCTGGAACCTCCAGTATGCGCCAGGGGGCTGCATTGCACAGAGGTGTAATGAGGCTATGCCCCTTTTTACACCTCTCTGCAACGCAGGCCACTGGCGCGTTTGCAGAGGGGGGACTAATTCCCCTTGCATACTGGGGGTCCCTGGGTCATATCTGCCCAAACGCCGATATTCCGAACGATTGAAAATGACTTTTCTTGAGAAACATTTGGATTTGGATTATCTTGTCCTATACTTTGGAATTTTTGAAAGACTGACTTTGAGGATGCTATAAATTACTCAAGTCTGCCCGAATTGTGTGGGTAAAATTGATACCTAGTCACTTTGAATAGGAATGTACTTACGTCTCGTCTAACATATGAAGGAAAATATCTAGTTATATGACAACAGGATACCGACATAACTTGAAGGAAATAGGAACGCCCTGAAGAAGTTCTGTTGTACAGAACGAAACGCGTCGGCTGGCTGTGGTACATAAACTTAAGGAAAATAAAAGCATTTTAATATACACCAAGATTCAGCGCTTTAATAAGGACTCTAAGTGATATGATTTGATTGGACTTATTGTGCAAGTGGTGCTGTGCCAAACTTTGGAATATTCTCCACTACTCTCTATTACTTACTCTCTACTACTCCACTACTCTCTAATACTCACTCTCCACTACTCATTCTCTACTACTCTACTACTCTCTACTACTCTCTCTCTACTACTCACTCCCTACTACTCACTATCTACTACTCTCTACTACTCACTCTCTACTACTCTCTACTCTCTACTTCTCACTCTCTACTACTCTCTCTCTACTACTCGCTCTTTGGGGTAGGGTTAAAAGTTACTGGCTGTACAAAAACCGTTATATTTACCCTGGATCCTCTACAAGACCAAAAAGGAAAGCAAAGTAAAACAAAACACTGTGTACCAGACTTACAACTCCCTTGCACCACTTTCGCGTCCAACCCCCCCCCTACAAAATTATAAGTATGTGGGCCTCAACGACCCCCCTCAAGACCCGGGAATCACCACCCCCGGGAATTATAGACTATAGAATGGGGTCTATAAACCACAACAATCTGCGTTTCAATATGGATGGCATCCTTAGGAGAAATGGTGTACATTTTACAGATGAAGGGAACAGAGTCTTCCTCATCAACTTTAGACTCTGCATCGGTACTTGCTTGTAAGTACTAAAATCTCCCAATAAACACAATTTTCTGTTTAGAGACACCCAAGCTTGATATATATCTCAAAAATACATACTTCGTTTTTTGCAGTGGCAAAATGCGCTGATCCTACGCGCATCCCGTGACTTAAAAAAAAAATACTATCTTACTTTTTTGCCATTCGGGTCCTTGTAGGACCCCCTGAGCAGGCCTAGGGGTTCAGGGTGTGTCTACCCTGTCCCTGTTCACGTTTTACCAACATATTTCACAGACTTCATCACCCTCGCTTCTACTGAGTCACAAAATGGCTGTCAGTTATTATTGTTAATATATTATTAATATTATCCAGTTATTATTGCCGCCAGTTCCTGGTTTCGAATGTTTACAACCGCTTGACAGCCAATTAGAATTGAGCTCGTGATCAGGACGGTGCGCTTATGCTACGATGCCAATCCTCGCACAATCCGTGGATCCACCACGCCCATAGATATATAAATGACTTTCTCTAGAGCTACTGAACAGATTGACACCATATAAGCAAAAGGCACAAGTCAGAACTGAGGACTACCTCTCTGCCAAATTTGGTGTAATTCCGTTCAGCCGTTCGAGCTGTAGCCGTGTGTAAAGGTCCTATGGGAAATTGCATGTGGAAAACACGTTTTGGGCACCCCCTCTTCAAACTTTCAGGGAAAGAGCGGAACTGAGCTAGCCATAAGTTTGGAAAATTTCAAGAAGATTCATCAATCAACGCCAAAGTTATTGCCAATAGAATGTTGCAGTTTTCCTATGGATAATAGATCCTAACTATAACTATCTACTGGTGACTGGCAGTAGATTTTATATATGTATTCTGATCAAGGGCTGCATAGCCCGAAACGCGTCGTCGTAAGGCGTGAGTTAATAAAGATTTCTTGCCTGAAACTTTTGCTGCAGAGGCCTGAGTCTCCTTCTTCGCCAGGTGCTAGCTGGAAGTGGTCGGAGTAATCTGTGGATATATATATATATATAGGAGAAGTGTGGCTCAATGGTTAGAGCGGCAGACCCTGATGCAGAGGTCTAGCCTGGGACCAGGGTTCAATTCCCAGCCTCGGCGGGTCTTGAGCTCAAAAATTCCACGGACCTGATAATTCTCGCCTCGGTGCCTATTCCAATCATGGAGTCCCAGTCTGCAACTCTGGGCAATAGCTTGCTTAATCTCCACAACGGCCCCCACAACGCTAAGGATGCCTGGCCTCCACCTTGGGGGTGCCCAGGAGTGGACACCTCACAGGGAAAGCCAGGATGAGTTCCACAGCGGTATTCATACAAGCGCCTTGAGACCCTTGCGGGTGAGTAGTGCGCTATACAAGTATCAATTTACATTTACAATTTACATTTACATATATATATGTATAAATATATATATATTCACTGAAAAAACCATAGGTTTTACACCAGTTATAGTTAGCTGGAAATTTTACTCGCATAAAACCATTGAAATTCCCACGTTATAGTTAGTTGGACTCACTATAACTTGCGCGTGCAATGTACTGCTGATGACGTCACATATTACATCACTCATGACATGGTCAGTGACATCACTCATGACATCACTGATGACACCATCCAGTAGATGTTTTTCGTAGTTTCAGATTGAGTGTTTGTATGGGAGGTATTACTTAGCACATACATGCATGAATGACTGACTCTCTCTTTGTATGTGTTTTGAAGACAGCATATGTGCAGGACTGTATGGGTGGATGAGTGTGTATATTTGTGTGTTAGTGAGTGAATGACTGTCTCACTAGTGTCTTTATCAGTAACTACATATGTTTTAATCTAGTATATGTGAATATTGATGTATATAAGTGAGTATATGTGAGAGTGAGGGATTGTAAGAGTTCCTGTTTAAATTAGTATGTGTTTCTATAACTGATTGTTTAAGAGAGTAAGTATGTGTAAGTTTCCTTAGAAGTAAAGTGGTAGTGTGTGTATAGCTGTATATGCAAATAAATGGATGTTGAATAGTTAATTTGCATGTGTGAGTATGTGTGTGAGTAACTTTTGGATGACTGTCGGTGTGTAACAGGATGTATAGGTGTATCACTACATATGATGAGTCAGTATATGTATGAGTGACTATATTGAACTGTTGGTAAATGAGTGCATGTGCATATAGATGGTGGAATTATTGAATTGGTTGTTGTAAGTGGTATGGCTATCTCCATTTTTTTGTAAATTTTAGTTTCTATTTTTGAATATTTGTTTTAAGGCTTACATTACAGTGAAAGGAGGTCTGTCACTCTGTCACAAGGATGGTGTGATCAGTGATGTCATGAGTGATGTCACTGACCATGTCATGAGTGATGTAATATGTGACGTCATCAGCAGTGCATTGCACGCGCAAGTTATAGTGAGTCCAACTAACTATAACGTGGGAATTTCAATGGTTTTATGTGAGTAAAATTTCCAGCTAACTATAACTGGTGTAAAACCTAAGGTTTTTTCAGTGAATTTAATAGGTTTTTTAAATGCTAATTCCTAACTATAACTGGTGTGAAACCTATGGTTTTTTCAGTGAATTTCAATGTTTTTTTAATAGCAAATCTTTATAGGTATAAAAAATAATACATTTTAAAACAAATACTTTATTTTTTTATATTTAACTTGGGGCGCGCCCTGGGGCGCGTCCCGTTAGCGCTTTTCTCGCGAACAAAAACAACATCGTGACGTATCGCGTAGACGTGTGATGCGTCATATGACGCACAGTGTAAGCGCACCCAGAAGCACGCGTGCGCATACGATCGCGGCGCGCCCTGGGGCGCGTACCGGGGAGCGTCCCGGGAGCACTATTGCCGCGAACGAAAACAACATCGTGACGTATCGCGTACACGCGTGATGCGTCATATGACGCACAGCATAATCGCAACCGAAAGCACGCGATCGCATACGATCGCGAAACATCCTGACGCGCTTACGCTACGCACCCGCGGGCGCGCCCCGGAGCGCGACTAAGGCGCGCCCCGGAGCGTGACTACGGGCGCTCCTCAGGGCGCGTAGCGTAAGCGCGTCGGGTCATGTGACTTGAAAATAACTCTTTCTATTGGTGCAGAACACTTTTGGTTTCTAAATGAGTAATGCCTGGGTCTTGTGACCAGCCTGGGTCTTGTGACCTGAAAATAACACTTTCTATTGGTGCAGAAAAGTTTTGGTTTCCATATGAGTAAAGCCTTGGTCTTGTGACCTGAAAAAACCACTTCTGATTGGTTCAGCACAGTTTTTTTTCCAAATGATAAAAAACCCCACCTTTCTTCCTTACTCTGACTTTGTCCTTTGACTGAGGAAGACCTGTTTCATCTACAGAGACAATTCTTTTGTACTTTGAAATGGCTACTGTAGCAGCAACAGCTGGAGCATCTGCACCACCACCACCACCACAACCACCAAGAGGACCACCACAACAATACATTGGTGGTGAAGAAGAGGAGGAGGAGGAAGAGGAAGAGGAGGAGGGGAGCAGATGGCTGCCTGAACGAAATACCCCATACAAGCCAAAAGAACACATTGTATGGGAGTTTTTTTCACCTCCAGAGGGCAAGAAAAAAGTTAATGCGGCCAAGGTAACATGTTGAATCTGTGGTGTAGAACTCTCAAGGGGCAATCCAGATAAAAAATAATCATTTGATAATAATAACATGATTCGGCATATGACCCGGAAGCATCCTGCTAACTATTCTCGTGCAGAGATCAGGGAACTGGCCAGTCACCTCCCCCAGTGTTCAAGGACCAGCTCCAAAAGAAAGCAACCCACTGAATCGGGACCAGAAACATCAGAGGTGATGCCTTGTATCCAGGAACGATTTGGTGATTTTAAAGTCACTTGTACTGGATGTGGCAAGCTTATGGCCTATGGGGAAAAGAGTGTAAAGCTCATCGTCATTGCTGGTGACAATCACGATTGCCCCAAAAAAAAGAAGTAATTTTTTCAGTTTTTAGTTTTTTGCTCCAGTTGAGCCATTTTCAATTCCCTTTCTCTTTGTTTCTTCCCATAAAAAATACAAAAAAATGTTCAAAAAACAATAAAAAAATATAAAACAACAAAAAGAAGAAAAAAACAGTTATTTTTAGAATTACCTTTCATATATAAAATAAACCTATATTTTTAATGAATCTCTGTCAATTTTTTTTTCTTAGGGTACGCGTACCGGGGCGCGCCCTCCAAAAAAATAGAAAAAAAATTAATGAAGGAGTTAGCATGAGGTAAGAACACAAAGAGAGTAATGTTAACAAAGAGAGCTACAGGGGGAAACACAGAGGGATTGTTTATTACATAGTAAAAAACAGAGAAAGTGTAATAGGGTGAAAGTGAGAAAAGTAAAATGACTAAAGGAGCGAAAGAAAGGAAGAGAGAGGAAGAAGACTAAAGTAGAGATAGTGGGAGAATGTGACTGGCTGTTGAAAGAAAAAGAAAGGACAGTAAAAAATGGGAAATGAAGGGTAGTGGCGGAACCGGAATAAATGAAGAACGATGAGGGAAAGTGAGAAGAGACCAGGTAGTATAAGTAAAGAGGGGTGAAAGAGGGGGAAAATTGAATTAGGATAAGACATGGGGAGTGAGAAAGAGAAAGGACAAAGAGAGTAAAGGAAACAGTACCTGAATGGGCTTGAGTGAAACAGCAAAGAAAGATAAGTAATACTTACCATATAATAAATGTAACTTTAATTAAGTTTTTTTTACTACAGTTTGTATATGTGAAAGAGAGAAGAAAAAATAAGTTATAATTAATGAAATATGTATTTTAAATTAAAAGATACAAATGAAGAGGTTAAAAGTCATAACACTCTATTTAGAAATAAAGTAAGAGTGAAGGACACAGAAAGGGAAATAAAGTAAGGTAGAAGGACAAAAAGAGAGAAAAACAAATAGAAGGAGAGCAAATTACAAAGAGTAAGGCATATTGATTCACTGACAAAGAGAGAGAGAAGAACAGAGAAATGAACTGAAGGTAAGAAAGATACTAAAACAATGTGAGTTAGCAAAACTAAATTAGGAAACAGAAGTAAGTAAAAAGATATTGACTGAGACAGAAAACAGTCTAATTAAGGATGCAATTAGAAGAATGAGGAATAGAAGATAACTGAGAGTAAGTGAAGAACAGTCATAGAGTGAAAGGATGAAGGGAGAGAGGATAATATACAACGATTGAGGGAAATGGACTGAGGAAGTTAGTAGGCAGACACACTAGAGAAAAACTGAGTGAGGTGGAGTACAATGAGTGAGAAAAGGAAATGAGTAAGACAGCAAAAAAAGGAAAGAGAGGAGAAGACGACTAAAACAGTGGTACTGAAATAAAATAATTTGGTGATGAAAGTAAAGAGAAGGACATTGAAAGAAAGGAAATGAGGGATAGTAATGGAACCAGAGTAAAAGAAAAGGGATGAAAAACGATGAGAGCGGTGCAGTGAAGTTATTGTAAAAGAAGTGATAGAAGGAAGATAAACACAACTGAACATAACACAAGGAGAGTGAGGCACTGAGGACATAGAAGTAGTGAACAAAAAATAGAGAGAAGAGGTCAAAAGTAAGGAGCAAACAAAGATAAGCGAGGGAGAGTGGGTGATTTATAGTGATAGAGTGCAATAATACTGCTGAGTGAGTAAACAGGAATTACTAAAAGAGCAAAGGAGGAAAATACGGAAAAGGGAAGTAAAGCAGAGAGACTGAAAGCTGAAAAGTTATGCAAGGGAGAGAGGGGATGCACACAGTTGAAATGAGAATGAGGGGTTGTCAAAGAAGTGGAGTAAAGGAACGGGGCTTACAGAGAGTGAGAGAAAGACATTATAAGTGAGTAAAAAGAGCTGAAAGAGGATGGAAAAAGGAAAGTGAGTGTCAGAGAATGGAAATGGAATACAATTTAATTTACACAATCCAAAGTATAGAATAACTTGTACAACATGTTACATAGTTTATATTTGCTGTTCTCAGAATATATTGAATTTCACTTAAAACAGTGAGTTCAAATTACTCATCATATGACAGCGGGAAAAAAACAACACATTCTAAAAGATTGTGTTTTAAAAAACCTTAGATACTGACAAATGATAAATGAACACTAATCTTGGATTGACTTACTTTTCCTTGAGGCCAAATAGTATATCATGGAGGTCCTTTTCTCGTTGCAAAGTACTTTGCTGTTCAGTAAAAAATCCATTTCATAGACTTTCTAGAAGAAAAGCTCCAAGAACATCTGAAATATTTTCATTATTTTCATATACTCCTTTGTTTCAGTCATGACTCTTTACTCATTCCTGTACCTTTCCTTTTGGCCAAATAGTGTCAGATGTATGAGTATACTTTCAAATTAATTCAAAGAAAATCTGAAATGACCTTTTTTCAGACGTTCTGAAAGAAAGGCTCTACAACATTTTCACAATATTTAAGTACTTGTAAAAGCATCTCTGACTCACTCATGTTCATCATTTTCTATAATACTAATATCACTTACTATGAGGTCCACTTACAGTACCTATATGACAAGTCAATTTTTAATATTACCTGAATCACTTTTATTCAGAATATATTTTTAAACAGCAAAATAACCTTTATTAACTGCTCCCGTCTTCATAGGCCAATTACCTTTACCTACATTTTGGTTGTAAAAACACTAGGTATGAATTTGTTAAGCCAAAAGGCAAATGTTGTTTGAAAGTCAAATGAGTGTCGTTACATTGGGTCCAACCTTTACAACTTTTTAAATAGCATGTGTAATGCCCTGATGTTGTAGAAGGTCCATCATGAAAAATAATAGCTGCAGTTGCAAAGGTTCTTCCTGATATGGATAACTGTGAAGCCACGAAATTTTTAATAGAAGTTGTCAATTTAGTTCCATCAGGTCTACATCGTTGGAACATTAAAATGACATACTGATCATAATTTTGTAGAAATAATGTGGACAGCATTGTAGACTTACATAGGGGACACACCATATTGTGATCCACTGCTTTAACTAGATTATTAAAAGGCACTGATTTGCAGTCTGGTAAAGTCAAATATATAAATCTTTCAGTGTCTATTCTAGTAGTACTTGATAAAGTAAAGGTGTCGCAGTCATGCTGCCATTGATAAGAAAGGCTAAAAAGATTTTTAATATCTACACCTTCATCTTCCAATACATCAAACATATACATTAAAAATTCCTGACAATCCTGCTGAATATTCTGTGAAAATTGATTTTGACCAGTAGATATGTCTAGAAGATTTCGAATTTCTGAAACACTTTCTATTTTTGCTCTATCACTGGTACATTTCTCAAACACGGAATTCAACAAACAACAGAATCTTTGATCCCGATTTTCAACAATCTGTTCTTGTATATTTTGAAGAAAAAAAACAACATTAACCACTACATTAGCATAGCAGTTGACACCAGAACTGTTTTCAAACTGAAATCCAACAACATCTTCAACAGATTTTTTTCCTTCTGCTTACAATTACAGTTTCGTCTACTTTTTGTCTTTTTGCTACTACCTCACTGCAATTACTCTCATTTCTTCTTTTTCGGCCTACCACACGCTTTTCAATCAGAGGATATTGAGGCAAATGTGGAGCATACTCTCTTCTTAACCTATTGTATTCTTTAACACAATGTAGATCTGCACAAATCTTTGTTTCATCACACTCAATCAAGTACAATCCAGATAAAGTTCTGACTCGTGATAATGCCACATATGCCATACGCCCTTTAAACACAGAACTTCCAATGTTCACCACAGCGCTATCTAAACTTAAACCTTGAGACTTATGAATTGTCACCGCATATGCCAAACAAATAGGAAACTGTTTTCGCCGAACATAAGTCTTTCACGAGCAAAAATCTAGCTGAACAACGACAAATTTGTTCTATTTCATCAATGCCATCAAATTTAATTTTTAAAATTTCAATTCCATCTCTATTTTTGTAATTCACAAAACCAACAACATGACCCATTGCTCCATTTACCAGACCTCTTTCAACATTTAAATTCCTTCTCAAAATGATACGACAATTTAAACACACATTCAGAGTCTTTTCAAAACCAGCAGTTTTAGATATAGTCTTCTCTAATGAATCCAATTTTGATTTCAAATTTACAGACAAAATAATTGTTGCTCCCATATGCTCTATTTTATCTGTAGCTTACAGTTTCACTATCTCTTCATTTTCTAACTGTAACATTTTGTTGTTGAACATGGAACATTCTTTCAGAGTTGGCATCAAACATATGCCAGATTTCTTCTCGTTAATTTTCTTAAAAATATTCGAATGTTTTCATTTGGGTACAAATTTGAAATTAATCGTCCATGTAAAGCTTCTTTCCCTTGCTGACTTACTTTTCCGATTCTTACATCTTGTAAAATATTTTTATAATCTTCATCCTTTGCCTGCCGCATATTTTGAAGCAGTTCTGCATATTTGAAGTTTAACCATATATTAATGTTTCCAATACTTCCTAAGCACTTCCTGGTATCTTCATGCGTGAGCATTTTGAACACAGGTTGTCCTTTCACTGGAGTCAACTGCAGTAGATCTCCAAAAACAATAATGTGTTTTCCTCCAAATAAGACATCATAGTCTGTTCTAAGAATTTCTTGCATTCTCAAATGCACGAAAGCAAGCATTATATTTGACACCATGCTTACTTCATCAATGATAAGAAGTTTTTTTTTCTTCAGGACTCTCGAAACTTCGGAACACGCATCTCCAGATAGCTTGTGGTACTCCAATTTGTTATCATGCTCCACTGGCAGCATCAGTAAACGATGTAAAGGCATCCCTTTAATGTTATGTGCAGCCAGCCCAGTTGGAGCGGTAACAACACAAGACAGCGGTGATTCAGTCCTTTTCTGCAGATAAGTTGCAATTGCTTTAATCAGAAAACTTTTTCCAGTTCCCGCTTCTCCACTCACGTACAGTTGGACAGACTTAAATGATGTACATGAGCACTCTTTCTTTTCATGACTGAATCCATGTTCAATCTGTTCTGTGACTTCGTCATATATCTGTTTCTGCTCAAGGTTTAGTTGTTTCACCAAATCTTCTAAGTTAACTACATCATCTTGAGCTTGTTCCATAGCTCTTTCCACCTCATCCATGGCAGTGGCAGCTTCATTTTGTATAATTGGTCCTCCAAGTGGATCCTGACTCAATGAAGCAGAACTCTGACTGTCTTGAGAACTGTCCCTAGCAATCTCTGCAGCAATTGTGGCTTCTTGCTCGATTTCTTCGTTCAACATTTGCAGATAATTTGGAAAAACAGGGCATTCTATGGTATCCTTGATTGCATTAAAAGAATCTTCGTAACACAGAAAATCTCCAAGTAGGTCCTCTTCTGTGCGCCATGGCCTAAAGAGTTGCAAAAGAGCTAAATAGTAAAATTCCCTTTTCTCTGGATTTTCGCAACTCAATTTTCGATGATTAATCAAATGGCCTTTTTTCTGTCTCACTAGACATCCTTCACACCCAATGATAGCATATATTCCATTGTTGATATCTTCTCTGATGGTTCTCTTATAAATATAGTTTTGCAGAACTTCATACAAACAACTATTCTCATATGGCCGGGATGCCCGCCACCCCCTCGCAACACATATCCCCAAGGATGGGAAGTCGGACAATAGTTGAACTTTTGGAAGACGGGAGGGAGTCACCCTCCCGGCCGTATTTATTAAAATATCAAACAAAATGTAAAACATTAAATAAAAGTTTCATCATTATGCATTATGTACAATTTGTCATTTATTACATTTCGATGCAGTCATGTACTTTTGGCTAACATCCTGAAAATGCATACACTCTAATTCAAATTGTACATCCTAGCATTAAGGGCCAACGGCAAGGTCTTAACCGGTGTCAGATCCCTACTACCAAACTCCCGCCCTCACTGTGTGAGCGGCGCATGCGCAGAGGGCTCTACCCTCATTGCCAACTGTAACTTCCCTTGTCGTGGTGGGGGGCCCCCTTTCTACTCGACGCCATCTTAAGGGTCGTCCGAGTTCCCGTATGAGGTCTCTGTAGGAAGGACAGCGTGGACTCTCCCCCCCAACCCCACACTCTCTATCCGCCGTCGCGGATATCCGGCCCCCGGGAAATTAGTAAGGAGGGGCATATAACCGCCTCCCCCCCTGGGAGGGGCCCATGGCCATCTCCCCCTAGGCGCCCCATCCTTAGTGGGTGCCGCCTCCCCGTGGAAGGGGCCAATGGCCGTCTTCCCCCGGGCGCTCCCATTCATTGTGGGTGGCGCCCCACTCTAGGGACCTTTAAATTACTGCTCACCGATCATGACCTTACCGCCCGACAAATAAATACGACAGTTGTTTACCTATTAAAAAAGAAAAATTCCACATCATCTCACTGTTATCACTGATCTTTCCTGCAAGAAGTAATTTCTCCAATGCGAACCGTATTTACATTCTCAAAATTCCTTTATTCACTCCTCCAAGGAAAAAAGGCCTATACCTTCATCACTCAGAAAAACTTTATTTTTCTCCAAACATTTGCTATCAGGGGCTGGTGGGTGAGTCAAAATTGCTGCTTGTTCCGTCGAGGGCTAACGAGCAACGAGTGGGTGCAGCCTTCCGATCCGAGGAACAAGAGGACGAACTTCTGGATTCCCGCTCCTTTATCCTTCTGCGGGAGGGCGTGTACCCGTCCCCGATACGCCTACTGGGCTTGGTCTTCCATCGAGGTGTCTAGGACAACCCCTCTCGGGCGGGGGAAGGCGCGCACCGGCTACGCCGCTTTGGGCATACCAGCCGGGCTACGCCCACCCCGCCCAAAATGGCTTCCCGGGAGGTTCGGGCACCCATCCATACGTTCGGGGGGACCGAGCGGTCGCCCCTTTCCATATGGCCGGGATGCCCGCCACCCCCTCCCAACACATATCCCCAAGGATGGGAAGTCGGACAATAGTTGAACTTTTGGAAGACGGGAGGGAGTCACCCTCCCGGCCGTATTTATTAAAATATGAAACAAAATTTAAAACATTAAATAAAAGTTTCATCATTATGCATTATGTACAATTTGTCATTTATTACATTTCGATGCAGTCATGTACTTTTGGCTAACATCCTGAAAATGCATACACTCTAATTCAAATTGTACATCCTAGCATTAAGGGCCAACGGCAAGGTCTTAACCGGTGTCAGATCCCTACTACCAAACTCCCGCCCTCACTGTGTGAGCGGCGCATGCGCAGAGGGCTCTACCCTCATTGCCAACTGTAACTTCCCTTGTCGTGGTGGGGGGCCCCCTTTCTACTCGACGCCATCTTAAGGGTCGTCCGAGTTCCCGTATGAGGTCTCTGTAGGAAGGACAGCGTGGACTCTCCCCCCCAACCCCACACTCTCTATCCGCCGTCGCGGATATCCGGCCCCCGGGAAATTAGTAAGGAGGGGCATATAACTGCCTCCCCCCTGGGAGGGGCCCATGGCCATCTCCCCCTAGGCGCCCCATCCTTAGTGGGTGCCGCCTCCCCGTGGAAGGGGCCAATGGCCGTCTTCCCCCGGGCGCTCCCATCTATTGTGGGTGGCGCCCCACTCTAGGGACCTTTAAATTACTGCTCACCGATCATGACCTTACCGCCACAGACCGGATAGTTGACCGACGATCCGGTCCCCCCCAACTCCTCCTATAGGTCATGCTTCCTCAAACCTCTTAGCCATGAAACAAAGTCTCCTATGAGTAAATCATTCCCCTCCCTGGATAGGTGAACCCCATCGTTCAGATACATTTGGTCACCCCGGATACACCCATGAGGAATGACATGCAACTGTGCAGAACGGAACAGTCTACCAATCTTATTATTGACCCGTTTAACTGAATGGTTCAGAGCTGACACCGAAAGGCCCCCCTGCCACCTCCTTCTAGGAATCATGTGGGACCAGGCAATCGTGCACCCCGGGACTCTTTTAGCCAACCAGCTAACAGCCGACAAGATTCGTTCAAGTAACACTCGTCTACCCAGTGTCACCAAATCGTTGCCTCCCAGGTGTACTATGACTATAGATGGCGGTGACCTATGCCGCCCTAAAAGTCCCTCGAAAAATGACTCAAATTTGTCAAAAACGAGCCCACCTTTCCCATGGAAAGCCACTCTGAACCCGTATTCCCCAGGTGCGTGAATCGCGTCACCTTCTTTGAATACGTCACCGGCACGCCTCACGTATGAGTGGCCCACGACCCATACCATCCTCACTCCAGTCGGTGATCTCTGACCGCTGGTCTCTTGATGCAGGGTCGACCTCCAATTCCGCCCTGCATGGCAGGCTCGCGAAACTGCAAAGTAAACAAAAGACAGAAAACGTGAGTGCGTGTCAATTGATCACTTACAACATGTGCAAGCGCACATACCTCTTGAAGCAATTCGAGGACCAACGGCCCAATTGTTTCACTTCCTCAGCACTCTGACCCCTGGCTGTAGCCTCAGTAGCAGCCCCTATCCTGAAAGAGGGGTCCCAAAATCGCACGGGTCCATGCCCGCGTCAGCGATTGCCAGTGCCAGCACCCTCTGAAACTGAAATCTCGTCAGTGGGGTGCCATCCTTGTGTCGGAGCAAGCTCCCCCCCCAAGCGGCCGCTCTTAGCGCCAAATAGTCTTCCACACACTTCAAAGGGCAAACAGGGGACCCACGCTTGCGCTGTACGACCACACTATCTCCCATAGCCCCCTGGTCAGTCTTGGACCTGGCTATCATGATTACCATCGAATCACCCCTTATCTGGATGTGATCCCTGCACAAACCTCCCTCCATATCTCTCTTGTTCCTTGCAACAAGCTCGCTCACCCTCATGGCCCCATGGAATGCCAATGTGAACGCTGCCCGGAACAGAACTGCTTCGTAATAGGAGGAACACGTCTCATCCAGCTTTGCTAAAAGCAGAGACAGTCTGTCTAAGCCAATCGTGTGCCTCGTATCTCTCTTGCGACCCTCAAGGCGCTGCCAGCCGCGAAGGGCTTTCTTCACCAAAAAAGAACCTGTAGGGTCCTCTATGCCGTGTACCTGGGCCATGAAGGAAATGGCCGCCCTATGCCAACCGGCCGTTGCTGCTGATCGGCCCTCTCTGTGTAGTGCAACCAGGTACCCCAGGAAGTATTCCTCCTGACCCCAATTCTGACTCCCTGCAGGACCCAAATATGTGCAATAGGAACAAAACGCTCCTTCGTATGCTTTCCTCGTCCTGGGGGCTAGACTCGCTGCCACGAGGTCTTGTAATCCGAGGCACCGATTAGCCATATTGCTTCTGGGAATGGTGCTGCCTCTAGGTCTGCTGTGGGCAGATAACCCCTGAATGCCTGTATATGTGAACGAGAGAGTGCATCAGCCGCATGATTCAGTACACCTGGCACATGTTTCGCCCTGAACAGTACATTCAATCTCATGCAAAGCAGCACAATCTCTTTCAACAATCTCAAGATCATTTTGCAGCGTGCTGCCTGTTGGTTAATGCAATCAACGACAGTCATATTGTCGGACCAAAACACCACTGAGCGGCCCCTGAAGTCGTCAGCCCATGTCATCAGAGCAACCCAGATGGGGAATAACTCCAGGACCCAATGTTACCTGTGAGACCGTTGGAGTGCCACCATGTTGGCCATGTTTGTGCCGACCATCGATCACCTAAGATGGCGCCAAAACCCACGCTCCCTGCCGAGTCGGTCCATAGACCTAATTCCTCCGAAGACTCTGGCGGGGAGCTCCAGACGACTCGACCGTTGAAGTCCGCCAGAAATGCCAACCAAATACGCATATCCTGGCGAACCTCCCCAGACAGTCTCGTACGGTGGTGAGCCTCTTTGAGACCACCCATAGCCTGCGCGATAGAGCGCGAAAACGGGCGGGCCATAGGGATCACCCTCAAGGCAAAATTAAGCTGACCCACTGTTTGTTGTAACTGGTGCAGGGTCACTTTCTCCCCACCCAGGCATTGCATCAAGGAAGCCTGGAATTTGAGCACTTTGTCCACTGGTAGTCGGAAACACCCCTCCACCGAATCGAGCTCAATTCCCAGAAACTCCAGTGAAGTAGATGGTCCGACCGTCTTACCTGGTGCCAATGGGACACCAAATTCATTCATGAGGATGCAGAAATCATACAGCGCCTGTGCGCAATTCGTATCCCCGGCTGCCCCCAAAAACAGAAAGTCATCCAGATAATGCATAACACGTCTATGCCCTGTAGCTTCGATAAATGCCCATTCCAAAAAACAGCTAAACATCTCAAAATATGCACATGAAATGGAGCAACCCATGGGCATGCATTTATCCATGTAATAACTTCCCTGGAATGCAAAACCTAGCAGGCGCTGATCCTGCGGGTGCACCGGAAGCAACCGAAACGCTGATTCGATATCACATTTCGCCATCAGCGCCCCAGGGCCTAGGTGGTTCAATATGGCCACGGCATCGTCGAACGATGCGTATCGTACCGAACAAACTTCTGGGTCAATGGCATCATTCACCGAGGAACCCCTAGGAGCAGAAAGGTTATGTATGAGTCTAAACTCCCCCGGATCTTTTTTCGGGACAACCCCTAACGGGGAACAGATGAAATCGGCCACCGGCGGGCAGGAAAAGGGGCCAGCCACTCGTCCTAAACTGACCTCTTTTGCTATTCTCTTTTCTGCCACGCCTGGGTTGTGCCGTACCGATAACTGGTTTCTACAAAAGGAGTTCCCCCGAACTTCCCCCGCCGGGATGTGGAAGCCATGTAAGAATCCCTTCCTCAACACCCCAGCGGATACATGATCAGGGTATTTGTTTAACCACGGAATCATAACCATGAGATCAACGGGTGTAGGCTATCGGTTACAAAGGTCTACCTCACTCCTGCTTAGGTCCTCCTTTTCCTCCCGTCCCGCCATTCTTTGATCTACATGCACTTTCCGGGTGTGAGGAATTCCCACAGCCGGCACACACATGCTTAAACTTGCATGTCCCCTGTGGTCTGTTACAATTGCTTCGATTGAAGCCCCAACAGACCCCTCCTTTTCCGCCATTCCCGCCAACTCTAGGCTGATAGCCCCCACCTGTGCCTGCTCAAAAGGGCACCCCGGGCTTTTGGCGGACCACTCCGGACCCGCTCCCGCCTGGCGAGGACGTACCTGTCGCCCCTGGCAGGAGTTGATTGTGCCATGACACCGAGTCCAAACAATCCCAAGACAAAGAAGCATCATATTCTTTTGCTTTACGGAACTTCATGTCATAGCCTTTCCACTCTTCCCCCTCATACATTGAATAAAAATCCATAATGCGATTCTGATAGCAAACCAACTCAGTCATAACCTCAGGTTTACGTTCCCCCATAACTGCGGTAAATATAGAGAAGGCCTTAACCCAGTTCGTCACTGTCTCTTCCATCCTGAACTCGGCCATCTTGGCGCGCCAGACACTAGGGTGCCACAAATCTTTCTGCGTTTTAGCATACTCCATCTCACGATGGTCCGTTAACAATGAAAACATGTTGACATACTTGTCTCCCCATATTAACTCTTTCGTGGCCAAGGGAATGTGCTGTGCAACTTTTTCCCGCCTTGAGGGTATCGAGCCCTCCCCCACCATCGGCAATGCGAGCTTACCCGGATCGGCTGTTGTTGCCGCCGTCTTTTCTTGACCAGCTGCTGGTACTCCCGGCGCCACCTGTGGGGGAACAAGAGGAACACTCGCCTTCGCGACATCTCTCGATTGCCGCAACTGCTTTATTAACACTCTGGCCTCTTCGGCCGGATCTCCCGGGGTCGCTGTGCCCCCCACCTTTGTTCTGAGCCATGCCGTCAACTGTGCGGCCAATTCTGGGGGTATTTCATCATCCTCGACAGAGGTGATCACCACCGGGATAGGCTGGCCTACATCTCTTAATTCCTCCGAAGACTCTGGCGGGGAGCTCCAGACGACTCGACCGTTGAAGTCCGCCAGAAATGCCAACCAAATACGCATATCCTGGCGAACCTCCCCAGACAGTCTCGTACGGTGGTGAGCCTCTTTGAGACCACCCATAGCCTGCGCGATAGAGCGCGAAAACGGGCGGGCCATAGGGATCACCCTCAAGGCAAAATTAAGCTGACCCACTGTTTGTTGTAACTGGTGCAGGGTCACTTTCTCCCCACCCAGGCATTGCATCAAGGAAGCCTGGAATTTGAGCACTTTGTCCACTGGTAGTCGGAAACACCCCTCCACCGAATCGAGCTCAATTCCCAGAAACTCCAGTGAAGTAGATGGTCCGACCGTCTTACCTGGTGCCAATGGGACACCAAATTCATTCATGAGGATGCAGAAATCATACAGCGCCTGTGCGCAATTCGTATCCCCGGCTGCCCCCAAAAACAGAAAGTCATCCAGATAATGCATAACACGTCTATGCCCTGTAGCTTCGATAAATGCCCATTCCAAAAAACAGCTAAACATCTCAAAATATGCACATGAAATGGAGCAACCCATGGGCATGCATTTATCCATGTAATAACTTCCCTGGAATGCAAAACCTAGCAGGCGCTGATCCTGCGGGTGCACCGGAAGCAACCGAAACGCTGATTCGATATCACATTTCGCCATCAGCGCCCCAGGGCCTAGGTGGTTCAATATGGCCACGGCATCGTCGAACGATGCGTATCGTACCGAACAAACTTCTGGGTCAATGGCATCATTCACCGAGGAACCCCTAGGAGCAGAAAGGTTATGTATGAGTCTAAACTCCCCCGGATCTTTTTTCGGGACAACCCCTAACGGGGAACAGATGAAATCGGCCACCGGCGGGCAGGAAAAGGGGCCAGCCACTCGTCCTAAACTGACCTCTTTTGCTATTCTCTTTTCTGCCACGCCTGGGTTGTGCCGTACCGATAACTGGTTTCTACAAAAGGAGTTCCCCCGAACTTCCCCCGCCGGGATGTGGAAGCCATGTAAGAATCCCTTCCTCAACACCCCAGCGGATACATGATCAGGGTATTTGTTTAACCACGGAATCATAACCATGAGATCAACGGGTGTAGGCAATCGGTTACAAAGGTCTACCTCACTCCTGCTTAGGTCCTCCTTTTCCTCCCGTCCCGCCATTCTTTGATCTACATGCACTTTCCGGGTGTGAGGAATTCCCACAGCCGGCACACACATGCTTAAACTTGCATGTCCCCTGTGGTCTGTTACAATTGCTTCGATTGAAGCCCAAACAGACCCCTCCTTTTCCGCCATTCCCGCCAACTCTAGGCTGATAGCCCCCACCTGTGCCTGCTCGAAAGGGCACCCCGGGCTTTTGGCGGACCACTCCGGACCCGCTCCCGCCTGGCGAGGACGTACCTGTCGCCCCTGGCAGGAGTTGCTTGTGCCATGACACCGAGTCCAAACAATCCCAAGACAAAGAAGCATCATATTCTTTTGCTTTACGGAACTTCATGTCATAGCCTTTCCACTCTTCCCCCTCATACATTGAATAAAAATCCATAATGCGATTCTGATAGCAAACCAACTCAGTCATAACCTCAGGTTTACGTTCCCCCATAACTGCGGTAAATATAGAGAAGGCCTTAACCCAGTTCGTCACTGTCTCTTCCATCCTGAACTCGGCCATCTTGGCGCGCCAGACACTAGGGTGCCACAAATCTTTCTGCGTTTTAGCATACTCCATCTCACGATGGTCCGTTAACAATGAAAACATGTTGACATACTTGTCTCCCCATATTAACTCTTTCGTGGCCAAGGGAATGTGCTGTGCAACTTTTTCCCGCCTTGAGGGTATCGAGCCCTCCCCCACCATCGGCAATGCGAGCTTACCCGGATCGGCTGTTGTTGCCGCCGTCTTTTCTTGACCAGCTGCTGGTACTCCCGGCGCCACCTGTGGGGGAACAAGAGGAACACTCGCCTTCGCGACATCTCTCGATTGCCGCAACTGCTTTATTAACACTCTGGCCTCTTCGGCCGGATCTCCCGGGGTCGCTGTGCCCCCCACCTTTGTTCTGAGCCATGCCGTCAACTGTGCGGCCAATTCTGGGGGTATTTCATCATCCTCGACAGAGGTGATCACCACCGGGATAGGCTGGCCTACATCTGGGTTCTGAACCGGGTTATCGACCGGTACGAGGGGGGCGATGAGAGGTACCTCTGGAACTGGGACCCCCCCCGAAACCGCCCTTTCCTTGACCCGCTTCCCTCTTCCTCCGGGGACTATTCCCGGCAACGCCGGGCCTATCACCTTTTTTGGCTGACCTGGGTCGTTCAATGCGGCCAATTGCTTCTTTACCTCCGCTAAACCTCTCCCGAGAGATTGGACTTGTCCGAGCTTTCGGTCCATACAAGCCATCCGATTCGACAACAGGCGTAACATCCTCTCTGTCTCGGAACCCTTTCCTGCTTGCTTGCTAGGCATGGTTTCGAGTCTTCCGCCTTGGTCGATCCACGAGGTCCTGAATCTGTGGGCCCTCGAAACTGAAAGAGAAAAAACAGAATTACCACGTTCAAAATTGCTGCTTGTTCCGTCGAGGGCTCACGAGCAACGAGTGGGTGCAGCCTTCCGATCCGAGGAACAAGAGGACGAACTTCTGGATTCCCGCTCCTTTATCCTTCTGCGGGAGGGCGTGTACCCATCCCCGATACGCCTACTGGGCGTGGTCTTCCATCGAGGTGTCTAGGACAACCCCTCTCGGGCGGGGGAAGGCGCGCCCCGGCTACGCCGCTTTGGGCATACCAGCCAGGCTACGCCCACCCCACCCAAAATGGCTTCCCGGGAGGTTCGGGCACCCATCCATACGTTCGGGGGGACCGAGCGGTCGCCCCTTTCCAAGATGACTACTTCTATTTGGATAGTATGTATCCAACATGTTTGTCTTCAAAATATCTGTACTTTCTGGTTCTTTCTCCGCCAAATACTCTATTTCTTGTACAGATTTCAAAACTCGGTTTCGTGTTGCAGCAAGACCTAGACTCACCCAAATGATGGTTCTAGATTTGGAATAGAGACTTGCTGACGACAATCGATCAGAACATTCATATGCTCCAATTTCTCGATGCGACAACATCTTCAGACTGTAACTGTATAACTTCTTGCTTAGACTCTTTTCATGTGAAATGTCCTCCCACATTTCCTTCAGTTCTGTCTTTTCTTTTTTTGTGATGTAAGACGTCACATATCGAGCCACAGCAATAGAGTTGTCAGCAACGAACTGAATATCCATGTTAGCATTCCACATGGACAAAATCACTGGGTTGTAGTCGTTGATGTACTTGGACTCTTCGTTTCTTTTTAAATTGTATGTATTTTTGGGTGATTTCCTCGTCACAGTATGTCGCAGAGAAGACATCAAATTATTTACTCTTCCTTTAGAAATCACTGGTCGTGGAAAGCCGAAACGACATTTTGTGTAGAACTTGTCCTTGTTTCTGAATTTTCGACGATAGTACTTTCCACAACGATGGGATTGAAAGCGTAAAACTTGTTGCCTTAAACTGTTTTCCTCTGTAGTTTTCGGAACAGCACATGTTGAATACTCTTCAATGAAACTCATCACTGTTTCATCCGAATCTGTTCCAAATTTGGGTGCATCTTTAATCCACAACAACATATGTATGTGAGGAGCACCTCTCGCTTGATACTCCTTTCTCCAAAAGAAATCCAAAACCTCTCCAAGGGGAGGATTTTTTTTGTTGGTAATAAAAGACATCATAGCTTCAAATCTATGATTGAAATTTCTGCATACATTCACTGGATCCAAAGAACACAGCTCTCCAGGTGTTTTGAATTCTATATTTTGTATATTTGCATTTGCCTCTCGTAGAAATTGAAGTAAGTCGTCCCATGCATACTCAGCACAGCTAAGAGTGAGGAACCATGTAGGAGTTCCTAAGTTTCTTAGCATACATTTCAATTCCCCATGACGACGGTACCAATACTCATTTGTACCACGCTGACATGCCATGAGATTGATTAGATGAGATTCCAAAATATTATCTTGCAGATTGACTTTCTCCATAAAGTCCCTCGCCGAAACATTTTGCAGATGTGCTCCACTTTTCAGTATATGGTTTACTGCATAAGAAAGCCCAGACAAGTCACTTTCATACAGTAGATGAAATAAATAGGAAATGCATTGACAAAACCTTGGATCTTCAGCATATAATCTTACAGTTCGATATTCAGATGCAGGAATTTGAAGTGGACGATCGTCATATCGTCCAACTCGACCTGTTGGAAATAGCTGTGGAAAACAACGAGCTTCCAAACTTTCTTCCCATACACTAATGGGACTTCCTTTTGCTGCTTTCATTTGAAACAATTCAATTGCATTCCCCATTACTTCTTTGGAATGCAAAGGATGAACAGTATAATGTTCATATATTTCTTCACTTCTAGACACATTAACTTTTTCAATTTGGCCGCCTGAACAATCACTGTCTTCATCTGCAGCTGTTTCCTCTGCTGCAACACATACATCTTTGTAATACTCATTGTTTTTGACTAAATACAACGTTGCCTTTTTGACTTTCCTAACATCCACTAAATCTTGCCAGATTTTCTTACTCTTTGTCGGAACCCCATTAACTAGAATAACTAAAGGTTCCTCTTCTACTTTTTCTAAACCAATTGTATCAATATTTCTTTTCAAATCAAGAGGCAAATAAACAACTCTTCCCTTTAATCCTCTCTGCAAATCTGTAGGAGGCAATTTCCCTATCTTAGGCTCTATGCGAACAATTGCCTGAAAAGGATGGACACATTGAATCAAAATAGACTCATATGTATTTAAATCCATCAATTAACGGGGAATGTCTACCAACTCCAAATTATTATGAACACCTCTAGCAGGCATTCTGTTTTGATTTAATTTATCATAACAATATTTACAAATACGCTGATCAGAACTCAAATCAAAACAATTCTCCACCCATAAATAAGTTGCAAAATCCTTCCACTCATAATTATTAATCTTTTCACATTTTACGTATAAATCAACTAATCTCACAGCGCGGCCCGAGCAGCGGGGACACCGCGGCGGACTCCTGGCAACAGCGGCAGCGGAGAGGGACGACGCCGGGGGCCGCGCCAGTGCGGAGCCGGAGGACCTGACGTGCTGAGGTGAGGCGAGGCCACCCCTGGACACTCAGCCCTATGGGCCCCTCCTTTTTCGCCTCGGATCCCGCAGCGGCGCTGGGTCCCTGCCTCGGCGGACGGCCGGGGTGGACCCAGGGGCACCAGAGCTCTCCCCGCTCCATACTACCTGAGAGAACCCGTTATTGAGCCTCCCACTGACTTTGTGCCCCCACCCTAGTCCCACTTGCAGGGGTGCCGTGGGCCACCTTACTGGATCGTCCAAGGGAGCACGAGGCCAGGAGGCGGAGGTACCGGGCAACACGAGGGTGCGTTTTCCGGAGCGGAGCGGGGGAGGAGCCGGCGAGGAGCTACCACGCTACTCCGGGGTTCAGGTAGGCCGGGAGGCCTATCTTTGCGCAGCGACCCCCGGACCCCCTCCTGGAGCCCCTGCAGAGGGGTGGGGACGGGCGACGACCGGGGGAAGTCTGGGGGTGCCCAGCTACTCCCGCGCACAGTGTTGGGAGCCCGTCTGACCCGGCACCGAAGCAACCGTACCAGGACTGGGAAGCGGAGCCGCCGCACGAGCCAGCGGCCCTGACTGGCGTCGGGCGCTTGTCCCCCCGGCCCCTCCCTCCGCGGCACCGGGACTACGCAGAGGAGCTGAGACCACCATCGAGGGGCTAGCCGGGGACGGGGGGTGCCCTGGGGCCCAATAGACACTCGCACGGCAGACTGCGGTGGCGTGACCCGGCCAGAAGGGGGACCCACCTGTGCCCCCTCTACCTGTGGCGCGGTGATGCTCACCCTAGGCCCCTGAGGAAGCGCTGCCTCTCGGGCATCGGCCCGAGGTCCAGATCGGGGCCCCGACGACGTGATGGCCCGCTCCTGAGCAGAAGGGAGAACACTCTGCGATTGTTGCTACTGGACTCTGGCCATTACCCCGCAACAGGGCTGAACTGCCACTGTGAGCAGACCGCTGCACCCCTCCTTGGATCGACGCCCTGGGGTCCCGGAGCCCCGCTGGTTCGAACTGGTCAGTGAGGAGTCGCTGAGGGGGGCGCGGTTGCACGAGTCCCGGCCCCGGCACCGCCAAACCCTACGGACCCTTGTGGATACCCCCCCTCCTGTGACGCGCCCCCACCTTTGAGATGTCGGGCAACAGAGGGGGCAAGAAAGGAGAACGCACCTTGCCCGACATGTTAGGCAGAGGTGCTCCGAGACAGGACAGGAGTCAGCCAGCCCCGAGCCCTGCGACTGGCTCTCGAGGAGCGGATGGGGGAGAACCTCCGGTAACCAGGTCTTTTCTGGAGTCGCTGTTCGGCACCCTCAGGGAGGTGTGGAAAAGTAAATTATGCCATGTTCTGTGTCCCTACGCGTCCTCCATCATATGTTATGTGTGCATGATTAATATGCATATGTCATTCCCCATGTTCGATTAAAGACGCAATTATAGTTCTGTCCACCTCTAGTATGCCAGTTTCCAGTTCTCGTGAATACTACGAATATCAGGCCTATGTAAAGCTACGTTGCCACGTTTCTCAGTGTGCACGTTAATGCATTGTAAAGTCCCCGTTTCTAGGCCTCAAAAGGGCCCGGACACCAGATTCAGCTCCTGTCTCCTGAAGCCTCGCTGAGGAGCGATACAGCCCCCACCTGTGTTCCTGACCCTTCACTTACTTCCTGCCTTGCAGTGCCCGGTTCAGCCTGGCTCTGCCTCTGAGTCTGCCAAGAGTATGTTATGATTCGAGTTATCAGTTCAGCCCTCCTTCTCTGCATTCCTAAAGCTACTGAATCGCATCAATAGTTTCCGTCATTGTCTAGCCTCTACGTCTCCATGTAAGAGAAATACTGCATTTAATGGTCATCTAATATTCTTCATCACGCACTACATGTAGAATAATGCATGCTCCAGTCTTAGAGTCTGTTCGCCTTTACCCCGATAACTTTTGGATTCCATCAACATGTTCTCTAAACATCAGATACTAGATACTGCTTAGGTACATGTCGCCCTGACTCTCCAGACTTCAGTCTCTGCTCCTAGCACAGAGTTCATAGCCCCCAGCTTCTCCTAGTAACACGTCATTGCCAGTTTGCGCGCACCATCAGGTTAGAGGTCCCGGCTCCTTAGGTAGCCCCCTCCATTGTTTCCGCCCCATTCATGACATATTCTGTTACGTTTGCATCACATGTCTATGTATACGCCCTGTTACACCTCTTTTCACCCTTATCTTTCGCGACTGCTACGCGTCACGCCTATTGCTCCACCCACTGCTACGCCTATTGCAATGTAATGCTATGTGTTTGCGTTATGTATATATGCTCATGTACTGTTATTAAATACCACGCTAGCCATTCCAGATCCTGACCCCGGCAGCGCTGCCAGGGCTTGCCATCCTATTCCTGTGCAGGTTGTCCTGTTCCTGTCCTTATGCTGTATTAAACCTGCAAAACTCCTACTACCTCGAATCTTGACTCTTATTTATTGAGCTATCTGTTATTCATTTATGCATTCAAAAAGAGAGGTAATATTTATTTATTTACCACATAATGGCGCCCGAATAGGGACTTGCCCTTTCCCCACGCGCCGGTGAAGCCACGCCGGCCCCCTGACCCTCTGCAGCCGTGACGGAACCATACCGTGCACGTGCAGATATTTCTGCTTCAAGTATCCCTCAGGCCCACGGAGGAGACGGAGGAGGCGGTCCAGCATCCAGACGAGGCGGTGGAGGAACGCGGCGAGTCCCGACCAGAGCCCAAGCCGAGAGTCCAAGGTCCGAGGTATCCGGAGGTCCACCCGTAACTGAAGTCCGAAGTTCGTCGTCCGTCATCGTAGCAGTCCAGTCCAGTCCGAGGCCTTCCGTTCTTGCTGCCCGGTGAGTACCGTTACTGGGGTAGTATCTAGACAGGGTCAATTTAATTGACTCTGGTCCGTGGGTTGGTGGTACACAGACCCACAAACGAAGTGTCCACTTCGGTGGATGCGGGTCCTGACGTGTCTCTTTATGAGACCGGTAAGTTTCGTACTGTTTCAGCAGTGCATCTAGTTTCTGTCCTAGTCAGTTCTGTTTCTCGAGAAAATTCATGTATTCTGTGTTCCGTATTCCAGGTAGTATTCTGTTCGAACTGTTATTCTAAATGTTCTTCATGTATTTAGATGTTGTGGTATGAGTGTGAAGTAATTATCGTGTTTATTGTGTAATTACGTATTGTGTCTCAGTTACAGTTCAGTCATGCCCTTGTTTTCTAAGTTACGTCAGTTAAAAACTAGAAAGGGTCTGCTGGAAGCAGCAGTTCCAGTCCCGCCTAGGGACAGTCCAGGTCATTTTATGTATCAGAAGCATGGCATAAGTGCCATATTATATCTAGATTTATGGGTAGAGTATACCAAAGAGTTAGAGGAAAAGTATAGATGGCCCGTATCAGGTACGTGGGATGCCGAGTGCATCATGAGAGTAGAAGAGGCATTATGGAAAAAGAAAGCCAGACAGTCACAGAAAGATGCCATCGAGTTATGGCGCAAAGAAGCTCATAAAAGAACGGAAAAAGAAATCAGAAAGTCAGAATTAAGTAGAGAATCCCTAGAACGAGCCCAAGAAAAAGAACTAATCGAGATAGGTGAACAAGTTAAAGCCGAACAGTCAGACAGACAGAGGAATGCCCTTATTAAGGGTATGTATCCTCTTCTTGCCGAGGGTTTGCCAAAAGCGACCCCAGAGGCATTCAGTAATTTCCCGCCACCATTAGTTCCGACCAAGCTACGTCACAAACCGACCGCAGCTGATATTTTCATTTCGTCCTATTTGGACGACACAGTCCCAGAATATGCAAATCCTGTTCGCGCTCCGCCAGTCCCTGTAAATCAGGCACTTCCCGTTTCTCCAGACACCGGGGTACCCCTTGCAGTACCTGCTACGGTCCCCCAGGTCCAGCCCGCCACACAAGTTCAGCCCGCATTTCAATTTCCCGCCACCCTAGTACGAAGAGTATCAGTCGACGATTCTAGTTTAGGGGCCGCAGGAGGAGGTCCTCCTCAGACCCCGCCGCCACACAAGCGTTTAACGTTAGTCGAATTACATGCTCAAGCGTCACAGCGCACGCCCAGATATCAGTCTGTTGCAGAAATAAGGAAAGCCCTTAATGAATGCGGCTATGATCCAGTCCCAGGCGAGGATAATATGGTTTTATATTCATTATGCGTAAGAAAGGTGGCCGAGTATCTAGTCACCCTACCAAATATGAAAGAAGATCTAGACAGAATATATCGTTTCATCCGTACAGGGGATGATCCAGAAAGCATTGGCGAAGTCATGTCTCAAAGGAAAGCTGAGATCCAGCTCATGATACTAAAGTTTTTGATTAATTGTTTAATAAGAGAACAAGATTACCCGTCCAAAGATCAAGTCGAAATGAGAACCCTGACAAAGTGGAGTGATAATATAGCCGAGGGTAAGCACAAGACCATCAGTGCTATGGAAAGTATGTACAAGAAAATCCGTAAAGAAATAATAAAGTTACACGAACAGCGTAAAGCAGCACAAGTAAGCGAGAAAGAAAGTAACTCTGATCCTGAAGAGGTAGACGACGAGAATCCCGCCAGAATAGCGTATGTAGGAAAATCTAGATTTCCAGATCGCCATTTACGCCTAGAACACAAGTACACTTTCCATCATCCAGCACCAGAACAAGGTTCTCTAGAACAAGTGTTTCAAGCTACCGATCACATTCTGAAATCACGGATCGGTTACAGTGAGTTAAGTACTATGCATGAACAAGAACTAGCCCGATCAGCAGTCCGATGGATTACTGATTCTACCACTTTTCCAGACGAAATAGTGGCACAAATGTTTCTGAAACTGCCCCCAGCCGAGCAGCGACTGGTGGGTATGTATATGACCCAGCACCTCATTACATTGTATGAGGGTCAACACTCTGATCCAGGCCCGTTACATGATATCCTGAACGAGTTACTCCAGTATAGATGGAAAGGTCTAGGTACCGATTTAATTAGTGTCATTCTAGAACAGCGTCACAAATATAGAACGTTTTTGAACCCGCATTTTGTTCATGTCTCACCCCCAGAAAGTAAACCATTTTACATGGAGAGACAGAATCCGTTACGAGAAGTCCACCCAGTTAGAGGAACGGGTGGCGAACTAGAACGAGTGTTTGTTTACACCCCGATCACAAAGATGGAACTCTTAGAGATGAAAAAATTAATTCCCTGTCATGATAAAGATCCAGCAGGGTTCCATCGAGAATTAAAAGACATGCTCCGTATGGGAGAATACACGTATCCAGATATAATTAAAATGTTAAAGGTTCTGCTGCCCGTAGGGGTGTATGAAAAGCTCAAGGAAAAAGAATGGGAGGTGGGAGAGAAAAAGATAGATTGGGCAGTTCTAGAAGCTGAAGATAAGGCACGAGTACCAGGTACCGGTCTTGGAGCGAAATGTAAAGAATTACCTGAATTATTGATTCAAGTTTTACCCAGATTGTTAACAACGAAAAAGGAAGACTGGGATGCAATCTCAGCCTGTAAACAGAAACAAGACGAAGACATTAGTGATTTTTATTCTAGATTTGAGAAATGTTTTAGCATCAACAGTGGCCTCAAGACAAGTAGTGAGTCATACCCTCACCTTTTTGTTACTAAATTAGTCGAGAATTCAAGTCCACCAATTAAAAATCGAGTTTTGAAAGTCGAAAGTACCTGGCAAGCTAATACCCCGTCCCAGATGTTGCAGATGCTCCAATACCACCAGAATAGAATCAGGGAAGAACAAGAACACGAGAGAAAGCGTATGAAAGACACGAAAATGAAAGTACTAGTTGCACAATCTATTCCACAAGACAGTCAGAAGAGGGGTCCGAATCAAGCCAGTCATCCTGCAGCTCCCGTTAAAGGGAACTGCAATTATTGTAAACAGCCAGGTCATTTTATAAACGAGTGTGCAGTTCTGAAACACAACATAGCTACTGGTAAGACTAAAGAAAGACCACGTCCACCTAGACAAGAACAAGTTTCACAGACTCCTCAGCCACAGAATGCACCACAGACAGTTACAGTACCGCAGCCTATTGCTGCAACACAGCATGTTACACAGCAGATGTATCAGTATGCACAGTCCGAGTATCCAGAGTATCAACCGTATTCATGAAACAGCCTAGAGAGGGAGGTAGGCTTGCCTCTCATCGAGATACCTGTAGATCAAGAAGGTCCCTATGTTCACAGTCAAGTACTAGGGAAAGACAGAAAGTTTCTGATTGATACAGGGGCAAGTAGGACCACTATAAGTCACGCCGAAGTTCCAGGGGCTCCGCTCTCAGGCTCAAGAAATGTTTCCCTTGGATTTTCAGGAAAACCCATTGTAAATGAAATATCAAAGCCAGTTACTCTAGAAGTAGGTCCATTGTCCCGTACTACTGATCTGTTACTTACTAAGTCATGTCCAGAAAATCTATTAGGCATTAAAACACTGAAAGAATTAGGTGCAGTTATATGCTGTTCCCCAGAGGGAATACATCTGTTCCTGCGTGACTTTAAGGGTCACTATGTATTACGAGATTTTGATCCCAGATTGTCTAATGTTCCGCAGCATTTATGGGCGCAAGGTCCAACTGATGTAGGTTACATGCAAATCACACCCCATCGTGTGACTCTCAAGCCAGGTGTAGTCCTGCCACGAATCAGACAGTACAGATTGCCACCTGCGGCTGTAGCAGCCTTATCCAAAATTATTGACGAACTCATGGCTCAAGGAGTAGTTGTAGAAACTGACTCCAATATATGCAATTCTCCGATCATTCCAGTCATGAAACGTACTGATCCAAATGCACCCCCAGTATATCGATTAGTGATTGACCTACGAGAACTTAATAAATGTATTATTCCCCAGTACCCAGTGGTCCCAGATATCTCTTCCCTATTAACAACCATTGATTCCGAAGCCATGTTCTTTACTGTAATCGACCTCAAGAACGCGTTTTTCAGTGTTCCCATTCATCCAGACAGCCAGTTTCTTTTCGGATTCTGTTTAAATGGAAGGAGCTATATGTTCACACGAGCTCCTCAAGGTTTCACAGAAAGCCCTAGTATTTACAGTCAAGCACTTAAGAGACAACTTGATAATGTTCACATGCCAACTGACACTGCCCTGCTCCAGTATGTCGATGATCTATTGATCACAGCCCGTTCTGAACGTGACTGCGAGCGAGCATCCCTCACAGTTCTGTATTTCCTAGCCGAGATGGGGCACAAGGTGTCCCCTTCGAAGCTTCAATTCTGTGTCCAGCAAGTGGTCTACTTAGGACACTTACTGTCCAAGAGGGGTAGGCAGTTGACACCTGACCGTATCCAGTTAATAGCGAGTCTTCCTCAGCCCAAGACCCAGAAGGAGGTACGTGCTTTTATCGGCCTTACTTCTTATTGTAGACAATGGATTCCTCAGTATGCATTTCTAGCCAAGCCACTGATACAGTTAACGACACAGGAGGCAGCCGTATCGACTGTTCTCCCTTGGACATCTGAACATACACTTAGCTTCAATGAGTTAAAGAAAGCTTTATGCCAAGCTCCAGTTCTAGCTACACCAAACTACAGTAAGCCTTTTACACTTTTCGTCACAGAACGTGAAGGTACAGCATTATCTGTTCTCACACAAGATCAAGCAGGACAATACAAGCCATGTGCCTATTTTTCGAGCACATTAGATCCTGTAGCCCAGGCTCTGCCTGCGTGCCTCAAGTCAGTTGCAGCCACAGCACTAGCTATCAGACAAAGTGATTCCATAGTATTAGGACACTCCCTGACAGTACAAGTTCCACACTCCGTGGAAGTTCTTTTAAACCGAACACAAACTCAGCACTTGACAATTGCACGTTTAACAGGTTATGAATTGACACTGTTTCAGCCACACATAGAAATCAGACGCTGCAACGTTTTAAATCCTGCTACACTGTTACCATCAGTTACTTTGAATCCTGCCACACACGACTGTGTGGAAGTAGTTAACATCATGACAAAGCCAAGACAAGATCTGACAGATATTCCATTACCAGATCCCGACCTGACACTTTATGTGGATGGTTCATGCATGAGAACAAGTACAGGAGAACTAGTCGCCGCGTATGCAGTGACTACCGACACTGAAGTTATTGAGACACACCGTATTGACACCCTGTCCGCTCAAGCAGCAGAGCTAGTCGCTCTGACTCAAGCCTGCATACACGCCAAGAACCTGAAAGTTAATGTTTACACAGATTCACGCTACGCATTTGGAGTCGTACACGACTTTGGAGTGCTCTGGCAGGAGAGAGGTTTCATGACTTCTCATGGAACCAAGATTCAGCATGGTCTCCTTATTCAAGCTCTGTTAGATGCCATACATTTACCGACATCCATTGCTATCATGAAATGCAAAGCACATACGAAAGTTACTGACATTATTTCCCAGGGTAACGATCTAGCAGATCGCACAGCCAAGCTTACAGCTCAGACTCCAGACATTCCAGCTAACATGACACACACTCCAGATCCGACTACATGTATGACAGTTAAGGACCCTACTCAAGATGTCATAGATATCCAGTTACATGCTACTCCCGAAGAAATCAAGAAATGGTCCGAACAAGGAGGGGTCCAGACAGATCAAGGATGGGTGACGAAGGGAAAAGCCACATGGTTTCTCCCCGACTCTATGGTTCAAGTCATTATCAATACCGCACATAGTCCAGCACATTTAGGAGAAAAAGCTATGTTAGACAGTATCCAGAACATTTGGTTCAACAAGCATTTACGAGCTGCAGCCAAGCAGAAAGTCCGTACCTGTATGATATGTTGTCAGTTTAATCCAGGTAAAAGTGTCCCGGTGGAACAAGGTGGATTCCAACCTCCTGACCACCCTTTTGAAGTCCTCCAGATGGATTATATTCAGATGGAGCGATGTCGAGGTTTCAAGTATGTCCTTGTAGTTGTATGCGCTTTGTCCAGGTGGACGGAAGCATATCCAGTCCCAGATTACACAGCCGCGACCACTGTCAAGCAGTTGGTTCGTGAGTTCTTCCCCCGTTATGGACTCCCTAGGGTCGTATATTCTGATAACGGCCAGCCATTCTCCTCAGAGTTAATGAAGCATGTTTCCCTTTTGTTAGGGTACCAGTGGAAGTTCCATTGTGTACGCCACCCTGAAGCAGCAGGTCTCGTAGAGAGACATAACCAGACTCTGAAAATCCGCATCGCCAAAGTATGTAAAGAGAAAGGTGTGGACTGGCTAGTAGCTCTGCCAGTCGCTTTGTTCTATATGGGCATGGTCGCACATTCCAGATCAGGTCTGTCCCCGTATGAGGTCGTTTTCGGCCGCCCCCCTAACATGTGGGGTACACCCAGACCCCGAAGTATTACCGATGTTTCAAGTAATATGCTGACAGATTACCTAGCTTCCTTGATGTCTGCCCTCAACTCTTGTCGTTCACAGGTTGCCGCCGCATTTCCAGACAATACCGAGGTGGCACCGCATGAAATCGTTCCCGGATCCATGGTTTTAGTGAGAAATTTTGACCGCTCAAGTCCGCTAGAGCCTCGCTGGAAGGAGCCCCGACAGGTCCTCCTCGCCACCCGCACAGCCGTGAAGTTGGAGGGACGCAAAGGCTGGGTGCACCTTTCGCACATAAAGAAATTTTATGGATTGAAGCCCGTTTCAAAGAACATTTCTCAGGATTTGAAAGACTGCCAAAGTACTATTCTCAAGGACTGTCCCGCAAAGAACAATGATACTGCACCCTCCCTGTTAGAGAAAACTCCGCAGCAGGAGTATAAGTTGAAACTCCGGTCTAGTAAAATAAGTCAGCCAGTTTGATTGTCTAAGTCCTCCCCTAGGTGAATCGGTTAGACTGTTTCTGACATGTATAAAATAGACCCCCATAGTGAGAGAGTTAGTCAAAACTCAATCCGATGTATCGTTTTTCTAAGTTTCATATTATTCCTCAGCATTATGATTTCCTGCACCAGTTATGCATTTTACCTGTATTTTCCAGTTTCTCATGTAAATAAGTCTACTAATGTTACGGTAGAGCACACGTTTAGTGATCTGCCTCCTCATGAACTCTCTTACCGCCTCGCTATGCGAAATAATTCTTTTATCCGCATGTTACATTATTCGCACCAGACCAGCAATGCCACTAATTGTTGGGTGTGTGGTCGACTCCCCCCTTTTCAGACACCGAAGGGAGTTCTGCCACTCTTTCCTTATCCATTTTCACATAATGGTTCGTGTGGAGCATGGTCCACGTTAACGTCATCCTCAACAGATATGTCTTTTCTTAACAGTACATGTTTCCCAGACAAGCAAGGTCTTCCCCACAGAACAGGGTTAGATCTAGAAAACGAAGTTTACAATTTAGGTAATTATTCTTCGAATTTCATGGTCCTGAATGTTCAGTCTGATACTACTCCAGACTTACCTGCAATTTCAGTACTACCAGTCAAAGGCGAATTATGTGTCCGAAATAATGGTTCCGTACATGTAGGACATAGTGATTGTACTACTATTGTCAAGTATAGTGACAGTGGGAAATCTATTTTCAAAGCTTCACGTCATTCTTATTTTATTTGTGGTCAGACCGCATATGTTCGTCTGCCCCTTGACTGGGAGGGAACCTGTTACATTGCCTTCCTACTGCCACCGGTTTTTCTAGCCCCACCCGACTACCATAGGAATTCCCACCTAGTACATACTAGACACAAGAGAAACCTCCCGATTGTCGATTATACTGAAACTGCTCTAGAACAATATATAGATATCAATAAAGGTGTCTTCCCTTATTTAGGTACAGTCGTGAATAGTAAACTGATACGTAGATTAACCAGAACACTCGAAGCAGTAGTAATTGAGACTACTTCTGCTCTAAGTAATTTAACCGAAGAACAATCCTTTATGAGAATTGTCGTGCTCCAGAATCGTCTCGTCCTTGACGTCATACTGGCCGATAGGGGCGGGGCATGTAGAGTCATCGGATCTAGTTGCTGCATTTTCATTCCAAATAACGCGCCGTCTGTTTATTCAGCTATAACCAGACTTCATAAAATTGCCCATCTGTTACACCAAAATCCAGGCACCTGGACATGGTCCGGTTGGTTCTGGAATATAGTTTCCGCCTGGGGATGGAAAGTCTTGTCCTTTCTAGGTATTGCAGTAGCGATCATATTCAGCTGCTGCCTCTGTATACAATGTGGCCCTGCGATTTGCGGCATTTGTGCTACATCCTGTATTCCTAGTGTAATTCCTAGTCCCAAGTCCCGTTCTAAATCCCGTTCCAAGAAAATTCGAGACGAGCAAATGATACTGTATGAAATGATAGATGGTATCATGAATATTGATGTTTCCTGATGGAAACGTAGTGACAAGGAGGGAATGTGGAAAAGTAAATTATGCCATGTTCTGTGTCCCTACGCGTCCTCCATCATATGTTATGTGTGCATGATTAATATGCATATGTCATTCCCCATGTTCGATTAAAGACGCAATTATAGTTGTGTCCACCTCTAGTATGCCAGTTTCCAGTTCTCGTGAATACTACGAATATCAGGCCTATGTAAAGCTACGTTGCCACGTTTCTCAGTGTGCACGTTAATGCATTGTAAAGTCCCCGTTTCTAGGCCTCAAAAGGGCCCGGACACCAGATTCAGCTCCTGTCTCCTGAAGCCTCGCTGAGGAGCGATACAGCCCCCACCTGTGTTCCTGACCCTTCACTTACTTCCTGCCTTGCAGTGCCCGGTTCAACCTGGCTCTGCCTCTGAGTCTGCCAAGAGTATGTTATGATTCGAGTTATCAGTTCAGCCCTCCTTCTCTGCATTCCTAAAGCTACTGAATCGCATCAATAGTTTCCGTCATTGTCTAGCCTCTACGTCTCCATGTAAGAGAAATACTGCATTTAATGGTCATCTAATATTCTTCATCACGCACTACATGTAGAATAATGCATGCTCCAGTCTTAGAGTCTGTTCGCCTTTACCCCGATAACTTTTGGATTCCATCAACATGTTCTCTAAACATCAGATACTAGATACTGCTTAGGTACATGTCGCCCTGACTCTCCAGACTTCAGTCTCTGCTCCTAGCACAGAGTTCATAGCCCCCAGCTTCTCCTAGTAACACGTCATTGCCAGTTTGCGCGCACCATCAGGTTAGAGGTCCCGGCTCCTTAGGTAGCCCCCTCCATTGTTTCCGCCCCATTCATGACATATTCTGTTACGTTTGCATCACATGTCTATGTATACGCCCTGTTACACCTCTTTTCACCCTTATCTTTCGCGACTGCTACGCGTCACGCCTATTGCTCCACCCACTGCTACGCCTATTGCAATGTAATGCTATGTGTTTGCGTTATGTATATATGCTCATGTACTGTTATTAAATACCACGCTAGCCATTCCAGATCCTGACCCCGGCAGCGCTGCCAGGGCTTGCCATCCTATTCCTGTGCAGGTTGTCCTGTTCCTGTCCTTATGCTGTATTAAACCTGCAAAACTCCTACTACCTCGAATCTTGACTCTTATTTATTGAGCTATCTGTTATTCATTTATGCATTCAAAAAGAGAGGTATTATTTATTTATTTACCACAGAGGACTTCCAGACATTGAAACAGGAGGTGGCCGGGGAAGTCCGGGAGGTGAGGAGAGAGGTCGACTCGCTTGGAGAACGAGTTTCCGCCGTGGAAGAAGCTAACCAATCCCGGGACGAGGAGATTGCACACCTGCAGCAGGAAGTCTTGCCACTCAGAGACCAACAGATTGACCTCCAGGCCCACGCCGAGGATCTTGAGAACAGGTCCAGGCGCAACAACATCAGGGTCCGAGGCGTCCCATCCAAAGAAGAGGGGGAAGACGCAGCAGCCTACCTGAGGGACCTGTTTCGCGATATATTGGGCGAACCCGGAGACTTCCCAGTGAGAATTGACAGGGCACATAGAGTGGGTCCGCCACGCCGGGCCTCAGCACCACCCCCAGACATTCTGGCCTTCCTACTGGATTTTCCCCTGAAGGAACGGATCCTGCGCGAGGCACGGCGAAAGCAGCCGGTGAGCTTCCGGGGTCATCAAATAGCCTTGTTTCAGGACTTATCGACGATCACATTGCAGAAACGCAAGTCCTTCAAGTTCGCCACGGAATTTTTGCGGGAACACGACACGCAGTACTCATGGGGCCATCCCTTCAGGCTCATTTTCCGTTGGAACGGGACGCTGCATCAGCTTCGCTCCCTCCAAGAAACTTGCGGAGTGCTGGGTATCACCGCGGCGGATGACGACGCTCCAACGCCTCGCCGCCGTCGCAACTCTAGGGAGGGAAGGCAGACGGTTCGACTGCGACGATCCACGCTCCCGCCTCCACGACCGGATTCTCCCACGATCAGAGCTGAAATGGACAGCGCCATACGGGAGGTGTCCAGAGACACGTCGTCTGGTGATATGGCCTTGACGGCCTGAGCAGACTCCGGGGGGAGATCGTATTGGTTTCATCATCATTGCAGGTGCGAGGGTTCTGGGGGAGAGGGGGGGCTCTGGGAGGGCATAGGTGGTGGCTGGACGTCCACTCGAATACTTCTCCACGGACTTGTCCGTTAGGGACCAGACTGGAACAATGGAGTTCTTTGAACGGTTGGGGTCGGGGTTGCGGGGGGAGAGGGGGGCTGAGGGTAGGCCACTGAACAGGGGGAGGGGAACCGGGGAGTTGGGCAGTTCAGGGGATGTTTGGAGGGTAGGGTTGGGGGGGATGCGGGGTTTCTGCTGTGCTGTATTGTTTTGCTGCTGCGATTGCTTTGCCCTCACGCCACTTTCTCAGAGCTGGTTGAGGAATGTTCGGGAGGGGATTCGGGGTTCGTGCTGTGCTGTCATTTTTTGCTGTTGCTCTTGCCTTGTCCTCAGTCTGCAGGTACAGAGTTCAGAGTGTCGTGCTAGCTGGTTATTGCATTTGTTACGACCCACATTGTCGACTCGCACTGATTTCACTATTGATTCAGGTTCACTCAGCGCCACTCTCGCGATGACCGTTCATGACCCTTAAGATTGTTACCCTTAATGTGAAGGGGTTGAATAACCCGGTTAAGCGTAGAGCAATGTTGTCCCTCCTCGAAAACACCCAGGCGGACATCTGCTTCTTACAAGAAACTCACCTCCTGGCCCGAGATTGTCTCAGGATGTGGTCTCCAAAATTCCCAGTGCAGCTATTTTCCTCAGGGGCTACCAAAACGGCAGGGGTTGCAATCTTGGTGTCTAGAAAGTTTAGAGGGGAGGTCCTGCACAAGGTTGCGGAGCAGAAGGGGAGGCTCCTGGCCTACAGGGTTAAGCTGGGGGGATTTCTGTTCACGGTGGGTTCGATCTATAGCACTAACGATCGCCAAGACCTGTTTCTACAATCGGCTCTGGAAGACGTCACGACTACCCCGGACAGACACATAATCATTGGAGGGGACTTGAATATGGTCTTTAACTCATCCTTAGATAGATCTGCACAGCGACGCCCACACACCGGGGAATTCTCACAGCTGAGTAGATCCCACTTAGGGGATCTTGATATGCATGATTTGTGGGGACGCCTACACCCCACCACACAGGCCTATTCCTACTACTCCCACACGCACAAGACATACGCGAGACTAGATTATCTCCTGGTTACGGGACCGGTTGCTGAATTGGCGACGGCTTCCGATATAGGGGTCCTTACGTTGTCTGATCACGCTCCGGTGTCGGGCTCTTTCCAACTGCCGCCGGTGTCTCCCTCACGAGGGGTCTGGCGTCTTCGGGATACCCTGTTACATAAACAGACGGTGGTAAACCAGATACGCGCTGCGATTACTGAGTATCGGGAACACAATGAGAATGGGGATACCACCCGGGCAACGCAGTGGGCTGCCCTGAAAGCGGTGCTCCGGGGTGAGTTTATCGCCATCTCCTCCGCGGAGAATAGGGAACGACAACAGAAAAGGGACGAACTTACGAATGCAGTGCGGGAGCTAGAACAGATGCATCAGAGGACGGGGGCCCCCAGAGTCTGGAGGCGACTCAAAGCAGCCCGGAAGCTTCTTTCCGCGCTGGACATGGACAGGGCGGAGTACGCAGTGTTGCGCCTGAAGCACGCGTATTACACTGGCGGTGACAGATGCGGCCGACTACTCGCGAACAAACTTCGGGTGAAACACCAGCACCAGCGGATTAAAGAACTGTCCACATCTGGTGGGACACGGGCTGCGGAGGACCACCAAATTGCAGACGGGTTCTGTCGCTATTACGCCGACCTATACGCGGGTGAGCCCCCCTCGACCTTGGCCAAGGCTGATTACCTCGCGTCGATCAACCTCCCCGTCCTCACCCCGGAACAGGCGGAACACCTGGAGCGGGACATTCAACCGGAGGAGGAGATTGCGGCTATCTCCCGACTCAAGCATGGGAAAGCCCCGGGTCCCGACGGTTACACCCCACTTTTTTACAAAACATTCTGTCAGGAGCTGACGCCACTGTTGACGCGGCTCTTTAACTCCTTTGCTGAGCCGCAGGCTATCCCTCCGGATTTGCTGCGGGCAACAGTATCGGTCATCCCCAAACCGGGGAAGGACCGGACTGAATGCGCCTCCTACCGGCCGATCTCGCTACTAAATGTGGACCTCAAGCTCTACACGGGGATCCTAGCGGCACGTTTGGCGCCACATTTGCCGGGGCTAATGGACCCGGATCAGGCCGGGTTTGTCCAGGGCCGACAAACGGTAGACAACACTAAGAGGGTGGTCCACATCATAGAGAAGGCCTCCCGTATTCCCGGGGAACGCATGCTGCTTTCGGTCGACGCGGAGAAAGCGTTCGATCGGGTGCATTGGCCTTACCTTGAGAAGGTGCTCTGGGTATAGGTGAGAAGTTCCGCACCTTCATATTTAACTGTTACAGATCCCCTGCCGCGATGGTGCGGGTGAATGGGTGCAGCTCCGGCCAATTCGTGATAGAGAGGGGAACCAGACAGGGGTGCCCACTGTCCCCGCTACTCTTCGCTCTTTACATGGAGCCCTTTGCCCAAAGGATTCGCCGAAACTCGGAGGTGACTGGCGTCCGGATGGGGGGATACATTCACACCATTAGTTTGTATGCGGATGATGTGATCTTAATGCTTGAAGGTCCGAGGGAGGCGCTCCCCGCTTGCATCGCCGAGATGGAGGGTTTCAAAATGAATATGAGAAAGTCCGCGGCCCTTGACATCTCGCTCACCACTGCAACGAGACTAGAGTTGCAGGGACGATTCCCCATGCGTTGGTCTAAAGATCTGGTCCCATACATGGGCGTACTACTGGCTCCCTCTTTGCCTGCCATGGTGGCTGCTAATTATGCAGCCTTGGGCAAAAAAATGAAGGAGGAACTATCCCGTTGAAGCAAGGGCACGTTATCATTGCTGGGGCGGATCGCTGCGGTGAAGATGACTCTCTTGCCGCAGGCGCTGTATCTGTTCCGGGCCCTGCCGCTCCAGCCACCGAAGGGATGGATACGACGGGCTCAGACCGATATCGCACGCTTTGTTTGGCAGGGCCGCAAACCCAGACTCAGGAGAGCCTTGTCCACGCTGGCACCTGAGTCCGGTGGACTTGGCATTCCGGATCTACACAAGTACTTTCAGGCGGCGCAGTTGCGGTATCTGGTGGAGTGGAGCAAATGGGAATCTGACAGACATTTGCTGTTTCAGGACCAGGCAGTGGCGGGCAGGACCCTACAGGAGATACCCTTCATGCGCAGATCTCATCGCCCCCCCAATCTCTATGCGTCCTTTGTCACACAGGTTCCGCTCCGTGTGTGGGACGCTGTAAATGTTACGCATGAGCTCACCACCTTCCCGTCACCGCTTACACCACTGATTGGGAACCCCGACTTTCAACCCGGGATGGAACCTGGCGCAATCACGCTCTGGCAGGCAGCCAGGTGCTGCGCTTTGTTTCACATATACGGTCCGGAGGGTGCCGTGTCGTTCGAAGACCTCCGCCGGGACTACCATCTGCCCGAGACCGAGCGTATGCGGTATCTGCAGGTACGCCATTGGGCGCTTCAGCCGCAAGTGCCGGACCTGGCCGATCGGAAACTCACCCCATACGAGATGCGGCTGGCGACGCGCTCCTCGGACGCCAAGCTCATCTCAGACCTATACCGACTCTTACAACCCCCCCCTTACCACATCCATAACCCCGGAAGGGTTCGCTGGGAGCGGGAGCTGGGGAGGGAACTGAGTCACAAAGATTGGGACGACATCTCCTACCGGGCGCGTCATTCCGCATACCACACTGGGCTCACTGAAACCTTCACTAAGAATCCACATACTGGTACTACACGCCTCAGAGGTTGCATGAAATGAACCATAACATCCCGAGCACCTGTTGGCGCGAATGTGGACAGACTGGCACGCTTACACACATTTTGTGGGATTGTCCGTTACTGAATCCTTATTGGAAGGAGATCTTAGACGAGATAGATCAGTGCTTTAACATTGAATTACCTCGCTTCCCAGCCTATGTCCTGCTAGGATTACCTAATGGCTTGATGTATCCTCTACGATCCAGGAGGGGCAGACAGATAGCGATCGCTTTAGGCTCGGCGATCCAGAACATACTCATATATTGGCGTACCACCACCCTTCCTACCTCCATAGGCTGGCTGCACAGGTTATGGCACGTTCTGGGAATGGAGAAGCTGTCCCTCACGGTGGCTGGCGAGGTGGACAGATTTGAGGACCTGTGGCAGCCTTTCCATACCTTACTACAGTCGGAATTCAAAGAAATTACTTGTCCCCTATATCTTAGGCTAATGCGACTGACATCCCCGATTGCCTAGTTGACATGGCGGGAGGACGTGAAGGGAAAGGTGGATCCTTCGCGGTGGTAATGGAGATGTAGGACATTCGCTCAGCACAGGGGGAGGGGGGGAGGAGGGGGGGGTTGGTGGGGGGGCAGGGAGGGGGGAGTTGAGGGGGGGTTGTTGGTTCTGGAATTTGTCGTCACGGCACTCACAACTAGACTGAGGCTCTACAAATGCTCAGATAGTAATGTATGGAATTTTCAAGGCGCTTTTGGAGCAGGGATTTTGCATTACGTTACTACGACGACTGTATTCATTGTATGTATTGTTTTTCCTTGTTCCTTAACATGCAATAAAATGCTTTAAACCTAAATCAGCTAATCTAGTTTGATGCTTATAATGACTTCGTCGACAACACACACAAGTAAAATTCGGCCTTTCATTTGATTTCACCTTAAACCTGGTAATTTCCTGCTCAAACTTTTCTGTACTTGAAATCTGTACATTGTCTTCCACATTACCTTGAATGGCTGTGTCAATTTCTACACTATCCTCTTTTTCACCAAAATAACAAATCTCAATTTCTTCACAAATCTTCTTCACATCTAATTCAGTTCCATGCAAAAGAGAACTGTTTAATTGTTTAAGCTTAAGTGCTGGACTTTTTGCATAATACAACATTCTCACTAATTTCCTCATTTTGGTATGATGCACTGCTAACATCCTAAAATGATGAAAAACACTCTGACAGACTTTTCTAGAAAGACAAGCCAGTGAATGCCCTTGCAAACCTGTGTTTTCTCTCACTCTGCAAGGATCTAAGGCTTGCAACAACTTCACTTTCTGCTTTAGACTTTTCTTACTATATGTACGTAAGAAATTACAAAACAAATCAATTGATTCCTGTCGCACACTACAAATACGACTACACTTCCAAGTGTACACTGGACCCTTAGTACGTCTCCCTAAAACTTCATCAGTTAACACCTCTTCTGGTTCTCTAGGCACAAGTTTCTCTTTTTCAATCGGACAACCGTCTTTCACTTCATACGCTCGACCACTGGTGTCAACTGCATGCACTAAATCATTCTCCTGGAAGTAACTCTCCTCATTAAAAAATGGCTCACAACTTGAACTGTGCATCCATTCTCCAGAAAAAACTTTACAAAAATTAGTCCGATTAATTACTCTTTTCCATCTACTGTTTGATTTGAAAACATCAATTGTCTTGTTAAGTGTCCTGATTCTATTGATTATTAAAATAAATAATTTTTTCTTAACTTCAAAAGCCTGATCAACAATCTTCTCTACACTTTTCTTTTTCTTATAAAAAGCAGCTCTCTGTTTACCTTTCCTAATGTTTTTTAACAAATTTAAAACCACCCTATTGCGAAACATTCGTTTACGAATGTCTCTAAACTGATTCTGCCTTCTATTCCTATACATATTATTCTCTCCTGCTCCAGTTCCAGGATTCTTTGAGGTTCTCTCCTTCCTTTTCAAATTTACTCTCTCATTCTCTTTTTCTACATGCTGTCCAACAGTATTTTTTGAAGTAAATATGTTCCGTATAAAAGACTTAGTTCTCTTACCAGGAGCTTGGTTCCTGTTTTTTGAAGTATTTGTTGTGGAAGAGTGCTGTAATTCCGTTGCTGTTTTTGTTTTTTGACGGTTATGTTGTTTTCTTGTCCTTTCCCTTGAGGGCATCTTTGCTTACTCTTGAAATCTTGATTTCAATCTGTGTTAAAAAAAAATAGCACATTATAGACCACTATTACCAAACAACAAAGCAATGACCAAAAGCAAACGATCTATTTAGGGTTACAGATCAGGTGAGGATTCTCCAGGGATGCACAAAAGGTGAGGCCTGTATTGAAGAGTATAGTGGAAGACAGCTCTGTCCACAGGTACAAAGAAGATGAGACCTGTGTCTAAGAGTCCAGTAGGGGATAGACTTCATAAAGTCTAGTCCACTGCACTCTTATACACAGCCTTCATCACCTATGCTTCCCGGGAAAGGCCTCTCTCCCACTACAGTCTTGATCATAAACCTCACCTCCTCTGTCCCTCTGCACATGCCTCACCTCATCTGCACAATCTACTTCCTAATCTGAGGTAACACAGGTGACATCATTGTGAAAGGCTCAAATTTATGTCTTTAAGCATGCAAACACTCCTTATTCCTTCTCAAAAATGTAAAACCCATTCATTTTCTCCAAAATCGTTTTTGACATCACATTTAAGAAACACAGCACAGGTCCTATGTACAAGCATTCCATGTCACTACTGAAACTTCACAATTTTACAAAATACAATTCCTCTATGCAAAGAAACTCAGGGGCATATTATCAAGGGGGTTTATCTCTGCATTTTTGGCTTTAAAAGCCAAGAAAGCGGAGATAAAATTATCTCCCTATTACCTAGCTGTCGCTAACACCAGTTAGCAACAGCTAGTAGGAGATAGCGACCATCTTGGGCCCCACTTTGCATGTCAGAGATATTTATCACTAATGACATGCAAAGTGGCCGTGCCAAGATGTTAGCGACTGGAAACAGTCGCTAACATCGCTATCTCCTATTACCAACTTTTGGAGATATTCGCGGTAAGCGCGAATATCTCCAAAAGCTAACACCTGCCCTGAGCAGTTCTTAGCCATGTTATCCAATGGGAGGTGGATAACATGGCTAAGAGCATTAGCTCGGTAATGCATGAATATCGCTGACTTTTCAGCGATATTCATGCATTGCGGCCGTTTTTTATTGCATTTGCGATAAACCTTGGTAATACCAAGGTTTATCTGCGATAAAAATCGCCGCAGCGCAGCGGTAAAATTTTGTCTCTAACCAAGCAATAGCGATAATTATCGCTATTGCTTGGTAATATGCCCCTCAATGTGCTTCCTACACTGAGTTAACACAGGTAAGACTGTCCAGGGGAGCACAAAAGGTGAGGCTTGTGTCCAAGAGTGCAGTGGACAGGACTAAACTGGAGTAGTGTGCAAAAAAAAATAACCTCATTTATGAGGCCCTGCGTCAGTTTTGCACTGCTGATGCGTCACTTTTTGTGACGCAACGGCGGCATAAAACATGTACCTTTTTGCGCCATATTTAAAAAGTGACGCATGTAGGTAGATGCGTCACTTTTTAAACCTCTGCGCCACATTATACTCAAAAATGTAAAAGCCATTCATTTTCCCCAAAATCGTTTTTGACATCACATTTAGGAAACACAGCACAGGTCTTATGTACAAGCATTCCATGTCATCACGGAAACCTCACTATTTTTCAAAATACAATTACTCTATGCAAACAAACTCAATATGCTTCCTACAGTTTTGCACTGCTGATGCATCACTTTTTGTGACGCATCGGCGGCATAAAACATGTACCTTTTTGCGTCATATTTAAAAAGTGACGCATGTAGGTAGATGCGTCACTTTTTAAACCTCTGCGCCACATTATACTCAAAAATGTAAAAGCCATTCATTTTCCCCAAAATCGTTTTTGACATCACATTTAGGAAACACAGCATAGGTCCTATGTACAAGCATTCCATGTCATTACTGAAACCTCACTATTTTACAAAATACAATTCCTCTATGCAAACAAACTCAATATGCTTCCTACACTGAGTTAACACAGGTAATATCATTGTAAAGAGTCAAATTGACGCCTGTGTCTAAGAGTGCAGTCGGGGATAGGCTTCATGAAGCCTAGTCCGCTGCACTCTTAGACACAAGCCTCACCACCTACGCTCCCCAGGAAAGCCCTCTCTCCCACTACAGTCTTGAACAAAGGCCTCACCTCCTCTGTACCTCTGGACATGCCTCACCTCATCTGCACAATCTACTTCCTAATCTGAGGTAACACAGGTAACATCATTGTGAAAGGGGCAAATGTATGTCTTTAAGCATGCAAACACTCTTTATTCCTTCTCAAAAATGTAAAACCCATTCATTTTCTCCAAAATCGTTTTTAATATCACATTTAAGAAACACAGCACAGGTCCTATGTACAAGCATTCCATGTCACTACTGAAACTTCACAATTTTACAAAATACAATTTGTCTATGCAAAGAAACTCAATGTGCTTCCTACACTGAGTTAACACAGGTAAGACTGTCCAGGGGAGCACAAAAGGTGAGGCTTGTGTCCAAGAGTTCAGTGGACAGGACTAAACTGGAGTAGTGTGCAAAAAAAAAACAACCTCATTTATGAGGCCCTGCATCAGTTTTGCACTGCTGATGCGTCACTTTTTGTGACGCATCGGCGGCATAAAACATGTTCCTTTTTGCACCATATTTAAAAAGTGACGCATGTAGGTAGATGCGTCACTTTTTAAACCTCTGCGCCACATTATACTCAAAAATGTAAAAGCCATTCATTTTCCCCAAAATCGTTTTTGACATCACATTTAGGAAACACAGCACAGGTCCTATGTACAAGCATTCCATGTCATTACTGAAACCTCACTATTTTACAAAATACAATTCCTCTATGCAAACAAACTCAATATGCTTCCTACACTGAGTTAACACAGGTAACATCATTGTAAAGAGTCAAATTGACGCCTGTGTCTAAGAGTGCAGTCGGGGATAGGCTTCATGAAGCCTAGTCCGCTGCACTCTTAGACACAAGCCTCACCACCTACGCTCCCAGGAAAGCCCTCTCTCCCACTACAGTCTTGAACAAAGGCCTCACCTCCTCTGTACCTCTGGACATGCCTCACCTCATCTGCACAATCTACTTCCTAATCTGAGGTAACACAGGTAACATCATTGTGAAAGGGGCAAATTTATGTCTTTAAGCATGCAAACACTCTTTATTCCTTCTCAAAAATGTAAAACCCATTCATTTTCTCCAAAATCGTTTTTAATATCACATTTAAGAAACACAGCACAGGTCCTATGTACAAGCATTCCATGTCACTACTGAAACTTCACAATTTTACAAAATACAATTTGTCTATGCAAAGAAACTCAATGTGCTTCCTACACTGAGTTAACACAGGTAAGACTGTCCAGGGGAGCACAAAAGGTGAGGCTTGTGTCCAAGAGTGCAGTGGACAGGACTAAACTTGAGTAGTGTGCAAAAAAAACCAACCTCATTTATGAGGCCCTGCATCAGTTTTGCACTGCTGATGCGTCACTTTTTGTGACGCATCGGCGGCATAAAACATGTACCTTTTTGCGCCATATTTAAAAAGTGACGCATGTAGGTAGATGCGTCACTTTTTAAACCTCTGCGCCACATTATACTAAAAAATGTAAAAGCCATTCATTTTCCCCAAAATCGTTTTTGACATCACATTTAGGAAACACAGCACAGGTCCTATGTACAAGCATTCCATGTCATTACTGAAACCTCACTATTTTACAAAATACAATTCCTCTATGCAAACAAACTCAATATGCTTCCTACACTGAGTTAACACAGGTAACATCATTGTAAAGAGTCAAATTTATTTCTTAAACATGCACAAATTATTTATTCCTTCTAAAAAATGTAAAAGCCATTCATTTTTCCCAAAATCGTTCTTGACATCACATTTAATAAACACAGCACAGGTCCTATGTACAAGCATTCCATGTCACTACTAAAACTTCACAATTTTACAAAATACAATTCCCCTATGCAGTAAAAACTTTTTACCAAGCATTATCAAAAAGCATGACACAAAGCAACATTAAAAAAACACAATTTGCTTCCAAATCTTCTCCATAGAGTATACAAATCTCTAAGTATATTAAATGAATCATAACTCACCTTTACAAATGCTCTAGGAGATTCACAACAGTGTCAGATACACACACCAATATTTCTTTAGCAGAGCAAAAGGTATGTTCTCCAGGCACTGCAACCATTAATAGCACAGAAAACCTCTGTTTCTACACACATATTGCTCATGGTAACCAATCAAAACTTTTCCCTCTGTATTTTCAAACCAACACCCTTCCCCCCTCAGCCCTTTCTACCTGTTACCATAGCAACTCCCTCCTCACTGAGCTCTCAGGTTTAAAAGTTTATTCTACAATGTTGCAAATCCCCTCAGCAAGGATGTTTGACCTGCGAATACACCAGCTTATCTGGTGCAATGTTTCTTTAAATGACTTTTTTTTAACCATTACTTCTTACACAGAACACAACCATGCACCCTAACTTTCAGTTTTCAACTTTCTCAATCTACCAATCATTGCTTGTGATTCAAGAGCACTGAAACTCCACAGGTTTATTTTTTGCAAACTCCTACTGTTGCAACTGCCATTTTATTCCTACACTTCATCTGACTGCACCAGAACCTCCTCTCACCATGTATTCTGTCTGGATTATTGGACATAGCTATATCCACTGGGCTCAAAGGTATGCAGCTACCAGAAATGTTCACAACCTTGACTTACCAAATGTGACCATTAAATGGATTGGCCAGAGAGGATTGAGATGTCACCAATTGATACCATTGGTGAAAACCTTTTTGCATTTGCCACACCCTAACCTCATAATTCTGCACTGTGGTGGAAATGACTTAGGCACTTTGACTGGGGTAGGTCTGGAAATGCTTTTAAAGGACACCTTTGAACAATTGATGGCACTTTTTCCTCAAACTGCCTTCACCAAATATAGAATCGCTTATCCTACATACCAATCCCTACCATTTTCCCAAATTTGGTGGAATTCCATTGAGACATTTAGCCTGTAGACCTCTCTAAATATCCTGAGGTAAATTACTTCACAAAAACACATCTGAAGTGTTAGAATTGACAACCAATTAAAATGTTACTTTCATTTTCAACTATTATTTCATGACATTTGATTGGTTATGTACCTGAATATATATAAAGAAAGAGAGGGAAACATAGCCATTTTGACTACTACTTCCTGAAGTACATTTGAAGAGCATTTTCACTGACAACTTCAACTGCTTTCTCAAAGGTAAGTTATTATTTTGAAAACTGAAGTATGTTGTGCACTTTAAGTTAATTGAGATAGACTTCTCTGTTATAGTTATGGATGGAGTTAGGCTTGTCTTGTATAATTATGAAATTACTTAGGCTTCATCACATACACTTTTTTATATTTCTACTACCAGTCTGATACCATACACTGCCCAAAGATAAATTCACTGTTAAAAAATCCAAACTACCTGTCTGAACTTAAACCCAACAGTGCCCTATCCCTACTGATATATTTATTTTTTTATGCAAATTACAGCACTAAAATGGAAGGAGAGCTAAACATTTCCTTTGAAATTGTTCTGGAGAGCAACAATGAAGAAATTATTGTACCCAATGATATCTTGGAATTCATGGATGAATCACGGGACTATGAACTACTTCAATGTGTAGAATCAGTAGATTTGCTGATTCAAAATGAGGACATTTCTGACAGTCAAATATTAGAAGTTCTGTTTAATTTGTAAAAATAATCTGAAAAATAAATGTATATTAAATAATTCTAAAATTGTTTGAGACTTTATTCATTTTTAGATGTAATTCTTAAACTAGTACCAAATTGATTATAATGTAAGTCAGACTTATAGTATACTGTACAACTTTTTTATGTTACATAGTAATTTTCCTCATACTTCCTTTCTCCCACTATGTTATCTCCAATGTGTATTTGACATCTCTTTTTCATCTCCTGCCTCCATGTTCTTTCTGCTTTCCTGACAGACTATAGTATAGATTCCATATACCACAATAACTTCTGTAACAACATGACTCTGCATTGGTACCTACATGTTGGTACTTAAGTCACCCACACAACACAACAATTCTATTCAGAGCTACCCTACCTCTAAGCACTTTAAATTATCATTTTACTGTTTCACTGAGTTTTCCCCATGTTTGTGGGGGCGGGGGAGGTATGTGTGGAGGATGGTGGGGTATGTCTGTGAGGTGTGTGTGTGTATGTGTCTGGGGGGTGAGGTGTATAGGTGTATGTAGGTGTATAGAGTATGTGGATGTGGGTGGGGGTGTGGGTGTGTAAGGTGTGTGTGTGCGGGTCTGGGTATGTGGGGTGTTTGAGTGTAGGTGGAAATGTGGGTGTGTGAGGTGTGTGTGGGGGGTGTGTGGGTGTGGGGGGTATGTGTGTAAGATATGTGTGTATGTGTGGGATGTATGGGTGTGTCTGTGAGGTGTGTGTATGTGTGGGGGGCGGAGGTGTGTCTGTGGGATGTGTGGGGTGTGTCTGTGAGGTATCTGTGTGTGCGTGTGTGTGTGTGTGTGTTGGGGGGGTGGTGAGGAGTGTGTATGAGTGTGGGTGTGTGGAATGTGTGGGTGTGGGTGTGGATGTGTAAGGTGTGGGGGTGTGGGGTGTTTAGGTGTGGGTGGAGGTGTGCATGTGTGAGGTGTGTGTGGGGAGTGTGTGGGTGTGAGTGTGTGGGGTTGTGTGCGTGTGGGTGTGTGTGGGACGTACTTGTAGGTACCTAAAACAGCCACAGAACCCAAAAGCTCTTTTGAACCCAAAAGCTCTTTTCAGAGCTACCCTACCTGTAATCACTCAAAATGATTATTTTACACTATTATTTTAACTATTTTTTCACCAAAGTACGCTCCCCGGTGCGCTCCCCGGTGCGCGTACCGGGCGCTCCCCCCGCGAAAACCGAAAAAAATAAAAAATGTTTTTTTACCCGAGTGACCCTTTTATGGCCCCCACATCAAACCTAGGCGGTCAGGGGGGGTCTACCCTGCCCCCTTTTGGTCATCTCCCCCTTTGTTTTTTGCCACCTCTTGTGTCTCAATCCTACCGAGACACAAGATGGCGACCGCTGCGGACTGTTTCGAATGTTTAAAGACACCCGAGAGCTTTCCGTGCGCAAGTCACGTGGGGCGCCCGGAGCGCTCCCCGGTGCGCGTACCAGGGCGCGGCCATAGATATATAAAAAATTTTGAACCTAAATTACTCAAAATCCTCTGGAGCACATATCTTGAGACATAGCAAAGGCACATCGGGCTACCAGTCCCTACAATTTTGCCAAGTTTGGTGAAAATCCATTCAGCCGTTCGAGCTAAAAGTGCGACAGACCGCCCTATGGAAATTAACAAGGGGAAAACACGTTTTGGGACCCCCCTTTTATCTCGGCCCCCGCTTGACGAATCCCCCCCAAACTTTCAGGGAAGGAGCGGAGAGCCGCGAGGCAAAGTTGCTGAAAAATTCAGGCAGATTCCTCAACCGGCGCCAAAGTTATTCCCAATAGAATGTTGCGATTTCCCTATGGAAATCAATCCTAACTATAACTACCTACTGGCGACCGCCAGTAGGTAATATATATATATTCACTGAAAAAAACATAGGTTTTAGGCCTTATATAGTTAGGAATTAGCATTTAAAAAACCTTTGAAATTCACTCAAAAAATTAGAAGTTTTAGGGGTGTTATAGTTAGCTGGACATTTCACTCATACAAAACCATTGAAATTGCTCCCTTATAGTTTATTTATTTATTTATTATGCAATTTGTATCGCGCAAACTAAACCTGAAGGTGTCAAGGCGCCTATCAAAAAGATCGAAATTGCAGAGCACCACTACAGGTATGCGCGTACAAAGAGTTGGGTCTTTAGGGCAGATCTAAAAGCTTGTAGAGTGGGAAGAGACCTTACTTCAAGAGGGAGAGCATTCCACCATTTAGGAGCCAGATTGGAGAAAGCTTTACCCCCCCATCTGGTCTTCCGAATACGAGGAACGGAAAGAAGAAGTCTGTTAGAGGAACGGAGATTCCTACCAGGATTATAATGGGACAGAATAGATCCAATGCCAGTGAGGCTAGTTTTAGCTAAGGCCTTGTAGACCATGCACAAGATCTTAAAAAAAATACGGTCCACAACGGGAAGCCAGTGAAGCTGCTTCCGGGCAGAGGTGGCAGAGGCACGTCGGGGTAGATCGAGAACAAATCTGGCTGCTGCATTCTGGACCACCTGCAAGCGCTGCAGCTGACTTTTATTCAGTCCAGCATACAGCGCATTGCAGTAGTCCAGACGAGAGCCCAGGAGCGCAACGGCAAGTTGCTTTCTTGCCTGCAAAGAAAGATAGTGCCTGATTTTCCTTAGTATATGGATAATACCCCAACAGGTCGTTGTACTAACTATATTTCGCGCACCCGCGATCCACTGCTGATGATGTCACATATTAGATCATTCATGACATGGTCAGTGACATCACTGATGACATCTCAAATGACATCACTGATGACATCACTGATGACATCATCCACGTGACAATCACATACACCTTTTCATACACTAGTAAAATCTTTCATCACTCTTTGTAAAATACAGAGTATCATATTTGAATCCATTGTCACAGCAATATAAGTATCTAAAAACCAACTCAGTGATTCATAGATGTATACACACATCTAATCACTTACCTGTAGATTCACTCATACATGCTGTTAATGAACAATAGAACACTATCAAAAACACCCCGAAAAATTATAGTTTTTTGAGTGAATTTCAAAGGTTTTTTTAAATGCTAATTCCTAACTATATAAGGCCTGAAACCTATGGTTTTTTCAGTGAATTTCAAAGGTTTTTTAAATGCTATTTCCTAACTATATAAGGCCTGAAACCTATGGTTTTTTCAGTGAATTTGCAAGGTTTTTTAAATGCTAATTCCTAACTATATAAGGCCTGAAACCTATGTTTTTTCAGTGAATTTGCAAGGCTAATTCCTAACTATATAAGGCCTGAAACCTATGGTTTTTCACTGAATTTCAAAGTTTTTTTTAATGCTAATTCCTAACTATATAAGGCCTGAAACTTATGTTTTTTTCATTTAATTTCGAAGGTTTTTTAAATGACAATTTTTAAATGTATTAATTGTTATTCTTTTATACTTATTTAGTACATTTTTGCAGGCAGGTGTTCAGAGGGCACGCCCCCTTTTTACAACACTCTGCAGCGCAACCCCTGGCGCGTTTGCAGAGGAGGGACTAATTCCCCTTGCATACTGGGGGTCCCTGGGGGGCAACTAGCCCACCAGGAGCCTCCAGTATAAGCCAGTGGGCTGCATTGCAGAGAGGGGGCTGCTTTGCTTTGCCCCGGAGGGTGGCGGTCCCCAGGGCAGTGTGGGGGGGATTGGGCACCCCCCACACTTCTTTATCACTATGCCCCCGCGATTTGGTCCCCCTGGGGGGTAAGTTTTAAATAAACATACCGGGTTTTTTTTATAAAACATTTTTTGCCTTGGGGGTCCTTGTGGGACTCCCTGAGGAGGCCTAGTGGGTCAGGGTGCTTCTACCCTCCCCCCTTTTTTTTGTACACGTTTGTTTTTCTGCTTTCTTGTGCCTCGGTCTACCTAGCACAAGATGAATGCCAACACTTTCTGGTTAGCAGTGTTGACAGCCAATGAGCATGCTGCTTTCCTGTGAAAGGCATGCTGATTGGCTGCCACTGTCTGTCAACACTCCAAACCAGGAAGTGTTGGCAGCCATCTTGTGCCTCGGTAGAACCAAGGCACAAGAAACCAGTGAAACAAAGGTGCAAAACACGCAAAGGGGGCAGGGTAGAAGCACCCTGACCCCCTAGGCCTGCTCAGGGGGTCCCACAAGGACCCCCCAGGCCCCCTTTCTGAAAAATTGCGGGGTGCGCGCACCCCGTGATTTAAAAAAATAATAATAATTGGGGGGGGCCTGAGGGGTCCTTGTGGGACCCCTTGAGCAGGCCTAGGGGGTCAGGGTACTTCTACCCTGCCCCCTTTTTGAGTTCTACATGTTTGTTTTTCTGCTTTCCTGTGCCTCAGTCTACCGAGGCACAAGATGGCTGCCAACAATTTCTGTTTTGGAGTGTTGACAGACAGTGGCAGCCAATCAGCATGCAGCTCATACTCGGGAAGGTACAGAGTACAGTAAGCTTACAGTGCTCCTACGGTGTCCCACCCATAGTTATATATATTTTTTAAAGTTGATTTTCTCAAAAACGACTGGAGGGATGTACACCATTTTACCAAAAGGGTGTACTCCGTACCAGGCGCTACCATTTTGCCAAGTTTGGTGTAATTCCGTTCAGCGGTTCGGGCTGTAGTCGTGTCTAAATGTCCTGTGGAAAATTGCATGGGGAAAACACGTTTTGCGACCCCTTTTTTTCGGCCCTCGCTTTACGAATCCCCCTGAAACTTTCAGGGAAGGAGCGGAGCGTAAAGGGCCAAAACTTTGGAAAATTACACGCAAATTCCCCAATCGACGCCAAAGTTATTCCAAATAGAATGTTGTGGATTTCCTATGGAAACTAGGTCCTAACTATATATACCTACTGGCTATCCCCAGTAGGTAATATATATACATATATATTACCTACTGGCGATAGCCAGTAGGTATATATAGTTAGGATTTTTTCTCTATGGGATTTCTGAAAATTCTATGTCTAATAACTTTGGCATTTGTGGACGGAATTGGCTGAAATTTTCAGGAAAATGGCACATTTTGTTTCTGAGCAGACCCTAAAAATTTGGGGGTGTTTCGTCAAGGGGGGGGCGAGAAAAAAGGGGGGTCCCAAAACGCGTTTTCCCATTCATTTTTCCATAGGGCGGTTGGACTCACTTTTAGCTCGAACGGCTCAATGGATTTACATGAAACTTGGCAAAATTGTAGATATGGTTTGCCCGACGTGCCTTTGCTATGTCTCAATATATGTGCTCCAGTGGATTTTGAGAAATTAACGTTTAAAAAAATATATATATCTGTAACAGCGCTCCGGTTAGCGCCCCGGTTCGCGTACCGGACGCGTCACGGAACTTCGCGAAGCGAAGCTGATTGGCTCTCCGGTGTCTGTCAACATTCTAAACAGTCCGGAGCGGCCGCCATCTTGTCTCTCGGTAGGATCGAGAGACAAGATGTGGTGAAAAACCAAGGGGGAAATGAAGGAAAAGGGGCAAGGTAGACCCCTCCGGACCCCCTAGGATTGATGAGGGGGTATTAAAGTGCCCCGCGGGGCAAAAAATAAAAAAACAATTTTTTTTTGCGATTTTTCGCCGTAGAGGCGCGTCCCGGTACGCGAACCGGGCAGCTCACCGGGCAGCTAACCGGGCAGCTAACCGGCAGCGTAACGGGAGTCTGAGAGAAGCTGATTGGCTGTCAACATTGTAAACAGTCCGGAGCGGCCGCCATCTTGTCTCTCTGTAGGTTCGAGAGACAAGATGTGGGGAAAAACGAAGGGGGAAATGAAGGAAAGGGGGCAAGGTAAACCCCTCCTGACCCCCTAGGATTGATGAGGGGGATATTAAAGTCCCCCGCGGGGCAAAAAGTAAAAAAAAAAATGTTCGCGATTTTTCGCGGTAGAGGCGCTTCCCGGTACGCGAACCGGGCTGCTAACCGGCAGCGTAAAGGGAGTCCGCCATCTTGTGTTTTTGGAGCGTCCGGTTCGCGTACCGGGTAGCGTCCCGGTAAGCGTAACAAGAGAAACAGTAAAAAAAAAATTAAGGGAATAGATTTCCAGCAAACTTGGCAAAATTGTAGGGACTGTTTGTTTGATGTGCCTTTGCAAGGCCTCAAGATATGTGCACGTGTGGATTTTGTCTAATTAAGGTTAAAAAAAATATATATCTGTAAGCGTGCTCCGGCGCGCTTACGTTACAGGTTTTGTTTGCGCTGCAGAGCCGATACGTCACGGTTATGCGACGCGTCATGAGGCGTCTCACGTGGCTACGTGATACGTCACGTAATAAAGAATATATTTTACAGCTATAGATATTAGCTTTTAAAAAACCAATGAAATTCACTGAAAAAACCATAGGTTATAGAACTTATATAGTTAGGAATTTGCATTTACAAACCCTTGAAAATTCACTGAAAAAACCATAGGTTAGAGACCATATATAGTTAGCTGGACATTTTATTGACATAAAACCAATGAAATTCCATATATAGTTAGTTGCACTAACTATATATTGCGCACTCGCAATCCACTGCTGATGATGTCACATATTACATCATTCATAACATGGTCAGTGACATCACTGATGACATCACTGATGACATCTCAAATTACATCACTGATGACATCACTGATGACATCTCAAATGACATCACTGATGACATCATGACACACCAATACCAGTTACTACATATGCACTTACTGATTCCTACGTCTACACACACATTCACTCATTCACCCATACAATCACTCATACATACAGTCACTCATTATTACAACACTATCATATGCACTCATACACCTATGCAGACACTCACACACTGCCACTCATCCATGGAGTTACTCACACACCTAGTCAGTCCTGTAAAGAATCAATCACACTTCGATTTCCTCATCTATACAGTTAAACACAGAACACCATACTTTTTCACACATATACTAACACATACTTACTCTCTTATGCAATCACTGATACAAGTACACATTGATATGCACAGAGTCACACACCTCCCAGCCAGCCACACACACACTCAGTCTTCCATACATCCACTCATTCTTCAATATGTAAAACATATTTAAACTTTACAAAAACACACAGACACTATCTCAAATGACATCACTGATGACATCATGACACACCAATACCAGTTACTACATACGCACTCACTGATTCCTACTTCTACACACACATTCACTCATTCACCCATACAATCACTCATACATGCAGTCACTCATTATTACAACACTATCATATGCACTCATACACCTATGCAGACACTCACCCACTGCCACTCATCCATGGAGTTACTCACACACCTAGTCAGTCCTGTAAAGAATCAATCACACTTCGATTTCCTCATCTATACAGTTAAACACAGAACACCATACTTTTTCACACATATACTAACACATACTTACTCTCTTATACAATCACTGATACAAGTACACATTGATATGCACAGTCACACACCTCCCAGCCAGCCACACACACACTCAGTCTTCCATACATCCACTCATTCTTCAATATGTAAAACATATTTAAACTTTACAAAAACACACAGACACTAGATGATGTCATCAGTGATGTCATTTGAGATGTCATCAGTGATGTCATCAGTGATGTCACTGACCATGTCATGAATGATGTAATATGTGACATCATCAGCAGTGGATTGCGGATGGGCGATATATAGTTAGTGCAACTAACTATATATGGAATTTCATTGGTTTTATGTCAATAAAATGTCCAGCTAACTATATATGGTCTCTAACCTATAGTTTTTTGAGTGAATTTCAATGGTTTTTTAAATGCTAATACCTAACTATATATGACCTGAAACCTATGGTTTTTTCAGTGAATATATATATATATATATATATATATATATATATATATATATATATATATATATATATATATATATATATATATATATATATATATATATTCACTGAAAAAAACAAAGGTTTCAGGTCATATATAGTTAGGTATTAGCATTTAAAAAACCATTGAAATTCACTCAAAAAACTATAAGTTTTAGTGGTGTTATAGTTAGCTGGACATTTTACTCATACAAAACCATTGAAATTGCTCCTATATAGTTAGTTGGACTAACTATATTTCGCGCACCCGCAATCCACTGCTGATGATGTCACATATTACATCATTCATGACATGGTCAGTGACATCACTGATGACATCACTGATGACATCTCAAATGACATCACTGATGACATCATCCAGTGACTGTGTGTTTCTGTAAAGTTTAAATATGTTTTACATATTGAAGAATGAGTAGATGTATAAGTGTCTGGATGAAGGATTTAGTAGGTGCATGACTGACTGTATGAGTGAGTGAGTGATTAAGTGTGTCTTACTGAATGCATGGGTTAGTGACTAAACTGTCTGAATGTGTGCATCAGTATGTCTGCTGTTGTGTAAGATGCTGTATGTGTTGATCATTCAGTAGCTATATGAGTGGCTATATGGGTCATTGATTGGTTGCCCAAGTATTTGTATATGAGACTGTGTCTGTGTGTGGGTGACTGGGAGGTGTGGAAACAGCTGTATGGGCGGTTTACTGTGTGCATTGGTGTGTTGGTGAGTGAATGTATATCTCAGTGCTACATGTCCAAGTAAGTACATATGTAAAACACAGTGCATGTGAGAGTTGGTGTATATAAATGCCTGTACATGAGAGCCAGTGATTATGCAAGTGGCTGTATGGATCAATGTGTACTTGTATCAGTGATTGTTTAAGAGAGTAAGTATGTGTTAGTATATGTTTGAATAAGTAAGGTGTTGTGTGTATAACTGTATAGATGAGGAAATGGGAGTGTGATTGATTCTTTGCATGACTGACTAGGTATGTGAGAAACTCCATGGATGAGAGAAAGTGTGTGAGTGTCTCTATAGGTGTATAAGTGCATATGATAGTATTGTATTGATGAGTGACTGTATGTATGAGTGATTGTATGGGTGAATGAGTGGATGTGTGTGTAGACCTAGGTTATATTAAGGTTATATTAGAGTGTGAGGAGGTGCATCGTATTATCACATGAATGATATCATCAGTGATATGATCAGTGATGTCAAATGAGATGTCATCAGTGATGTCATCAGTGATGTCATTTGAGTGATGTCATTTGAGATGTCATCAGTGATGTCATCGGTGATGTCACTGACCATATCATGAATGATGTAATATGTGACATCATCAGCAGTGGATTGCGGGTGCGCAAAATATAGTTAGTCCAACTAACTATATAGGAGCAATTTCAATGGTTTTGTATGAGTAAAATGTCCAGCTAACTATAACACCACTAAAACTTATAGTTTTTTGAGTGAATTTCAATGGTTTTTTAAATGCTAATACCTAACTATATATGACCTGAAACCTATGGTTTTTTCAGTGAATTTCCAAGGTTTTTTAAATGCTAATACCTAACTATATATGACCTGAAACCTATGGTTTTTTCAGTGAATTTGCAAGGTTTTTTAAATGCTAATTCCTAACTATATATGGCCTGAAACCTATGGTTTTTTTTAGTGAATTTCAAAGGTTTTTTAAATGCTAATTCTATTAGCGGATAACGTTTAAATATATTAATATCCTAGTGGGACCACCTGAGCAGCCCTAAGGGGTCAGGGTGTTTCTTTTTGTGTTCTACACGTTTGTTTTTCTGCTTTCTTGTGCCTAATTCCTAACTATATATGGCCTGAAACCTATGTTTTTTTTCAGTGAATGTGCAAGGTTTTTTAAATGCTAATTCCTAACTATATAAGGCCTGAAACCTATGTTTTTTTCAGTGAATTTGCAAGGTTTTTTAAATGCTAATTCCTAACTATATAAGGCCTGAAACCTATGGTTTTTTCAGTGAATTTCAAAGGTTTTTTAAATGCTAATTCCTAAGTATATATGGCCTGAAACCTATGATTTTTTCAGTGAATTCCAAAGGTTTTTTAAATGCTAATTCTATTAGCGGATAACATTTAAATATATTAATATCCTAGTGGGACCACCTGAGCACCCTAAGGGGTCAGGGTGTTTCTACCCTGCCCCCTTTTTGTGTTCTACACGTTTGTTTTTCTGCTTTTTTGTGCCTCAGTCTATTAAGACCCAAGATGGATGCCAACACTTCCTGGTTAGAAGTGTTGACAGCCAATGACCATGCAGCTTTCTCGGGAAGGCATGCTGATTGGCTGCCACTGTCTGTCAACACTCGAAACCAGGAAGTGTTGGCAGCCATCTTGTGCCTTGTTAGAACCAAGGCACTAGAAAGCAGTGAAACAAAGGTGTGAAACTCGCAGAGGGGCCAGAGTAGAATCACCCCGACCCCCTAGGCCTGCTCAGGGGGTCCCACAAAGACCCCAAAGGCAAAAAAAAAAAAATGTCGGAGGTCCTTGTGGGACCCCCTGAGCAGGTCTAGAGGGTTGGGGTGCTTCTACCCTGCCCCTTTTTTGAGTTCTACACGTTTGTTTTTCTGCTTTCCTGTGCCTCAGTCTACCGAGGCACAAGATGGCTGCCAACAGTTTCTGTTTTGGAGTGTTGACAGACATTGGCAGCCAATCAGAATGCATCTCGAGCTCAAAAGGTAAGCTTACAGTAAGCTTACAGTAAGCTTACACGTAAGCTGCTATAGATATATAAAAAATTTTGAACCTAAATTACTCAAAATCCACTGGAGCACATATCTTGAGACATAGCAAAGGCTCATCGGGCTACCAGTCCCTACAATTTTGCCAAGTTTGGTGAAAATCCATTCAGCCGTTCGAGCTAAAAGTGCGACCGACCGCCCTATGGAAATGAACATGGGGAAAACACGTTTTGGGACCCCCCTTTTATCTCGGCCCCCGCTTGACGGATCCCCCCCAAACTTCCAGGGAAGGACCGGAGCGCCGCGAGGCAAAGTTGCTGAAAAATTCAGGCAGATTCCTCAACCGGCGCCAAAGTTATTCCCAATAGAATGTTGCAATTTCCCTATGGAAATGAATCCTAACTATATATACCTACTGGCTATCGCCAGTAGGTAATATATTACCTACTGGGGATAGCCAGTAGGTATATATAGTTAGGATTGTTTTCCATAGGGAAATCGCAACATTCTATTGGGAATAACTTTAGCGCCGGTTGAGGAATCTTCCTGAAATTTTCCTTAACTTTGCCTCGCTGCGCTCCGGTCCTTCCCTGAAAGTTTGGGGGGATTCGTCAAGCGGGGGCCGAGATAAAAGGGGGGTCCCAAAACGTGTTTTCCCCATGTTAATTTCCATAGGGCGGTTGGACTCACTTTTAGCCCGAACGGCTGAATTGTTTTCCACCAAACTTGGAAAAATTGTAGGGACTGGTAGCCCGATGTGCCTTTGCTATGTCTCAAGATATGTGCTCCAGAGGTTTTTACGAAAATTAACTTTGAAAAAATATATATTGGGCTACATTGGGCTATATATATGTTAGAGCCCAAATGTAGCCCAATGTAGCCCACTGTAGCCCAAAGATGGCCACCAGAGACCAAAAAAAACAAATGTAGCCCAAATATCAGCCAGATGTAGCCCAACTATAGCCCAATCACAGAATGTCCCAGAGTGTTCCAAAGAACAACTAGAGCGCTAACAGTCTTACTTATGACAAAAGTATGGCACACCTGAAGTCATCTTGATTGGAATAAAGTGTTAACACTTAAAACATTTAATTTGCAAAGGAACAAAATGAGGGGGTTCATTTTGCCATAGAAATTATGATTAGTGCTGAAGAAAGAAAAATTAGGGCACATTTTGAGTGACTTCTCAAATCCTCTTATATTTCATTAAAATAATTCTGATATGCAGTCTCCCAAGATGGCCACCAGAGACAAAAAAGCCTGTGCTTAAAAACTCTGTTAGCAAAGCAGGCATTTGAGATTTAAAAAACGTTTTCATATATAAAAATGTTATCCGCTAATAGAATTAGCATTTAAAAAACCTTGCGAGTTCAATGAAAAAACCATAGGTTTCAGGCCTTACATAGTTAGGAATTAGCATTTAAAAAACCTTGAGAATTCACTGAAAAAACCATAGGTTTCAGCCCTTATATAGTTAGGAATTAGCATTTAAAAAAACCTTTGAAATTCACTGAAAAAAACATAGGTTTCAGGCCTTATATAGTTAGGAATTAGCATTTAGAAAACCTTGGAAATTCACTGAAAAACCATAGGTTTCAGGCCTTATGTAGTTAGGAATCAGCATTTAAAAAACCTTGCAAATTCACTGAAAAAACCATAGGTTTCAGGCCTTATATTGTTAGGAATTAGCATTTAAAAAACCTTTGAAATTCACTGAAAAAACCATAGGTTTCAGGAGTTATATAGTTAGGAATTAGCTTTTAAAAAACCTTTGAAATTCACTCAAAAAACTATAAGTTTTAGTGGTGTTATAGTTAGCTGGACATTTTACTCATACAAAACCATTGAAATTGCTCCTATATAGTTAGTTGTACTAATGATATTTCGCGCACCCGCAATCCACTGCTGATGATGTCACATATTAGATCATTCATGACATGATCAGTGACATCACTGATGACATCTCAAATGACATCACTGATGACATCATCCACGTGACAATCACATACACCTTTTTATACACTATTACAATTTTTCATCACTCTTTGTAAAATACAGAGTATCATATTTAAATCCATTGTCACAGCAATACAAGTATCTAAAAATCCACTCAGGGATTCATAGATGTATACACACATCTAATCACTTACCTATGGATTCACTCATACATGCTGTCAATGAACAATAGAACACTATCAAAAATACTTATACATCTATATCGACATTAAACAACAGCACGCATCCTATTCACATATGAAGTCATCCTACTCACTTATGCAAACAATGGATCATACTTACATATTTACTTAGCAAAACACGTATACAAACACCACTTCTTCTATTCATTTAGATAGTAAGTCATACTTAGTGAATTATAAAATCATTATTACAAGTATACAGTTATCCATACAGTCACTCACACAATCATTGTGTCTTATGTATACTTATTTATATACAACAACTGACACATACACTGCCTTTTATTTTTCTAGTTTGTTGGACCTGTACCATTGAGAAATATATTTGCTCATCACCACACCCATAAAGATATTCACTCACCCAAACAGCTGTTAGAACATGTAGTTTTAACTTCATATATCTACTGAATCAACTATTCACACATCTTTGGACAGTCACACACCCCCCACCGAACCACACACACTTTCACACTCCCATACAAATACTCAGTTAACTAATCAATAACTAATATAGACTTTCACATAGCTAGTAACCAACTGTAGAATCAGTTTACAGAACAACTGACAAAGTGATACAGATATTCACACAGTTTAGTCACTATCCACTATATTTAGTGAGACATTATAAATTGGTCAAGTAAACAGTCAATTACACTGCTACTAAATCCTCCATCCAAATATTTATTTATATATATCCACTTATTCTTCAATGCAAATTGCTATATATATAATGCATATTTAAATAACGAAGCAAACCACATTCACTGGATGACGTCATCAGTGATGTCATCAGTGATGTCACTGACCATGTCATGAATGATCTAATGTGTGACATCATCAGCAGTGGATTGCGGGTGCGCGAAATATAGTTAGTACAACTAACTATATAGGAGCAATTTCAATGGTTTTGTATGAGTAAAATGTCCAGCTAACTATAACACCACTAAAACTTATAGTTTTTTGAGTGAATATATATATATAACCTACTGGCAGTCACCAGTAGGTAGTTATAGTTAGAACCTAGTTTCCATAGGAAAAGCATTTTTTGATTTGCTAATAACTTTGCCGTTGTTTGACGAATGTACCCGAAATTCTCCCAAAAAAGGGCTTTCCAGCTCTGCTCCTATCCTGACAGTTTGGGGATGATTCGTCAAGCGGGGGCTGAGAAAAAACGGGGGTCCCAAAAAGTGTTTTCTCCATGTTAATTTCCAGAGGCTACAGCCCTTACTGCTGAACAGAATAGGCCAAATTTGGCAAAAAGGTAGTGCTTAATTTAGAAACTGACTTCTTTTTTTCAATGGTGTAAATCCGTTCAGTAGTTGCTCAGAAATTCAAAAAATAAAAGTTTTAATATCTGGGGCAGCAGTTGGTTCGCTCACCCTCCCGACCACTCGCTTCACTTTGATTGGCTGCCATGACCACAAACTTCACTGTAATTGGCTGCCAACACTCCAAACCCGGAAGTGTTGGCAGCCATCTTGTGACTCGATAGAACCGAGTCACAAGAAAACAGTCGAAAAAGTGATTAAAAAAGAAGAAAACGGGGCAGGGTAGAAACACACTGACCCCCTAGTCCTGCTTAGGGGATCCCACAAGGACTGGGCGCTGGGTGTGCGAATCCGAATTAATATTTTTTTTTTTTTAAAAAGCCATGGGCTCCTCCACTTCATTTAAATGAGCTCCCGGTGGGCCAGGTTCTGGGGACAATCATATAATTATATTGCGGGGGCCTGCAGGGGACCGCCACCTCACCGGGGCAATGTAAATTAGGTGTGGGAAGGCACATGGCCCTTCTGCAGCTCTGGGGACTGCCACTTCCCCGGGGCTTGTTTTGTAATTATTGGGGGGTCTCTGAGGCCTCCCTAAGCTCTGGGGATTGCCACCCCCGGAGCTTTAATCAAATATGCAGGGGGGCCTTGCAGGCCCCCCAAAGCCCTGGGGCCCACCACCTCCTCAGGGCTTTGAAAATAGAGGGAGGGGGCAGCACGGCCCCACCTCCTGGAGACCTTGATGGCCCTGGGGACCGCCACCCCCCAGGGCCGGCTCATGCAATGTCCCAGGGTACCCACCCCCGGGACATTGCTGTTTGCTATTGCAGGGCGGGAGCATGGCTCCAGCCCTGTCATAGCAAACCCTGCTTTGATTCATTGAAACAGGATTGCTTTTGGGCAAGGGGGGCTGCATGTTAGCAGTTCCCATTGGCCAAAAGCAATGCTGGTTCCGGCAGGAGGCGGGGAGCCGACGGGACAGTGGGGGCATTGGGTCTACCCCCACGGTCCCTAACGAAGAGGCGAGACCCCGGGGATGGGGTCCCCAGGGCCAGAAGTGGACAGGGAAGGGGGACAACGTGGCCCCCCTTCCTAATGATTAATAAAAACATTCAAGAATTGGGCATGCCCTGGGAGATGGGGTCCTCAGGACAAATACAAATTATTGGAAGTGGATCGTTTTTTTAGAAAAGTTTGGAGTGGCGATCCTAATGTGGCGCTCAGCACAGCCCCCTGGTGTGAATGCACTGGTTAAGCGGCTCTCAGTGTGACCCCCTACTGTGAACGTGCTGGGTGCACTGCTCTCAGCGCGGCTCCCTAGTGTGAACGTGCTGGGTGCGCGTCTCTCAGCATGGCACCTGAGTACTTCACAGGTCTTTAAACTTTAAAAGACCATATACCTGTTAATGAGACTTTGTTGTGTTTTCACCCCTTGCATCTCCACTCTGCCTATGATTGGAAGAATTAGCACCCCCCCAGAAATTTTTATCAGCCTCCCCAGAAATTTGGTCCCTGACTGGCATATGTCAGCTCTGCCGACTCCGCTTACACTTCCAGAATTGCATAGATTCTATCCACCATATGCCAATGATCCAGCTATGGGGCTGGGAATATCTTGCAGACAGGATTCTGGGCCTTTTATTACCAGTGCTCCATGGACCCAGCAGCTCACTTTCGGGATCCAGTGGAGGGTACTCTGGGGATCCAACAGTCCGAATTCCTTGATCCAGAGATCAATGACCTGGGAGGGTATCCACTGAATGAGAATGCAGTATACCACAATGAGAATTCCAAGCTCTTGGACTTGGTTTTCCAGGCATCCGTGCAGTATTCCCTCTAGCCAGTGGTCCAGACTTTAGTAGGCGGCAACCCAGGGTACTAGAGCAAAGGCTGTGGGGATCCAGTAGCAAAGAAGGCGAGTGCCTCAGGTACCAGTCTGGTATCTACTCATGCTCAGTGTATAGCGTCGGCTCTCCCGAGGCTTGGTTTGCAATTCTGATGCTCCACCGGGGTTGCCACTGGTTGGCAGCCAATTAGAGCCAAGCTCGTGCTTGGGGTTTAGGCTCCGCCAACATATGTACTTATCTAATCACTCCGCCAATCCCCAAGCACTTAAAAATTCACCATACACTCTCCTTGCAGTACTCTAATCACCCAGTCTCCCACTCTTGTTGCATATTTTGTTGTGCACGTCGCATCTGCTGCCATGCAAAATATCTGGGGTAGATTGTCTGAAGGTGGTTGTGTATGCTCGATGTGCCACACGAGTATTTTTGTCACTACCTCTAGACAAAATCCGTGGACAGGGACAACTGACCTTCCTTGCGTTAACTCTCTTGTCACCATCTGGGATAATAATAAATTTCCACACGCTGAATTCTGGTCTGTTTTTGGGAGGTGGTTCTTCTATCTCTTCTTCATCAGAAGTATGTTCTTGATGGGAATTTGAAAAAAGACAGTTCCAAATCATTTAAAAAAAAAACCAAAAAATGTACAGACTAGCTGCAAAAACACAACAGGTGTCTCTCCTTTGAAGCTGCAGAAAGAATGACTAAAATGGGTGGGATCCTTCAAGTGTTATAATGGGAAACCGTGTGAACCAATCAAATCCTCTCTTTTAAAGTCAGATGGGATTTAGCCATGCTGTCCGCAGTGTAGGCAGCGGTCAGCAAGGGCCCACAGCCACGTGGCGTTGAGTTGAGCTGCACAGTGAGTGGCACCTGAAGCACTCAGCATGTGCGCAGTCAGCGATGACACGTGATCCGGGCGGGCCTTCATGGGAGCAATGTCTTTTGCCTAATGAATTCTGCCTTAATAAGGCTACATGGAGATGACTTGTGGTGCCTGAGTTAGTGGCACCTGAAGCACTCAGCGTGTGAGCAGTTAGCGATGATGCGTGGTCCAGGTGGGCCGCACTGGGAGCAATGTCTTTTGACTAATGAATCCTGCGTTAATAAGGCTACATGGTAGTGACTTGTGGTGCACTGAGTTAGTGGCACCTGAAGCACTCAGCGTGTGCACAGTCAACGATGATGAATCGTCCGGGAGAGCCGAACTGGTAGCAATGTCTGTTGCCTACTGGATTGCGTCATCTGCAATCCCGACTCAATCTGAATTGTGAGCCCTGCTGTACGCAGTATAGGCCGGAGGCAGCGGTCAGCAAGGGCCAACAGCCACGTGGTTTTGAGTTGAGCAGCACAGTTAGTGGCACCAGAAGCATTCAGCGTGTGCGCAGCCCGCGATGATGCATGCACCTGGCGAGCCGCACTGGGAGCAATGTCTGTTGCCTACTGGACTGCGTCATCTGCAATCGCGACTCCATCGTAATTGTCAGCCCTGCTTACCGCAGTGTAGGCTGGAGGCAGTAGTCTGTACAGGCATAACTCTGCGGTGCTGTGCCACTGGTTTCGCAGGGGGCCTGTGTTGAGGAGGCCGGCGGGCGATGCCTTGTGGCAGGGTGTGGGCAGCCACTCTGTCAGGCTCATTGGGTCCTTCCCAGAAGTGAACCACGCCCAGAGCCCCAGCCTATTTATTCACACTCCTACGCTAGAGTGGCGTACGTTGGACAAGCCTACTCCGCTTCCGCTTCTGCTTAAAGGGGGATGACACAGCTACATGGCCGAGATCTTCCCCACTGCCTGAGTTAACATGGTTGCATCCACTGTCCAACACTACAAGCACCAGCAGTATATGTACACATGGAGAGGTCCGTGCTCTGCATAGTGCGGTCTGTCCAGCACATCACCGCTACACTTGGCATTGTGTGCATTGTGATGGGGGACTTGCCTCCTTCACTCATACTATGTTGCCACATCTCCCAACATTGAGCTATTGTGTGGCTGAGGGGCAATTCCATTTTGGGAAGGTCCGCTGTCCTGTTCTGTGCTGCTGTGGTGGTTTTAGGCGTGGTGGTCCGGGGGGAGGTCCTAGGGTGGTGGCAGTGGGTGGTGTGGCCTTCTTGGGTGTTAAAGCTTCATGATCAGTAGCCCTATGACATGTGTTGATCTACAGATGTGCCTCTGGGCTGGGCTCCCTTTCATACTGTAAGTAGTCTTCCTGCTTTACACCAGTAAAAAGCAGGTGTTAAATTCTTACTGTTAATGCAGCTTATCACCTGTTTTTGGATCACATCGTAGGTTTGGCTGGTCGTTGAAAATATCTGAAAGTGTTTTTCTCATGATTTTTTTGCACTGGAACGACTATTCTGCATATCATTAGTTTCAGTTGTCGCTCTCATTCGTGACGATGTTTTTTGCGGAAGCTATCGCTGGAAAACTGGCAATATCGCAGTATCCACCAGGTGGAGAATGGGATTATAATTCTTTCGCTGCGCTAAAGTGCCGATAACTCACCAATAAGGTCTTGAGAATATACCCCATCGTTTTTTTTTTCTTCCGGATTTGTGCACCCAGCTGCCTTTTTAAAAAAAAAAGATTTTTTTTTTTGCCCTGGGGCTTTTTGTGGGATCCCCTGAGCAGGCCTAGTGGGTCAGGGTGTTTGTACCCTGCCCACTTTTCTTGTTTTTTCATATATTTTTTTTGCGATTCATATGTAGCTACAACAAAGTTCTAACAAACACAAGGGCTTGTTTTAGAGTCACCCTATTACCCAACAGTGGGGACTTATTGCAGAGTTATCGGCACTTTAGTGCAGCAAGAGTGGCAAAAGAATTATTGCCCCATTCTCAAGTTGGTGCTCACTGCCACATTGCCCACAGACTGACGGTACCAACACAGCGGACAATCAGCATCCTTATGCAAACAAAGCTGCTGGCTGTGCTGCACCTGTTGGCGTCTAGTACCTTCGGATGAGTCTCACAGTCAGCCCTATTAAACGTCCTCATACGTCTTGGATGCATGTCTACAAAAGCAACTTATGGCCCCTCTATCCGCATCACCCGCTTGTCCCAATTCACAGTATTCCTGCACAACCAACCCCAACCCCAGCCATTGCTTGATGCCTCTGTGCTCCAGATCCCAGATTGTAGTCACTGAAATGGGGGTGCACCAGGTCATGAAGTCTACTAGTCACAGTAGTGGAAAAACAGTACTTTATTTGAAAAAACATAAATTAACAACACGAAAACATCAAACAACGAGTGTCATTGCCAACGGGGAACATCAATTTGTGGATCGAAATAACTGTAGATCGTCCTGGAAATCCCAAAACTCTGTATTCAGAAACCTGTTGGATAAATGAAGACAATGGTTAAGCGTTAGTATGGTCAAAAACGTAATATGGTACAATGTATTGCAGTTGGGCAAACTGGAATGCTTATAGGTATGATCAATCCTGCACAAAATGACCCTAATAGGAGTTGGTAGGGTTGTAACCTTCGAAGGGAAACAAAAGGAACGTTACAACCACACAAACTTCTGTTACGGTCTCATTATGCAGGATTTATCGGGAAACATCCTTTACAACGGAACCGCTACAACGCGGTACCGTTACGACGCAGTTTTTACAACGAAAGTCGTTACAACGACTTTCGCTGGAGGGCGCTCTAGGATAGGGGATAGTTTAATTTACTATCCATCACCTTCCATTCTATCCACGGGTACTGGTGTTGGAATAGTAATTTAAACTATTCACTATCAGCGCCCCCCCCAACGCAAGTTGTTGTAACGACTTGCGTTGTTAAAACTGCGTCGTAAAGGGACGCGTTGTAATGGTACGCGTTGTACCGTCATACATCCGGATTTATCACACCTGTAAGCATCACGGTACATTTCATCTTGATATACCTGCATGTTCACTTCACCCACACTGCGTAGGAACAGCTGGAGACCAAGCAAGGGAACCAAGCCATAGCAGGCTTCCTGCACGTGTTGGCGCAACTGACTGCACACATGTTTCCCTTGCAGACACAATCACCGCAACAGAAACCACCCGCATTCAACAAACTGAAGGCAAAACTGGGCCACTGGAGCCTGTACACTAATGTTGTCGCAAACTTCTCAGGCAGTGTGCATGATTCCTACATGTTTTGCAAACATCCCAGACCTCTCCTCCGCCCAGCGATTACTGCCCGAGCCTGCGCACCCAGACCTCTATGCTCACTTGCCGCCACCGGCGTGTCTCCAAAAGGGCCCACCACGTGCCGGAGCAACCTCCTCAGCCGTCGCTGGATTCTGCGGCATAGGCCCCGAGCGCAACCTGCTGCACCACGCCGAAGAGTCATGTCTTTACAACCAGCTGCCTTTGGGATACACGCGGTCGAGCCGAGCTCACAATTCAAATCAGGTCTTGATTGGCAGGATGATGTATTGAGGCCTATGCATCATCGCAGGCTGCACACTCTGGTGGCACTAACTCAGTGCAGCTCAAGTCATCGCCACTAGGCAGGAGGCATGTGTCGGCCAAAATGTCTCGGCTGCCACCAACTTTGTGCATCTCAAGTCATCGCACACGTGGCTGGAGGCCAGTGTCCAGCAAAGTGCTTCGGCTGCCACCAACTCTGTGCACCTCAAGTCATCGCCACGTAGCGGGAGGCCCGTGTCGGCCAAAGTGCCTCGGCTGCCACCAACATTATAAGCACACGGATACACCCAGATAGAGAGTGGAAATGGTGTTGAGCATTTGCGCCCGGCCCTTTTTTTTGGCAGGGTCACATGTCCTGTGATGCCAGTGCTGCATGGGTGTGGTGTGGGTGTAAACCAACGGTGAGGGAATGGCTGTGGCATGCGGACAACTAGACCTGTGATCAGCAGATCACTGCAGGGAAGATCTGGGACATGTAGCATTGTAGTTCCGTCACTGTAAGCGTAAGCAGAGTGGGCTGGCTGAAACGCGTATCCTTCACGACTTTACCAATATGACGGTTTGAATCCACACACCCACCGAGATAGGTACACGATGGGTGTGCGACTCCACTTTTTTCTCAACAAAAAAAAAAATATATATATATTAATATTTAAGAAAACAGAAGACATTATAATATTTTAATAACAAACAAAACAATTACAAAAACTAGTTTTTAGGATATTAAAGTTACAAAATATCACAAAAAAAGTTTAATGAAGATTATAATTCGAAATTAGCATTTAAAAAACATTTGAAATTCGCTGAAAAACACATAGATTTCAGGCACGTAATAGTTAGAAATTAGCATTTAAAACACCTTAGAAATTCACTGAAAAAAGCCATAGGTTACAGGAATGTTATAGCTAGTTGGACAATTTTCCCATACAAAACCATAGAAATTCCCCCATATAGTTAGTTCACCTAACTGTAACTTGCACCCCCGCAATGTACTGCTGATGACGTCACATATTACATCATTCATGACATGGTCAGTGACATCACTGATGACATCACTAATGACATCTCACATTACATCACTGATGACATCACTGATGACATCATCCACGTGAAAATGTGATCCACCTCCTCACACTCTAATATAACCTTTGATACACCCACTGTAAAATACAGACTACCATTTTCGGAACCATTGACACACCAATTCCAGTTATTACATACGCACTCACTGATTCCTAGGTCTACACACACATCCACTCATTCACCCATACAATCACTCATACATGCAGTCACTCATCAATACAACCCTATAATAAGCACTCATATACCTATATTGACACTCACACACCACCACTCATCCAGAGTTACTCACACACCTCGTCAGTCATGCAAATAATTAATCACACTTTCATTTACTGACCTATATAGTTATACACACACCACATCACTTATTCAAACAGAAACAAATGGATACTTATTCTCTTTTACAATCACTGATAGAAGGAAACACTCATCCATACAGCCATTCTCAAAATGACTGACTCTCACGTATAGTCATTTATATACTTCAACTCTCCCATACACTGCCTTTTACATATGTAGTTACTTGGACACGTACCATTGAGACATCCATTCACTCACCAACACACACATACACACACTCACCCAACCTTACAGCTATTTTCACATGCACCTTGAACCATACACACAGTAAATCAACCACTCAACCATCTATGCACAGAGTCACACACCTCCCACCCACTCAAACACTTACCCAGGAACCCATACAAATACTCAAACAACCAATTGATAACCCATATAGACACTCATATAGTTACTGACCAAACCATTCAGCAGCTTATTCAACAACAGACAGACTGATAAAGACATTCACACATTTAAGTCACTAACTCATGCATTCTGTAAGACACGTTTATTCACTCACTTAAACAGTCAGTCACGCACCTACTAAATCCTCCATTCAGACACTTATACACACACTCATTCTTCAATACACCTTGGTGTATATATATATATATAAATAAATAAACATATATATATATAAATATATATATATATTTATATATATATATCACCCACTAACCGGTAGGTAGTTATAGTTAGGACCTATTTTCCATAGGAAATCCGCAACCTTCTATTTTGAATAACTTTGGCGCCAGTTAACGAATCTTCGCGAAATTTTCAAAACTGGTGGGGTGCTCCGGTCCGCTCTTATCCTGAAAGTCTTGAAGTGATTCGTGAAGCGGGGGCTGAGAAAAAAGGGGGTCCCAAAACATGTTTTCCCTGTGCAATTTTCCATAGGTACCATTCATCGCGGCTACAGCCCGAACGGCTGAACGGAATTACACCAAATTTGGCAAAGTTATAGTCCTTAGTTCAGACTCGTGCCTTTTGCTTATATGGTGTAAATCTGTTCAGTAGTTCCTGAGAAAATACAATTAAAAGTACATTTATATCTTTGGCCTCGGTGGTTGTGCGGATTATAAGTGCACCTTCCCATTCACGCACAGAATGCTGATTGGCTGTCAAGTGGTTGTCAACATTCGAATCCAGGAAGTGTTGGCAGCCATTTTGTGCCTTGGTAGAAGTGAGGATCTAGAAATTAGTGGAACAAGTGTTTAAAATATATAAAGGCGGCAGGTAGAAAATATTTGGACCCTCTAGATCTGCTTAGGGGGTCCCAAAAGGACCCCTAGGATCCAAAAAGATTATTTTTTTTTGTTGTAAAAATGGAGAAATGTGCGCGGGGTGTATGGCTCTGCCGTAAAAAAATAAAAAGGAAGCGCAGGCTCCTGTGCTTGTTTAATAATTAGCTACCTAGGGAGGAGAAATCCCGGGGTCTAAAAAATTGCATTTGAAGCGGGCCAAGAAAAAAGGGGGGTCCCAAAACGTGTTTTCCCCATGCAATTTTCCATAGGAATCGTTCCTCATGGCTACAGTCCGAACGGCTGAACAGAATTACACCAAATTTGGCAAAGTTGTAGTCCTTGGTTCAGACTCGTGCCTTTTGCTTAAATGGTGTAAATTTGTTCAGTAGTTCCTGTGAAAATTACAATTAAAAATACATATGTATATGACCTCGGTGGATCCGCGCATCTTGCGAGCACTCTAAGCGCAGCGTCCCGATCACGCGCTGAATGCTAATTGGCTGTCAAGTGGATGTCAACATTTGAAACCAGGAAGTCTTGGTAGCCATTTTGTACCTCAGTAGAAGTGAAGATCTAGAAAATAGTGGGACAAGTGTTCAACACATATAAAGGGGGCAGGAAAGAAATATTTTGTTCATCTAGACCTGCTTAGGGGGTCCCACAAGGACCACTAGGGTCCCCAAATGTATTTTTTATTTTTGGGAAAAAACTGAGAAATGTGCGTTGGGTGCATGGATCCGCCGTAATAAAAATAAAAAGGAAGCGGGCTCCTGTGCTTGTTTTTAATAATTAGCCACCTGGGAGGACCAAATCCCGGGGTCTAAAATATTACATTTGATGGGGGTTCAGAGGGGCCGTGTAGCTCGGGAACGCCATTCCTCTGTGCTACAAAATAAATGGGTGAGGGAGCTCAAAGGTCCGTCTAAGCCTCAGGGTTTTCCACCTTCCGGGGCTTTTCATATTTTGAGAGGGGGGCCACGTGGTCTCCATTCTGGAGCAGTCCAAACCCTTGGGGAACACCACCCCCCAGGAACAGCTCCTTCTGTGTCTTGGGGTGTCTACTCTCGGGACACTGCTGTTTGCTATGGCAGGGCAGGAGTCGAGATTCCAGCTGTGTCATAGCAAGCTTGAGGGCATATTAAGAAGTGCCATTTCACAGCAATTTTTTTAAAAAGCCAAAATTGCGGTGACAATTATATCGCCCTATTTACTAGGCGACGCTAAGATGCATTAATGCATGTTAGCAGCCGGTTTGCTAAGGGCTCGCTTTGTATCTCTAGTGAATTGCAATATAGGTGTTCTCAGTGGCAAGGTAGGTGTTTCTATGAGAATATTAAAAGGAAGAGTGAGATATGACATAGCGTTCTATTTACAAGGCGGCCCTGGATTTGAGGACGGATAGGAAAACTCTCGATAATTGCGGTTTATGTTGGATCCTTACATCTGTTCTGAAGTAGATTTAAGCATGTTCAATATGCAAGGTGGATTGATAGGTTGAGTCCACAGTTTTATATTAATAAGCTTTTCACTTGCGAAAATAAACTATCGCTATATTTCTCGTGATATTAGGGGCATATTTACAAGGACAACATTGAAATTATCGTCGCTTCAGCATTATGAAAGTGTTGTTAAAGTAGCCATAGTGGCTTAATAATAGACTTTTGAGAATCCATGACAATTCCAATAGAAGTCCAGGTTTACACCAGAACATGGTCACGCTGTCCTTGATATTATGCCCCCAACTTTGCTATGGCAGGGCGAGAGCCTCGTCTCTCACTCTTGCATAGCAAACAGCAATGTTGAAAAAATCTTCCGGTAAAATAACAAAGGATTTTGAAGTCCATTTTCGCCGTTTCTGTTGTAGTTTGCTGTCATTAAAGCGGCGACAATTTTAACGCCGTCTTTGTAAATATGCCCCTAAGTTTTGTAATGTTGACAATCCTGACTCCCATTCAAATAGGCACGAAGTATTTAGTGAAGTGCATCGTGAATCGTGAAGCAACACAGTCTAATTGTGATCGATAAAGAATTCAAAGAGTTTGTGTACTTCTTTTGCTCATAATGTGTATAGGGGCAGATTTAAATGTTCCTTGCGTTACTATTGCATCACTTTTAAGATGGGAAAAGTGACGCGAAAGTGGCGCAAGGGGCTTGTAAATCTGATACAGTGCTCTGAGTTAGTTTGCTTTCCTTTCTGTCATGTAGAAGATCAGGGGCAAATATAACGGTTTCTGTACAGCCAGTACCTTTCAACCCTAACCGCAAACTGCTTACTGCCTGTTACCATAGTAACAGTTTATGGAACACTTAAGTGAGCCCACAAGTTAGAAGTTCACCACACAATGTTACTAATCGAAACAGTTACTGTGGTGTAGTTTTAAAATGTTTCCATAGGAACCCTTAATAGCAGCTATAGACTCTGGTAAAGAGCTGGCAAAAAGTTAGCCTCAGTATTATACTTCTATTTATAAACATAATTTCTATTTTTAAATGTTTTGTAAGCATATGATTATCACACTAAATAATAGTGAAATGTTGTCAGAAAAAGAAGACGTATATACTTTATTTAAATTAACTTTTATTAAATCAACAATAAATAACTGGAAACGTAACTTTAAGATAACAATATAATAAATAACTAGAAGCATAACTTTAACAAAACAATATAATAAACAAAATGTGATATGGACTCCAATAGAAGTAGGGTAGGTAATCTGCAAAACAAAAATGAAAATAAGTGTTTAAAATTAGATCGATGTGACTGAAGGAGATCAAAGATTACAAGTTAAGATAATACTTGGCAATATTTGTTAATTTGCACGTCTGCAGTGTGCCTGATACATTCCACCTCTCTTATAGGCCCGCGTTGAAGAGGTGTCTGTACGGAAATACCTATTGCATCAGATTTACAGTATGGACCAATAGGTCTTGAAAATGATTCAGAGATGAGACAGAATTAGGTGAGACATCAGGTCATTATGCAGGTTAATATCGATTATTTCCAACGCATTTAATCAGAGGTATTGTGTATCTAGGCTTCTCTGCTTACCTTGTGTAAACACTGTGACGAACAGAGTTGACAACTTGAACTCAGCTTTGGTTCTACACTGCAGACTATTGAATTCAGCCTTGATTTTTTCATTGGCAGAGTGGACAGCAGCGCCCATAACTTTAAAAGAGAAAAAGAAACAATGTGAGAGAGAGTGAGAGAGAGAAAGAGAGAAAAAAAGACATTAAAACTGTGAGAGAGAGGAAGTTATAGATGGAGCAGTTAATACTGGAGGAAATCTTCGTAGCTCACCTTTTTGCCTCCGATGTGCCCGTGCAGGTTCATAGTGCACCCTCTAGTTTAGTGATCTGAAATATAGTATAGAGTTAGTAATAGCAGAGTACATACAACTGCACAAGTTTTTTTTTGCTTTATGTGTTTGTACACTCAGGATACTGTATTTCATCAACTCCCACTGCAAGGAGGTGTCTGTGCGCTCTTTTTCTCCCAGATTACTATTCCCCATGCACTCCCACTGCATAGCCGTGAGTTCCCATTACTGCGTACCCAGACTGTTGCACCCCATTGACTCCCAGAGTCCGGAGCTGAGTGCTTTTTCTTGCGCACTCAGGGGCAGATTTACAAGCTCCTTGCACCACTTTTGCGTCACTTTTCCCATGTTAAACGTGATGCAAAAGTGGCGCAAGGGGCTATTAAATCTGCCCCTCAGACTGATGCAACCTATCCACTCCCAGTGCCTGGAGGTAATTGTACATTTATTCGCAGTTAAACTGCTTGCACACTACCCACTCTCTCCGCAAACAGGTGATTTCTCGTTGCTTCGGAAACAAGCTTCTTTGCTCACCTTGTGCCATTGGCGTGATTCAAAGAGGGTGCACCATGTGTCGAAGCAGCCTTCTCAGACGTTGTTACGATGGCCACGCATCATCGCAGAATCTTCGAACGTTGAGCTTTGGAGGTGTTGGGGGGGACGCCAATTTGTGAAACACAACCTGTAAGATACAAAGCAAGTTAACATTGTGCGTCTTTTCTTTATGGAAAGGGAGAGGAAGTGAGAGAGTGACTGAAAAGAATTTTCGCAGCTTACCTTTCTGTCACCGGTGTGTCTTCCACCACATGCCGGGACATAATGTACCCAGAAGCTCTACATTTAAAAGATAGTAAAAGAAAGATGTTATGATTGGTTATTGTTACTATCTTAATGTGGAGTAGAATGACATCGCCCTTTCACACACCTTCCATACTGCATTAAAAAACAACTATTTGTTCTGTTACAACTTGTTAATTAGGCTTTGATTTTGAAAAATTACTATAGTTGTAATGTTTTTATCCGGTTGTGAAAGCAAGTGGTGCGCAGTGATACACGTAGTTTCGATCATCATGAGCGTCGGACATTTGACCGATTATAAAAACATGATTCAAAGAGGGTGCACCACGTGTCGAAGCAGCCTTCTCAGACGTTGTTACGATGGCCACGCATCATCTCAGAATCTTCGAACGTTGAGCTTTGGAGGTGTTGGGGGGGACGCCAATTTGTGAAACACAACCTGTAACATACAAAGCAAGTTAACATTGTGCGTCTTTTCTTTATGGAAGGGGAGAGGAAGTGAGAGAGTGACTGAAAAGAATTTTCGCAGCTTACCTTTCTGTGACCGGTGTGTCTTCCACCACATGCCGGGACATAATGTACCCAGAAGCTCTACATTTAAAAGATAGTAAAAGAAAGATGTTATGATTGGTTATTGTTACTATCTTAATGTGGAGTAGAATGACATCGCCCTTTCACACACCTTCCATACTGCATTAAAAAACAACTATTTGTTCTGTTACAACTTGTTAATTAGGCTTTGATTTTGAAAAATTACTATAGTTGTAATGTTTTTATCCGGTTGTGAAAGCAAGTGGTGCGCAGTGATACACGCAGTTTCGATCATCATGAGCGTCGGACATTTGACCGATTATAAAAACATGATTCAAAGAGGGTGCACCACGTGTCGAAGCAGCCTTCTCAGACGTTGTTACGATGGCCACGCATCATCTCAGAATCTTCGAACGTTGAGCTTTGGAGGTGTTGGGGGGGACGCCAATTTGTGAAACACAACCTGTAACATACAAAGCAAGTTAACATTGTGCGTCTTTTCTTTATGGAAGGGGAGAGGAAGTGAGAGAGTGACTGAAAAGAATTTTCGCAGCTTACCTTTCTGTGACCGGTGTGTCTTCCACCACATGCCGGGACATAATGTACCCAGAAGCTCTACATTTAAAAGATAGTAAAAGAAAGATGTTATGATTGGTTATTGTTACTATCTTAATGTGGAGTAGAATGACATCGCCCTTTCACACACCTTCCATACTGCATTAAAAAACAACTATTTGTTCTGTTACAACTTGTTTATTAGGCTTCGATTTTGAAAAATTACTATAGTTGTAATGTTTTTATCCGGTTGTGAAAGCAAGTGGTGTGCAGTGATACACGTAGTTTCGATCATCATGAGCGTCGGACATTTGACCGATTATAAAAACTTTCCTGTTATTGGAAAAAAATATACAAATGCAACAAGATACGGTTTATAGGACTGTGTACGCCTAAATCGCTGTGACGCGTTTTTGTATCCAGTCTGCTGCACCCCATCGACTGACTCCGCTGCGCACCCTGGCCTCATTGCTCACCTTTTCGTGGACAGGGCACCTTCTACATCATGCAGTCCCGCTCTGCCACCAAGAAGTCTTACATATGGTGCTGAGTATTGATATCACTATGGCTAACAACACACTCATACTCCCATCATCATCGCAGGTTCCTCACAGTCCTTGCGGTACCACTATCTCAGTGACCACAGAGGCCATGCACGTAGTGGTGGGCTCCCCTACTCGGTGGTTTGGGCCTACATGAGGAGTCCGAACCACTAGGACGAGCCATCTCAGCGATTGGGATGGGGGCAACTCTAAAATGGCTTAGAGCACGTGCGCCCCATCAATTCTATTCGTAGGGTCACGTGTGTAGTGACGCATGTGCTGAATGGGTGTGGTGTGGGTGTATACCAGCCATGAGGGAGTGTGTGTGTGCCGTTCTGACAACTAGACCTGGAACTTAGAAATCACTACAATGGAAATCTGGGCAATGTTGCATTTTTGTTTCTTCCTGGAAGCATAAGCGGAGTGAGCTGGACTGACGTATGCCAGTGCTGCCGAGGCTCTGAACCATGATTTCGGAGCTATGGGCATGGTTCCGTCGTGAGCTATATGAGAACTCAAGTGATTCGGGTGTCCGTCTTGTAGTGCTGATGTCACCCGGGTCTTAAATGCAAATGTGTCATTATATCTGTAAAGTCCCACAACATGGCCAACATGGAAGGTACGGGATATCACTGACTCTATATTCATTCATAGTTGCATACTTAAAAGATGGTGGACACGGCGCATTTCTGCGTAGATGAATGTTTGTTGTACATTCAGTGGAGTGTTGTAGCTGCAATAATACAGGGCTATGAAAGCTTTAGGATGCAGTTTTTGCCTCATGAAGTTCAGCTAATATATATACATATGTAGTCCTTCGGGTAAACTGTTGAAGTTGATGCTGGAAATCAGTGTTCGAGCCTCTGAGTCGCGTCCACATCCTGTTATTGAAGAGAAATGATGTAATCTACGCGTGCCTGAAAATGTACTGTAAATACGGTGGTTATGTAAATTGTTGATATAGTTTTGGGATGACTTTGCGCTATATAAATATGTAGAAAAAAAAAGGAATAGTATACATTTAAAAATTGACTATACAGTTTCTTTGAAGTATTGTGATGATCCATTTTGTATGTTCATATTTATAGAATGAGCGAGAGAAAGTTATATAATCGAATTTTTTGTTATTAGCAGATGGTTGCATACGCTGTTTACAGCAAAAATATAATGTGGTAGGGCACAGGAGCAGCCTTTTACAAACATAATAAGTACACTGACACAGATAGATAGTTGAAGTGGGTACGGGCACGTGTGCTCGACTCCATTTTCATACATTGCTGTTGGTAACAAGTAGAATAGTAATCATGATATCATACACAGATATTCAATCATAAACGGTTTATGACTTCTGCTGTACAAAGGTAGGAGCACTATATGTGAAATAATACACAGAAAATGAGATGATGCGTGGTTCAGGTAGAACGCACTGGTAAAAATGTCTTTTGGCAACTGAATTTTGCCTTAATAAGGCCACGTGGTGATTATTTATGGTGCACTGAGTTAGTGGTACGTGTAGTGCTCAGCGTGTGCTCACCCTGCGATAATGCGTGGTTCTAGCGGTCTGTACTCAACATATTGAGCGTAGCATACTGGTCTGCATGAACTTTGAGGTTAAAAAACAAACTATCATCAACGGTTATCAATTGCTCTGCAAACTAGGTCTACTGATTGCTCCCCATAACAAATTAAACAATTGCATTTAACGCTGTGTATTCTAACTTTCTCAAAATGGGGACTTATGTCTGGTAGCGATGTTGATGGTGATATCCCAGAGGTACTTGGTATTGCCGGTGGTGGAGGTACATTTTAGCGCTGTGTTCTACATTTTTTATAAACATAGTTCACAGGATGTAGGGATGAAAGGTGCATGCGCATACTAGCAGTGCCACAGGAGTATTTTTTGTCTGTGACTTAAATAAATCAAGGCTAAATTTCCTACTGTTTGTAGTGTAAATAGAAAGCCGAATTCAAGTTGTAAACCCTGCTGTCGGCAGTGTAGATCTTAGGGTGGACTGCATTATCTGTAATCATGATTGAAGTGAAAGATAGAACATGTATGTAGCGTAAATTTTATTATTCAACTAAATCTACAAGTGATATAAAAGAAGTTTTTGAAGGAAGCATACCAAAGGAATATTGTGTAGGTTTAATAGGTGTTATACTTAGTTTGGTTTGCACTGAGTTAGTGGTATCTGAAACAACAAGGTTCTGTGGAGCCTGCGATGATGCGTAGTTCTGGCAGGTCGACATGATAGTAATGTTTTTTGTCTTGTAAAAGCTGCCTTAGTAAGGCCATGTGATAATGATTTTGGTGCACTGAGTTACTAGTACCTTTGGTGCTTAGCGTGTAAGTATCCTGCGATGATGCGTGGTCGGGGGTGCACAATAAATGGAGTAATGTCTTTTGTCGATTGGATTCTGCATGAATTTCATTTAAAAGTAATAGTATGCCTCATTGCTGGCATAAAACTGTTCACTCTTCTTTCCGATGATTTATGGTGCAGTGAGTTAGTAGTATCTTTGGCGCTGAGCTTGTATGTACCCTGCGATAATGCGTAATGCTGGGGGGCTGCAGTGGGAGCAATGTTTTTTGCCTAGTGAATTCTGCTTTAATAAGGCTACAGGGAGATGACTTGTGATGCAGTGAGTTAGTGGTACTGAAAGAACTCAGCATGTGCGTACCCAACGATGATTCGTGGTTTGGGGGGGTCGCAGTGGTATAATGTCTCTTGTCTACTGGAATGCGTCATGTACAATTGTCATTCTACCTGAATGGCGAGCCCTCACAATGTAGATAGAAGGCAGTAGTCATCACTGACATCAAAAAATAATTTTTGTTGTATCTTTTAACAAAATATGAGGACATAAAATACAATGAACTCTACCTTAAGAAAAACAAGGCTAAATTTCATGCTGTACGTAGTATAGATTAAAAGCTGAATTTAAGATGTGAACCCTGCTGTCCGCACTGTAAATCGAAGGCAGTAGTCAGCAGAGATATCAATTGCTGAGACAATTTATACACATACAGTACAATTGTCTCTGCATTCAATAAATCAAGGTTGAATTCCTTACTGTCCGTAGTATACATACAAAGTTGACTTCAGGTTGTGAACCCTGCTGTCCGCAGTGTACATCGAAGGCAGTAGTTGACACAGACATTGAGGAATGCTTTTTTTGTCACATACTTTAACAAAATCTGAGGACACAGTACAATTGTCTCTGACTTAAATAAATCTAAACTGATTTTAATGTTGTCTGTAGTGCTGATGCGCCACTGGTATCAAGTGGCAAACTCTGTTGATCGCAGTGTACATTTGAAAACAGAACTCAGTACAGTCATTGAGGAATGTTTTTTGTGGCATCCTTTTACAAAATTGTCTCTGCCTTACATAAATCAAGGATAACTTGAATGATGTGTGTATTATAGATGGAAAGCTGAATTCAAGTTGTGAACCCTGCTGTTAGCAGTGTACATCAAAGGCAGTAGTCGACACAAACAACGATGAATGCTTTTTTGTCACAGTAACAAAATCTGAGGACAGAGTACAATTGTCTCTGCCTTAAATAAATCGATAATGAATTTAATGTTGTCTGTAGTGTTGATGTGCTTCTGGTATCAAGAAGTGAACTCTGTTGATCGCAGTGTACATTTGAAGGCAGTACTCAGTACAGACATTGAGGAATATTTTTTGTTGCATCATTTAACAAAATTGTCTCTGCCTTACATAAATCAAGGCTAACTTCAACGTTGTCCGTAGTGCACATGGAAAGCTGAATTCAAGTTGTGAACCCTGCTGTCCGCAGTGTAGAACGAATGCAGTAGTTGACACAGATATCGAGGAATGTGTTTTTGTCACATACTTTAATAAAATCAGATTACATAGTACCATTGTCCCTGCCTTAAATAGGTCAAGACTGAAGTCAATGTTTCCGGGTCGAATAGAGCAGAGCGCGCAAACAAGCTGCCAGAAGAAGACACAACAGTCCTTCTGCAGCTCTACTACCCGATTGGAACGCGTTAGTCAAGCGCGTGAGGTACACTGCGACCTCCTTAACAAAGAAACTGGTTTAATATATCCCTATTTCCTATCACTAATTGTAAGAGCACTGTTGTAAATAATTTTAAACATTTTCCTCACCTTATTCACCCTGAGGTCCTGACGAATGCCCGTAAGTCCTAATTCAAGGCTGTTGAGGCAGAAACATGTCGACCGTCTTTTAATTCACTATTCCCCCTCTTTTTAGTTTTTGAACACTCTCAGTGCATCTGTTACTCATAATCAGTGCCACATTATGCACTATTTCAGAGCTTACCAGTCCCTAATACAGAACCAATAAAATCAATATCTGACTTTTGGGATTTTTATGTTTGCCCTCATTTTTTTCACTGGCTCACTACTGTACCAACCTTGGGTAAGAACCTCCTGGTGGAGGCTGCATAACCACACTGACCTGATGATTATGCACACACGTGATTAAAAGCAGAAAATCAAGATATACCGCTGATTTTACCACCATACCAATCACGTGCATGAGGGTCTTTTATTTGGGACACCCCACGTTCCTCCTGCATACCAAAGGTTGTGCAGGACAAGTGATCCTTCCCCACTTGATTAGTATATGTCTGTAGTGCATATCCACAACTGGTATCAAGTTGTAAACTCTACTGACCGCACTCTAGATCAAAGGCAGTAGTCAGCACAGATATTTACGAAAACATTTTGTCACTTATTTTAACAAAGTCTGAGGACATAGAGTACACTTGTCTCTGACTTACATAAATCAATGCTAACTTCAATGCTGTCCGTAGTGTATATGGAAAGCTGAATTCAAGTTATGAACCCTGCTGTCCGCACTGTATATCAAAGGCAGTAGTCAATACAAACATAAGTATGCGGTGCTGTGGCGCTGAGTTCGCAATTGGCCTGTATCGAGGAGGCACGTGGTTATGGCGGCAGCCACGTGGCAGGGTGAGGACCTTCGCTGTGGTGGAGTCTCTTCTCCCTGCAGAAGTGAACCACGCCCAAGGCGTAGCCTAAATATTTATAGTCTTACGCTGACGTTACGTACGTTGAACCAGCCCGCTCCGCTTCTGCTTCAAAGGGGGGGAACACAGCGACATGACCAAAATATTCCCCAGTGTCTGAGATAATATGATTGCGACCACTATGCAGTACACTACACGTGTCAATAGTATAGCTACACACGGAAACGTTTTTGGTTTCTATAGTGAGTTGTGTATAGCATTTCACCGGTAGTCTTGGCATTGTGTAAATTATTGATGATATGCGAGTTCCTTCCCTTATACAAAGTTGGTTGCCACATCTCTGAACTTTGAGCTACTGTGCTGTTGAGGGGATATATTATTTTGGGAAGGTCCGTTGTCCTGTTTTGCACTGCCTGTGAATTAGTAGGGGGGGAGGGGTTAGGAAGGATGGTTGTAGTCGTGGTGGCGCTGGGTATTGTGGTTGTGTATGGTGTTGGAAGTTTATAATTAGTACCTCTATCACATATTGCTCTTTAAATATGGGTGTGTGTGGATGTAACTCACACAGTACATAGTCGACGTCCTTACACTAGTGAAATGTTGATGTTAATTTGTTAGTGGCAAATGGAACTATTGCCTGTTTTTTAGGTAGCATTGTAGATTTGGTTTCTTGTTGAAAATATGGGGAATTGGTCAACATGATAATTAGGAATTTTCATTTAAAAAACCTTTGAAATTCACTGAAAAAACCATAGGTTTCAGGCAGGTTATAGTTAGGAATTATCATTTAAAAATTAAAAAAAACTTTGAATTTCACTGAAAAAAAACATAGGTTTCAGGCAGGTTATAGTTAGGAATTATCATTTAAAAAGCCTTTGAAATTCACTGAAAAAAACACAGGTTTCAGGCAGGTTATATATAGGAATTATCATTTAAAAAACCTTTGATATTCATTGAAAAAACATAGGTTTCAGGCAGGTTATAGATAGGAATTATCCTTTAAAAAAGGATGTCATCATTGATGTCATCAGTGATGTCACTGACCATGTCATGAATGATATAATATGTGAAATCATCATCAGTGGATTGCAGGTACGAGAGTTACTGTTAGTACAACTAACTATAACAGAGGAATTTCAGTGGTTTTATATGAGTGAAATGTCCGAGGATGATATGGGCTGGGACTTGGTTTCAAAATGTCAGCAAAACTACTTCAAGGATTTAAAGATTAAGGAAAGGTATGAGGGCATACTACTACAGGTATAAACTACCGTTACCAGAGTGCAACAGAATTATGCCACGCCCACTGAGGCTGAAATCAATTTAAAGCGCTGAGAACACGGCGTGAAATCACTTAGCCGCCTACCTGTAGAAACCAGTGACCAAGGGCTTAGCAAGCCCGAAACGCGTATGGATTTTTGAACATTGCTGCATGCTGATGCCGACTTCCTTTGCCACCCAAGTGAATAAAAGGTGTCTCAAACGCTGATGTGTGGTGCCTCAATCTCAGGGCAACGTCATATAGAATATATAGCGGCCCGACCCTGGTCGCGAGGCACCCCGCCACGTAACAAACCCAGATACAAAGTACCATGGGAGATGAGAACACGGAGCAGCCACTACAAATCGTAGGTGGCGAAGGCACGGTTGTCAATTTATCATCTAGGGAGCTATCTGCTGACGAGGAGGCAGTTTTAAATTTAGTCCTTAAATTTGTTCCTTGTATGAGAACAGATTATACCAAGCTTAAAATGGAGGCTATGGAGTTCTGCCGTAAGGTGAGACTCAAAGCCTTCTTTGCGAATACTCCAGCAATTGAAAATTTAGAGCCTACAGGACTGAGAAACAAGTCTAAGTTTGTACCACACAATAACATTCCTAAACAAGTCCTAGCGTTTGAGCAGGTTCTGCTATCCTCTATCAACAAGTTAGAGAAAAACAAAGGCTATACTCACCAAAATATGAGTCAACCACACCGTGCCGCAATAAGATCTCTAAAAGACGACCCTTTTATTATAATCAAACAAGCGGACAAGGCGGGCCGTAGTCATCTGGCCTCGCCTCATCTATTTACTAGAAGGTGAGAAGCAAATTAGAAATACCACTTGGTATCGTGCATTATCGGAGGATCCAGTCAAACAAATCCAGGGAGCGATTGCCTTAATTCTAGAACTTGGCAAAGAAAGTGGTTTTTTGGGCATTAAAGAATATGACTATTTGCTTAAGAAATACCCGAGGACCCCGGTTTTATATCATCTCCCGAAGATTCACAAGAGTATGCACGAGCCGCCTGGACGCCCGATAGTTTCGGGTTGCGACTCTTGTTTGAAACCGATTGCACAGTATGTGGATTTCTTTTTAAAACCCTTCATAAGTGAAGTTAGATCCTACCTTAGGGATACAACAGATTTTCTTCTAAAAGTCGAAGGTACTACATTTGATGCCCAGTCACAAATAATGGTCACCATGGACGTCATGTCCCTTTATACCCAACACTTAGCCGCTAGACTGCCCATGGAAGGTCAGTTTCTCTTCCTCTTTCAGTTACTAGCATTACACCGCTACTAGAAATGCAGTGCTATGACAGATTCATACATATTGTGATTTTGTTTAGCAGGTTGCCCTCAATAACACGATAAAAAGCCCCCGGTGCCACTGGAAATTGATGCAATTATCTCCTCCTCCGTATAAAGAGCCTGGTATGTATTGATTCTTTATTTTTATCGATCAATACATGTGATGAAAAATATTAGAGGCTACCACTAGTTGAAGACACTAAGGGGTCGATTAGGATCGCGGACGGACTTGAATCCGTCCGCGACCCCTGAGGAGGAGGGAACGTCCGCATGGGCTGCGGCGTTCCCTCCGATCTGATTAGGATGTGACCGCCAGGGTGGCGGTCACATCCTCTATCTCTAACATTGCGGTGGGTGCAGCTTCAAGCTGCACCCGTCCCAATGTAAAAAATGCATGCACAGCATTTGCGTGCACAAAGCGGCAGGCACCGCGCGGTGCCTGCTGCATTGTGCACGCAAATGCAGGGGGGTACCATAGGTACCCCCCATGTGCACCCACCACCACCCCTTCACCCAGGGGGCCCGCAACGGGCCCCCGAAGTGAAGGTCCGTATGCTTTTCCATGGCGGCAATGCCGCCGTGGAAAAGCATATTTACACACACATCATGATATGGCGGACGGTGTCTCATAGACACCGCCTGCCATGTTATAGCTTTTCCGCCGCGGTCGGAAGCCGACCGCGGCGGAAAAGCGGCGGACGGAATTCCAGACCCACCAGCCATCCTAATTTGGCGGTGGGTCTTTGGAGTCTCCGCCGCGGTTTTTCCGCATCCTCCAGGCCGGCGGACACTTCCGCCGGCCCGGAGGATGCGGAAAAACCGCCATCCTAATCGGCCCCTATATTAGCTTTTCTCCTTTGCATCTTACAGATAAAAAGATTAAAAGCCCTGATGAGAGGCCAGGGACACTCGTCCTGGCCTTGAAACGCGTCGGCATTTTTGGTGGAAGAAAAAATCTTTTTGATAATAACTAGTACTTACGAGTCCAGCAAAATATTCAATTACGGTCATTGATTTGACAATCTTCCCCATATATCAGATTCTTTCATTCATGTGATGTTTGTTAATCCATTGTGGTTTCATGTAATGTATTGTTTTTTTGTATAATGTTTGATGTCATTATATCTGTGTATATATTTTTTATTTGTATGTTGAAAAGTGTTGAAGATTCTAAAGTGCTGTGTTTCTTTCTGTTATTTAAATATATAAGTATATATTGATGGAATATAAAATAATTGGCAAAAATCACTTTGCCAGGTTTGGATTGAATAAATATTTTTCCATTCCTTCTAAGCTTTTTTTCTGAAGAAAGTGTGGTTTAGGCATTTTTTGTGTTTTCCATATAATAAGGTCTAGCCTTCTCCACGTATACGGACCTATCTTCTTAGGGACACAACGTTCAAGAATTAAGCGGCGTCAAGTGGAACAGCGTTACCGTTCTCGAGGATGATATGGGCTGGGACTTGGTTTCAACAATGTCAGCAAACCTACTTCAAGGATTTAAAGATTGAGGAAAGGTATGGGGGCATACTACTACAGGTATAAACTACCGTTACCAGAGTGCAACATAATCATAACACGCCCACTGAGGCTGAACTCAATTTAAAGCGCTGTAACCACGGCGTGAAATCACTTAGCCGCCTACCTGCAGAAACCAGTGACCAAGGGCTTAGCAAGCTCGAAACGCGTATGGATTTTTGAACATTGCTGCATGCTGATGCCGATTTCCTTTGCCACCCGAGTGAATAAAAGGTGTCTCAAACGCTGTTGTGTGGTGCCTCAATCTCAGGGCAACGTCATATGGAATATATATATATATATATATATATATATATATATATATATATATATATATATATATATATATATATATATATATATATATATATTGCGACTTCAGTACCTAAATATCACATGTGGAGATAAATTCAATAATGAATAAGAACAAATATTTATGATTTATTGCAAGGTGTTTTCTAAGAGGACCTTAATGGAAAAATATTTAAATATCCTGGTACGATAAAATAACTTCAACAAATCAGTATTTAGAGAAATAAAAGTCTATAGAACTTCAAATATTGTGAAACAGAAAATAAGTTCAAGGGCGAAGAACCTTCACAGCAGCTTTAACTTTGTAAACTCCAGTTGCAGAAATATCACAGTACGATTTGGAACCTGTCAGGTAGGTCCTTTTTCAAGCAGTTTTTAAATGCTTGCTTTACAGCTGTGGATGCAAGTTGTGAGGGCCCTGGACATTAATCTACATGTGACGGGCCTGGTTCTTCTCTCCCCGTGGACACGGGCCAAGTCTTATGCCTGCAGGTGATTCTTCACTGGGCAGCAGAAATTGATCACTTGCTTGTTGAGCCACAAGGCGCTGCTGTTTTTTAAGGCTGATGGATGGGTTAAGAGAAAGAAAACTCACTAATGAAGTTAGATTCACAGGTCGGTGCCAGAGAATGGTAGCTTCATCATTCATTTACTATAAGAGCCAAGGGAATACCAGCAATTCAATGAAGTAGGCATGAGGCTCCAGGAAGGAGAATAATTAGCAGCATTTAGCATGTGAATTTAGTAGTTGTTGTCTATGTAAATGTAATTAAATTCAGTCAGCGCCTTGATCACCATCCATTTGCATCGTGCCTCTCAGGTGAGGAGAAAAAAGGAGCTAGTTTGCAACCGGAACAGGGTGTTTAAATCAAAATGTTAGTAACAGTATTGGGAGGCCTACTAAAAATACTACAGCCCCTGCCAACTGTTCAAGTCAAGTGAAACTCTTGAATTTTCTTGAATTTATTTTAATTTTTTGAAATACCTATGGAACACTTATTTTACCATTTATCACTATTTACACCATAGCACAAACACCGTAGGGGCACATTTCACAATAAACTTTCGGAGTGCGATGTTATTCTCGAATTGGCAAAACGGCGCTCCAACAGTTTTAAAATGCAGGGATGTGCTGTATTTACAAAAATACAGCACACCCCTGCATTCTCCTTAGTGCAAGTGCTAAAAAAGCTGACTAGTCCCAGCGCAGGCAATCAAGCAGCATTTTGCTAGGGTGCATGTGCTGCAAGGGAGATTGTTTATGTGCAGGAAGGGACACCTTCCTGCAAATAAACAATCTTAATAGGCAATTTGCTCTATCCATGTGTGCTCCAGAATGCAGCAAACATGGAAAGAGCAATATACAAGGAGAAATAAAACATTTCTCCTCGTACCACCTTTTTAAGAGCAGGAATTTCCAGGTCTTTTATTTAGCGCTGCCCCACACCTTGTATATATTTGGAAGCACCAAAAAGCAATGAGCATTGCTGCAGGAAACCCACCTCAACACCCATTGCACGCCCCTTTCATGCTAAGTGCTGCATGAACAGTGGCATTATTTACAAGGAGGCATAAAGCCACAAAAAGGGGCATAGCACCACCTTGTAAATAAGGCAAAGGAGTTAAAGCCACCAAAACATCAAAATAAGTGATGTTCTGGTGGCGTTAACTCCTTGTTGATATGCCCCTTAGTGGTTGCAGTGAGCAACTAACACTAAGCGCATTTCCACATAATGAATGGTACTGTGGTATAAATACAGGAGATGGGGGTCCCACTCTCTCAGTCACCTGTGGTCAAGATGACCTGAGCCAGTTCAACCATTAAGGTGATCTACGTCAGAAACCAACTACCATGTTTCTGGACTTTTCATTTATCGTGAAAGAGAACTTCGACTCTGCCTGCACCTAAAAAACCTCTGTTTAATTCTGCATGTCAGGCAAAGACATCATTGCTAATATATATAGGGGGATAGCTTTTCAAACATTTTGCACTGGGTTAGCATCACTAAAGTAACACTAACTAGCACAAAATGTTTTTTTACCAATTTTACTTTCCAGCCAAAACTTGTTTTGCATTGGAAGGTACCCTACTAGTAACACAATGCAGTGTGAAGCATTGTTTTGTGTTTCTTACCACGAAGGTGATGTTAGATGGGCATTGCCTGGCACATATCAGTTGAAATCAGAGCTGGTGCTAGAGAGAGGCGAGGAGAGACCCATATATCTGTAGATATGGCGCTCTCCTGCTTCCTCACTGTCATGCAATGCAACTCAGCATTTTTGCCTGCTGCGTTGATTGACTTCTTTGGAAATCTCCCCCTGAGTGTTCTGCTGAACAAAACACCGCCCACTCCTGAAGTAAGTGCAAAGCATTATATTCTTCATTTACCAATACACAGTCAAAACCTGCATGATGCATTGGTCTAAGGCTCATCCTAAATAAACTCTTTTGACATTCTTCAAGGAATATATTTACCCTAAACCTGCTACAGGTATTTAACCCATTTTTACAGTATAACAACTAGGTCTGAGTTGGTTTTAGCATATATAACACTCCTTCTCGGAGCAAGCACTGCAGTTAATAGCCCATCTGCATTCATTTGTTCTCCTGGGCACTGCAGTAATTACATTCTTGTGACTGAAATGCACAAGTCTTGATTAAAACTTGTGTGGATACTCTGTACTTCTCCTACTCTGTCACTCCCTTCAATGGATCCTCTCAAATGTTTTCCAACGGAATTCAATCAGTCCTCTTTTCAGCAGCGCAGAAAGATATGGATCAGCAGATGCTGCGAGCTAGAACTAACAGGAGACGGGGAAAGCGGGGCTGTTTCAAGTTAACAGAGTAACTTAGCACTTAATAAGTGAAATGAACGAAAGCACTAACAAAGATGTTGAAAGCCCAAATATGTGCCTCCGCCACAAATTCTCTCGCTTCAAATGGAATCAAAAAATGCAAATGTGAGGGAGGAGGGTGGGGGGCGGGGGGTGGGGTGCAACTGCCCCATGAGTTACAAGTTTGCCAAAATCCCTTTGGATATAAGAACTCTGGGGAGGTGATGGTATGGACACGCACAATTTGTCTAAACCCTCACTTAATATCTCTGAAACTCCAGGGGGAGTAGGCTGCTTCTTTTGGAGGCTATATTGAGGAACAGCCAAGAAAACTGGTTATAGAACAAGGCACTGCTTTAACTACTAAATCTCCTTCAGAAAAGTCTGCATTGCCACCTCTGCCTACTGGTGTTGCTGAAACTCTCACAGACGTCTTAAAAAGCTCAGAGGATATTCTCGGGGGAAGAAAAATCAATATAAGACCAAACGCATTAAAAAAGCCCATGGAGCATTCAGAGACTCTACGCACTGGCTATATCAAGCATGCTCAAAATAAAGCAGGGGTCAACTGGAGTCCACTGCGCAATGGGTTACTTCTAAGGGGGCAGTAAAAGCTATAATATCTGGACTATCGGGCTCGCTTACTCATGATGGGCAGTTCCACTATCCACAGTAACGAAAGGCACGAAATAAGGGATATGGGAGCAGTCTGATAGTTTAAGGCCCAGCCCGGGAATAGTGGGAAGCGCACAGTCTTTCCCCTTCTGATTCTCCAGTAATTAATACTTACCTCCCCCCTGAAGCAACTGACTTTTGTTATACAAACAAACCCTCATTATCTACAATCCTCCAGGTACTCCATGATCAAAGGGCAGAGGCACAAGAGCACTATACTCAATTCAGAGCAGACAGTCTTTCAATACAGCAAGCTCTGGCCAAAGTGACTAGTACAGTGTCTGTATTGGTGTATGATGTAGCAGATATACAGCAATTGGTGGCGGATATGGAGGACTTTACTGTAACAATGGTGAAAGCAATTAAGGTGCAAGACGAGCAGCTTCTTTTTCTTAAAGAAAAGGTTGAGAACCTGGAAAACTGACAACACAGGAATAACCCGAGACTTTTTGGGATACCTGAAGGAAGAGAGGGGCCTGACCCATGAGCATTTATAGTGCAGCTATTCCAGGAGGCATTTACTGATCTGTCAGCCTGGGACTAGGACTCTCAGATTCAGCGAGCCCACAAACTTCCAATCTTTCTTAATCATGAATCTAGAGCAAACCAAGAGCATCTATGTCCAATACTTATCTATATTGGCAACTTCTTGCTGCGATAGACAGTTTTTTTCAGAACTTGACCTGCTCGCCGAATCTCTAACCTTTTTTTGTGGGAACAGATTTTTTTAAGGATACTATGGAATGATGCTGGAAAATGTGTCAGTTGATCGACCCACTGAAGGCTGCAGGAACACAGGTGTTCCCCCTATTACCAGCAAGTCTAAAAGTTATTAGGGATGGCCGTTCTCTTATTTTTCATACAATCTCTGAGGCTCAGAAAGCCCTTAGCCTGTGGGGGCACCAAGCAAATAAGTGCTGATAATGGCGACTATCTAAACTAATTCGTTTTATGCTATCATTGTTTTTTGCCTCGAATACCACACTATTGATATCTTTATCTTTTTAGTAGAAATTCAGGTTATGTACTGAACAAAGAGACACCGGATCTGCACTATATGTGTGTAAATGGATTTTTGTCAGCTTGGCTCTTTGCGCTACACAGGAAGAAAGTATTCCAACTTAGTTTATTAGCTTGCACGGGGGCTGAACTTATGGGGTTGGTAGGCGGATTGAGGGAAGAAGGGTGGTGGGGCAGGGAAAAAATGTCAAAGGGAATAAACTTGGGAGGAAATGCAATGAGCTACGGAATTGCAATTACAAAGTTAAGCGGAATCGGAACATTTGACCCTTTAGATATAAAAATGGAAAATGGACATAGACTGACTATTTATAGAGCTATTTTACATATTTTAATTTGGGGATAATTAAATTTATGTATGGAATGTTGCTGGCCTAAACGCAGCCAGTAAGTGTTAGCTGGTCCGGGAAGAGCTGAGAATTTACAATACTCAGTTAATTGCTCTTACTAACACTCACTTGGCATAAAAAGATAGACTGCTGCTTAAACAACTTGGTTATAAAGTAATCATTTGTACATCCCAGACTGTATTCATCAGAGGGGCTGCCGTTTTGATTGATAAGACATTCGAGAGTACTCTTCTTAAGGCTTCTCATGATCAGTGGGGAAGATGGGTAATTCTACAGGTCCAAATTAAGGATAAAAAATGTGTGTTATGTACTATCTCTGGGCTATGATGACTCTGAACTCTCCGATACATTAACATTAAAACTACTGGAATGGCAAGGGGAGCTATTAGTTATGGGCCATTTTAACTCTATTATGGACTATACCTTGGACTCCACCAATCAGTGTGCTTCAGTAAGGATTGGGAAAGTGAGGCATTCGATATTAGAGATTGCTCGCCTGCATTGTCTTAGGGATGCATGGTGGACACTATTTCTAACTGAGCCTAGGTATAAATATTATAGCGCCCTACATAAACAGTACTCCAGGATCGATATGGTCTTACCAATAATAAGATTCTGGACTCTGCAGATATGGGGGTATGCCATTAGGATAATGGCATACAAGGTGACCCTTGACCCTGTTGTCAGGCTGGACGCTCCCCACGCCGCACAGCACCACCTGTGTGTCCATGTCCCTGAAGCTCACCGCTACCGCTGCTGCTGGGTTTTCGAGGCCCTCCTACACCTGCAGGCTCCCACCTGCACCTCAGGTCTCTTTGTGCCCGCTCTGCCCCTTTTTCTGGTCTGCCCCCGGTTGTGAGTACTGCTTGTGCTAATGGTTGTATTGTTTTCATGATTTCACGGTAGCCTGCCTTTTTCCCTTTTGTACCTCTATTGTGCCCCTTTTGCTGTTTGTTTCATTCCACCTGTTCTGCCGTGCCCCTTGCCTTTTGTTTTCATTCCTCCCGTTTCGCTTTGCCATTTCCGGCCGCTGCGTCTCCGGCGGCCCGCCCCCTCCGCTCGCCTATTCGTCCCGCTCCCACCTCCCAGCTGCTCCACCCTCCCACCTCCCCTTATTATGGCACCCTCCACGCACTCAACACTGGACGATTACAAACCTGCCTCCTGGCCGCCCCGAAGCGCACCCAAGGACCCTTCTCCTGCCAGAGCTGCAGCTTCACCAGCCTCCAAGCCACCATATAACCCATCAAGACAGCACGCAACCACCTCAGATGCAAACTACTTGACACCCGCTCTGCACGCAAACACGCCATCGAACTCTGGGACCTGCTCGGCACATCCTCCCCAGACGTCACCTTCCTGACAGAGACCTGGATGAACGCCTCCTCTGCACCCGACATCGCCATAGCCATCCCGGACGGCTACAAGATCACCTGTAGGGACCGTACCAATGGAGTAGGAGGAGGCATCACCATCATCCACAGGAACACCCTCAGGGTCTCGACCAGCAGTGACGACACCCTCAGCTCTGCCAAATATCTGCACTTCCAGATCCACACTGACCCCAACACCACCCTCAGAGGAAATCTTGTCTACAGACCTCCCGCGGGCCACGGCCTCAGTTCAGCGACTGCATCGCTGTTTTCGTCAGCACGCATGCCCTCGCCGCCACAGAATACATCCTCCTCGGAGGCCTGAACTTCCACCTCAAAAACAACAACAACAGCAACTCCACCACCCTGATCGACAACCTCGACAACCTCGGACTCAGACAGCTCATCACAACACCCACCCACTCCGCCGGCCAGACGCTCAATCCCATCTTCTCCGTAAGCTCCCACGTCACCTTCAGCCACACCACCAAACTCCACTGGACCGACCATCGCTGCATCAACTACACCTTCCGGAAACCCACCACGCACCACCGCACTCAACAGATCCCCCGCTGCAGCTGGAGCAAAGTCACCGAAGATCAGCTAAACTCCACCCTTGCCTGAAGCCTCCCCTCCAACCCCACTAACACCGCCACCCGCAACCTCAGGCAATGGATCGACGACTGCGCCAACACCCTCACCCCGATCAAGAAACTCTCCTACAGATGCAACAACAGAAAAACCAGCTGGTTCACCGCCTTCAGGTCTCCAAGCACACCTGCCAAAAACTCGAGAATAAATGGGACCACAAACAGACACCGGACAGCTACGCAGCCCACAAGGACGCCATCAGCAGAACACCATCACCTCATCCAATCTGTCAAGGACTGCCTAGTCATCTTCTTCCATAACAAGATCGCAGACATCCACGACAGCTTCAACAACCAGACCACCCTGACAGCCACCGACACCTCAGACTCACTGCTCACCATCCACATTGACCCCCTGCATACCTGGACCAAAGTGAACGAGAACAACACCATCAAAATCATGAACACCATCCACTCCGGCGCTCCGTCAGACCCATGCCCGCACCACATCTTCAACAAAGCTAGTGCCACCATCATACCCCATCTCCGCAAAACAATCAACATCTCCTTTGAGACGCGACCTTCCCGGAGAGCTGGAAGGTCGTCGAGATCAACGCCTTCCTCAAGAAACCCAAGGCGGATCCACGAGACCTCAGGAACTTCCAGCCCTTCTCTCTGCTCCCTTTCCCAGCTAAGGTCAAGGGACAACTGACCCGCTACCTCGAGTAGAACAACATCCTGGACGCATCCCAGTCCGGATTCCGCAGCAACCACAGTACCGAAACTGCTCTTGTCGCTGCCACTAATCAGATCAGGGCCCTGCTGGACAACGGCGAAACTGAGGCCCTCATCCTCCTGGACCTCTCAGCCACCTTTGATACAGTCTGCCACCGCATGCTACGCACATGCCTCCACAACACAGGGATCCGAGACAAGGCTCTGGAATGGACCACCTCCTTCCTCTCCGGCAGAACTCAGAGTGTCCACCTCCCCCATTCCAATCCAAAGCCTCCGAGATCATCAGCGGCGTACCCCAAGGAGCATCCCTCAGCCCGACACTGTTCAACGTCTACATGGCACCACTTGCCCCCATAGCCCGAATGCACAACCTCAACATCATCTCCTACGCTGACGACACCCAGCTTATCATTTTCCTCACCAAGAACCTCTTCACCGTCAAAAACAACCTCCACCAAGGAATGAAGGCCATCGCCGAGTGGATGAAGAACAGCCGACTGAAACTGAACTCGGACAAGACGGAGGTCCTCCTCCTAGGCTACACCCCCTCAGACTGGGACGACTCCTGGTGGCCGACCACAGTGGGAACAGCACCGACACCCACAGACCACGTACACAACCTGGGGTTCATCCTCGACTCATCACTCTCCATGACCAAGCAAGTCAACGCTGTCTCATCCTCCTGCTTCAACACCCTACGCATGCTCTGCAAGATCTAGAAATGGATCCCCACAGAAACAGGGAGAACGGTCACCCGGGCCCTCGTCAGCAGCAGACTGGACTATGGAAACACCCTCTACGCAGGAGCCTTGGCCAAACTCCTGAAACAACTACAACGTATAGAGAACGCCTCTGCACACCTGATCCTTGACATCCCTTGCCACAGCCACATCACACCCCACCTGAGAGACCTGCACTGGCTCCCCATCAACAATAGGATCACCTTCAAACTCCTCATGCACGCACACAAGGCACTCCACAACACCGGACCAGCATACGTCAACAGACGACTCACCTTCTACACCCGAACCGCCAGCTCCGCTCCGCCGACCTCGCCCTCGCCATCGTCCCCCGCATCTGAAGAGCGTTGACCGGCGGCAGATCGTTATTCCACCTCGCCACCAGGACCTGGAACACCCTCGCCATCCACCTGCGGCAGACCCAGGACCTTCTAACCTTCAGGAGGCTGCTCAAGACCTGGCTGTTTGAGCAGTAGCAGCACCCCTCCCCCAGCGCCTTGAGACCCTCAGGGGTGAGTAGTGCGCTCTACAAGTGTCTGATTGATTGATTGATCTTATTTTCATTTCAGTTAAATGTGGCCAGCGAGCAAAGATGGCTATCCTTGTTTCTGCGATGTCTGCTGGTGGATGGGGAATATATGTCATTAATTTAAAAGAATCACCTTCTGGCTTTTAGGATAATGGTGGTTGTGCTTCCCCCCTTATAGTCTGGGATACAATGAAGACTTGTATAATGGACATTACCCAACAATAAATTTTTAACAAAATAGAAGCAAATATAGTGTAATAACTTGTCATACGATTTTACAGTTTGAAATTATCCATGGAGAAGAAGCCAGTCAGAGAGGCCACAAGCAAACACAAACACAAACCCACCTTTCTTTGATTGAGAAACGTTCCGCCCTGGAAAGGGTGCTTAAAGAAAAGAATGCGGCTAAATACAACAAACACCGCTCTCTTCAATATGATTATGGAGAACATGTGGGGAGAATCCTACCACATCAACATCTAAAAGTCAGATAAAGGCTATTAAAGGGGAGAATGGATTATTATATACACAACCTCAGCTGATAGTTGAACAGTTAGCCCAGTTTTATCAAAAACTTTAAGGCCAATCCGTGATTTTTAATGATGAAAAATACGCTGAGTATATAAAGTGAACTCCCAAGGCTCAAATATGAGATTTCGCATGGGGAGATTCAAGAGGCATTAACAGCTTGCCTTCTGGTAAAGCAGCAGGCAATGACGCTATACCAGTCGAATTGTATTAAGTTTTCAAAGACTATATTGTTTCTACAATGAGTAAGGTCATACAATACATCGGTGATAGTGGGGCATGTCCTGGCTCATGGGACATGACAAATATTGTCTTTTTCTGAAAAATAACAAACCCCAAGAAGAGTGCAGACCTTACCAGCCAATATCTTCTATGAATGCAGACACCAAAATCTTTGGTAACTCATTTAGCACCTTTGATACCAGTACTTGTCTCAAGTCAGCAGCATGGGTTCATAGTATGCAGGGATTCTACAGCTCATGTGAACACCGCCATAGTAGCTTTTGATGTGGTGAACAAGCTAGGGTTTGAAATGGGAATGGTACTGCTTCATGCCAAAAAGGCATTCGATTGAGTTGCCTGGGATTGCCTCTGGGCTACAATTGAGGAATTAGGTCTGCGTAGTCAGTTTTGTAAATGGGTACAAGCCCTATATAATCAACTAAGGGCAAAACTGATTACTTACAATCACAGTCTGCTTCTTTTTGTATACATTGGGCCACCCGTCAGGGTTGTCCCCTTTCTTCACTACTATTCAAATTATATATTGAACCATTCATACGATAATTACTCTTAAATACACATATACTGCCGGTTCACTCAGGTTCGGCGAATTAAAAGCCTATGCTGATGATTTTTTTCTGCGGACCCAGTAATTACTATAGACATTATCAAAACGGAGGCTAATAAGTTTGCTACCTTCTCAGGATATAAGCTGAATATAAGCAAGACACAGGTCCTTCTTAATTATCAATCTAATAGGGCAATTTCGGGGGCTTGTTTGGTAGCTACTTATTTCAGAGAACAGATCTCTTCAAAGACGGAACATGTAGTAAGATTAAACTGTGACCTTTTTCTACAGACCATCATTAAAAACATGAAGAACTGACATAAACTACCTATTAGCATTATAGGCAGATGTACTATCATCAAAATGATTTTTTTACCAAAATTCCTTTATCTTTTTCAAACAATACCACTACGTGTCCCAAATAAATAAAAAATGTATTAGAAAGGGGCAATTAGTAGCTATATCTGAGGGTAAAGGCAACCGCGTCGGGCAATGAAATATATTAAATTCCCCTATAAATAAGGGGGGATCCAGCTCCCTGATTTTAAACTATATTACTGTGCTTACTTTTGTGGGACACCCGCATAGTCTGCTCTCTGTAGGCCACCAAGATTATTGTTATTTTATGTTAGGACCTGATGTTTTTGCATTGAATGAATGACCCTAATTATTTCAAAAGAGTACGTTTTAAGACAGTCAGGGATATTGTCTACATATGGCGGGAAATGGCATCTAAGTTTACCCTCCCTTTTATCCACACTAGTTCCCCTGTGTGGTGAAACTCATCACTCCCGGAAATATTTCAGGACAGTGTAGGTAGAACATGGACAATGGGTTCAGCCAGCTAGGGCATCTATATGATTAGAATGGATTTCTAGGATTTAAAGACTTGCAGATGTTATCCGACCTCCCCTAGCGGATGTTTTTCAACTGTCTACAGGTTAGAGATTTCTTTGGGGGGGTGGAACGGTATAAGGGCACTTGAGAACTCTGACTTTATGACATGCTTACATTCTGTCTCACAGAAGCCATCATTTAGCAGTGTCTATCATATACTTTGTCAATATAGAAACCATGGCATCTCAACTCTATTATCTAAATGGAGTAAGTTAGTGTTAAAGGATATTATTCCCTCAGACATCAATGATGCATTAGGAACTTTGGATGAGGCAGTACACACCATTAGTTTAAAACTGCAGCAATTTTTAGCTATATGTATGCTATACAACAACCCTTACAGAATAATCAACTGGACTTGGAATAAGGGAAGAGATATTGGAGATAAGGCTATATGCACTAAATATTGGTTGGTGGCTGCAGATAGCTTACATGTGTTTGCCACCTGCCCAGGACTGAGTTTGTTCTGGACAAAGGTGGGTCAGATAGCTACTACCCGCCTAGGCTTGGATCTTCAACTGACAGAAGCTTTTATTCCATTTTTATAGTTACTGCCCGTGTATTGATCGGACATGTATATCTGCAACACCTCCAAGGGCATTAGAGTGGTGGGCAATTCGGAGAGAAATATATGAAAGGGAGATGTCCCTAGCTAAGACTAGAGGAATTTGTTCTTTAAAAAAATGTGCGCGAATACGGGGGGGGGGTCATGGAAATGTGTAGTCAATAAGATCTAACGCTGACCCTTCTGACCTTCAACTCTCTTTACTTTTGTTTCCGTAGGTTTTTTTTTATTTGAATCTTGGGTATTTTGGTGTTAATTTTAATGATATATCTGTTTACTTATCTGTATATACTCTGTTTTGTAATGTTAAGTAATTTAGTGATTACATTGCCATTTGTCTGTATTTGAGGTTGTTTCTCTATTGATAGAAAATGCAGCCTGGCTTCACACCTCCCATTCATTACCAAGGTAGCAGAAAATAGTTGTCACTCACTTGAGAGATAATCACTCTCCAATAGGCCTGAGGAGCCAAGTTCCAGTGAAATACAAATAAGGTGTGTTAGATCCACATATATTAAAAGCATTTATTTGAGAAAGGTGTGCTTGGGGTCTGAACTTCCTCATCTTGAAAATGAAAACTGGAAATGTCCTGTTCTGTGTGACTTGTAGCTCCCTGTCTTTATTGAATGTGGACACTGGAATTCATACAAATTGCTGAATGAGTAACATTTTTGAGCTTCTGCATAATTGTATTAGCATGCTGCCAGCTTTTACATATGAATTATTTAATGTGTGTGATATTACATGTTGAATCATCTAATTTTTTAGATTCTAGGTTAATTGAAACAACTGGACTTTTCTGTGCCCATTCCAGGCATATCTGAGTTGTCCAATGTAGGTCTAGGGAGTCACATCCATGCTAGATTTTGAGGGTAACCACTGTTGTAAATATTTTGCATTCATATTCATTGCATGCTAATTTATCTGACATTGATATCCTGACAATCTGGCATGGTTCCAGCCTGATAGTTGCTACACTGGACGCCCTGTTCTGCACCATGCATCCTGAACAGGAAAGCACTGACTCTGGCCTATTCAACCACTAACAGCTGGAAACGTTTCAATGATACTTGTTGATGATCACTCAATAAGCGGACTATTTGAAGGTCCAAAACAATAACAAATAACACAACAAGCGGGTGAGAATTTACGGGTAAACACATAGGGACTGGTGTATGAATGTTTTGATGATCGCAAACTAGTCACAAACGGGTTTATTAATGCAAGAAAACAGTTTGTAATGTACCAAGCACAAAAAATTAGACCTATTTATGAGGCCGTTTTCATCGCTCTAGCATCACACAAACCTTAAGACAGATTTTTTAAGCCACGCGAAGCCACTTTGCATGGCTCTGAGTGGCTCCAAAAATCTGTGTGGCACAACTCTACCCTAGGAAGGCGTTCCATGAGCGCTCTGAGGGTGTTACCAGGCAACTCTCATGGAGTTTGACGCATCCTCAGATTTACAAGAACTTATAAACCTAGTGTCAGACTTGGCTTTCACAGTGAGTTTACCCCCAGACTTTTTGCTTCTTGGCCTACTGTTTTTGACCCTGTTTTTGTTGGTTTCAGAACTCTGGGCACTTTACCACTGCAATCAATGCTGAAATGTATATGCTCTCTGTGTAAATTGTGTTATGGATTGGTGTTTCCCTGATTGGCATATTTAATTTACTGGTAAGTCCCTTGTAAAGTGCACTGAGATTGCCAGGGCATGTAAATCAAATGCTACTACTGGGCCTGCAGCACCGATTGGGTCACCTACATAAGTAGCCCTGTAAAGGTATCTCAGACCTACCACTGCAGTGTCTGCATGCAATTTGTAACTTCCATGTCGACCTGGCAATTGCACCGACTTGCCAGGCCCTAATCTTATCCTTTCTTACATATAAGTCACTCCTAAGGTAGGCCCAAGGTACCCCTGTGGGCTGGTGGATGTGTATGTTAAAGGTAGGAAATGCTCTGGTGTGTGTGTGTGTGTGTGTCATGTCCTGGTAGTCAATTACAGAGCATTTTGGTTTTCACTATTGAAAGCCAATCTGTCCTATAGGGTAGAATAGGAGTTTATTTATAACATCTAAGAAATATGACCTGTCCTCAGGACACCCTCATGCCGAACGGCCACCAGCTGTAGCGTGTGCGTTTCCTCCCCGCTGCTGACCTCAGCCTCGCTAAGCCCGCCCCGACGACCCCACCCCCCCCGCCGCAGTATCGTGCCTGTATTTGACTCGGACTGCTTTTTTTTTCGTTTTTGGCATTAAACTGTACTGTACTGTCCCCTTATTGTTGTTCTGATTGCCTGTTTGCTCATATTGTTAGGGCTGTGCCGTTTTCCTCATTGCCCCTGTGCCCCCCGCCCCGCTCCCCGCTTCCCGCCGCCGTGCGTGCGGCCATGCCCCCTTTTCCTTCTGTGCCCTCCCCACTCCCGCCTCCCAGCTGCTCCTCCCTCCCTCCCACTTGGCCATAAATGGCGACCGTGCGGCGCAGGTGAGTGTGACCTGTCCTCAGGACACCCCCGCGCCGCACGGCCACCAGCTGTAGCGTGTGCGTTTCCTCCCCGCTGCTGACCTCAGACTCGCTGAGCCCGCCCCGACGACCCCACCCCCCCGCCGCAGTATCGTGCCTGTATTTGACTCGGACTGCTTTCTTTTCGTTTTTGGCATTAAACTGTACTGTACTGTCCCCTTATTGTTGTTCTGATTGCCTGTTTGCTCATATTGTTAGGGCTGTGCCGTTTTCCTCGTTGCCCCTGCGCCCCCGCCCCGCTCCCCGCTTCCCGCCGCCTTGCGTGCGGCCACGCCCCCTTTTCCTTCTGTGCCCTCCCTGCTCCCGCCTCCCAGCTGCTCCTCCCTCCCTCCCACTTCGCCATAAATGGCGACCGTGCAGACGCGCAGCGGTCATGCGCAGCGGGCGCGCCGATTGTGAGCCGAAGGCGCGCCAAAGGTAAGCCCGTCTGCGCCCATCCGTGCCTGGACCGCGCCCAGCGCCAAGACCCCTGGCCCCCACCGACGCAAGACGACCCGACTGACTTACGACGCCACCAAAATCATCGCACTCAACACAGGCGGGAACCCTGGATGCTACCGAGCCACCCCGAGACGCACCCACGGACCCTTCAGCTGCCACTCCTGCAAGTTCTCCTGCATCTGGACCTGCTTCGCACCCGCACCCACCAAGCCGAGAACCAGCAGCAACCACCTGAAGTGCATCCTGCTCAACACCCGCTCCGTCCACAGACACGCCATGGAGCTCTGGAACCTGCTCGACACCACATATCCAGACATCGCCTTCCTCACGGAAACCTGGATGAACGCCTCCTCAGCGCCCGACATCGCCATCGCCATCCCTGACGGTTACAAGATCATCCGGAGGGACCGCGGCAACCAGACCGGAGGAGGCATCGCCATCATCCACAGGAACACCATCCGCATCACGAGCAACTCCGACGACACCCTCACAACCGCCGAACACCTGCACTTCCAGATCCACACCGACCCCAAGACCACCCTCAGAGGCACCCTCATCTACAGACCCCCGGGACCACGCACACAATTCTGCGAAGACATCGCCGACTTCATCAGCCCGCACGCTCTCCCCTCCGCTGACTACATCCTCCTCGGGGACCTCAACTTCCACCTGGAGAACAACAACGACCGCAACACTGCCACCCTGCTGGACAACCTCGCTACCCTCGGTCTCAAACAGCTGGTGACCACCCCCACCCACTACGCCGGACACACACTCGACCCCGTCTTCTCCTCCAGCAAGGACATCACCTTCAGCCACGCCACCGGCCTCCACTGGACAGACCACAGCTGCGTCCACTTCAGCTACAGAAAGAACACGACCCACCACCACCAGCAACAGGTTGCACACAGAAGATGGAACAAGATCACAGCCGACCAGCTCGCCGCTTCCTTGAGCCAGGACCCCCCCGCCAGCTCAGCGAACCCCAGCCAGGCTGCCAACAACCTCACAAAGTGGATCAGCAACTGCGCAGACGACCTCACCCCACTGAGGACCCCGCCCAGCAGACCCGGCAGTAAGAAAGCACCATGGTTCACCGACAAACTCAAGAGCTCCAAGAGGAACTGCCGAGCCCTCGAGAGAGCCTGGCGCAGAGACCCAACACCAGACAACATGACCACCCTCAAGCTCGCCACTCGAATACACCACCAACTGATCCACCAAGAAAACCGCATTCAAGGAACGACTGGACAACAACGCCCACAACAGCAAGGAACTCTTCAATATCGTCAAAGACCTCTCCAACCCCAGCGCCGGAAACAACGACATCACCCCATCACAAGACCTCTGCAACTCCTTCGCCTCCTACTTCCACAACAAGATCGCCGACATACACAACAGCTTCAGCACAGAGCCAACGCACCCCACGACAGCTCCTGCACCCCCCACCACCACCCTCCGCACCTGGACCCCAATCAACACCAAAGAAACCATACGCACGATGAACTCCATCCACTCTGGATCTCCAACCGACCCCTGCCCTCACCACGTCTTCAACAAGGGCGACTCCGTCATCGCGCCCCACCTGCGGGACATTATCAACACCTCCTTTGACACAGCGACCTTCCTGGAGAGCTGGAAGCATGCCGAACTCAGCGCTCTACTGAAGAAACCTTCAGCGAACCCCACCGACCTCAAAAACTACCGCCCCATCTCGCTCCTCCCGTTTCCGGCCAAAGTCATCGAGAAGACCGTCAACAAGCAGCTGGCCGCCTTCCTCGAGACAAATGGTTCCCTCGACTACTCGCAGTCCGGCTTCCGGGTCAACCACAGCACCGAGACCGCCCTCATCGCTGCCACCGATGACATCCGAGCCCTGCTCGACAACGGGGAAACAGCGGCCCTTATCCTTCTGGACCTTTCCGCGGCTTTCGACACTGTCTGCCACGGCACCCTAGAGCAACGCCTCAGCAACGTCGGAATCCAAGAGAAGGCACTAGAATGGACCATCTCCTTCCTCGCCGGAAGGACTCAGAGAGTCCGCCTCCCCCCGTTCAGATCAGAAGCCACCGAAGTCATCTGCGGCGTACCTCAAGGCTCCTCGCTCAGCCCCACCCTCTTCAATGTCTACATGAGCCCCCTTGCGGCCATCGCACGCCAACACAACCTCAACATCATCTCCTATGCCGACGACACCCAGCTGATCCTCTCCCTCACCAACGACCCCGCCACCGCCAGAGCCAGCCTACACGAGGAGATGAAAGACGTAGCCGAGTGGATGAAGAACAGCCGCCTGAAACTGAACTCAGACAAGACGGAAGTCCTCAGCCTGGGATCTTCGCCCTCCGCTTGGGACGACTCCTGGTGGCCCCCCGCCCTGGGCAGCGCACCCAAACCAACAGACCACGCACGCAACCTGAGCTTCATCCTGGACTCCTCCCTCTCCATGACCAGACAAGTCAACACCGTCTCCTCGTCATGCTTCAACATCCTGCGCATGCTACGTAAGATCTTCCGGTGGATCCCCACCGAGACCAGGAAGACGGTCACCCAGGCCCTCGTCACCAGCCGACTGGACTACGGCAATGCCCTCTACGCCGGAACCACTGCCAGACTCCAGAAGAGACTCCAGCGAATCCAGAACACCTCAGCAAGACTCATCCTGGACATCCCCCGACACAGCCACATCTCCGGACACCTGAGAGACCTGCACTAGCTCCCGGTCAACAAGAGAATCACGTTCCGCCTCCTCACCCGCGCACACAAAGCCCTACACAACCAAGGCCCAAGATACCTCAACAGCCGGCTCAACTTCTACACTCCCACTCGCCAGCTTCGATCAACCAACCTCGCCCTCGCCGCCATCCCCCGCATCCGAAGAGCCACCACAGGAGGAAGATCCTTCTCCTACCTCGCTGCCAAGACGTGGAACTCCCTCCCGACCCACCTCCGCCTGACCCAAGACCACCTCGCCTTCAGGAAGCAACTCAAGACCTGGCTGTTCGAGCAGTAGCGGACCCCCCCTCCCCAAGCGACTTGAGACCCTCCGGGTGAGTAGCGCGCTTTATAAATGCTTTGATTGATTGATTGATACCTTCCCATTGGGACAAGATAGAAAGATGGAGTTTAGTATGCCTAAACTCAGAATATAAAGGATAATTTGTTTTCCTCTGTCTCCAATGGGAGACACCAGAAGGTTAGCTGGTTTGATAATGCATGTACAAAGGCACTTAAAAACCTCCATGATGCCTTAAGGGCAGATTCTAGAGATTAGAATTTAGTGAAGTCATTTCACCTGACATACAAAAAAGAGTGACTAGCTGGATTACAACTGTTGAAGGAAGCGGCATGGGAGAATCTATAAAGAGCTTTAGCATTAAACAGTAGCATGGATTTTTGCTTCTTTTTTAAGAGAGGAGAATGAGACTTCTCTTGTGACCCATGTGGATGAGGACTGGGGCTGAATACTTTGAAGGACTTTTTGGGAAATTGGGGGAAGTAAATGTTCTCCTCACACTTTTCCCAGCCTGTAATACCAGAGATTCCTTATCTTTTAGTTTGGATGAAATAAAACTTGCGCTTAATTACCCCAGAGGATTTAAGGGCCCTAGACCCGACGGGGTCCAGATGGACTTATTATTAGATAACCAGGACATCTGGGCCCCATTACTCACAAATGTTTTAAATACCCTAGTCCGAACAGGTCCATTGGCATGCTGGAAAAAGACGCTCATAATACTGATTTACAAGAAAGTTGCGAACTGGTAATGCACTACAGAGACTTATAGAGGATTATGTAAATGTATGAATAATTTGGACATGAAGTTAAATCAAACTAAGTCATTTGTACTTGTGGCAGATTCAAGTCCAATGAAACATCTCAGATTGTCTATTGAAGGGTGAAATCTCGAGATTGTAGACACATTTAATTACCTAGGGATTATCTGTAATAAGAAAAACACATGGATAGATATGTTGAGGAATTATAACGGAAAACGTATTTGAGGGCTATTTAGATTTGTAGAGAAACTCGGTTCAAAGCCACTAAAGGTAATAAAAAATATCTATGAGGCTAAAACACTACTGCTAAAATACTAGCTACTGCCTCCTGATCCAGCGCTGCTCTCAAACCACCCTCAAACCATTAAGGAATACTCAGTAGTTATCACACTTCACTCGTTGGTGGGGCCCATCAAGACTCCATCCCCATCAAACGTTAAAGTCAGGAAAAATTTCAAAGTGTTTGCACCACAAAATCAATCAGTCCAACAGCATGTCGTGGTGCAAAAGAAATTCAAACAAGCATTTTTATTAACTAAATTTGGAAACTTTAGGGTCCACACTCAATTCTCATTGGTCCTTTCGAGGGGTGGATGAAGATCACCTCATCTCCTCATTGTCTAATTTTTCGCAAAGTCACTTCCATAATTCTCATACTTTCATAGCTGTCAATGTTGCAAAATATCATTTTGTCCTTATATCGACACTTTGGTCAACATTCCCAGGCTCACAACTCGGACATTCCTTTTTGGCACCATTCTGCCTTTTCAGGTCACACTGGCCTTGACATCAGCAGCCCAGGCACAAGCTGCTCAGACATCTCTTGAGTGCAGTTGCGCATGCATAGAAATATACTTTCTTGGAGTCTCGCAAAACTTCCATTTTTATGTAGGCCGAATAGGCCATAACGGGAACTATTATGAAAAAAAACACAATTAAACGTTAGACTTCAAAGTAAAGCCATTCTGTTTACCTCCCCCCATTCTAAGTGTACCCTGTTAGTAGTTACCTAACTTTTAAGCTACACATAGGCGTTGTTTCTTACCATTTCTCCTTCGTTTTTGCCACAATGAAAACTTACAATAAGCATACATGCATAGCTTGGTTAATTTAGAGCATTATTGCACTATATTAATATGACAAATTCACAGTATTAATGTATTACGATGTGTAACACAAGCAAATTAGTATCCCACATGTACTTTTCTGTGTGTGTTTTTTCTTTCTGGTGATTAGTTAACATCACTCGATTAGCAAATTATATAGTTATGAGAAAATGATTTCACGAGGGGTATACAAAAATGTTTGCTACAGCCTCGCTCCATCACTCCTATGGGGCACCTGTCTGTAGTTTTTCGGTTATTTCAAAACTGCAGCGCTTAGAGGACAAATTCTTGAAAAGATTGATTTGTGTCCACAATCTTGATCCTCTTACAACTCCCACTCTGAACTGAGTGTTCCTTACATACCAGATAATATTTGTATTGCTCCAATCCTTTTATGGCTCCAACACTGGAGGAAAGAAACTTTAAATCTAACTAGACCTCTCCTGGCAGACTGTTTGAACTTAGATGGTGTACATAAAATAAAATGACTAAAATACATTGAGATTAGCCTACAGGCAATTGGCGTATGTAATTTACATGAGGATCCCAAGTTATGTTTGACAATATCTAAAAAAGAATTTATACGAATGAAAGAAATAGATATATCCTCCCGCTAATGCGTAAATTAAATTTTAGACAATGCGTCCAGCACTTTATCATTTTCAGCTTTTCCTGGATCCTATGGCATGTTTTTTTTCTAGCCTTAGGTGCTACAAAGACAAGAAGTCTAACTCCCTAGCTTGAATCTTATAAGCAAGTTAATGCCCAATCTGATTAATTCTTGTTCTTATACCGATTAAATCTTTGTTTACTGACTTTGTTTTATATTTTATAATTGTTTTTTATATACTTTGGTATTTTAATGGATGTTTCATTTTACTCTGTAATGCTTTTAATATTTCAGAATGTATGTTTGTAGAATACTTTTTATGCTAATGTGTCGGTGAAATAAAGTTAACTTGACCTACTGGCATCCTTTAGTAACGATTATTTTTATAGTGTATGTTTGAAAATACCACTTTTGGAAAATAGGTATTTTCTTGCTTAGCCATCAAGTGTGCCTCTGCTAGGATGTGTATTGACTGTCTGGCTTTGGAGTGAATGGGGCTATGGATGAACAGTGGCTCCAGAGAGAATGAATGAGTCAGGGCTGGGCTGAATAGACCTGGACTGCATTCAGAGTAGTGGGAGGAGTTTTCACTAGCACCTGAATAGGACTGGTCTGTATTTAGAGTGGTGGGAGGACATTTCCATTGCACCTGAATAGGCCCAGCCTGCCTTGGACAATGCTGTGTCCACCTCTTGCCAGGAAGCTGGACCAGAGAAGACAGAACTAGTTTTGGCTGATCACAAAGCCTCTCCGCACCAAGAGAACAAATGAATTTGCTGTATAAATAGTGGGGCCCAGACCCCAGTATTTTAGATTACTGCTGAACAAAGCACCTGCCTGGAAGAAGGAGTGGAGAAGCTGTGAGGAGGAACTGACACTTTGCTTTGTGCTCTACTGTGTTGGCCTGCTTCTTCCTGCTTCTGTCTTGGGCAAGGAAATGACTAGAGTGTACTTTCATCATTCTGCTGTTAGAGTTTTCTCCAAGGGCTTGAAGTAGAGCTTGCCTCCTGTTGGAAGTCTCAGGGATAAAAAAGACTTCAGAGAGAACTCGCCGGAATCAAGGAACCTGCGCAGAAGAAGACCTGGAAGAGCTGCCAGAAAGAGTACTCCCCCCTTGCTAAGTTGGCCTGCAGTTGCTGCTTCTGCCTTGGGCAGTGAAAGGACTGGACTGAACTTTCTTTACTTGTGCTGAGTATCTCCAAGGGCTCGAAGTAGAACTTTCCTCCTATTCTGGAGTCTCAGGGACTGGAAAAACTTCACCGACCTCTGGGTACCACCTCTAGAACCGTGATTTCAGTTGCCACAGAAGGATGAAAGCAGCCGACTCCGTCACAGAGTCCGTCACTGGCTCCGTGTCCTGAAGGCACTGCAGAGGGCACTGTCTCTGAATCTTGCACTGCAACCGCGGTCTCACCGACGACAACAACCAGTGCCACTGAGCCTCTGCTTGCACTGTGACCTGTGGGCACCACACTCCGCACTACCTTGCTTCACTTCACCACCCTTATCTCACCAACGCCGTTGCTGCACGCTGACCTCAACTTCTGTGACTGCATCGTGGCTTGGGGACACCGCTCTTAAAGTCTCACGACACACCGCCCCATCCCACACTACTATCCAGACCGACTAATGCCAGCTCCCTGCAACTGGCTCTGGTGCCTGCCCTGTGATCTGTCAGCATCCCATCGAGCCCTCCGCACAGCAGCCCTAGTCTCACCAACGCCGCTGGATGACCTTCACTGAGCCACTGCCTGCACCGCGCTTTTAAGGGCACATCATGGTGCATGGCTACAATTTGCATTGCAACCGCGATGGTTGCCACAACTGGCCAGCACCAACGTGTCGGCTGCAAAACAAATGGTACTGTTTATGAGTTTGTCGATGCCCCCGACCAATGTGGTCAGTCGGAACTGTTGGATTCTGTTGTTTACAGCACCGCAGTAGCCACGGACAGAGCTACCGACTCAGAAAAACAGTGTTTTCAATTTAATTTTGCAATTTGTACTGTATTCTTGCAAAGTGCATATTTTTAAAGTTCTGTATGTTGGAATTTTTATCATTTTGGTCTTGTTTTGTATTTATAAAAATATTGGATATTTTTCTAAACTGGTGTGGAGTCCTTTAATAGTGTTTTCACTGTATTACTGTTAGATTTGTGCAAATGCTTTACACACTGCCTACAAGATAAGATTACCTGCTCATGCTACCATAGGGGGGAGCAGGGGTTATTTTAGGAGTGTAACTCCCTTATCCTTACTGAAAGGAAGGGTCCCTACTTGGAAAAACGTGCAAAGCATTACCATCGAGAGACCCTCATTTCTAACACTAGGGATGTGCCAAAATCTTACACCCTTCCAGGGGTGGAGTAACAAGGAGAAATATTCAGCTGCACACATAAAAAGAGGGCTATGACTCCCAGGAATTGTTTTTGTGAAGGAAGTTGTCCCTTCCTGGGGGGCGTGGCTTAGCGCGCAAACGGAATGGCCGCTTAACTGAGCGGCTCCCGTCTCCTACGACCTTGATCCTGCACTGATCCTTGCCGTCTGGAGGGCTACCTTTCCCCGCATAGGCGGAATCGACGATCACCAGTCTCGCCTACACTCGGTCCAACTCTGGGACCGCTGGGGGCCACCACCGCCGAGTTATTTGCTTGGGGACTTTCACCGGCGCACTCCCGGACCCCGCAGTGGTGGGGGAATCGGCCTCCGGCGCTCACGCGAGGCCGGTGCGGACCACGAGGCGAAGGGCCCATGTCCGGGGGCTGATCGCTGGAGCCCGCCGCGCTCTGTCAGAATTGCTGGGCTGGGCTGGGCGGCCCTACACTCCGGCGGACACCCTCGCAGGACTACACACACCCTCCTCCCTGCATGCTGCCTAGCGGAGGGTGCCGGCTAAGAAGACCACGATACTGGTACTGGCTGACGGGCTCGAACACTCGTTAATGGCGGCCGCCATGCATAGCGACGCTGTGAGGACCTGCCCCAGCCGTGCTGCCCTCATCCACGCGACATCTAAAATTACGCAGTGAGTAACAGGCTATAATCCAGGCAGTGCCCTGCCACTGCAGTTCATATACAGCGGGCTTGGTTGGCGGTTGCGGACGCCTTTGAGGTGGGGATACCGGCTCTTCCCGGTAGACGGCCTGACCCATCTCTGCTGCGACTCAACGGGGCCCGGCCCTCACAGCAGACAGGTCTGCCCTTCCATACTGCTCAGATTGAACGGAAGGCTTCCTGCACTGAATTCGCACTCGGCTGGGGGTCCTGGAAGTCCATAAACCGAACTGCGATTGCCCAGCCTGTGGGAACCAAGCAGGTACTGCGGAAATTGTAGTTACCTGTCTCCCTTCCACACCATACCACGGGAGACCCTACCCTGTCCGGCCAGCTGTGACTGCCTATAACTCACGGGGTCCTACATCTCAGTCCCATTACCCTGTTCTGCCTGCTGCGAGGACCGCGTGCAGTGCACCTCACCACTCTGCCTGATCACGTCGTGACCCATCCTTGCTCAGTCGGATCGCACATCGGTGGCGCACGAGCGGCGCAGGGGCGCGATGGTGCGCCCGGAGCACCGTCAAGCGAAGCTCAGCTTTGAGAGCGCCAAGAAGGGTTCAAAGCCGAATGGGGTGGATCCTGGGCCTAGCGGCGCAGGCCCTGCTGCTGCGCCCTCCCCCACGAACGCGCCTGATCTGCAGGGCCTGTTCCAAGAAATGCGCCAAGGTTTTGCCACAGTGGTGGAGAAGGTGGACGGCATATCCTCCAGGCTGGACGCACTGGTTCACAAAGTTGACCAGCATGAGGAGAGAATAGCCGCGACGGAACAACGCATATCGGACAACGATGACCTCACTGCCACCCACACCTCCCAACTTGCTCGCATGGACAACCTGCTTAGGGTCATAGCGGCCAAGAACGAGGACTTGGAAGCCCGTGGCTGACGCAACAACATCCGCGTCACGGGTATTCCGGAGTCCACGGCCACTGGAAGAATGGAACTGTACATCGAGTCACTTCTCCGGGCGTCCACAGGGGAGGATGCCTTCTCGTCTCAGTTCATTGTGGAGAGAGCACATAGATCCCTGGCTCCTGTGCCACAGCCTGGGCTGCTGCCCAGGCCTATCATTGCCCGACTATTGAACTACCGCGACCGGGATGTTGCCTTACGAGCTGCCAGAACCAAACGTACCCTGCACTACAATGGAGTTGCTTTTTCTCTCTATCCTGATTTTACCCCCGTTGTGCAGGAGGAAAGACGGAAGTTCCTAGCTGTCAAGAAAAAACTAAGAGAGGCTCAGATAGACTATGCTCTGCTTTATCCAGCTCGGCTGAGAGTGACGCACCAGGGTAAACAACGATTTTTCACGGACCCGAGTAAAGCTGAGGACTACCTGAAACAACATCGTAGGGCGCAGAGGGATCGGCGAGAGGATCGTGAGGGACCCGAGGAGGACGTTCCCCCGGCAGTTGATGATTGACGGGCTCTGCCCTCCCCGCAAGTATTTGATTTGGAAGTGCCTTGCTGTTATTGACTACTAACTGTTGCAAGCATTGGCGAGGCTATAGTTCTCGAGGACTGAGTGTGACTGTGACCCCAGACGGTACGAGATATGTAGGAACTGTCCCCGCTATCCCTGCCTCAACCATGGTTGTTTTCGATAGTGAGGCGTTCGGGAATGGGGGCAGCTGTGTGCCTTTGCTGATGTTCCCCCTACGGGAGTACCCCGCTGTTCTGTTCAAGTTGTGGGAATATTTGGGGAAGGGGTGGTGGGGGGGTAAGGACCGGAATGGCTGCTGGCATGATTGGGATGCAGTGGTGGGTGGGGGGTTGGGATATGTTTCGGGAATGGTTGGTTTGTTTAAGACGACATTTGGCTGGCTGGTACCGGCGTTCTGTGCTCTTATACATAAGATGATGCAATTTTGGAATCTGTGGTGGTACAATGTTTTAGTTAGGCCCTGTCCGGATAATGGCTAACTCTGGGACTAATGTACCTTTGAAATGCTTGTCGTGGAACGTCCGAGGGCTCAATGATGCTAAAAAATGTAGAAATGTTATTGCATATTTAGATCGCCAACAGGTACAAATTGCTATGTTGCAGGAAACTCACTTGGCTCCGCAGGGACGATCTACCTTTGGCTGTAAATGGGCTACTGCTCGATCATTCTCGTCCTACTCCTCCTATGCTAGGGGAGTTGTCCTCCTGGTTAAACGCAATGTCCCCTTCCAGGTATATGGAGAGCTGGCAGACAAGGAAGGCCGCTACGTACTACTCTGGGGGCGGCTGGGCCGCGATACAGTCACGTTGGTTAACTGTTATGCCCCTAATGTTGATCTGCCTTGTTTCTTTACCTCGCTGTGGGGTAAGATCTTAGATGTGGGATCCCGCCATGTCATATGGGGGGGTGATTTCAACATAGCGCTGACACCTCACTTGGATAGGGCTGATGGTGTGACAATTTACAAACCCAGATCAAGGGAGGCGTTAGAGGGTGTGCTCTCAGAGGGCAGCCTACTGGATGCCTGGCGACAGCTGCACCCTGGCCGTAAAGAGGGCACACACTTCACGTCACAGACAGGTACCTGGGCGCGCCTTGATTATTTCTTTCTGACCTGTGAAACGCTGTCTGGGTTGAACGCAGTGACTCACCTCCCAAGAACCTATTCAGATCATTGCCCGGTGCTGCTGTCTATTTTGCTTCCCGGCTGGGACAGCCCTAGATCGCGTTGGCGTCTGCAACCGACGGCCTTGCTTGACGAGGTTTTCCGAGTTGAATTAGAGGATGAGATCACTGCTTTCTTCCCTCGGAACAGGGGCTCTGTTGCGTCCGTCGAAACCATCTGGGAGGCATTCAAGGTCACTATCAGGGGCCACTGCATGTCTAAGAGCTTTGGGGTATTGCGTGACATACAACGCACGATCCGGAAGCTTGAGGATGAGCTGAGGGCGTTGGAGGCGCGCTTGGTGGAGGGCGATAACACTGCTGCACATGCTGAGTTCAGGGATAAGCTTACACACTATGAAGAGGAAGCGAACAGGGAGACCAGGTTCAGGAGCAAACATTGCCGGGCGAGGAAATATTGTGAGGGTGATAGGCCCGGCAAGGCATTGGCTATATTGACAAACCCGCCACGAATAGACAATACTGTCATCGAAGTGGTCGATAGCCGAGGTCACACTGTCAGGAATTCCGACGAACTGCTAGATGCCTTTGTTTCCCATTATCGCACACTTTATACCACAATCACCACTCCTGAAGTCCGATACGACGATTTTCTAAGTGAAATAGCCCTATGCTGGTTAAGCGATGTTGACAGGCAGTTCCTTGCTGCTCCTTTAGAACTGGAGGAGATAAGGGATGCCATCATGTCGCTACGTAGTGGGAAGGCGCAAGGACTGGACGGTCTTCCCGCTGAATTTTACAAAACTTATGTCGATGTCATGGCCCCGGTCCTCCGAGAGGTGTTCACTGAATCCTACGAGGACGGCGTCCTCCCGTGCTCCATGCGCGAGGTCGTCATTACCTCCTTGTTGAAACCCGGCAAATCTCCCTCGTCCTGTGACTTGTATCGCCCCTTGTCACTTTTAAATTGCGATGTTAAAATCTTGGCCAAAGTCCTAGCCACTAGGTTATCACTCCTTATGACCCGGATAGTACTACCCGACCAGTCTGGCTTTGTCCCGGGCCGCTCCACTTCACATAATCTTCGTACTCTTTTCTCCTTACTTCATACGATCCACCCTGACCTTCCGGTCGCAGCGATCTTCCTGGACGCCTCAAAGGCGTTCGACTCTGTTGAGTGGCCTTATCTGTTTACCGTCCTATCCCGCATGGGATTCCCCACCATCTGTATCTCCTGGGTTCGTCTGTTATATACTCAGCCTAATGCGAGAGTTCTGATCAACGGTCATCTCTCCACGCCGCTCGATATTTCCAGGGGTACACGGCAAGGGTGCCCACTATCTCCCCTATTGTTTGCGATTGCTATTGAACCCCTTGCATGCCGGCTCTGCCAGCTCCACGGTGAGGGAGCGATTCGCTGCCTCCAGCGTCAAATTGATGTCTCCTTATATGCAGATGACATGACTTTGTTTGTTAAAGACCCAGAGCACAATCTGAACCCTCTACTCAGAGAATTTGTGGTCTTTGGCAGATTGTCGGGGGTGCAGATAAACTGGACGAAATCCCAATTTTTTCCGCTTACGGCTGCTGTACCTGACTTTCCCCTGGATTACCCCCTGGAGCGATGCGGGTCTGACCTTAAGTACCTGGGCATACAGATCTCACGCGATAAGGATGAGATTCTTCGCTCAAATTATGGAGTGGCAGTGACGAAACTCACCGCCCTGGTTGACCGCTGGATCACCCTACCCATTTCCATGGCAGGTAGAGCTTCCCTAATCAAAATGGTGGTGCTCCCACGCTTTCTCTATCTTTTTCTCAACATCCCCTTTCATCCGGGAGCCTATTTCTTTAAGACATTGAGATCAGAAATATGTCGCCTTTTTTGGGGAGGCAAAGGCCCGCGCCTTAAATGGACAACGTTGATCCTACCGTACGATAAAGGGGGGATTGACCTTCCGGATTTCGAAGCCTATTATCTTTGTGCGCAGGCACACTATGCGTACCACTGGCTTTGCCCTACTCCCTTTATGCCCCAGCTGGCGGTGGAGGACTGGATTGCCAGCCCCTTGCCTCTGCCGGGTCTACTGCACAGTCGGCCCTCAGCCATAACGACGCCTCCTACGTCGGTCACTGTACTGTTGATGCGTGGCGACGGCTGGCTAAAAGGCTGCACTGCGAACTATTATACTCTCCCCTACTGCCATTGACATATCATCCCGAGCTTGCACTCCTGCAGGAGAAAGGCTTCCAGCGCCTTTGTACGGCCCTAAAGATCACGTGCTGGGGTGACATGTTCACCGCGGGTCATTTTAAATCTATTGATGCATTCTTCAGAGAGCATGCCCGTACCCCTCTCGAGGTATTTTACTACCTACGGCTCCGCCAGGGCATGCGTGCCATACTTCCAGACTACCCTGCGGAACCTGCCATTTCGCCTCCACTTCACTTCCTGCTGACCTCGAGTGATGGCTCGCATTTGGTCTCGGGAATGTACCGTCATATACGAGCGGATTGCCCGCCGCTGGTGACCTCAGCGAGGACACGCTGGGCTGCAGAACTAGCTATTGACATTACTGAAGACCAATGGATATACTGCTGTACTCTTACGGCTCGTATATCGGCGAGCAGTAGGCTCAAGATAATTCATTACAAATATTTACAGCGCTTGTACTATACCCCCCTGAAGAAATATAAGTTCCGCTTAGCTGACAGGGACCGCTGCGACCGCTGCCGCGCAGAACATGCTGATTTCTTGCACCTTGCTTGGGACTGCCCCCCCTTACAGAACTATTGGCAACAAGTACATGCTGCTCTAGTATCCATGATTGGGTCGCCTATACAACCTGAACCCCTGATCATGCTGTTGGGACACACACCACACATTCCCTCACAATGCAGAAAATTTGTGGACATTGCGCTCCTTCTGGCAAAGAGGCGCGTGGCATGCAGATGGGGGCGTGGCAGGGCTCCCAAGTTCAAAGAGTGGCTTGCTGATATGACATACAGTCAGGATCAACATGCGACATTCGCTGACCTACTCCCCGTGTCCAGTAGGCCACGAGACATCTGGCAGCCCCTGGTAACCTATCTTCAAGCCCAGACCGCTCGTGATGAAGAGCTAACAAAGGACCCCACTGGAGATGGTGTTGATAGCCTGGCGTAATGTGCCTCAGTCACCCAATCATTCTGCATTGCCTATGCTAATGTGCCTATTGTAATGCCTTTTGAGTGTGTATGTTGCGATGTAGTCCTGCCGCCTACTTATTGACCTACTGCTCTTGCTCATGTATATTCCCGTATTGTTATTGACCCATTGATGCACTGTATGTTGCCCTCGTGATTATTCACTATGCTTTACTGCCACTGTACTGATCCTGCTCATGGTATACATTCCACTTGTTGTCGCTTTGTTGCTGCTCTGGCCGTCTCGATGTGATTAACTGTACTATGATTCCTGACTCCACTTTGTTATTGATCTATGGACCACAGACCCTAGCCGCTGTAATGTCGCACTGAATGTACTGTCTTGTTCTTACTTGTTACAAAAACTCCAATAAACAAAGTTTACAAAAAAAAAGGAAGTTGTCCCTTCCTACTGAAAAACAATCATGTATGCAACAGAGGCACACTTGCACGATGGATGCCTTTCACCATGGATGGTAGAACACAATGAGCAGAGAAGGGTATACAGTTCCTCAGAATCCATGTAGGTGAACATAAAGAGATAGGTAGGAGTGGCGCACAATGTTGCTCATTCCACCTGGAGAGAACACAAGGGGAGGGGGCGAATTCCCAGAGCCGGCGCCAGGGTAGGTGAATACACCAACGTTCAGCAAAAGTGGGACACACTGTTGGTGTCCATATAGACCGCCGGACTCCGTTGCAGGCTGCATTCGACAGCGACCTTGGGTATCTACCTGAACACATGGTATGTAGAATCTCACGTTATCATGTTGTGTAGATAGTTTCATTGGTCCTGATGAAGTGCCCTGATCCTCAGGACGCTGAGAGCATGAAACATGTTGACCACATAAGAGTAGAGAATACACAGCTAGAAACCTTACATCTAGTTCACTGCCTCTCTTTTCATTTTAACCAGGCAGTGTACCTTCCCAAATAAAATCACTTTATAGGACTAGCTGACCTGTTTTAATCCACTCAGTTCACATCTACACTCCCCAGGCCTCTTACCCCCACCTCACCCAATGGGTGGGAACTGAAGATCCCCTCCAAGAGCCCCATACTGGGTGCCCCTAAGGTATTGCAGAGCTGACTTGACAAGGGGCAGGCTCATATGATGAAGCATGACACCTAGCTTTCTAGGTGTGTGAGAGCACTAGTTCCGACAAGGGAATCCCCCCCTCCCCTTGTGTTCTCGCCAGGTGGAATGAGCAACATTGTGCGCCACTCCTACCTGTCTCTTCACCTTCACTTACTCAGATTCTGAGGAACTGCATACCCTTCTCTGCTCACTGTACTAGTGGGGCACGTGTGTTGGACCTCATTAAACTTGCCCCTGTGTCTCTCTTGATTGGCAAATTCCCTCCTCGGTTTAGGGAGATGTTGTGGCCACATGACCTTCTCCTACCACCCTCTGATGGGAAGCCGACAAAGAACTTGGGGGTCTGGTTTGACGAGGGTCTTTCCTTCTCGGTCCACATTTCGAAGCTGGCTGGCACCTGCTTTGGCCTGCGCAAGACTCTGAGGAAATACTTTCCTCTCTTGCCGCAGGCAGCAAGAGAAACGGTTACGTGTGCCCTCATCTTGTCTCGGCTGGACTATGCCAATGCTCTCTTCATTGGTATTCCTGCCTACCTGATCAAAAAGTTGCAGGTTGTCCAGAACTCTGCAGCTAGATTTCTGGTGAGCATCTCCGCTAGACATAGCACGCGGCACCATCTGCGCTCAATTCACTGGCTTCCTGTGGTGGAACGGTTGAAGTTCAAATTGCTGGTCCTCATGGCTCTGGCCCATCCTATCTGCAAAAGCGCTTCGCATTTCATATGCCCTCAAGTCTGTTGCGATCGGCATCTCTCCGATTAGCAACGGTTCCCTGTTTTCAATTTCAGAGGCTGGGCGGCAGGTCTCTGTCGCGGAGGGCGGCGGCAGCATGGAATGCCCTTCCCCTGGCTCTTCCCACTATTGAAATCTGGCTGCTTTTAAGAAAAATCTCAAAATGCATCTTTTCATCTGTTAGTTCTTTGCTCCCCCTTAAGTCATTGCGACGGGACAGTCTTGAGTAGCTGTGCGCGGTACAGGTACAATTAACATAACATATGCCCCTGGTAGAACGCAATGCCATTTATTAGTGAATGTATGCCACAGGTCTTTTTGAAAGGCCTGCTAGATGTATGTGCTCACTCCATCGATTTTACTGCCCAGATGCTTATGGCTGCACTTGCTCCCGCTGTACTGAGTGTTGCTCCTTCCATGCCTTGAACTCCTCCTCACAACCTCACAAGCAAGAATTGGCCTAGGTCTTACGCCAAACCTGTGGTCCACCATTATTTCTATTGCAGTAGTTAAGACCTTGCTGTCTGATTTGCTTGAGTTTGCAAACTTGCTGCAACTGGTTAGTCATGATATGGTCTGCGATGTGTGACTGCTTTCTCTGTGGTGGTGCTGGTGAGGATTGTCACTGTGTGTGGAAGCTTCTCTGACCTGGCCCTCCTCCTCCTCATCGCCAGCCTCTTCTTTCCGTTCCTTCTGTACATCTCTGAGGGACATGTAAGTGACAATGAAGCATGGACGTGGTACATTAAAGCTGATATTACTTTGTACATTGCTGCTTCGCATGACAATCAGATTTGAACATGAGCATTGGCACATGTGGGTGGTTCATGGGTGTAGGTCATGCACACCCAAAGAAGCGAATAGTGTCTGTGCTCAGAGTACTGCAATAGGCAGAATATATTATGCAGTAGATACTGAAAGATGTTATGGATGTGTAGGGTGACATGACATTCCCAAGGTACATCTTACATGTCTGCATGCTATACTACCACACCGAAAAGGAATTGAACATACAAGGTAGTGTTTAGGATTATGGTATTTTGCCTCTGACCTGTTAGTAGCTCTGCTGTCTACAGTGCTCACCTTTGATTGCTTCCGGTAAAAGTGTGCTTTCTGTTGTTACTTTCATCCGGGTCGTGATGGCTTGGCCAATGACTTCCCTCCAGAGTCACATTTTTCCTTTCTCCTGCTAGCCACCTTTTGTTTTGCTCAGAAGCATAGGTTGTAGGACCTTTTTTTTATTTCTTCAATTCTCCTCGAGGTGACACCCAAGGCAATAAAATGCTCCTGAATTCAAAACCACAATCTCCTCTTAATGGCCTGTGACACTGTAACTAAGGACTTTGAAAGAGCTGCTCATTGTGTGCCACACTTCTCCACTTATATAGGCAGCGCCTGTTTGCTGGACTTGTGACTGTTTCTTTACCCCCTCCTACGTGTCTGACACTCAGATACACAGGGCTCCTCGCCTGCGCTCTCCTCTGACCTCAGACGTCGCAGACAGAGTGACATTCACAAGTTAAAATTTCACAAAGTATAAATGTCCTATCTTAGACTGTCACCGAATCACTAATTGGGAATGAGAATGTGCAATAGCGAACTCTTGCAAATCATAACTATGACCTCTTGCCCCTTCACACAACGTAATTTTCTATTCTAAAATTATGATTTCATATTGCTCACAATTTGCAAATCACAAAGGGGCATATTATCAAGGGGGATTATCTCCGCTTTTTTGGCTTTAAAAGCCAAGAAAGCAGAGATAAAATTATCTATTACCTAGCTGTCGCTAACATCAGTTAGCGACAGCTAGTAGGAGATAGCGACCATCTTGGGCCCCGCTTTGCATCTCAGTGATATTTATCACTAATGACATGCAAAGTGGGCGTGCCAAGATGTTAGCGACTGGAAACAGTCGCTAACATCGCTATCTTTGATAATAGCAAGGGGGCATATTACCAACAACTAGCGATAATTATCGCTATGTTGGTTTAGCGGTGATATTTTTATCGCCGAGCTGCGGCGATTTTTATCGCTTAGAAACCTTGCTATTATCAAGGTTTATCTCCTAAGCAATAAAAATCGGCCGAAATGCATGAATATCGCCGAAAAGTCAGCGATATTCATGCTTTACCGAGCTAATGCTCTTAGCCATGTTATCCACCTACCATTGGAACTGCTCAGGGGCGGTGTTAGCTTTTGGAGATATTCGCGCTTAGCGCGAATATCTATAAAAGTTGGTAATAGGAGATAGCGATGTTAGCGACTGTTTCCAGTCGCTAACATCTTGTCACGCCCACTTTGCATGTCATTAGTGATAAATATCACTGACATGCAAAGCGGGCCCAAGATGGTCGCTATCTCCTACTAGCTGTCGCTAACTGGTGTTAGCGACAGCTAGGTAATAGGGAGATCATTTTATCTCCGCTTTCTTGGCTTTTAAAGCCAAAAAAGCGGAGATAAACCCCCTTGATAATATGCCCCAAGGTTCCTAAGCGATAAAAATCGCTGCAGCTCGGCGATAAAAATATCGCCGCTAAACCAACATAGCGATAATTATCGCTAGTTGTTAGTAATATGCCCCAAAGTTAGTACAAAATAGATGTAACTTGCAGACGATGCCTTGACAAATCTGTGGAAGAATTGGATAAATGCATCACTGGTATATAAATTACAAATTATGGTTGTGTAATCAACAAAACACCTAAGTTCCTACGATGATGCAGACCTTTCATAGTAGACAAACTAACACAATAAACAGTAATGGTTTAAGAAGACGGTTTGCCTTAAAAAAAACTGAACACCCTGGGGAGGGCATTATAATAATGAAAAGGACATGAAAGTATGCAAATTAGAGGAAAGAGATGTACGATAGGAAAGAAAAGAGACTAATACACTCGCCATGCAAAAATGCTGTTCAGATGTTTCATACAAATATGAGCAAATAAAAATGTATTAACATATTATTCTGCTTATAACAGAAAATACATTAGTACAGAGCTAAGTAATGCGTGTACCATTCAAACACTTCCCTATAGAATACAAAAGTAAGCGTTCTGCTAGTACATCCTGTCATATAAAAAGATAAATGTAGACTTTTATACAGGGGAGGTAATGGCCTCAAGTCAAATGCAGTGAGTCAACGTCTAGTCCTTAGCTTCACCTCTGAGAACTCTTACATGTTTTGTTTTGTTCGTTTCGTGGACCCCTGAATTATGTTGCTATTTCTGTATCTACCATTTCTGTTGTCAGTGTATTCCATACATTAAATACTCTTATTGCTAAAAGAAATGTCTGCGGAGGTGTTCGAGAGCCTATGATTTTCATCAGACGCAAAAGGCATTCATGTTTCTGTTTCTATGGGAACACAGAGTGCCTTTCCTTCTTCCACCACTCCACTCTGCTCTGTACTTTATAAGCTACACTTAACTTTGCTGAGAAACTTCTACAGCTCTTTACTCAGCGGATACGTTCTGAATAGAACTTATTGGATATATGTGTCAACCCTGGCTTTCCTTCCGATCTGTTCGTATAGGAACAGCAAAGGTATTGGAACTCATTAATGATGTCACTTTGACCTGGAACATTATTTCCCAAACTGTCAACATTATTATAATTAATATTATTATTTGCTCAACTGACTACCTTGTAAGCTGGTATCTCTTATCATAGAGCCGTTAAGGGCCTAAATTAGGGACTTGGTGAAGAGGGTATCTGTCACAAAGGCAACTGAGTATCCTTACTGCCAAACTTTAGCTCTGCCCACTGCATTTAGAGTCGGGTGGAACTTTAGTATGTAACCAGCAGAGACTAACCCATCACTGCCATTCACATACTCCTCCAATGACCTGACAGAGTAAGGGCCGTCAAAGGTTTGGCCATTTGTCCGTCCGCCCTATTAAAGTGGGTCGACTATTGGCCACTTTTTACTTTTCACACACCACCATTCAAAAAGTGGTAGTTGGTGAAAGAAAAATAATGTAATGACTGCTGCCATGGGAAAAAACTCCCATTGTGAGGGGGTGATTGTTTTTGTTTTTACAGAAAGAAAATCCAGCTTTGGAATTTTGGTTTTGAAAGTGAAAAAACATTCTGAAAGTGTGCCATATGGCACCATCAAGTTGACAGAGCCGCATGGCGCACTTTCAATGCATTGACAGGAACCTCTATTATGTTGGTTCCTGCTAATGTAACAGATGTCCACTGGGGCTGCGGACATCAGTAAATTCGGAATGCAGTTACTCCATTGCTCTAACGGATTAAAATCCATACCCCAATATCTAAATAATTTCCTAAATCTTGATACCAATTTCCAGTCTCTTATCTGATACTCTAACTTTCTTCAAATGGTTTGGAATATTTTGGAATTTCAACGTGTGCCCTTAAAACAAGTTGAAGGGTATCCAGTGCAGTGGCGCTCAGCATTTCTATGGTTTATACATGACATCAAGTGATCTCGGCTCATATGTGGCAGTCATGTTGCAGCAGAAACAGCGCTGCAGAGCCTACATTGACCAGGCAAGTTTTGGATGCCCTTTAAAGCTAATTTCTGATCTTCACTTTGTCAGAAAGCAATGTAGTGTCCTCCCCAGCCTGGATACCCGCCAACATACAGAGCTTAGTCTTACATGGTTTTATTCTGCTGCATGTAACTGTGAACTCAAGATTCCAAACAAGGATTAAATGGCATTGCTCTATAAAACCTACATCTCAGCTCCATGGAGCCCGTTAGGGGCCAAAAAGGGTTCAATCATAAAACACAACGAAACACTACATTTCCCCTATGTTAAGAAATTGCAATTCTTTCCAAATCAGTATATATATGTATATAAGACCTCTGGATGACACTTTGGATTGAAGTAGCGAATTACAGCAGCAGTGTCAATGGCTTGTTTGATTTTCTTGAAACGTCTCTCACATACTTGTGACCACTTAAATGAAAAAAATTTCTTTGTTAGCTCTCGTAAGGGAGCACATACAGTAGCAAAGTCTTGTATGTATCTTGAATATTAGCTAGCCATGCCAAGAAAGGTACGCATCCTAGAAATATCTTGTGGGGGATCAGCATTTGGCAGAGCTTGGACTTTTGCAGGATCAGAAGTCATACCCCATCTAAAAAGATATGCCCAAAGAACTATAATTTTGTCTTGTGGAACTCACACTTGTCTGCATTGAAAGTCAAACCTGCATCAGTAAGCAAACACTATAATTGTGTGTGAGCTTTAGCATGCTCCTTCTGTGTAGCTCTGAAAATCCATATGTCATTGGTATGATTAAATGCATTCACAGCCGGCTGTATAACACAATGAATGACATCTTGGAAATGTTATGCAGCCGATAATACACCAAAACTGAGGGGTCTATTATTATAGCGGGCGGATCGCACCACCCATATGGCAGTGGCGATCCACCGCCAAAGTCACCGCCCGCCTACCTTTTCCATCCCCGCCACATTACTATGGGGGGGGGACCCCGGTGGACCGGAAGAGGAGAATTCCACATTACATTGAGTCTATATTATAAAAGTTCCGTAATCCTAAACCCCAATAGTCAACTGGTGGCCCTGGGACCAGGCTGCTTACATGATCATTTGCCTTTTTTAGAGTCATTTTTTATCAATTTTAGCCTTGTCCACCACGCATGGAGCAAGTATCTTGAGATTAGAAATACAAGCCACCTTATGGTACTGGACCTAAAGATGCGTAAAACATCAGAGGAATGTGAGAAATAGAGCAGACAGCAGGCAGGAATTACCCGTGTTTTCCTGAGATTTGCATAGGAGGGACAAAAGAAAACGAAATGTTCAAGAGTCTCAGGAAAGGAGTGACAGGTCAGGCAGAGGGATGTTACAGGGGCATTGTCCCAGGTACTTTTCCTAAAAGTTAGAGGGAGAACTCCGTACCTAAATTGGTTGTAAAGTTCTCGTGCCTGCGGAGGCTCAATAACATCCATGAACATTTCAAAACCAAACCATCTCTAACATTCCAAAACATTTATAAAACTAGAATTTAAAATGGCATGTGCATTAACATCAGTGTATTTTAAGTCCACGTACTCCCAGTACCTTTTTTTGAGCAGGGGAACCATTTTTTTCGTTATGGACCCTTGGTCCTCCCACATAAACCCCAAACCAAATTTATTGAACCAATTCTTTACCTTATTGAACCAAGCAAAACGTCCTGATTGTTTTTGTAAAATTAGTAGCTCTTCAAAGGCCTCCTTTACAGGGACCTGTGTACTACTGGTCCATAGTCTTACCCAGAACAAGAGTGCCTTAAGAATGGCAAAGTAATTAATGGGTTTAAGACCAAAGTCAAGTCTTAATGGCAGACGGGGGTGTTCACTGGTAGATTAAGGATCACCCTTAAGAATTTGTTCTCAGCAAGTTCTAAGTGCTTTAGGTTCTCCAGCCCCCATAACTCAGCCCCATATAAGGCCGCTCCTAGCCCTTTTGCCCTATTTAGTTCTAGAATTGGAGAAGACGGTCAAAAAGCAGACCCCCTGACCCACCCAGCTATTGCACAGTCGAAATGTTGAAGAGTTAAAACACTGTTTTCTATTTGGGGTGTCCAGGCTAGACTGTCACTGATTCGGACTCCCAGATAGTCAAATACCTTAACCTGCTCCAAGACTTGGGTGCCCAACCTCAATTTACCCTTATTGGATTTATAGGGGTTGAACGCCATATATTTAATCCTGGAGCAGTTCATTTCAACCCCCCGGTCCTTATAAGCTTTTGCACATTTATTAAGGACATTCTGGATCCCCTTTGGTGTCTTAGATATAAGCAGTGTGTTGTCTGCGAACAGCAGGGAGGACACAGAGCTACCTGCTAATTTAGGGGGGTCACCTCCACAGTCGTACAGCTCTCCTATAAGCCTGTTTATGTACATGGTAAATAGGGTCTGGGCAAGAACACAGCCCTGTTGTACTCCTTTACAAACCAGAATTTCATTTGATAGGCTACCATCTAAGTTCCACCTAACTTTGACGTACTTATCTTGATGCAGGCGAATCAAGATTTTAAGTAAGTAGGTAGGGAGTCCTAAGTCTCGAAGGGCAGTCCAAAATTGGGTATGGTCTATTGAATCAAAAGCCGCTTTAAGATCAACGAACACAACATACAAATGACCACTTCTGATAGTCACTTCTTTCCATATAAGCAGGAGAAATATAAAAACCTGGTCTAAAGTGCTTGTAAAAGCCCTGAATCCTGCCTGCAAGTTTGATAATATGTTATTCTCCTCGATCTAATCTTAGATCTGGGTTAAGATTATTTTACCCCAAAACATTTGGGAGACATCTATAGGGCTGATAGGCCTATAAGTCACAGGAGACCCGTTATCTTCCTCCTTAAATATTGGGATTATTTCCGCACCTCTCCAGGTCGCAGGAATATCTCCACCTCGCAGGATGGCATTAAAAATATTTTGTAATAGCGGTCCCCAAATTGTAGGCTCCGCTTTAAATAGATCTCCCGGGAGCTTGTCCAAACCCGGGGCTTTCTCATTCAGCAAATAACTAATAGCAATAACAGTTTCCTCTATTGTAAAGCTAATTTCATCCGCTTGTGTTGGATCTGTACTATTTGTCTGTGAATCTAGATAGAAGTCATCCTGTTTGCCTGCGTAGAGGTACTTGAAATACTCCTCCCAAACATGGGGCCGTATGTAGAAGTCTATTTCCATTGTCTGCTTGTGTGTCCCTTGGAAGTGCCAGAATAATTGGCTGTCCTTCAGCCTTGACGCTTCTACAAGTGTGCCCAATTTTCTGACTCCCAATCCCTTTTTGTACAGTTCCTACTGTTTTTAATGTCTGACCGAGATTCTGTCTTAACCGCCACAATTAATTAATCTCTGGCTTTCCTGCAGGCCTGATTATACCATGGGGTGGTGCTCCGTTGATTTAAGTTAAGATTACACTGTTTATTAAAAAATGGTCTTAGGGTAAGAATTATTGTTGGAAGGTGGCCATGATGTCATCAACACTGACATCGAATTGCTCACAACAGGAAGGATCTGTGCTACCTCAGCATAAATCTTTGGGAGGAGGCTGCCATCAGCCAATATCTGTAGCCATTTTACTCTTGTGTTGTTGTTGGTGGTAACCCCAGGGACCACCATCTGCTGAGATCGTCCATGCAAAATTGCTGGGCCAGACAGCGTCAATGCCAGAGCATTATAGTCACGGTCCTCCCGATTTAATCAATCATGTCATTAACATTTGGCCATAGATCAAGGTCAACCAGAATGTAATCTTTCCTGCTCTTAATGTTCCCCCTCTTAAACGTATGACATGCTTCTGTGTCTGACAATTACAAGCTTGTACCCCATATGCGAGGGGAAAAGATAATACCTGTTGCCCCACCGTAGTACATTTCTTAATTGCTGTGGTCTGAAGCTTATCGGCCCCTCTAGCTTGATCTCCTTCCTGCAGTATCTCCTGTACATAGTCAACTGGCTCAAATGATATATTAAAATCACCAGCGACTATGAGTTGGCACTTTCCCCTAGTTGTGTCGAGGTAGTTAGTTAGTGAGGTTATTGTATCTTATGACTTATGGGAGCTACTTGTATACGTAAAACAACCTGAGATGGATATGTTCTATGAGTAATATCAGTTCTAAACCAAGTATCTCCTCTGATCCTAGTTTAAGTACCTTGATTTTGCAAACCAGGGAGGTCTTAAGCCAGATCAATAACCCACCAGCTGGGTGACCAGCTGCAGAATGCCTGACCTCAATGTTAAAAGTAGGAAAACCCATCCTATGTACCTGCTCAACCGCCCAGGTTTCTTGGAACAGACATAGATGGGATCCATCCACTAAGTTACACCATTCTGGGTCATTTAACTTTGACCTTATTCCCGCAGTGTTCCAAGTTAAGATTTTCAAATCCTAAGCATTTTTCACACACTCCTGGGGTTGACATCTTGATATATATTTTGCTCTCTCTAGATCTACATGTTGAGGCTGATGGCATAACTTAGTAACTGGGCCACAGAGTACAGTTTCAGTAGTGTTATTATCATTGATAGCACCTTCAAACTGAATAACAGGAAGTACCTCATGTGTTGTTTTCGATTCAGTAATTACAGGGTTTAGTCAATCAGGGGAGTCCAGATCGGTAAGGGCCTGGTATCTGTTTCTTGTTTCCAGGTGAGGAAGCTCCTGTCTCACATTAGGTTTCTCAGTGTAAGACTTAATGAGTGTGGCATTTGGGCCTACGCATTCAAGGTGCCAAACCAGAGGGCACAATGTTAATCCCTTGTCTAGGCCCCTGGTTTGGTGGAATCATACCCCTTCTGAGCAACTGTACTGCAAGCAGTGGCAACCTACAGTTTATAACTATGCAATCTCTGGTTGAAGTCTTGCGTAACGGGCCAACCCAGCTTACCTATTTTGCAAACAGGAGATCATGATAGTTAGTATTTGAAAAATTCGTATTCTGAGCTAGCCAGTAGCAAACTTTATTTTTAAGCTGGTTGAATGATTCTGTGTAACTATCCTGAACTGGAGGAACTCTAGTTAAAATAGCCACATATGGGCAGCACTCTGGAGGAAGATGTAATGTCACCTTATTGGCTTGATCGTTACTATCATTAAAATCCGATATTTTTGGGAAAAGCTGTTTACTGCATTCAGTTATGTTCCCTGTGGAGTTGGTACTATATTCAAAAGGCCCGAATTTACTAGGAGACAACCTTTCCCTCCCCGAGTGACTAACACGTATGGGTTCCGTTTGTTTTTGTGATACTGCCCTCGGGTCACTCCTATTTTTTTCAGTTTTGTGGGCACAAGGTGGTAATTCTACATACTTACTGTGATACCCCTCACCAGTATGTGAACCCCCGTGTAGAAGTGCCCCCACTCGTGAGTTTTCATTCTTGCCCCTACCCCAATCAATAAATCAGCAAGAGATTTTTTTATTGATTCCACACTTGTCTCCAATTTAACAAGCCTGGCCAGAATGGGTAAGAGGTTATTGGATATTGTTTTTTTCTAAGCATGTCATTAAAGTTTCAATGGTTTGCAGGGATTGACCTACAGAGTTAGGGGGATGGCCGTCTATCAAAGATGGTATTGTTTGCCTTGTGTCAATAAACACTTCTGGTGCTGATTCCTGGGTTTTAATCCCTAACAGCCGGTGGAGGCTCCAAATGTTTCACCTTCTTTTTCTTTTTAGCCGGGGGATTACATAGTGGAGTTACCATTGGTTGTGGTGAGGAACGCTTGGTGGGAGATGAACTGATAGACTTGTATTCTTTGCGTGAGTTAATCAGTGAGTTAATCAGTATCACTTGGTGGTCCATTGTGAACTTGGTCCTCATTTATAGCTACAGCCAAAACCGCTTCTACAGACAATCGAGTGTGGAATTCTGCTGAGGCTTTGGAGTGTTCACACTTTCCCCCATTAGTTTCAATTTAGCCATCATTCCAGAAAAGGAAGGAGGAAGAGAAAGGGGGAGGCAGTGCTAGACACAAAAAAGAGTTAATATGTCTGGAGCAAGAGACTAGGCGCAGTCCAGCCTCCTCAGGGCTCTGACGGGTGCAGATGGGCCTTCCCTTAGCCCGGGCATGCACACACATCACGCGCTGCAGGAGACTCGTGATGCTTAAGTGCGTCTCCGGGCACCAAGGTACAGTGACGTTGGCGGCACGCCGGCCGCATTGCTCTACGGGGCTTGTGGTCCCCCCGAGCTCTCGCCGGTACTGGTACTGGTGCTGGATGCGGTCTCCCGTGCTGCGGAAGACCCGCAATGCTTAAGTCCGCCTCTGGATGCCAAGGAACAGCGATGTTGGTGGCACCCCGGGTGCGTTGCTCTCTGGGGCTTGTGGTCCGCCCGAGCTCTCCCCGGTACAGGTGCTGGTGCTGGATGCGGTCTCCCGTGCTGTGGGAGAGCCGTGATGCTTAAGTGCAGAAAACTGCTGCTAAAACAGCGATAATGGGCTTGATAATATGCTCTATGGAATTCCAATTGAAGCCCATGCTAGATGTCCTTCACATCTAACATAGGCTTCAATTGGAATTCCATAGAGCATATTATCAAGCCCATTATCGCCGAAGCTGAAATCTGAACCTTTCGCAGAAGCCAAAAGGCGTGTGATGGTTGTGGCTGTTCCACTCCAAGGCTGACCTGGTCTGTTTGTTTCGCGTGAAATCTGATGCCATTTTTTTGTCTGGAGGTGCTTGTTGCAGCATCTCTATGTGATTGTCACCATATTTGTGCCTGTGCTCTATGTGATTGTCAGCATATTTGCTTGATAATATGCCCCAATGAGTGATAACTTCAGTTTGGGAATAGATAAATATAAGTTGCTATTCTGAAAATTCAACTTTTACAAACTTGTCATTTTCATCTTTGGAAATCAAATGTGCCTTTCTGCCAGTGCATAGCTGGCAAGGTTTCAAATTTCTTATGTGTGACACTTTCATAATGTCAGTGAAATTATGAGTGACAGTCAAATACTATGAGTGACACTTTTTTTGTGAGCAAAATCAAGCAATGAAAAAGTGGACAGAAATTTCAATATCATAAATACACCATTTTGAACAATAAGAAACTCTACGAAAATCCCAAAACTGCTGCAAAGTACCAGGGGGCAGATTTATGAAGGCCTTGCGCCGCCGGTGCGTCATTTTTAACATGGGAAAAAGTGACGCATCGGCGGCGCAAGGCCTTCATAAATCTCTCCCCAGGAATGGAAGGGCCCCTCAGTGCCTGGTTTGTCGGGCCATGAGATACTGCAGGACACAGTGTGGCAAACGTTTTGCCCGACAATAAAAACAGCAAGGTGCTGCTGACTGCTTTTGTCACACAGATTCTTTTGTAACTGTGCAGTTCATAAGTTGCAATACTAATATAGCACAGTGAGCTATGAACTGTCATCAAGGAGCTGAATGCAAGCTGCATGGTACAGATTAAGCCGGGGCGGAGACCTCCGATCCGTCAGCGGAATGTGCAGAGATTTGCCTACTCTGCGTTCCGCAGAGAACGAGTAGAAGGCAAATCTCCACTCACTCCGTGGCGGAGCGAAGTTGGCCAGCCCCCACCTCCAACCCCACATTAATAATTAATTATAAAGTACATGAAAGTAAAGAAAAAACACATACCTGGACTGCAGCATCCCCGGCTGCCCTCCACCTCTTCCTCGCCGTCTGTGCAAAAACTGCGCGGGGCGTAGCGTAGCAGAGCGGAGTTCCAGGAAGTATGTTCTCAACTCCGTGGCCCGGGGTTAGTACAGATTAGAAAAGTATGTCTTTTTCCCTGTCTATCATTATCATGTTGTTGCTAAAAAAAATGTGTTTGGGTTTCACTGGAGGAAAAAGAAAATTCCTGGAATAATTGGGTTTCCTCACAAATATCACTCCAACAATCATTGTAAGAGGAATTCTTTCTCATAATAAGTGTTTTTTGTGTGAATAATTTCTGCGAAAACCTTTTGCCCTCACAAACTTTAAAATTTGCACCTCTATCAAGAAATTTGGCATCTTCTTTGCACTATTTGCCTGATTTTCAGCAATAAGGAATATGAGATTTCTCTCTGTCCATTTCTGTTTTATACCTTCCTATCTTTTAAAAAGGTCTTTTGCCTGACATGATAACAACTGGGTCTAGAAAGATTGCCACTGTAGGTACTCTATTGTTAATAATTCATAAAATGTCAGCAGTAAGCTACAATAACTACATTTTAAATGTATTTCTATTGGTCTTTCATTTTGGATGAGAGGGTGCAGACATTGTTTTAATAGAGGTCGGCAGAGGAGGCTAGGTCTCAATTGAATATACCCGGAGGACCACATTCTTTTGTCCTCAGCTAATTGCGGGCCTCTGCCTCACCTATGGAGCATTTGTTGTTGGACTATTGGGTGGAATTAGCCTCTCTGCATCGCAGCAGGGGCAGTATTTATTATTTATTCGGGGATCCAATATTCACCTGTGAGCCCCACCTTCATACTATATAGGGTAGGCACCATTCTGGTCCTGATGAAATGCCAATTGACCCTCCTGGCAATTGCATCATGAAACATGTTGACCCTACTTCACTCACACTATAACTATTAGGGTACATTACCACCTAAGATAGCTTCTTTGTTTTTAGTATGTCAAGGGACCACTACTCTAATAAGGTTTGCTTGAGTCCCCTGGACTTGTTTTATATCACCTCATCAACATCCTATAACACCCCCTCACCTGCAGTCATCATATAGCTTTTTGATCAAAAGATCTCTTCCAAAGAGCCCCTAGGCCCTTAAGGCATTGCAGCGCCGACTTTACCAGGAGCACCCAATGATGAAGCATGAGACCCTACTGGGTGTGTGAGGGCACCTTGATCTAATCACTCGGATCTCCCTGTGATCTGGCTGTTTGGACCTTTGATTCCACCTATTTAGGGTTCATTTAGCCCATTTCCTGAGGAACTGCTCCCTCTATGTTTATTACACATTGACTTTGGAGGAGTAGTGGTGCAGGACCTGGTTAAATATTACTCCTCGACCCTCTCTTGATTATTTATCAGTTTCACAGAGCACACACTGCAAACAGAATTATCTCTTGGAGATAAGGTTTCCATGATCTCCTGGGATGTTTCTTTACAATCACTTCTAAGTAGAAATATATTCTTGGGTTCCCAACTTTGATCTGTGATGTGTGTATGGTGGAAGGAGCGAGAGGGCAGCGTAGCGGGGGATGCGGGTGGAGTATGCCACGTTGGTTGCTTGTAGAACGCTTATGCACTCTCAGCTGTTACCTTTCCCTACCGTAGGTTAACACCCCAGACCTACGAGGTGATTGTAGCCTGGACCAGATGCCGCGTTATATGAGGATTGAAGGACTAGTTAGTGACATTAACTGTTAGCGAGGACAGCTACAGCACCGGTCTGGCGTCTTCCTATCCCCACCTGCCGTGACAACTCCTCCCTGCATGGGCTCAGCTGCACATGTGTAAAAAGTTCAATCGGGTCAGGGACAATCGATATTTGCCCGGCAGTATTGCCTCTGTGACCCTCTAGTTATTTAAATCAATGAAGAGGCAGGCGCTGGAGACTGGAAAGCAGGAAACAAGGGTTTTTATTCTCTCCGGAGGAGAACACAACGAAACGGACAGAAGGTATCGTTCTGAGGTGCTCTAACTGTATTCCTGAGGCCTGGCCTCTTATACACACATTTATGACTTTATTGTAGATTACACATACATGTTAAAGCTTTGATGTACGGAAAAGACATTCTCGGAACTCCCCTTTGGGCCCGTTCCCACACACATTTACAGTTGAAGTCCCCACCCTAGTCACAACAGGTGATGAGCATCGCGCAGCTGGATAATCCGCCGATTCACGGAATGTGGGGGGTTTGATCGGATCTCATGGGGTGGGGGCTTTGATCAACCCGGGGATTCTTTGATGGGGGAAGCTTTCTATTGTACGGGGAGGGGCAAGGATGGTATCGGCAGAGCTGGGTGTCGGCTTGGGAACGGGGAGGACAAAACGGGCACACGGGGAAAAAGGGTTTTGCATCTAAGGGCCGGAGATCATGAAAGGAAAGCAGGGAGGTGTCGCGCTGGGAACAGGATGAGGGCCTGGGGCAGAGCAGCGCCGAAGAGGGGTTTATGACTCAAGGCAGGTGCAAGCAGGGGGTGGATAGCGTGCAGGCTTAGTGAAGGCGAAGGGCTATGTCAGGGGCCAGCGGCATGCAAAAGGGTTCGTTCTGATCGGGGCATCTTAGAAAATGGCGGGCGCGCACGACAAAAGTGTGGCATCAGGGGAAGAGGCAAGATGGCGCAGATAATGTTCACCAAAACGTACTAATTTTCAACAGTCCTCCCTTTAACATATTCAAGACATCTTGCTGGTTCATTTTCTACTCGGTTCTATTGTGGTGGGCATGAGAAGGAAAATGGTAGGAACCCTAGATAAAAAGAGTTGTAAACGATACATTTTAACTTTTCTAGTTTTCAGGAGGCGGGCCTATTTGATAAACTTTGATAAACTTGTTCAGCAGGAAAGTCATAGGAATGTAATACAAAAACGGCGAGCAGCAAGTACATATCATAACGTGAACTGGCAGGTTAATACATATTTCAGATTCGGATTGGAGCAGGATCAATACAATGGCGGCTGGGAGAGAAATGAGGCATAAAAAAACGGTGATTGAGGATGTCAAATGTTCGAAGTTTTACGAGTTCTCATTGTTCTTTGTGGTCTTTCGTTGGCGCTGTTGAGCACCGGCGGTGGAGCTACAAGTCCAGCTCTGTTCTAAGTTCTGCGTTGCAGGGCACGACCCTTTCCTCGCGTTTCTGGTCGGAAAGGTCCTTTTCGCCCTGTGTCCTTTGAGGTGATTGTCAGAAAGTTCGGATGGAAGAAGAGCGTACAAAACAGTCCATAGGGTAGGTCAGAGGGAAAGGGGGATGGAGCAAGGCCAAATTAGGAACAAACTAGGGGAACGAGAGACTTCAAATAGGCGGGCGTGTGACCGAATTCAGAGAGCGGGGACTTGTCGACAGGCATTGGACATCGAGCAGGGGCATCAGGTCGACCCTTTCTTCTCATGTTGTCGAAAACAGTGCCTCGTCCTGCAGCTCTTTTCAGTCGTGGTCTCGCCTTGGCTAATGTCGCAGGTGTTCCTTAGTCTGCAGTCGGGCCTCGTGCTCCCACATCCGGTCCTTTTCTCCTCCAACAGCGGTACCCTTAAACAAGTTTGAAAAGACAGTCTTTAGAAAATTTGCAGATGAAGATAATCAAAAAGTCTATTTCTCTCCCAGCTCCAGGCAAAGAATGAAAAATGCCCGTTATTTTAGTGTTCACAACTGGCATATGAATGACCGGTGACGGGTTCTGTTGGATTTACTATGACTTTCCTTCATAATTATTTATTACAGGCATGGCAGTTCATCTGATGGTAACCCACCCTTGTGAGACAAATCTGGCGAAGATATGCCGTTCTCTAGAGTTTTACATTTACAAAAGGGTGCAGTGAGTCGTCAACATGGTACTACACAGGTATTTTGCTGAGAGACGAACATGGCTAAACATTTCCTTTCTATCGGTGCATCCTGTTTTGCAACTACTGCGGGGTTCATTTCGATGATTTCTTTACCTTGAACTAGTCTGTTAACCTTGTAAAACATCATTCTGGGTCCTACGTAACCTTTTACAGCCCGATTACTTAATTAGGAAGGACAGGGGTTTTATGGGAAACAACCAGGGACATATACAGGGGAGGTAACGGGGGTGGTCAATTTTCCGATTTGGGTATTGCGACAATTCGGGGAGGGGAGGGTCGCGTATTCTGAGGTCCTTGTCTTATACTATAGGAGCCGTTGACATGTAGTTCCCTTATTTTCGGGTCAGATCAGGGAACCTCTGTCGTTTTACCTGTCCTTTCCCTTACGGCCCAACCTGGGTTCATTGACTTCTAGCGGAAAAGGAGAGGTAATGACGCGGTCTCAGGGTGATTGTATTAAAGACAAGTTTTTGTGCAAATACTGACGGTATTTGAAGCCAATTAGGTGGGGTGCTAGGGGTGGCAGTCTGCCAATTTCGGGGCTAACCACTCGGAAGAGTGGGAGTGCAAAAATAGAGGGAGAGAGAGAGAGAGAGAGTGCAACGGCAGGCTAAATAGTACACGTGCAACAGAGAGGGTGGCAGTGTATTCAAGAAAGGCTATTTAGTGCATTACACAGTAAAGGGCATTCACGAGTCTGCGTTAGAATCTTGTAATCATGCAGTTTGAGCATTAGACAGGGTAGAGGGGACGTGCCTTGAGAAAAAGGAAAGAAGAAAGGAGGTACCATGTTGTCGCACTTTCTCGCATTCTCGGTCCTTCGACCAGTTGGGCCAACGCCTCAGTCACACATACACACATTCCCTCATAGTTTCGCATCATACGTGACATGGGTTCATTCGTCCGGTCTGGTTTAAGGGTGATCACTTTTTATCAGGTTGTGCTAATTTTTCGGGTTTGTTCGGTACGTGAGTAGTCTGCAGGCGTGCTTAGACACCACCTTGCGGCGCTAGTCCGCTTCGTGTATTAGACGTGGCAAGGCTTCAGATCTTCGCCACACCTCGGCTGTAATCTCTGATGTAACCTGCAGAAGGAGGAAAAAAGGGGGGGGTGGGGGAGACAGCATTCGCGCGCATTCAAATACATGGATTCATAAGTCCTTTACTTACCTCTTACTCGTCTTTCCTCCTTGGGGCAGGGTCCCCGGGGATATGGTTTCTGGAGTCGGGGGGGTAGTGTGTTCATGTAGGGCGTGTGCGGGGAAACATAAAAAGGAAACCAGAGGTGCCTAGTGCGAGGTATCTAGTCAAAGGATGTATCTCACTATCGGGGTCCTTAAACCTCTTTCAACGCTGTGGCGTTCTAAGGTTCTTCGGTTCTTGGGTCCCTGCTACTTTGGAACGTTGTACTTTATAATATTTACATTATTTCATTTCACCCTCCTTTTACATTCCCTCATTTACACCATTCGTTTTACCCATCCTTGGAAGTCAAGGTCTTCCTCTACGCGAGAGTTCATGAGTCAGACGCGTACCTTGAAGGCGGAGTGTCGTGTTGTCGATCCGATCCGTCCTCCAGGGCTGGGCAACCATCTTCTTTTAACCTTAAAGAGAGAGCAGAGTAGGGTGCACAGAAAAGAACTTTCCCACCCATCCCATATTTTTTTAAAATAAAGCATGCAATACCCGTCCATAGTTTCAAAGACTTTATTTTGCAAAATCATTTCAGCATATGGATTATGAGGGTGCGGTCGTATTTGGCCGGTCGTGGCAATGGCTAAAGTGCGTACAGTGGGGGGTGTCGTTTGCAGCAATAAAAACATCGGAAAGTTTTACTCATTCATTTGTAAGAGACTAAAACGTCTATTAATTGGCTGGGGGTTCGGGGGCATATATTTTCATAATTTAGAAGCATAATCATAACAGTTGTAATCAGATTTCCTATATGCATACCGTACGTGTGCGTCGTAAATGGGGTTTACATCAGTTATAAAAATATAATACATTGTACATTCGTAATCAACATTTGTAACGGGGATCTTTTCATACTGTTCGTCGAGTAAGTTCTCCTTGTCTTTTCTAGCCAAGTGTACAAAGGATCATATAAAATCTCAGAACATCAAGTTTATATTAGTGCGAAGGAACACCACGAGGTGTTCGTAAGTTCCGATTGATACCAGCGCCATTTTGGGCGGGGCCGGCTCAGTCCGGAAGCAGCATCAGGGGGAAATGTTTCCATTACTGGCAGTTTGGACCAGAGTCCCTTTCGGCAGTTCTAGAATTCACGCTAACAGAAGGTGTGGCAATGTCATGTTTGTTTCGTTGGCGATCAAGGCAGCCGTCCCTTACCGGAAACCTGCAAAGGCCGAAGGTTCCGCCGGGGACCCTTGTAGGATCTTCAAGGCTGCGGAGATGCTGTCGGAGATGGGGGCTCGTGCTCCAGAGGGCAAATGTTCGAGTTATATTGCTGGTCAAAGTTACTCTAGTGGCCGGGGCCCACCTTCCAGCGGACCCAGACGCCATTTTGAGGCCCTACCGGGGCCACTCTCGTCGAGTTTGCAAGAGTGGAAGAGACCCTTCGGAGTGAAAGGAAGAGGTCCCTGTTTTGTGAAAGCGGGACGTTCGGCTGGGGTGCGGCTGTGATGCCCCCACCTGGGGGCATGGGAGACTCGTTCGCCTCGTCTCCTTCTCCCGGTGTACTCCATGCCGCTCCTTTTCATCGCCCCGCATGAAGGCCTCTCCACATCCGGTGTTCCCCAAGTGCCACCATTGTACGTTCGGTGCTGCGCAAGTACTGGGGTGCCACCATTGTACGTTCGGTGCTGCGCAAGTACTGGGGTGCCACCATTGTACGTTCGGTGCTGTGGAAGTATTGGCACCATCGCCTGACTGGGGGTGTTCGGCGTCGGGCTGGGGGCTGGGAAACCTCCTACCGGTGGAGGTGGGAGAGGCTCGTCCGCGTCGCCTCTCCCTCCCAGCCCAACTTGGACAAATTGTTGTGGAGGTACGTGCAGGACATCCCGCCGTCCAGGACTGCTGCGGCTGTGACGGAAGAGAAAAGGAAGAGGTGCCTCGTTCTCCTCTGGACATGTGGCGGGACTACCTTAGTCTTTCCAGGCCCGTTGCGGCCGGCCAAGGAGACATGTGGCGGGACTACCTGCAAATGCCCAGGCTGCGGGCTCCTGCCTCTCCTCCGGCTCCCCCATACGTTAAGATTTCCTGACCAAGAGTTGGCGGCCGGGCTCGCCTTATATGGGTTGCCGTTGGTTGGGCGTAGCCGTAACCCTGCCCTACTTTGGAAGGTTCCAGAATGGGGGGGGGGGCGAATGTTCTGTTTGACTTTCATTTTCTACAGTTTATCGTTATTATTCCTTGTTTGTTGTGTTAAATTAAAAGTTCAAGTTCATTAATGGTCTACGGATTTTGTTTCACCATTTCTTTCTTTCCAGGTTGCTTTTATGCTAAGTTTCTGCTAACAGAGGTCGAGTAACACGGAAACACGTGTAGAGGGATGACGCAGATTTGCACATTACATACACACAAACTCAGACAGGGGACAGTACAAGTACGACATACAAAGACCCAAGACAAATATAAAAACAGTTATTGGTCATAATTATCTCTTTCCGTCTGTGAATTTTTAAACGAGGCTGGGTTCCCGTCTTGACATTGCCCGACCTAGGAGAACGTGAGCATGCCGCTGAGATTTTCCTGGCGAAATCTGTGCCATCGGGCATAATCAAACGTGGTGGTTCTGTCTGGTCTGTCTATGTAAGTCGGGTTCTTCTTTGTCTCGCGCCTTTTCTCGTACTGTCGGTCTGTCGTTCTTGTCGGCCCTTTGCCTTTACTCACGCTCAGTAGAGTCGGGCATTGGGCTTTCCAGTGTCCGACATACCTACAAAAAGCGCATTGGTCTGACCCTAAGTCTGGTCGTCCTTTGCATAGTGTCGGGGGATAAGTTGTGGGTAGCGGTGTCCTGGGGTTGTCCTGTCGGTATATTTCCCTACTTGGTTTATCCTCGTCTTTTCTCTGTCGTTTCGTAGCCTCTCTGCGCCACATACCGAGACTGTCGAGCATAATCGGCGTTGTCTTATTATTTCGAAGGGCTATTTCTAACGTTTCTATTTTATCAAGGTCAAAGGATCCTGCCAGTGGCCACTGTTTGTCTTGACTCTCTTCGGTATACCTGTGCCATAATTTATTATAGGCTATGGTGACTAACCCATAGTTTATGAACATGTCCTTATTAGGGGTGCCTTCTAATGGAGCTATATGGTCCACCTCTAATACGCGGTCCGGACTAAACAGGCTATTTATCAGTGGGGAGAAGACAGACATGACGGCTCGTAACGAGGGACTAAAAAGTCAGCACTGCCTATCTTATCACTAGGTGCAAAGACCGTACAGAATATTTCTATTCAACGTTGTTTGCAGGCAGTGAATACCTCATGGATCAAAAAAAAATATAAAACCAAACGACCAATAAATAACAATGGGGAGAATGAGTAGGTCCGCAAAGATCTGCGTTACCTACCCTTTTCACTATCTGCAAAAAGGGTGGTCTCTTCCCTGCTTGCAGACAGGGAATCTCCAGGAAACAATAGTTTGCGAACAACAGTTCAGTTTCAAGCAATTATTGAGTGGGGGAGAAAAAAATAAGCACGGCTGCTACCCTACCTATCCTCCACTGTTTGCAAAGAGAGAGAGAGCCTGTTGTTTCTCCGTTTGCAGACAGTGAATCTCCAAATAAAAATAAACAGAGCAATACTAGTATTTTTGAACAAACAAACAATCAAGCAAATTTTTCGCAACTTGTCGTGGTAACACGACCTTACCCGGACCGCATGGACAGTTTCTTGTCTTCCGAATCCAGCGCCCGATCGTCCTCTTTTTCTCGTATTTCTCACGGCACTCCTGATGGTTCCCAGTCAGGACCGTAGATCACTCGAGAGAGGTCTGTTCGGAACTAGTGAAGTTCGGATGATCGGCTGCCAGACGAGGGTCTATTGGGCAAGAGCTCTCCCGATCGTTGCAGTCGTTCACTCTGTCGTCGGGACCTCTCCCACTGGATCCACGAGTCGCTGATGGGCCCCACGCTTGGGACGCCAATTGTAAAAAGTTCAATCGGGTCAGGGACAATCGATATTTGCCCGGCAGTATTGCCTCTGTGACCCTCTAGTTATTTAAATCAATGAAGAGGCAGGCGCTGGAGACTGGAAAGCAGGAAACAAGGGTTTTTATTCTCTCCGGAGGAGAACACAACGAAACGGACAGAAGGTATCGTTCTGAGGTGCTCTAACTGTATTCCTGAGGCCTGGCCTCTTATACACACATTTATGACTTTATTGTAGATTACACATACATGTTAAAGCTTTGATGTACGGAAAAGACATTCTCGGAACTCCCCTTTGGGCCCGTTCCCACACACATTTACAGTTGAAGTCCCCACCCTAGTCACAACAGGTGATGAGCATCGCGCAGCTGGATAATCCGCCGATTCACGGAATGTGGGGGGTTTGATCGGATCTCATGGGGTGGGGGCTTTGATCAACCCGGGGATTCTTTGATGGGGGAAGCTTTCTATTGTACGGGGAGGGGCAAGGATGGTATCGGCAGAGCTGGGTGTCAGCTTGGGAACGGGGAGGACAAAACGGGCACACGGGGAAAAAGGGTTTTGCATCTAAGGGCCGGAGATCATGAAAGGAAAGCAGGGAGGTGTCGCGCTGGGAACAGGATGAGGGCCTGGGGCAGAGCAGCGCCGAAGAGGGGTTTATGACTCAAGGCAGGTGCAAGCAGGGGGTGGATAGCGTGCAGGCTTAGTGAAGGCGAAGGGCTATGTCAGGGGCCAGCGGCATGCAAAAGGGTTCGTTCTGATCGGGGCATCTTAGAAAATGGCGGGCGCGCACGACAAAAGTGTGGCATCAGGGGAAGAGGCAAGATGGCGCAGATAATGTTCACCAAAACGTACTAATTTTCAACACATGTGCTCCTCCAGGAGTCAAATTGATGACTTCTCACTGGCCGCTGCATGTTGACATGCATTCTGATACCTGGCTGCAGCTCAGAGCTGCCAGGTTGCCTGTGAGGCACCATCACTCCAGCAGCAGTCCATACTGGGACGGTGCCTGCTGGTAGTCAACAGACTTGAGTGTTTGTCTTGTTTTACAGTCTGAGTGACTCAACAATAGTGCCTTGCCAGCAGCTACGGCCGGGCACGCCTCTAATCCTGACAAACTTGAGCCAGGCCTGCCAATGTATGAAGAGAGTGAGTCTGTCTTCTCCTGGCTCTGTCTGCTGACAATTGCCATTGGCCATTTAGAAGACTGACTCACTGTGACACTCCGTCATGTGATGTCACTTCATAGACGGTGAAACAGAATGAGTTGCTGCTGCAGTGAATAAACTTTGTTACATTGTAGCTTCTCAGCCTGCCTAAACCAGTCGAGTTGCGAGCTGAACCAGCTGCTCCCAGCCTGCTGCAAGCAGCGAGGACCACGTGCTGCAACATGGATTACTGTCAGTGCAGTGCTCCAGCTTGATAGATATAAATGCGTGGCTTTGCATTTCAGTGCGGTGATGCGGACCACCACACAAACGCGTTAGTTTAACTCCTGCTGTATGGTACTTGGCAGGGCTGGGTCCGAGCCTGACATCGCCTCAACATCCTGTAATTCAAAGAATGAATATATCCTTGTGTAATGTAACGGATCAGATTTGTACAATATAAAACTCTTAGAAAAATGTTCTAAAATGATAAGACTGTGAAACAGCAATAATGAGTCTCCTTGAAGTTATCAGTGAAGGGTGGAACTGCTGCAGAGTTATTTTTTTTCCGCCTGAGGTTGAGAGCAACAATGGAGAGCCAGATAGGGACCCGTTTCAACAGCTGCTTTTTAAAGCTGCTGGTGCTAAGCACCGACAGGACCTGGCCCACTAAAAGCCATGCCTGATACTGTGAGTTATCCAATTATAAAGGGGAATTTGTGAGGTTCCAGACGGGATTCCAACCTTGAGAGGTTAATTACTGTGTGGTGTTGTGACACTCATGCCAGCCTCACCACTAGACATATCTGATGTTCTGTATAGCTGCTACCTAAATGTATAGTTAATTATCATCAGCGTATTGGTGGATTGCTATGATCAGGGCAGCTACAAATCATGGTTTAGAAAACAAATACTAATTCCTAACGAATATATTTAAAGAATAATAATTTGATGAAGTGGACGGGGGCGTGGCTTGCAGCATGCCGAGCTAGACGTGCGTCTCGGGAGCTCCCGGCCGCCGATACCTTGATCCGTCCGAAAATACATGCCACATAAGTGTAAAATACATGTCAAAGTGCGGAGGGGAACACCGAAGCTGCGACGCTGTCGGAAGAGACCCGCTAGAGCGGTGGGAGCCCGGAATCAACACTCTGCCTGGCCGGAGAGCGAGTGGGCCGTGAGACCATGATGGCGCCACGGGCACGGCAGTAACACCGGACCAACGCCGGACACCCGGGAGCGGCCTGCGGCAGCCGGGCGGTCGGCGGGTTGACACCGAAAAGACACGGGGCAGGAGGAGCGAGTGTGGCAGCCTGAACACCCGCTACGGCCGATCCCGACTCCCGGCCGCACCTCATCAATATGGCGGCGTGAGGAGGAAGAAGTGCCCGGGAGCCTGCACCGGAGGGAACCGCCACACCACGAAGCTGACCCCAGTTGGAGCCCGTGTTCCCCAGCGGCGGCGGCCCCCCTGACGGAATCAAGTGAGTGGTGGGAGCCCCCCCCCTGGTGCCCGACAATACCTACCCAAGATGGAGGCATGAATTAACGGCGGAGCTCGGACGGAGCTCGGAAACTGCCCAGGGGGGACCCGGCCTGCTTGGAGGCAGTGAGCGCTGTCTGGAGGGGGCCCCGCATGATCACGAGGCAGCAGGTGAGGCGGGAAGCGGCTCAAAACCTCCTACACGCACCTGGCCGCCCTTTACAAACATGGCGGCCAGGTAAACGAAACCCACGCTTACAGGCAGCGCGCCCGGGAGAAGAACCAGGGCTGGCCTAGAGACCGGGCGGACAGACACGAGTGGGAGTGCCTGCGGACCTCGTGGGTGATAAGCGCCAACTGCAAGGAGTCAGCCCACACACACCCCTGCGGACACCAGGGGGGGGCGGCCCAGGATACGGCGACTACGGTGTGGCTTTGCGCTGCCAGGGTTACAGGTTCAGGAGGACGGAGATCCCTCTGCCCGGGACTGTTGGGAGATCCACGTTTTGAATATTCGCCTGTCCCCGCATCCCTGCATGACCTAACCTCCACGGCCAGACGACCTTCCACGATCAGCAGAGGGGGGTCGACGGCCTGGCGGGATACTCTCAAAGAGCACCCAGGAGGGCTCGGGGGGCTTGTGGAACAGGAGTGACTGCGAACTCAGCGCGGCACTGCAGTGTAACTCTACAATAGGTCTCCGGTGCAGGGGGAGGACCAGCGAGCGGAGGGCTGGAACACGTAGTTCCGCACCCGAAGCACGGTGAAGGCGCCGGTGGCAGATACACACCGTCAATAGGACATACAGACGCTACTGAGCAGTGCTCGGAGGTGAGAGGAACGTAGCAGCGTCAGAGACACATAGCCCGACCGCAAGCGACCATGGGGAAAAAAGAAACTATCCCCAAATCCTTGAAACAAGGTCCTATGGACAACTTTGCAACTTCCCGCCCGGGCAGGGAGAACCCCAGCACAGCGCAGGAAGGGCCAATAGACACCGGTAGACTTCTGGCAGCAATTCAAGCGTCGAGATCCGACATCCAGGAATTGAGAGCGGCTCTGGAGGTCAAGATAGGCGAGGTGGGGTCGGAGGTCACCCTCCTGCGACAGGACTTCAGGAACTTGTCGGCTCGAGTCACTGAAACTGAAACACGAATTGGGGAAGCGGAAGACTCACTCACCACGCTCCGGAAAGACATGGTGGAGCTCCAAGCATCGCACAGACAACTCCTTTGGAAGGTGGATGATATGGAAAATAGGATATGCCGCAACAACCTACGCTTTGTGGGCTTTAGAGAAGGGATCGAGGGGAACGATATGGCGGCCTTCCTCCACACGTGGCTGACTACGACCTTCCCTACGGCACGCTTCTCGGCGTGCTTTGTGATCGAAAGAGCGCACAGGGCACTGCTGGCGAAACCTCCGGAAGGTGCGAGACCTAGACCAGTGATAGCACGCTTTCTGAACTTTGCTGACAGGGACATGATCCTTCGGGAAGCCAGGAAATTGGGGGAGATCCGGCTAGAGAACACTACCATCATGATCTTCCCGGACTACAGCCAGGAGGTCCAGAAACAGCGACGCTCCTTCGACCTGGTGAAGGCAAAACTGAGGGCACTAAAGATCACCTACATGCTCCTCTTCCCTGCGAAACTCAAGGTTATTTACAAGGAGAAATCGATCTTCTTTACCCACCCTGAAGATGCATGGCAGTGGCTTGAGGAGAGGCCGGTCCTCAACAGCAGGGAGGCGGCAGGACGCGAGGAGATGGACAGGTCGCTGAGGGAGAGGACGCAATGGGGGCTCCCAAAGCTGCAACGGCGGAAATCCAGAAGACTGCATTCTCGCACCCCTGGGATGCCATATCAGGCCCGCACATCCGAGGGTGCAAGGAGAGGGCGATCGGAGTCACCGGGGGAGTCCTCCACTGCGGGCTCACGAAGACGAGTCGTGCGTCAATCTATCCTCTCGGAGGGTGACGGCGAAGAAAGAGCGGATGAGGGAGTATCGGAACCTGAGGAGGTAGAGCCGAGGGAGGGTCAGGACTCGATGCATCCACTGGAGAAGGAGATACATCATCTGGAGCATGACCCTTCCGACAAACATAGCGGAACTGACTCAGCTACACAAGACTCACACTCATGAACAATGACCGTGTGGCATACCAGAGACGGCGGCCGGGGGGCCCGGAGACACGCAAGTTGACATTCCCCCTTTGTTATTTTCACTCTGTCCAGTGTGTATGTTTCTTGAATTGGTTAGAAATTGGGCTAGAAGCGACACTGGGCTTAGTGCCCCCAAAATACTTCACGTTGGGGGGAAACGTTGAGGGTTAGCTAAGTGAGGGGAGGAGAGGGTGGGCGACAGACCGACTCCCGCTGAAAGCTTTGTCCTATACTGGGATGAGTCTGGAGGGGGAGGGTGGTGGGGTGGAGGGGGGTTCAAGGGGGGCCGGAGCTACAATGAGTTGGGGGGGGGAACAAGGTTGGGGGGGAGCCACAGTTGGGGGACAGCCACGAAAGCACGTTTTGACACTCCATCCCAGACACCCGCCTTCTGCACCGCGAACAGCTGAGAATCAACCCACACAATGGCAGGTACACTAGCACCACAGACTAGGGTCGATGGGGGACTCTCCATTCTAACGTGGAACGTGAATGGCCTAGGGTCAAAAGTTATACGGGGACTAGTGAATACATACCTTAAGAGACTGGCACCGGACGTCATTCTCCTGCAGGAGACACACCTCAAAGGTGACAGATGTGCATTTATAGCGCGAGGTAGACACAGGGTCCTGGCACACGCAGGGTACACCTCAGACTCCAGGGGAGTTGCGATCTTGGTTAAGAAATCAACACCATTCTGCATCACACGCACATGGAGTGACCCACAGGGTACATACGTGGGGGTACAGGGGACATGGAGGAGACAGCCCTACACTATAGTGTCGGTCTATGCACCGCCGAAGCTTCAGCCACGTACGCTTCAGGCGATCACGTTGATTCTCATCGACACAGCAGACACCATACAGATAGTGGGAGGTGATTTCAATGACGTGATGTCAGACGAACTAGACCGTACGGGACAACCACGCAGAAGGGGAACGCAGACAGTTCTGGCGCAAACGATGGCCACGATAGGACTCACCGACACATGGCGATGGCGCCACCCTACACAAACCGCTTACTCCTTCTACTCGGGGGCTCACAAAGTCTTTTCAAGGCTAGACTATATTTTCATGGCAAGGCAACACCTAACAGTAGATGATGAAGTGGAGTACAAAGCGAGGGGTATTTCAGACCACTCACCCCTGTACGCGAAGGTGGGTGGGGCAAGGCAGAGGAGAGGTACTGAATGGCGCCTGGCGGCTTGGGATCTCCAATCCCCGGAAGTTGCACGTGGCGTCAGGGCTGACATCAAGGTGTACATAGCCGAAAATGAGGGGTCAGTTTCCTCAGGGGTAACCCTCTGGGAGGCAATGAAACCGGTGCTAAGAGACAGAATTCAGGGAAGGTTGAAAGAGGCAAGACAGAGACAACAGGGGGAGGTGGCTGAATTGGAAGCCTCCATCCTGACCCTGGAGGAGGACTACCAGGCACATAAAGGGGCAGACACGTTGCGACGACTACTGGATGCCCAACGACAGTATAGGGAGATGGTCTCGAACGAGGCAAAGACACAGTCGCTGGCAACCCTACATCATTTGTACGATGTGGGGGACAAATCAGGTAAGCTCCTGGCCTGGCTCAGCAGGAAAGAACGGGACGCAAGATGGGTGGAGCGAATCGAAACGGAGGAAGGTGGTGTGTGGTGCACCGATGTAGGGATAGCGGAGGCATTCGCGACCCACTACGAACGATTTTACAAAGCCAAAGACCTGGGGGACGTAGATGTAGCACTACAGTATCTGGAACAAATGGAGATACCAACACTATCTCCTGAGTCCAGCTTGGTGCTGGAAGCCGACATCACGCTCGATGAGATAGCAGAAGCCATAGCAAAACTAAAAACAGGCAAGACGCCGGGGCCCAACGGATTCCCAGCAGAATTCTTCAAGAAGGCCTCGGACCTCCTGACACGCCATCTTAAAAACCTCCTTACTGAATCATATCAGCAGAAGTCGCTGCCACCGGACCTCGCGTTGGCCACCATCGTACCGATCCACAAAGAGGGCAAACCCAAAGAGGACTGCGCGTCCTATCGCCCCATTTCTCTCCTTAATATGGAAGTGAAGGTGTTAGCGACCATCTTAGCAACTCGCATGAGAGCGGTGCTCCCAGACCTTGTCCATATGGACCAGTCGGGGTTCCTCCCTGATAGAGCGACAAAGCTAAACCTTAGGCGCACCCACAACTGGTTGCAGGAGGTCAAGGAGAGAAGCGAACCGCACTGGTTCCTCTCACTTGATGCAGAAAAAGCGTTCGATGCGGTGCATTGGCCCTTCCTCATGGCGGTACTACAGCGGTTTGGCTTCAGACCGAAACTCTGTGACTGGATACAGCTCTTATACAAGGCCCCGAGAGCACGGGTGAGAGTGAACGGGAGACTATCCCGCGAATTCAAGGTTGAACGGGGCACGAGACAGGGATGCCCGCTGTCCCCCCTGCTGTTCACCCTTACCATCGAAATCTTGGCGATTAACATTAGACGGAACCCGGATATCCATGGCTTTTCACTAGGCCCCTCAGTGGCTGTACAGGAAAAAATATCACTCTACGCGGACGATGTGCTCCTATACATTACCAACCCCGACATAACAGTGCCAGAGTTATTTCGGGACCTGGGCAGCTTCGGAGCGAGAGCAGGCCACACCATAAACTGGCACAAGTCGGTTCTCTACGACCCGCAGGGGAGGGAGCGATGGGGAGATATCCCCGAACGCCTGGTCACTACCTCCACAGGTTTTCAATACCTGGGAATATATATTACCCTAGACAGGAAACTCTCATTCTCCAAAAATATCGACAGAATCATTGGGAACGCGGTGCAGGACATGGACAGATGGAAACGGTTGCCGCTCACGCTCCTGGGCCGGGCGGCGATGTACAAAATGATTACCCTGCCTAAGTTCCTATATGCACTCCAAAATGAATACTACCCACTCCCGACCAATACGATACAAAAGATACATGCAGATCTTCGCACCTTTTTATGGCTGGGAAAGCAACCGCGAATAGCCCTACAGACACTCCAACGACATCAATATAGTGGGGGCATTTCTCTACCTAATCTGGAGGCCTACTACTGGGCGGAACACCTGACCCCGATAAACGACTGGATACATGTCCCAGCGGATCACCCGACGTATGCCCTCGAAAGACATACACTGTCACACAGAAACATTCTATATTATCTGTATGGTGGTAGGATTAGGACGTCGCTACTACCTGCAACGATGATCAAACTGAAAGCATGGCGGCAGGCGACCAAACGTACGGGATGGGAGGGAAAACCCACCAGACAAACGCTGTTGTGGCATTGCCAGTGGCTGATAGAACTTGGTAAGCTCAGGGGCTTCCAGCGGTGGGACGATATCGGTATATCACACATAGGTGACATGATTTACAGGGGGGAATTGAAGTCATTCCAGACACTCAGCACTGAATTCGGGCTCCACCACTCACAACTGTTTAAATACACGCAATTGCGACATGCCTGGAGGGCACAAAATGTTTCACCTACGGACATACCTGAATATGCACCACTGGAGGGCAGACTCCTCCAGGAACATATCATGGGTAAAGCGGTCTCCCTCACCTACAAAACCCTGACTAATAATATGCTAGGCGACCTGGCGAGACTGAGGGGCGTGTGGGAGGCAGAGGTGGGTGAGATGGAAGATCTAGACTGGGAGATGGTCCTCATGCACCCCCGTGAAGTAGCGATCAAATCCAGGTTACGTCTCATTCAGTTAAACGTGTTGCACAGGACGTATTTTGATAGAGTGAGACTACTCAAAATGGGGAAAATAGTAGACTCCACATGCCTTAGATGCGGTCGTCAGCAGGGGGACTTCTACCATACCATATGGCAGTGCACTCATATACAAAACTACTGGACGCACATCTTTACTGAACTAGGGGAGGTTCTAGGGGTGGAACTTACACAGGAGCCTAAGCTGGCCCTACTGGGCATGACCACCGAAGTAGACCTGCCTCGACCTCTGCTCATTTTTCTGGTACTAGCACTGGTGGTTGGCAAGCGGGACATAGCAAAATACTGGGGGGCCACAGCATCGCCGAGCATTGAGGAATGGAGACGGGGGCTGGACCTCTACATGGCAGCGGAGAGGGTAACTTATAAGGCAAGAGGGTGCCCCAAAAAATTCCGAAGAGTGTGGGCCAAGTGGAGGCAGTACCATGGTATGGAGGGGGGGCAGTGAGGGAGGGAACTGGAGGGAAGGAGAGGAGTGCAACATAAAATGTGATGGACAAGGACCTGTATTCACTGTGACTACAAGCTACGAGGTACCGCGGGACTGTGGGAACAGGTTGTGAACTAGATTTGTTGAAGATTGTGGTTGCGGGGGGGGGGGAGGGATGGGATGGAGTGGGAAGGGTTGTGCATAAATGTGTCGATGTAAGCGGGGAACGACCCTCGACAGCAACCCAGGGTGTGATACGTGGCACGGCAGAGCACTTGCGGCAGTTCAGTTGAACAGTTGAGGGGGGAGGGGGAGTTGAGGGTTAAATAGGGACTAACTTCAATCTAAAAAAGCAGATATTCAATGTGATCTGGATTGTTATTAACGGCCACGCTGGTTTGCCTTCAGCACGCACCTTACAAACGCCGCCCAACCTCCGGGGTGTGGGCTGATTGGCTGTGTGACATTGTGTTTTGTCTATGTTTTGACTCTCCCGCATCTGGGACAAATGAGACTTGCATACCATGCTGGCCTTTTTCTTTCTCTGCAATAAAAATAATTAAAAAAAAAATAATAATAATAATTTTAAAAATAATTTGATGAAGTGGTCGTCCAGTCTCTTGTTGAGATGAATTACCAAACACCCACGATCACTCATCCCTTTGCAGGGCTGGATAGGCAGTTTATTTCACCAGGCATTTCCCCTGTGGGTGGAGCCCACAACTACTCCTACTGCCTCAATCAATTTCCTCCAAGATTAATTGCAGCAGGAATGGAAAGGCTTCAAGAGGGTGAGAAAAAGAGGGTGGAAAAGGTGAAGAGAAAGCGATCAGAAAGGGAGACGAGAGAGAGAACTGATGGATGGAAAGAGTAGAGCAAGCGCGAGGAGAGGAAGGGAGAGGGTAGGCTTCCACATTTCTACCAGGGCAGCTATTGGTTCACCAGTCCATAGCTGTCCCTTTGCAAGAACAGAGCTACAGTTATTTTATTTGTGTTTTTTTTTATTGTGATTAAAGTTGACATTTCCCCTAATGATGGGATGTGTTGTCCATTTCTACTTTTTAGTTTGCACTTCATCCATCTGTTGCCCATTAACGCGTGTGACTTTTAAGAAGCTTACGTGAGTGTGTGCGTTTCATCTTTTTATGGAGAACACACTGTCCCGCACTCGAGCACATCTCCCATCGAAACTGAATACAAACAACCTTATCCCCAGCCACACCAGACAACCAACTGCTAATAACAGTCCTGGCGCCACTTAGAGAACACACTGATACTATGGACAGAGATGACTCACAACAAACTCCAGTGTCCTAGGCCCAGAAAAGAAATCTATACATGGCTCACGGGCCTCATAAAAAGAATCGCTTCCTACTTAGGAAAAGTGCTCAGTTATCAACTCTTCTAATAAAGGAACTTTATCGTGCCGGGAAAAACTATCTTACTGCATACGTTAATTCTTAGTGTGAACAGAATCAAATATGATAACTGTAAACATGCATGGAATATATGGAGGAGACTCTGCAAAGTGGGGCCATCTAAAGGATTTTTAAATCCGTGGGCAAATGTATTTCGGGGCCCCGACTAGAAGAACTCTGCTAATTCAATCCCTCTACATGACAAACAATATAGAATTATACTTTAATCTTTCAGATAAAACACACAATCACATCGAATGCTCAAGCCGCCTATATAGTTCTTACCTGCCAAATGCATTAAAAGAGAGCTTGAACAAGCATTGATAAAGCCATTTCTTTTTTGGACTTGGGTCTAGATTTTTTGATTTACAGCATTTTTTGAATTGGCATTCAGTGTCTAACCAGCCTGTGCTTCCATCTATGGAATTCCCCCTTGGTGCTACGACAAACCAGTATTAAGCGCTGCTTTGCGTTACTTATAAACTTCCTAGCGCAATTTAAATGTTGTGCTGGAACGTAAATAATAAGAGAAAAAAAATGTTTGAGGTTTGCGTCACTTTTGCAATGCAAACCCAGAGCAAATTGTTAGCAGATCTGCCCCAATGTTCCTGCCCTGGAGGAACAGAGACTAACTAGTATGCGGTCTCAGCTAATTTGGGCTGAGTATTTCATGTATACTCCATGTATGAAGCATGGATGAGACTAGTGGCTATCAGATAAGGTGAAGAGTCCCATGCAGGAGATGGGTTCAGAGACACACAATGAGTGAAGAAGGAAGCCAAGAAATGATTAGTGACTTAGAAATGTCTAGCTGTATTATTGTTTGCTGCCTCTTGTACTGAATTCAGTAAATTATGAATGAGCAAATATATTAATACAAGAAATAAACAGGTTCGCATATTAAAGCAAGAGCCAACACCTACCTTATTTGATTGGAGAAAAGATGTTAAAGTCAAATACAGACTATTAATGAAAAACAGTAAAGCAATGTTTGCTAGCGTGCACGGCACCACACTTCAACAATAGTAGAGCCAAGTGTGCTGGCATGTATGCAACCACAGTTTTAGTTCCAAACTGTTTATGATGTCTCTCACAATAAACGACCGGTAGGGTCAAAGGTCATATTCAAATGAAGATGCATGTTGCCTGGCAGCATATTTAAGCTCGGTCCCTAAACATGGAAAGAGGAAAGGAACGAGAGATACTGCATTTTTCTCACGGTCCCTTTACTCTGACTCGGCTCGTTGGCTTTCCTAATAGTTTAGCACCTCGTTATGTATTGGCCACCTGCTCCCACTTTTGGCTCAGTGACCTGATCCAAACTTCCCCCCACCTCTCCCACATTTTCCCTGGAGTGCTTCTGTGAGGCCGGCCAAGCCCTGAGACATCTCAGTTTACAATACTGCCCGCTCAAATGCATGATCTTTAAGACAATCTCTACCAAAAATGTACATTAGTGACTTAATTCTCAATCTCATCAGTGCCCGTCTCCTCTCAAAAGTATGAATTTTAGATTGGAAAACTAGCATCTTCGGCATAGCTGTCATTTACTTTACTGTCACACTTCAATTCATGATTATCATTCTCACCGTCCAATTGTTTAAACATTTAAATACGTGCCTCTGGTCACATCCCATCTTATATAAAATCAACCTCTACAGCACCCTGATGCAGTACTTGATTTGTGTTTCAGTGTAGTGTATGTCCTTTTATTTTCTCACCACAGAAGGCAAGCAAAGATGTTAGAATGCTTCAACATCTGTGCAATGATGAAATAACATTATCTAGAGCTTAAAGTGCCTACTTGTTTGTGAACAAGTTTACAAAGTTCCAGACTATATTACAAAAGACAGGGGCTCTTTGTGTATTTTTTCCTTGCTGATAGTGTGTAGTAACCTGAAAATCAAAAGTAAACTGCACAACCAATAGTACTGCCCTTCTAAGCGGGAAAAGGAAACCCAAAGAAGGCCTTTCAACAGTCCATAAATAGAGGATAAGGGCCTATTAGAAAATATGTATTCAATTGCCCGCCCACTTGCTCATTTATATCTGGGCATTCCTGTTATGTTATATGTATGTGTATGATCTGCACCTCACCCTAGAGGGTGTCCAGGGGCTGAAGCAGGAGCTGTATGAGGCAAATCAGTATCAGGCTTTGTGAAAAGCCATGTCTTCATTTTCTTGCTGAATACAAGAGATGATGTGAGGGATCTGATGTGCAGGGACAGGTTGTTCAAGGCTTTAGGAGCAAGTTAGGAGAAGGCATGACCCCCGGATCCGGTACTGCATATGTGGAGGTGCGAGTAGGAGTTTGGCTGAGTGCAGGTGTCTGATAGGTTTGTTGAACTTTATGTAGTTATTGGGTGGGGCACATGGGGCCAATGTTGTGTTAGGCTTTGCATGTGCATGTAATGAGCTTGAAGAGTGCTTGTTTGTAGCTTGGAAGCCAAAGGAGCTCTTTGAGGTGCAGCGAGATGTAAGTGTAGGGTGGTGGGAAGTTGAGAGTGAGCCTGGATGTTGAGTTTTGCTAAATCTCTACATTCCCATTTTACTGGCAGGGAGAACGTGCTGACTTTGAATATGGGCATGTGTTAGTGCTCTCACTTTCACAATTTCACTGAATGTGGGTGGGGTGGAGAGATTTGTCTGCTTTTCAGTTCTGTGCAACCTGGTGCTGCTTTATTTTGTTGCTTTGAAAGTTCAGTCTTTTGGGTCTTTTCATGGACTATGAGTGGTGCTCTCCTTGGAGATGACACCTACACCTGAATGGTGCAGGAGATCAAGCCTGTTGTCAATATTTCTTTATGTCTCAGATACAATTGTGATAATTTCAATGGTGCTTTATTATTGTTGATTTTGATTAAGGTTTTATCATGCAAAGTAATTCAAGTTACAGGAGTCAGGGTGTTGACATAGATAAAGATGAACTGAGGAAGTTGTGGGATTTTATTTTAGATAATGAAGTCTCTCAATCAATCCATACGTCTTTACCATCATCAATTTGGTTGTCAAAGCTATTACTGGTACTTTGACTATGCCTACTAATGGAAGCAGGCTGCACCCCCAGCAACCAGGCTGCTATCTGTGGGATTAGAAGCTCCTGGATGCTGGGGGCGGAGCTCGGTCACCTGGCAAGATGGCCACCCAAAACTAGAGCACCGCACATCGTTGGAGCGTCTTTTCCTGGCAGTCCTTTCGCTAGCAGGATCTGTGCTATGCAGCTGCTTTTTTTCAGAGACTGTCTGGCTGACGGGTGAGCTGTTTCATTCTATTGCGGATCGCTTCTCTACATGGCACTTATGTGTTCGCCTATTCTGCTCACAGAGAGCGGGCATCTTAGCTCTTTTCGTCCTATGGACTAGTGCCGGCTCCTCCATGGGTGCTGCTGCCGTTCACTGAATATGTGTTGTATTTATACTAGTCTTCACAGTGGATGTTCCCATAAAATCTATGTTTCCTCTCACTTCAAAATTCTTCTACAAAAAATGCATCCTCAATAATCCTTTCCTACTCTGCACTATCTTCCACTACTCAGGTGCTGTTATGCTTCTTCACAGATTTACTTTTTACTACTGTGCATTGAGTGAATGTTTTGGAATATTCACATTCTTCAATAGATTTCTCATATTTTCTTCATCTATAAGGTTCCTTTTGATATGCTCCTTTATGTAACCTTCTTCTGATGCACATTTTGTATGTATTTCTTCTTCTTTTATGGGTAGAATTAGGAGGGTTAAACCGTCTGACACTCATCAGGAAATTTCTTCCAACAGGAAGCCAAGTTCACCCTGAATAGCTGACAATTGTCCTGTACCAGACCTTATGCCTTCTGCAGTTCCAAAGATATCCTCCTTATCCTCATCTTCGTTGGTAGCCACTACCACTACATCTGCAAATAAGCATATCAAGCATGGCCCACCCTCTTCAGTGAAATCATCCACAGCTATTTTGCTTGAGCTCTTGTTAGACAAAATAAGAGCTTTACATTCGCGGGCGGCCGCGCATGCGCATTTCTCCCCCACTGTGGCTGCAACTGCCACGCTTTGAAGCACCGTGTCGCCCTTCGTGAGGAGTGCATGTCCTCCAAAGTCGATCCCGCCGAACCTAAAGAGACCCTATTCATTGCCCCTTTTTTATTTATTGTTTTGGTGGGTGGGAATCGGGCGTTGGGTTTCACGTTTTGGAAAATTAGATTGGTCTATCTCTTTACGGATGGTTGGGGTTAGGGAGAAGGGTGGGTCAGGTTTTGTGTTTTTTTTACATAGTAAATTTTTGTTAGGGTTATTAAATCAATATTTCTACTTTACATACAATGTTGTTAATGTTATGTGGGTGGGGTTACTGTTTTACATTACACTGTTTCCTTGCTGGTGCAGGGCTGCCCATAGCCAGTGTTTGATTAAATAATTGCCTGACTTTGTAAGACACAAACAGATAGATGTGGCTGATTGAGTTGTCCTACTAGTACTGTCAGTCTCTACTAGTCTATGCATTCTTTAACTGGACTCAAAGGGGTTTGTGAATTAATTGAAAACATGTCCATTATTAATTATGCCTCCCCCAAACTTCTCTTACCTTTGCTTGATGTTCAACTTAGGCAGAGCGATGACTGCATGGTGATGATGGTTTCCTTTACTAACATGCCATGGTTGTGGTGTTAGTAGTAGTAGACACTGGCAGCAGCATTTGCAAAAAAAGAAAATGAGACAGACAGTCGCCTGAGAGAGACTGTTCGAGGAGTAGTAGAATGAAGTACAGTACAGAACTTACCGCAAAACAATAATATGCAAACATATTTTACAACAAAACATAATGATGGTGGGGATAGCCTAGTACACAGAGGTACAAACTATAGTTGTGTCGGGTCACTTGACTAGGCCTACTTTATTTATTTATTTATTTACGTAATTTTTATAGCGCAACAAATACCCTTGGGTGTCTCGGCGCTGTGGAGCTACTGAAGTCAGCCATCCTCTTACTGGTTAAATAACCATGTTTTTAAGAGCCTGCGGAAGCTCATCAGGTTCGGGGCAATTTTGATGGCAAGTGGCAAAAGATTCCAGAGTTTTGGAGTGGCCACAAGAAAACGCCTGTCTCCCCAAGTGGCCGTTCTTGTACGTGGCACAGGGAGGAGACTGGTGTTAGCCGATCTTAATTGCCTTCTGGGAATATAAAGCTGAAAAGCTTCAGTCAGGAACCTGGGTCCTATGCCATGTACTGCCTTATATGCAATACAGAGGGCCTTAAATTTTATGCGGCTCTCAACTCTCAGCCAGTGGAGCTGACGAATGCCAAGAGTGGTGGATTTGCGGAGAGGAATGTTTAGGAGGATCCTGGCAGACGCATTCTGGATGGATTGCAGCTTAGTTATGACACGCTTCTGGGTGTGAAGAAAGAGAGCGTTCCCATAATCTATTTTAGAGAAGACTAAGGTAGAGACCAGAGTCTTCCCAGCTGAGGGGGGGAGATAAGGCAGTAATTTCTTTATTTTTTTTCAAAATAAAGAATGATGACGAGACAACCTTGTTAGTGTGAAGGTCAAAAGCCAGCTTGCTGTCAAAAATCACTCCCAGATTTCTGGCTTTTTCCACTGGGACAGGTGGAAGGCCGAGCTTTTCCGGCCACCAACTAGAGGACCATTCAGGGGAGAGTTTTCCGAAGGTCATAATCTCGGTCTTGTCCGAGTTGAGCCTAAGACAATTCGAGGTCATCCAGGTACTGACCTCAAGCATAGCTCTCTGGAAGTTGGCTGCCACAGCAAGGCCATCCCTGTGGATACCCAGAACCAGCTGGGTATCATCTGCGTAAGATGTGAGCCGTACCCCATAGGCCTTTATTACCCTCGCTAAGTCCGCTACATAGATGTTGAATAGCATAGGACTTAGCGAGGAGCCTTGTGGGACTCCACAGGGGAGTGCAGAGATAGGTGAATAAAAATCTCCCAGCCTCACTGTCTGGGTACGGTTTGCCAGGAAAGATGAAATGAGATCCCTGGCCAAACCGTTTATCCCCAGGGCTGTGACACGGTCGACTAGAGTGACATGGTCGACCGTGTCAAAGGCCGCTGACAAATCCAAAAGGATCAGGACAGCCGCCCCTCCCTGATCCATGATCGCCCTGATCTCATCAGAGGCCTTTATCAAGGCGGTCTCTGTTCCATGCCCTTTCCTAAAACCAAATTGCGTTTCGTCGAGAAGTTGGTGAGTCTCGACGAACTCTGAAAGCTGTCTATTCATCAGGAATTCGCATACTTTGGCAGGAAAGGGCAGACACGCAATGGGCCTATAACTGGCGACAGCTGTAGGGTCTAGAGAAGGCTTTTTTAAAAGGGGTTTTATAACAGCCTTCTTCCATATACTGGGAAATTGGCCTGTCTGAAATGCGGAATTGCAGATCTCCATGAGGGGGCGTGAGATCACTTCTGTGAGTTTTGACATCACAGAAGGAGGGCACGGGTCCAAAGGGGAGCCTGATTTGATGAAGGAAATGAGTTTAGTAACATCATCATGTGAGGCAAGTGAAAAACATGAAAAGAAATCACGATTGTGATGGGAAAGTACTTCTTCCACAGTACCGCCTCTGTGTTCAGTTTTGGTATCCCCTTCAAATGAGGCATATATATCTGCCACCTTTGTGGTGAAGAAAGTGAATAGTTCATTACAGTACACTCGATACAAGCGTAACAGTTAGTGCTGTGTAGGAGGATGACAACAAATCCAATTGATGCCGGCAATTAATGCGGATGTATATGTTCGTTTGGTAATAGTTGGCAGCCCTGTCTGTTCGGAGTGTGCCTGTGCCGTGCGGGGTTGCTGCGTTGGTGCCTGGTCTGCCCCGGCTCGTACTTCCGGGGTGCCTGCGGTCGGTGGAGATGACGAGGGACAAGGGTAGTGGTGGCACAACCAGGCATGGGCCCATTGATAAATTCACTAGCCCTGCCGCAGTTTCTGGGGCGACGGGGGCCAGCAAGACGCTGTTCTGGATAACGCGGCCCTGCTGGTGGCTATTACTCAATCTCGGGATATGTTGGATGCCAAAATTGGGTCGGAGGGCTCCGATGTCATGTTGCTGCGTCAGGACCTGCGGAACACAGTGTCCCGTATCACTTAAGCGGAGACTCGCATCTCTGGGCTGAGGATGCCGAAGGACGGGCCCGGAGAAATAATCTACGATTCAAGGGATTTCCAGAGGGATGGGAAAACAGCAACATGGATTGCTTCCTCACCCAATGGCTTGAAAGCTGGCTCTACCCGGAGGCCATATCCAGGTGCTTCATGGTGGAATGGGCCCATAGAGCGCTGATCAAAAAGCCGTCGGTGGGGACTCGCCCATGGCCGGTGATAGCAAAACTTCTGAATTATTTGGATTGTGATGCTATCCTGAAGCAGGCCTGTGCAAAAGAACCTCTACACTATAAAAATACACGTATACTGATCTTTCCGGACTATGCGCGACAGGTACAACAGCAGCGCCAATCATTCATGGCGGCAAACGCCAGGCTCCGAGACCCCAAGCTTCCGTATGCCCTCCTGTTCCCGGCACGACTGCGGGTGGTGTACCGCTCCCGTACACATTTTTTTATACTCCGGAGGAAGTGTTCAAATGGATGGATGAGACGGTTCGCATAAGGCTGCACACACCGCCGTGGAGGGAGTCAGATTCTTCGTCAAATGAGGTGGCGCCGAAGGGATCCCGTGGCCAACAACGAAGGGGAGACCGAAGATCTAGATCCCGGCGTCGCTCCATGTCCTTTGGGGCCTCCTCCCTAGAGTGCCCTACTCCTGGGCAACAGACATTGAAAGCTTAAATCTCCAATGTCATGGTGGTGCAGAGGTGTTCTTCCAGCGGATTTAGCGAACGTTCTATTCTTTATGTGTTGGGGCTGTCATGTTGTGGGCTGAATCCCCAACTGTCTGGTACTAGTGGGGAACATGCCCGGAAGGTATGGGCTGTAAGTTGGGGATCCATTGACTGAGGCGGCCCTCGTCCTCTGTTGGGGACTGGGGGCCAACCCTGCCACGACAGGTACTTCAGCGTTTTAGAGGTATGGGGTGGGGGCTTTGTTAAGGGGGTCACTGTAGGGTATGAGTTGCATGTTCACTGGGGGTTCACAACGCTACACACACGCACTGCAGGGGCCCTACGCCCCTGCTATGGGTCTGCTCACTCCCTTATGGCTGAGAGGTCGGAGCGGGATCAAGCATCCCCGGGTTATGTTCGCATATTCAGCTGGAATGTGCGTGGAGCCCTGGACAAAATGAAACAGGGGGCGATTCTCCGCCATGAGAAGAAGGTCAGGGCTGATGTCCTCTTGTTGCAGGAAACCCACTTAATGGGTACGAAGGCCCTTTGTTTGAAATTCTTTGGATTCCAACAAGTCTTTCATGCTGGGTTTACACAGTGCTCGAGAGGAGTGGCAGTTTTGGTTCATCGCAGGGTCCCATATGTCCATGTCAAGCACTGGCCAGATACACAGGGGCGCTACTTGTTTCTCTATAGCACAGTGAGGGAGGATCCTCTGATACTTGGCTGTATATATGCCCCTCCTCCTTTGCAATGGTAATTAGTGGAAAGGCTGCTTACACTATATGCCAATATACCAGATGGGGTTTCTGTGATAGGTGGGGACTGGAATGATGTCATGGATGGGGTCAGGGACAGGAGCAGGGTGGGAGAGAGTTTGGGCGGGGGTCAGGCTACAAAACTGCAATCTTTGGTGATGAGCCTTGACTGGGTGGATACGTGGCGGTATATACATGGAGATAGGCGAGAATACACCTACCTATCGGCGGATTGATTCTCAAGGATTGATTATATACTTGTTCCCCAAGCAATTTCTGGGAGGGTGGTGCCGGCTGAGATTCTTCCCCGCGGTCTCTCAGATTACTGCCTGGTGTCCGTTGAGCTCCACATAGGCAGGAGGCGACAGCCTTTTCGCTGGCGCCTCTCGGTGTGGCATCTATAGAATGATAAATACAAAAAACACCAACGATGAGTGTGTCTCTAGTGCTGGGATTCTGTGCGAGGCACTGAAGCCTATGCTGAGGGGGGTGGACATTGCCTGGTGGGCGGCGGCCCATCGGAAGCGCAGAGAGGAATTGGTATGGGCGGAGGCAGAGGTGGAGGGGCTTGAGCGCCTGGGTAAGGAGGGCGGGGGTGAGCGGGTGGTGCGACGCCTGCTATTGGCGCAACAGTCATGTGCTGCCCTTATGATGGATGAGGCCCGACCGGCCTGGCTGGCGATACGGAGCATGGTGTGCCAATAGACCCCAAGGCCATAGCGGAGAGTTTTGCATCTTACTATGCGGGTCTCCATGCCCCCCAAGATTGCTTGCTGGACGCTACAGTCGACAAATTTATTGCGGACTTGCCGCCTAAAGTAGTGTCAGACAAAGTATGGGATAGGCTGGAGCTTCCCCTGACAGATGAAGAGCTGGGTGCGGCCCTGGGAGAGCTCAACTCTGGGAAGGCCTCTGGACCCAATGGGCTCCCTAGGGAATTCTTTAAATGGTATCATGTACAGCTGGCTCCGTTCTACCGGGCGGCTCTGGAAGAAGCGAGAGAGGTGGGTCGGCTCCCCCCGGACTGGAGGCATGCGGAGGTGGTGGTGTTCCACAAATCTGGGCGGCCCCCGGAGCCTCCTACCGCCCTATCTCCCTTCTGAATGTAGAGGCCAAGGTACTGGCCAAGGCCTTGTCTAACCACCTTCTGCCCCATATATCGTCACTTGTGCATTCAGATCAGGCCGGGTTTATGCCCCAACAGGCCACCAGACATAATATACATCGGGCACATATGGCAATGGCGGCAATTCGGCAGACTGGAAAGCTGACGGCATTCCTTTTGGCAGACATGGACAGGGCGTTTGAATCCCTAAGCAGGGTATACTTCTTCGCACCGTTGCAGAGACTTATCTTTGGCCCACGTTTCCTGTCATACCTGTTGCTCTTATAAACGGACTGGACGGCCTCGGTGCGGGTGGCAGGGGCTGTCTCCTCCAGCTTTTTTATCGGGCGAGGCACCAGGCAGGTGCCACTTGTCGCCATATCTCTTTGCCTTGGCTATGGAGACGCTGGCAGCGTGGGTGCGCATCGACGCACATCTCCGGGGCTTTGAGTGGGCTCCGGGTTTGTCTGATAGGCTCGCACTATTTGTGGGTGATATTCTCTTCTTCCTTACAGACCTGGATAGATCGGGACCGCGGCTTCTAGAAATCAAGCAGATCTTTGGGGAAACATCGAGGCTATATATGAACCCCCGCAAATCTATGCTGTGGATTCTGGGAGACGGGGTGAGTGGGGGCGTGTGGGCATCTATGATTCAGGTGGCAGTGGGGGGCCTTAAATATTTGGGAGTGTTCCTCTCAGAGTTGCCCGCCATCTCCTGGGAGCGGAACCTGGTGCCAATATGGGAGCGGGTCCGAGCGGATATCAAACTTTGGTCGCGCATGCCTTTGATAATATATAGCAGATCAGCAAATTTTTGAAATGGTAGCGCTTTAGAATAACCCGTAACCGATCGCACCCAGATGGCTCCAGTCGGTGAACTCTGTGCTTGGGCAGTTCTTGCGGGTGGTGGGGGGGGCGGTAAGGGTGGTGTTGCACGCCTGCTTTCTGTCAGCCTACTGCGGATGGCTTGCCACATCGGATATACTCTCTTACTACCAGGCCTCTCATTTGCTGGTCCTTAAGGAGTGGTGGTATGGTGATAGGGAGGGCCCGGCATATGCCTTGGAGCATCGACTCATGGCATCTCATACGCTCCACACTCTTCTTTACTTGGCATCATTGCAGGTGGTGTTACGAATTTGGAGGCAGGCGTTAAAAAGCATGGGGTGGGGGAATACCCCTACTCGGGAAACCCCCTATGGCATAACGGCCGCTTGCCCGACCTGGCGGCCCTTCCGGGATTCATGGGCTGGAATGCAATAGGAATTTCGACCCTGGGGGGATGTCATGAGGGATACTACACTTAAGTCCTTTTGGGAATTGAGGGAGGAATTCTGTATGGCTCCGATCTCAGTTTTATTGATACCTCCAGTTTCGGCATGCACTGTCCCCCAGCTTGAGGGATCTGGAGGCTCGCCTCGATTTTAGTCCATTGGAGGCGAAGGTCTTCATGGGTGAACTGGAAACCAAGAAGATCTTCCGGATCTACCAATCCCTGGTTACTCATTGCTCGCCCACACTTCAGAGGCTTCGGGGGGGGGGGAGGAAGATGTGGGTACTCTGGAGGAGGAGGATTGGAGGGAGGCCCTGGCTGCCCCACTTGGCACTGACATAGCGATGCGTCTCCACCTCATTCAATTTAAATTCCTACATAGGGTATACTTTACCCGAACTCGCTTGTGGAAGGCGGGTTTGATTGCCTCCCCGGAGTGTCTTCGGTGTGGCAGGGAGGAAGGCACGTTTCTGCATATGGTCTGGCAGTGCTTATCCCTTGATCGATTTTGGAGGGGAGTGTTTACCTGTCTGTCTGAGGTGCTGGGGTGGGACATTCAGCACACGCCAAAGTTTGCCTTGCTGCACGTAATGGAGGGTATTGGAGGCAATATCTACAAAAGGCACCTTATGCTATTGGGTCTCACCCTGGCAAAACGAGACATATCCAGGGCGTGGAAAGACACACGGTCCCCTTCAGTGGCGGGGTGGAAGAATGGCCTGGACTTTTTTTGGGGGTTGGAGCAGCCAATGTTTATAGCCAGGGGTTGTCCAGGTAAGCACTACAAAATATGGAAGCGATGGGCGGAATATAGGGGATTGTGGCTGGAGGCCCCCGTTGTCTTGGAAGATCTTTTGGCGGAATGTTTAGAGGCTCACATGGTCTTGTTTTGGTGAAGTACAGGGAGGAGTCGGGTGTGTGTATTTATGCTAATATCTCCTCATTTCCTATGTAAGCAGTGTTGACTGAACTGTGTGGACAATGTGCAACTCGGGGGGGGTGAGGGGGGGGGAGAGTTGGGGGGGGTTTGTGCTCCGGATGACATCCTCAGATATGTACCTTAGTAGCAATGTTGAAAAGTTGATTGCTTTCCTATTGTTGTAAAGTGATACTGTAGTTGTCTCTGGGGCACAGAGCCCTGCAATGTATGTGCAATCTGAAAATATAATATGTTTTCAAAAAACATATACTGCTCATGGGTGGGCAAGCAGAAGAAGATCCTCGCTCTGCCTTGAAATTGAAGTACTGTTGCTTTTGCCACATCCGCCCCAGCAAGCGTGTGATAAATTATTGGTGTACATTTAATTTAGTCATACCTCAATAAGTTACACAGCCGGGGGGAAGAGGGTTAGGGTTTGTTGAATGGATGGGAAGGGGGGTTTGGGGAAAGGTTTGAAAATGAAAAACAGTACGCATGGACAAACAACAAACGACAAACTCTGTAGACTGCCATATCCATATCAATATGTTAAGGGAGAAAAAGGAAATGCATGCATGTTGATGATTGATAAGGAGACCCGGATTACATACAGTTTGTGTTCAGTTGTTCCAGGCTTACTTTTACAGATAACAAAGAAAATTTCTAAATATCTGTAGGGATGAATCATAAACAGAGAGCAAACTTAATGATAATAATACCAACAAGAAAAACACTCTGTTGTGAAGATTGTAGACAAGAAAATGAATCAAATTATTTAAAAGATGTTGAAAGTTGATACTGTTACTGTGTTATCCTGGTCAAAAATGTGGATTTGCATCTCGGCATTCCTCTTGGTCCTTTTGTCCATCAATCTTGGGTGTCGCCACTTCCTGCCTGGCAGATGTAGATTTATTGGTAAGGTAAGTGTGCATTGTTTTCCCAAGTATAGCACAGGGTAAGGCCCGACCTGTAATTGTTAATTGTGTAGTGCAACAAGAACACTTTCAGAAGCGGCATGCATGCATCATCTATACTCTAGTCTGTTTCCAGCATTGATCTACAACAACAGGACAGAGCAGGCCCACAGTGATGGCACGTCGCTTAGCACATCCTCTATTTAGTGTACATTTTTTGAAAGGGTTGGACAAAGCACATATCCAGCAACATAGCATTTTACAATTTAAGTGACTAAATCAATGCACCGCAGTGATACCATCGCTACACTCGACTCCACTGCTACACAGACATTTAGGTCTGCTGTGCTTGTTGTTGACTTGTTTACCTTTTATGCCACTCATGAAACGTCCTGACTTATTATTCCATCAATCATCTCCGATATTTGTACTGAGTGACTGTGAAGATCGTCCTGCAGTAGAAGTACAATGTTGTTATTAAACAACAAGAGTAGAAATATTATTGACTTGAGTCATTCTTTAGTGTGTACAGTAAGACTAGTACACTTTGACTTCACTTCATGCACAACAAACACCAAAAACACAAACAACAATCACTCAGAGTCAGGTGTCCAATGCATGCCATTCATTTTCATTACCTGTTCCTTCTCATCTTAAGTTAAGGGGCCATCTCTCTCACCATCATCATCATGGTGCTGTTGTCCTACTCAGTGTCCAGTGTACATATTGAGTCCCCTTCCTGTATTCAAAAGCAATGTATCAAGCTGCAGTAGAAGTACACATTTCTTATTAAAAATAGTTGCAAGAAGGGGAAACAAATTGCCTTGAGTTACTTTTAGTGTGTAGAATGATGATTATTACATATTGTACACAATAAAATAACTTCATGCACAACAAACAACAACAAAATCATTGAGTCTGCCTCAATGCATGGCATCATTCATTACTTGTTCCATCTCATTTTCAGTTAATGGGCAGTCTCTCTCGGCTCAGAAAGGAGGATAGCTATAGTAGTCATCATCATGTTCCACTTCTTTTGGAGGGACTAGGAAAGATTTTATTTGTTCTTCTATTTTGCATCATCCAATCATCATCTGTCTTGAGGGCAATGGATTTAGGGAGATTAGAGGATGGAGCGGAGGAGCAGTATTCGGAGGACTGTACTGTGAAATTCAGACAGCTGAAACTCGTATATTGAAATAAAAAGAGTAGAAGACGGTGGTGATGGATTTATTGTGATTCAAAATTTGTAACCGGAAAGACAGACACACAAATAAAGGAAAATAAGGGAGGAAGACATTAAGTGCAAGCCTATTTGTCAGGGAAGTATAGCTCGTCCTTAAACTCTGGGGGTTCAACCAGAAGTAGGTAATCATCATGTAACACACTACTTCTGTCACCTGAGCCGCTGTCCTCATCTTCCTTCCTTGATTCATGTATTGTGTAATTCGGTGGTATGAAGTGCTGATTCATTTTGATCATTGTTAACCTCTCCATGTTTGTGGGTGAGAGTCTGGCCCTTCTCGCTGTCGCTGGAACCAGCAGCACTGAAAACACGTTCAGAAGAGACACTTGCGACAGGGCAAGCCAGATAGCTTATCGCCATCCTGCTGAGCAGTGGCCATTGGGCCCTTTTCCCATACCAATACCGCAATGGGGTTTGATCAATGAACACCTCTGTTGCGTTGTCCAGATAGGCCTGGACCATCCGCTCAATGATCAGGGGTGCTAAACTTTTTTCGGGCTCCTTTCTCTGTGCATCAGCACTGCGTTCACCAATGCCTAAATGTAAATACCAATCCTGTAACAATGCTACTGGGCCTAATGATCCAGTTATTTCTGTTGTTGATAGTGATGGTGAGTGTTCTGAGCCAACCGCACTGCCCTCAGCCTCCGAAGTTGCACTTGATGCCGGATGGCATGCTGCAGTACTTGTTGTGGGTTGATCTAGCGGGCTTTCAATTAGCAGCGGTTCATTTTCCAACTTACTCGCTGCCTCAGCTATCCAAGTTTTGTAGCGGGTAACATCCATCTCTGAAAAAGTAATTAATCTCTTCAGTGCCAAATTTTGCCCGTGGATCCAGAACTGTGGCAGAAATGTAATGTTCTTGTGACAAAATCTTATTTTGCACCCTTGTATTGTCAGCTAAGCGACGGGCTAAGCTCTCCACCAACTCATAGGCTTCTTTTTTATCATCTTCACCTTTGTATGATTCAGACACCACCTTCAGCTGATGCTCTAGCATTTGCAATAATGGGATAGCTAGGCCTATAGTACTGTTCTCCTTGCTGACTTCACGTGTGAAGACCTCAAAAGGACGAAGCATCTCAGTCAGGCATTTAACTAGGCACCATTGGTCCATCTGAAGGGTCATGCCTTTCACCGTAGCATCCAGTCTTTGCATGATATATTCATTGAGTGGCTTGTACTGCTCAAACAGATGGTCAAGCATGTAATAAGTTGAGTTCCAACGTGTTGCCACCTCCTGGATGAGTGCTTTGACTGGTATTCTATAGTCACGATGAATGATCCTCAACTGCTTCCGAGCTTTAAAAGAATGGCTGAAATGAGTGCATATTCTGCGGCAGGTGGTCAGTAAGTTGCTGACTATGACTTCTTTTTTTAGAAAGTCTTTGAACTATAATGTTTATGCAGTGCGCCAAACATGGAACTCTGCAATAGGAACCAAGCTCCATGGCCTTAAGTACATTACTGCCATTATCTGTGGAAACAAAACCAATACTAAGCCCTCTTGGGCGCAGCTATTCAAAAACATTGCTGCGCAACTCTTCCAAAATGTTTACAGCAGTATGAGATTTCTCCATGGTGAACATGGCTACAGTTGTATGTTTCCGAGTAGCTTTAAAAAACTCAGCTGTGTCAACAGCATCTACTTCAGATAGCTTATCTCTAACCCCCACAAAAGAGACCAAGTGTGCAGTGATGCACATGTAATCTGTGGCTTGGCAACTGGTCCACATGTCTGTAGTCAGTGGATATTGTGAACAGCACTCTGCTGCAAAGCTTCTCCAACCAATTCCAGCACATCATGATGTAGTGCCGGAACAGCAATTCTTGCGAAATAGGACCGGCTGGGAACCTTCCATTTAGGGCAGATGGCTGACACAAATTCATGGAAACCCACCCCTTCCACGAAGGAAAAAGGGAGAAGGTCCATCGCTAACATTTTAGCCAGGTTCGCATTGTACAACCGTGCCGTTGGGTTGTTGCTTTGAAACTGCCCCTCCAACCTAAGCATGCTCTCAATGGTAGGCTGGATTATTTTCCTTTGTGGTACTGTTGTTTTCATAAACCCACTTAGTCTCAACGACCCACTTTGTTTCATTGCAGTACTTGGTCGCCTTGGTGTCTCAGCCTGACTCTGAGTATGGCTCTTATTGCGGTGCTGCTGAGATGTTGCTGAGGTGGATGTGGGCAGTACCACTACACTACTAGGGCAGGGCTAGAAATGCCTCCCTCTTCTTCACCTTCCACTGCGATAATATCGTCCCCTGATTCGTCATGCCGAAAATCAATGGGTTGAGTTTTTTTACTTTGTTGTAAGTGAAGTAGGTGATCCTCCCACACGATAGTGTGGTGTATTTTGAGATGACTTGTTTGGCCTCCGGTACCATAGTTTGTACCAAACTTACCCTGCCGAACACCTTGTCGACAAATTGAGCATATAGCAACATTCTCCTCCTTAGTGCTAACCGAAAAGAAGTCCCAAACTGGGGAGGAGAACTTACTGGCCTGCTGGATGTGCCACTTTCAATACCAGATAAACTGGAGGGTGTGCTTGAAATGTGACTCTGTGCAGCTACACTGTGACTTCTACCACTACGTACTGAGATGGTTGAGCTGGATGTAGGTCCCTGCCGGGCCTTTGAAAATATCGCAGCTGGAGGTCGTGGTGGTGTAACCTGTGTTGGTGGTATCCGTGCTACATCCCGCACAGCAGCAGCCTTTTTGGACAGGGTAATAAAGTTGGTCTCCATCTCCTTTGGAGCGGGAGTGATGTGCGTGATGACTGGCTTGTCATCATCAACATCATCCCCCTCTTTTACATCTACCTCCATAACTCTAAGTCTTTCTGGAACCTTCCTTTTCACTAGCCTTGTCTTGTGGCGTGCATCACTCTCAGACTGAGCTGGTGGCTTCCAAGTGGCATCACGATCATCAGAAGCGGGGCTTGAAGAAGAAGATGATGGACTAAGCCTCCTTTTCCTTGCTGGTGGTCTGGAAGACAATAGATCTTCCGAAACAGTGGTTTGCTCCACTTTGTCTGCAGGAAGCTCGATTTCCTGAAATGCCTCTACTTCAGGCGCAACAACTACTATTGTAGGCTGTTCTTGCGGCTGCTGCTGTTCTTGCAGCTGCTGCTGTGCTTGCGGCTGCTGCTGTGCTTGCGGCTGCTGCTGTGCTTGCGGCTGCTGCTGTTCTTGCAGCTGCTGCTGTTCTTGTGGCTGCTGCTGTTCTTGTGGCTGCTGCTGTTCTTGCAGCTGCTGTTGTTCTTGCGGCTGCTGCTGTTCTTGTGGCTGCTGCTGTTGTTGTTGTGGCTGCTGCTGTTGTTGTTGCAGCTGCTGTTGTTGTTGCAGCTGCTGCTGCACACTTATCTGCTGAGTTTCCTCCTGCGTTGATTGTGTACTACTTTGCGACAATGACATTTCAACATCGCTGCTCATTAGTAGACTAGCTACCTCTGCGACACTCAAGGGCTTGGGCCTATGTTGGTGGGGTTGGACTGCTGGTGCGGAGGTGCTGCTCCCACCTTGGTTCCCGGACAACGCTGCTGCAGGCGTAATTTTTTTGGTCCCCAAAAAAAAATTGCCCAGCACACCAGTCGTGGTTGGTGGCACTTCCTTTTTCTGTTCCTTCTTCTCACCGGCAACTTTCTTGGTACTGGACCTGGTACCTTTCTTTGGGGCCATCTTTTTCAGATGTCAGGCAGGACGCAGGTGCACAAGTTGTGGTTACACGTGGATGTGATGCGCAGCAAGACTTCTGTCTGGCAGTACAACGGGTGATGATGATGATGATGACATCTCCTCCTCTGTCTTTTTGTGCACCTAAAAGCAAATAAGCCAGAAGAAGAACATCAGTGAAATGTTGCATTCATTGTTGTGGTTCAATTACTACTGTACTAGTACAAACAAACAAACAAACAAAATATATAGTCTAGCCATTTCTGAGACTTTGTCAACAAGGGCTATGGTATACTACTGTGTACACACTACACTCTCAGGAAGGATAGGAAAGAGAATAAGAACCACCAAAATATAAATGTAATGGAAGTGGGGTGGACCCTGTTTGGCAATAATTATTTGAGCTTCACATCATTCAGGGAGCTGCTGCTGGCAAAGGGGATGGATGGATGGATGGAAGCAGTAAGCCAATAAGAAAACCATGCAGGCCTATATGGCAAAAGCAGCACACTAATAACTCCCACCGCAAAAGGTCATCAGCCACATGGACACTCACAAATCACAAGCAACAAGCAGGAGGACTGAGAAACACCATGAACTGACAAAAGGCCTATAAAAGCCAGGCAAAGGATGTATGCTAAAGCACACTGCTTCGCCTTTTTAATGCAATAAAATGCAAACACGAAAATACACAGGCCAAAAAAAGGTCTGCAGGGTGCATGCATTGCACACCAACACACCAGACACAACAAAGGCATGTCTTTAAGACACCTGACCCAACAACAGAATCCCCTCAAAAAACACATTTCCCAACTCAATCCAATGCCATCCATACCCTAAATGATGTTTAAATTCAACAGACCACACAGAAACACTTGTTTAATGCACCTGTCAAGTCAAGTCAAGTCAAAGAATTTATATAGCGCACTACATACCCAGAGGGTCTCAAGGCGCTTAGGGAGGGCAGGAGGATTATTTGTCAAATATCCACGTTTTAAGTTGCTTTCTGAATGCTAGGTGGTTCTGGGTAAGGCGAAGGTAAGTGGGGAGTGAGTTCCATGTTTTAGCTGCCAGGTATGAGAAGGATCTGCCTCCCATGGTGGTCTTGTTGATGCGAGGTACAGTGGCGAGGGCTTGGCTGGAAGAACGTAGTTGGCGGGAGGGGGTGTAGAAGGACAGTCGTGAGTTGAGGCATTCTGGTCCGATGTCGTAGAGTGATTTGTGTGCGTGGGTTAGCAGTCGGAAAGTGATCCTCTTATTGACGGGTAGCCAGTGGAGGTCTTTCAGGTGACCAGAGATGTGTTCGTTACGCGGGATATCTAATATGATCCTGGCTGAGGCGTTATGGATTCGTTGGAGTTTCTTCTGGAGTTTAGCGGTAGTACCTGCGTAGAGGGTGTTTCCATAGTCCAGTCGGCTCGTGACCAGAGCATGGGTGACTGTTTTTCTGGTTTCGGTGGGGATCCAGCGAAATGTTTTTTTGAGCATGCGAAGAATGTTGAAGCAGGATGAGGAGACGGCGCTGACTTGTCTGTTCATTGAAAGTGAAGAATCCAGGATAACGCCTAGGTTCCGTGCGTGGTCTGTCGGGATGGGTGCTTTTCCAAGGGCTTCCGGCCACCAAGAGTCGTCCCATGCAGAGGGGGATGTACCTAAGATGAGGACTTCTGTTTTATCTGAGTTCAGTTTCAGACGGCTGTGTTTCATCCATTCGGCAACTTCTTTCATTCCTTTGTGTAGGTTAGTTTTGGCTGTGCTGGGGTCATTGGTGAGAGAAAGGATCAGTTGCGTGTCATCCGCGTAAGAGATGATGTTGAGGTTGTGTTGGCGGGCGATGGCCGCGAGGGGGCTCATGTATACGTTGAAGAGGGTGGGACTGAGTGAGGATCCTTGTGGAACGCCACAGATGACTTCAGTGGCCTCAGACTTGAATGGTGGAAGGCGGACTCTCTGGGTTCTTCCGGTGAGGAACGAGGTGATCCATTCAAGTGCTTTTCCTTGTATTCCGATGTTTCTGAGGCGTTGTAAAAGGGTGCTGTGGCAGACTGTGTCGAAGGCTGCAGAGAGGTCGAGGAGGATGAGGGCGACTGTGTCTCCATTGTCCAGTAGAGTTCGAATGTCGTCTGTTGCTGCGATGAGGGCGGTCTCAGTGCTGTGTTTTGCTCGGAAGCCGGACTGTGAGGAGTCGAGGGATTTGTTGGCTTCGAGGAAGGCGGGGAGCTGGTTGTTGACAGCTTTCTCGATGACTTTGGCCGGGAAAGGAAGGAGCGAGATGGGGTGGTAATTTTTGAGTTCGGTGGGGTCCGCTGTGGGTTTTTTCAGAAGGGCGGTGAGTTCAGCGTGTTTCCAGCTTTCCGGGAAGGTGGCAGAGTTGAAGGAGCAGTTGATGACATCTCGGAGGTGCGGTGCTATGGCGGAGTCTGCTTTGTTGAAGATGTGGTGAGGACATGGGTCTGTGGGGGATCCTGAGTGGATGGAGTTCATCAGGCGGATGGTGTCCTCAGTGGAGATTGGGTTCCAGTCGTTAAGGGTGTTCAAGGGGGGAGAATGTTCAGCATATGGTTGGGTGGGTTGGTCTCCGGGTTGGTTGTCGAAGCTGTTGTGGATGTCTGCAATTTTGTTGTGGAAGAATAAAGCCAGGGAGTCGCAGAGGGCTTGAGAGGGGGTGATGTCATTGGAGTTGGCCGAGGGATTGGTAAATTCCTTGACGATGTTGAAAAGTTCCTTGCTGTTGTGGGCGTTGTTGTCTAGTCGATCCTTGAATGCTGTTTTCTTGGCCTTTCGGATTAGTTGGTGGTGTGTGCGGGTGGCGATTTTGAAGGCGTCCTTGGAGCTAGTGGTTGGGTCTTTTTTCCAGGCCTTTTCAAGGGAGCGGCAGAGTTTCTTGGACTTCTTAAGATCATCATTGAACCATGAGGCCTTCTTGCTGCCAGGTTTGCGTTGACGTTTTTTCAGTGGTGCTAGGATGTCGGCGGTGTTGGATAACCATAGGGTGAAGTTGGTGGCGGCTTGGTCTGGGTTAGAGGAGTGGGCTGGGGTGTTTAGAAGGAGCGATGAGGAGATCTGGTCGATGGTGATTTTGTTCCAGTTTCTTTGCAGAGTTGGTTGGGGGTGGTTGATGGGTTTCGGCTTGTTGTAGGTGAAGTGAACGCAGCTGTGTTCAGTCCAAAGGAGATCCGTAGTGTGGCTGAAGGCGATATGATTGCTGGAGGTGAAGATAGGGTCGAGTGTGTGACCTGCGATGTGGGTGGGGGAAGTGACCAGTTGTTTAAGTCCGAGGTTGGCGAGGTTGTCCAAGAGGGTGGTGGTGTTGCGGTCGTTGTTCTTTTCAAGGTGAAAGTTGAGGTCTCCCAGAAGGATGTAATCTTTGGAGGGGAGCGCGTGTGGAGTGATGAAGTCCGTGATGTCTTCACTGAATTTTGCGCGGGGTCCTGGTGGTCTGTAGAGGAGGGTGCCTCTGAGTGTGGTCTTGGGGTCGATGTGGATCTGGAAGTGAAGGTGTTCAGAGTTGGCGAGATTGACGTCAGAGCTGGTTGTGATGTGGATTGATTTTTTATGGACGATAGCGATTCCTCCTCCTGTGTGGCCGGTACGGTCCTTGCGTGTGATCTTATATTCTTCAGGGATGGCAATGGTGATGTCTGGGGCGGAGGAAGCGTTCATCCATGTTTCTGTTAGGAAGGCGACGTCTGGTGAGATGGTGTCTAGTAGATTCCATAGGTCAATGGCGTGCCTGTGGACCGATCGGGTGTTGAGAAGGATGCATTGTAGGTGGTTGGTGTCGGGAATCTGAGGTGTGATCGTGGCGGAGTTGGTGACGGTACCGATGAATTTGCAGGAGTAGCATGAGAAAGGTCCATGGGTGTGTCCAGGAGCGGCTTGGACGCAATTGGGGGAGCGGCCGGGGTTAAGGGCTAGGAGGGTGGTGGCATCGTAGGTAATGCGGGAGGGCTGGGCTGCGCGAGGGGCAGGGGGTATGGCGCGGGGCGCGGTCCAGGCGCGGACAGGCGTAGACGGGCTTACCTTTGGCGCACCTTCGGCGTGTACGTAGCGCGTGGACGCTGCGCGTTGGAGCATCAGGCATAAATGAAGTGTGGAGGGGGCGGAGCGTGGGAGGGTCAGCTGGGAGGCGGGGTCTGGGAGGAGACACGGGAGAAACCCCAAACAAGTCGAAATGGCCGCCTAAAATGAAATCGAAAGTGGGGCACAGCCGGAGCTTCAAACAGAGATTCTTCTAAGTAAGTAATTAAAGAGACGTTCCCCCGACAAGCACAATCGCCGTTTAATACAAATAGATACTATGTAGCACAATCGCCGCTTTAAACAATTCGATACAATGTAGCAGTGCGAGCCTAAACGCTAATAGGCGCTTTAACTTTATGAAATGAGGTCGGAAAAGCAATGCGGGCATAAACGATACCAGGCGCAGTAAGAAGCTGCAAGCACTGTAGCTGGAGGGCAGTCAGCAGGAATCCGGGCAGGCAAGGCAGGCAGCTAGCACAGGGCTTCAGAGAAGCGAGTGGAGAGCTGTGGGAGCGACCGTGATGGATGGAATCCAGACGGTCACAGGGAAAGAGAGGACGGGGCTGGTGTAGTGAGTTAGTGTGTGGGAGGGTCAGCTGGGAGGCGGGGTCTGGGAGGAGACACGGGAGAAACCCCAAACAAGTCGAAATGGCCGCCTAAAATGAAATCGAAAGTGGGGCACAGCCGGAGCTTCAAACAGAGATTCTTCTAAGTAAGTAATTAAAGAGACGTTCCCCCGACAAGCACAATCGCCGTTTAATACAAATAGATACTATGTAGCACAATCGCCGCTTTAAACAATTCGATACAATGTAGCAGTGCGAGCCTAAACGCTAATAGGCGCTTTAACTTTATGAAATGAGGTCGGAAAAGCAATGCGGGCATAAACGATACCAGGCGCAGTAAGAAGCTGCAAGCACTGTAGCTGGAGGGCAGTCAGCAGGAATCCGGGCAGGCAAGGCAGGCAGCTAGCACAGGGCTTCAGAGAAGCGAGTGGAGAGCTGTGGGAGCGACCGTGATGGATGGAATCCAGACGGTTACCTGTGGCTACTGATCTGAGTCTACTGGATGAAAGAAGGCCTGTTGGCAGACAAGGCCACACAAGCTTGCAGGCCTAGGCTTCAAAATGGCCACCAGCCACATGGCCAGGCCCACCCAACTGTAGTGTAGTTCCTATCATCCCAATAGGCTCTGCGCATTGGAATAATACCTTCAATAGTAAAGGCCTAGACCAGACGTTAACTAGGTCTACTACTGTCGATATTAGACTTAAAGTTTTGGGTTTGCCAGCTTAGCTCAGAGTTCACTAGAAACTTTCTCGAATGTTCAGGAAAGAATTAACTCCCCTGATTAGACAAGAAGGGATTTAGTTTCTGACAACCATAGAACATGACAACTTTGCTCTCCCCTAATCAAGAGTATATCTCGAGAGTCGTGTGAACAAAAGGCAATTTATTTTACTCAGTCAGTACGTGCATTCTTAGTCTCATCAGATTGTAGAGAAAAGGAAGAGACGGGCGTGTTCAATAAAAAGGTGTTATTTATTGATCAGTCTCTTTTCTCATACAAGAGAAATGGATCGATATTATTGCAATACTTATAGTTAAGTAAAGTGCATACATTAAAAGCAGAAGTATAAAATAATACTGTAAAAACATTGATATGGTTTCTAAGCCATATGAAGGTTTAAAATGATTAAAATATATTACATACACATATACATTTGACTAAACGTACTCAACTGGTGTTTCTAAATACGCCTACCCCGTGTACCTGACCAAAGTCTAATGCGTGGGCGGGAATAGAAAGTTACAGTTTAAGTTAAGTTTGTTTTGCCAAGTGAATAACTAAAGAATTCTCTGTGAGGGGTTATTCAGTTTTGTACCTGGAAGTTAGGATGAATGAGGGATGGTATCTCTCTCTCTGGTCTCGATATTCCAGGCTGCCTGCGAGGGCTACCCGGAAGCGCCGGTGCTGGATTTCTCGGCAGGAGAAAGCAGCGCGTCTCGTTCTCAGCGCGTCAGGAAGGCGGGGCTGCGCCAGCGGGGTCTGCTCTGCTCTGGGCTTTGGCAAGTATGGCTGCTCCGTCTCGTCACCACCGCGTGTGTTTGCATAGGGCAATATCGGTAATATTTATACCTTTAAGGTGCCGAGATTGACGTAAGGATGGACATAGATACGTCAATAAGGATGTCATACGACTTGCTCGTTAGCACATTCTTTTGCTGAAGTTCTCGGTGAAATCAAAACAATGGCCGCAGGGTTTTGCCCAGGTTGTCATAGGTTTGATTTGTTATGAGAACTCCGTATGCCTTATCAGGGGCTGGAGGAATATCGCTTGTCTAATTAGATCGCAAGCGTTATGACCTAATCAGATAACACGTTCCTGTGCCGTAGTGTGACTGCGTCAGATAACGGTATCTGCATCATGGGGGTTTTCTGCCTCATGGGCTGACTGCTAGTTAACTTGTTGGTTTGTTAACCAGAATAGGGTCAGGAATAGGGGGATCGATTCAGGACCTATAGGAATACATCACACCCACTCCACGCTAACTATGGACATAATTACTAATCTATGCATAGTAAAACATACTATAGAGTATAGTGTATACCTTACCACCCCGAAATACATAAATGCATTTTGAAATTGTTCAAATATACGGAAAATTTGCAGTCATATGTATTGTATGCACTCAAGCTGTAGAATAATGCCAAAGTAATCACACATTTGTATACATTATTGCTATTTGGTATATTGAGAATTTACACATGAAATGGCTCTTAATACAGAAAAAAAAGTTCGAGACCATTCCATCACAGAATAAAATATTTATGAACATACCAGCGGGCAGCTAATGTCTATAAGCTATCTAAAATTTAGAAACCTTAGTTCTCTAAGAATAGTTCTTACTTTAAGCAGAAGATAGTGTCCCGAAAAATATGCAAAATATAATGGGGCCGCTGAAAAATTGCTGTCCGTGAACTGGAGGGAAAATTGTTCATGTGACTTTATTTTTAAAGTTGAAGGCCGAATTCAGGGAACGCCGTGTGCGAGTTTGCTCAAAAGTCTCTATTTCTGCTCTGGTGAGAACATCATATCATTTAGGCTTTCGAAAAAACTGTCAACAGCTTCCTGAGAAAGTTCCACTAACTCGGAAAAAGGTGTAACCATGCATTTGTGCGCATGATTGTCTCCATTGACATTCTGATTTGCATTGCTGACAGAAGGTCGTACCTGTTCGATGCTGCTTTCATCTTGAACTTCACTACCCCTCAATCGTAGTGGTGAAGCTTCCACGAATGCCGTCATCAGGATTGGGAGCCTTTGAAAGCATGAACCTTGATCGGGCTCAACAATGTTTCTGCATCCATTGGCGCATCCGATTGTAGCGTCAGACAGGTGTCTAACACGCATTCTTCTCCGCATAGCAGGCACCTTAATACAGGTAAAACACACCTTTGCCACATTGGTCGAAATGATAGAAACCAAGTCATGTTCAGGTCTCTAAGCCGGGAGAGTCCCAGGATTTTTGATATCCGGTCCCGGTATCCAATGGCTAGGATTGTTTCTTCCCTTGTCGCAAGAGTTTTGTCTGTGACATGGGTTGCCATAACGAAAAATAAGGACCAAGAATAGGATTCCTGCAATTAGTCCCAAGATCAGGGGAAGTCCGCCAAAAATCGAATGGACGAAATCTGGAAAAATACCCAGTATGGCTTTGAATGGTGTTAATGCCATCGAAAATACTGTCTTAAATACCTTTGAGACCCCATTGGTATCAGAAATATTTAAGATTTCGTTTAGTATTTCTGCGAAATGTATGGGGGAATTAGTTGATAACAATGAATGTATCTCTGCAGTCGTCCTTGCGACTTGTAGATCATACGTTTCTTTTGATGACGTGAGCCTTGTAGGCGTCTGAAGAAGCACTGTTTTCATTCTGCTTAAAGTATCTATTCGAATAGAAGTAATTTTCAAATTGGGCCATGCCCTTGCCTCCCTGTCTGGAAAGGAGCTGGGGAACAATGAGCGTCCACAGCACTTGACTTTCGCAGTCGTAGTTACGAGATAAGGAGTCCCGGGCATAAGACTACAACATCTGCGATCTACAATTAGAATGTAACTCCCATTATAGAGTCTTTGAAAGAATGGTTCTATCTCAGTTGCAGGTGCGCCTTGCTGGTGACATGAAAGGTTGTATGAATTCCCTTCACAGGCTCCATGCAAACTAATTCCGTTACACAGAAGCGTGCCGCTTAGTGACATCGCACAATTATTGCCACTAAGAAACACTTTCGGTCCTTTATTACTGACACATGCATGTGAATAGGGCAGGTTCCATGTTGTTTTTATGTACCCCTTTCCCAATTTTTCGTACATGCCAGCCTGTATATATTTTTGGCAGTATCGAAACCTGAAGGTTGAGATTGGAATATTTATTATCCCATGTATTATCCATTCACTGACAGGTCGTTCCGACATTGTCACTGGTAATCTTTCGAGTTTTTCAATGCTCAAGATTGTATAATCAGCACCCTTTTGCGCCATACTGATTTGTCTATCAGTAAGGTTAAAGATTTGGAATAATGACGTTGTGTTGATTAAACGCCAAGGCACATAGCCTGAACGCAGATTTTGTAACGTCCAGCCAAGCTGTACAATAGAACGCAATTGAGACTGACCGTGTTGTAACAACAGTAAGTCCTGCGATAATATGTCGATTGCTGAAGACACAATGCTGTCCAAAGAAAAAATTCTGGAGGACAGAGTCATTAACCCATTGTCCACTACAGAAAGTGATTTTTCCAAATTAATACGGTCAATTTCCCGTATTCTCTCGGCTGTTTCAATTTGTGTAACCTTCCAGGCCTCATTGTATGCTGCATATACAGAGGCTGCTATGAAACGCTTTTGAAGCTGTTTGCGTGGTCCCATAATGAAATCACGCAAGTCAGCACCATCAGTAAGTAAAGTTAGGTGTTGCTTAATTTCTGCCAGTGTGGAAGTCCGTAGCCACTGAAGGCATAATTTGCCCACACTGTAGGTGGTTATTATCCCTGGATGATGTCTTTGAGGATATCTAGGGTCTGGCCTGGTCATTTTGAACCCCTGTGTTTTGTTCAGGAATCTGTCTTGACAGTTATTAGTATCTGTGGGCCAGATCAACCACTGTTTCCAATCTGGATGTGTTCTGTTTTGGTTTAATACATAATTTACGTCTATCTCTTCATCTGTATCAGAGCTATTGCTGAACATTGTTGGCTTTGGAATAGACGGTTTATTTAAGTCTTTGATTTTGGCTAGGCCAAGACAGGTAGTTTGTTGAACAGTGTCATTTAAAAATATAATTTGTTCTGGGATCATGCAGGCTCTAAACAAAGATTCTATACCCTGTACTTGCCATTCTTTTGTGCCCCAAACACTTTTCAATTCAACATTTTTGTCCCAATAATCAAAACCAAAAGTATTCATTTTTTCAAAGAATGAGTCTGAATATATCAATTTTGCGTTTGTTATCATGGTCTTAGTTCCTGTCTTATTTGACAATTTGAAATAAAATGCTTCAGCATTACTTGTGTTAAAACCTGAAAAGTACGAATATTTGTCATAAACGGTTCTTGAGCTTCCTTTTGGAGGTGTTGCACAATGTTCCCATTGATTATAATTTAAAACATTTCTAGGTTGTGCAGATTTATGTAAAAAATGGTTACCATAGTGGTTATAGCAATACATACTATCATAATTTGTAGAACCCTGCAAATAATCATGTTTGGTAAATTTAGCAGACATTACTAAGTCAGACATCATATTATTAATGCTTTCGAAGTCCCAATCATCAGCAAATGAGTTTGGTTTTACAAAGTCACTCAAGGAGATCTTAATTTGGTGTGGATATCTCAGGATTTCAACCAGACCATAAATTTCGTAGTCAGTGTTGTCCCATGCTACCCCACCCGGTATAGGATTGCCTGTGAAGTTGACTGAAGAAAGTTCTCTTTCCTCGACGTGTGAAGATGTGTGTGGTTTGAGCATCAAGTTGATTTTCTGACTTGCTGTGTCCATTTTAGCATATTTTCCCTCAATGAAGCGTCCCAATGTTAGTATCATGATGAGCCAAAGTATGAGGATAAATGCACCATAGTTGTTTCAAAAGTTCTTTAGCTTTATCTTTAAAGGTTTTTGATGATGGCTGTGTCTTTGATTCACTGAGGCTTTCAGAGGAATCATCGAAGTTTATGAAGTAGCCGGATGCAGTTCTGTCAATTGTTCCAATTGGTTCAGGATTTCTGTTTCTTGCATTTTCACTCGGTACTTCATTATAGATTGGTGTGTCTCTGCTAAATGTTTTCATTTGGGTTTTCAGAGGTCTGAGTTCTATTGCATTGTTGCATAGTCCTTGTTGTTCTTCTGTAGGCGTTTCGAATGTGATGAGCCTCTTTGTTAGGACCTCTGTACTGGTAGCAAACCTTGGTGTTCTGCTACTTATTGGGAGTCCACTTGGCCTACTGTTTGTTATCGGCCACATGATTGTGGTTTTACCAGGTCGATGGATACAACTCGGTTCTCCTTTTTACCAGCAAGTGGCGGTAGTACAACTGATCTTGTCCCGTTGACAGACAAGACAGGAACTGCTTTTCTGTAAGAAGGCCCAAATTCCTTCTTTACCGCGATCTTTTCCCTGACTAGATCCCCGACTTTTGGAATCCAGACAGGTCTTGCTGGGACAGGTGGTGGTTCTTCAGTGGTTGTTGGCTGTTGTTTCAACTTTATGTTGCTCAGGTCTTTTCTTGTTTTGTTTAAGTCCTGCAAAATAGCCAAACGGTCTTTGATATCAAAGCTTTTTTCTTTCACCACTGAAGTCTGACTATCAATGTCAGAGATCAACATCCTAGTTCCAAATAATAATTCGTACGCACTGAATCCCTTCAGAGAATTTCTTGGCAAGTTATTTAGACTACGTTGGACACTTATTAGATGTTTGACCCACCCAGCTCCCGAACCTAATATCCTTTCCGTTATAGATTGCTTTATGCCTTGGTTTTTTCTTTACACCATCCCGTATCCCTCAGGAAGGAAGTGAGAAGATTCCCGCTGTGCTATGCTCATTTGGCCATGTTTCCCCTCAGGCTGGAGGGCTAGAGTGAAAACAATGGTCAGACGTACCATGCTCTTAGCGTATATGCCATTTAGACTCGCAAATCTTTGTATAACAGTCCAGACGTCAGCCGAGTGCTGGTGATCTACATTATAAGTGGAAACTAGCCTGTATATGTTAATCGCAAGCCTTGCTTTTTACTCTTGATTTTTCCTGGAGTGAAACAACGAGGTATTACACTGTTTCTCTCCCCACTGCGATTTCTGTTGCAGTTTGGGCAGTTTTTTACAAACATGGTGTGATGTAGGCTCATGCCTGGCCACCAGTACCTTGATTGTAATTCTTCCAGAGAATCTTTTAGTTTGAGGTGTCTAAGACCCTCGCCCATATGTGCGTCTGCGATTAACAAGTTTCTCCTGTCCATGTTTGGAATCACTCTATCCCCCACTCCAGGGATTCGAGCAAAAGGGACGGAGTTTGCATCGATTATGTATGTATAATTGAGTGGATAGTTGATCGGTAGCGCTGAGCAGTCGCCTTTTGATGACGTTTTCACCGCCAGCACTGTTTCACCGTCAATGTATTTTAATGTACGCTTTTTTCGAACTACGGAAGCCGATTTAGTGGCTGCCGCTGTGGCTGTTTCAGCCAATGAATTCCCTGCAACGTGAACGCCATCACGTTGATGACTCAGTGAGTGTGTCACGTGAGTCTTTGGTAGTTCTTTTTGTAAAAGAGCTATTTGTTCCCAGAGCAATTTCTGCTTTATTGGTGCATCACTGTCATCTTTGTAACCATTTTGAATCCCTGTCTGCAAATCCTTGTTATATGATTTGACGCAGTAATATGAATCTGACACTATCAGTGTCGGGAATTCGCGATCCGCATTATCTAACGCCATTTTCAATGCTATTATTTCAGTCTGTTGTTCTGAATTAGTTTCAACTGAGTGTGTTTTTGTTAATAGAGGTCTTAGTTTACCTCCGCGCCACACTTCTTTTGTAACCCCACATGTGGGGTTGTATGCTTGTTCTCCCCAAACGGGGGGTTGAGCATGTCCGTCTGTATAAATTACACAGGCGTAATGTCGTAAAGGCAGAATGTCGATTGGCAGAGGGAATGTTTTTTCATATTCTAGATTTTTTAACTCTTCTAGTTCTGGATCAAAGTAATAGTATACTTTGTCCGTTGTGATTGAATTCACCCATTGTATCCACTTTGGATTCAATGGTGTTGTTGGCAAATTACATGGTGTTGTTAATGCCTCAAATGCTGGTTCTGCTGTTCTGACTATGATATGTCTACCGTCAGCTTGATCTTTTTCTCTAGCTATTGCGGTTTGAACTGCATGAACAATTTTTTCTTTATTGCTGAATTTCTGTTCATCTTCTGTGTACAAGTGTGATTTGAATGCAATGGGTACCTTTTCTCCCTCATTAGAGGTCAGGTACGTGAATCCGCATCTTCCTGGGATGACTCGAATCACAAGATTGCGTGTGTTATCACGTGTTTCTAATTTTGTTTTAATTAGCATGTCTGTTTGTAAGGATCTCAAAATTTCTGTGTGTATTTGAGTCCAATTGGATCTTTTAAAATCTGGTTTTATCAGATCATAAAGGGGTTTGACCCTTTCTGCGTAATTTTCAATGTATGTTCTTCCGAAATTTAGGAAGCCTAGAATCGACTGTAGGTTTTTTAGTGTTCTAGGTGCTTGGATTACGGCACATTTCTCTAGGAAATTGTCAGCCAGGCTTTTGCCTTCACTTGATAATTCATATCCTAAGAACAGGACTTTCAGATGGGCAATTCTGGATTGTAACCCTCTGCTGCGAACCCAAGTATTATGGTGTTCACTCTCTTCAAGTGAGTATCCAAGTCATCATCTGTTAAATAAATGTCATCGACATAAGATAATGCTTCATCATCATATATTTGTAGTAATTCTGTTACTCTCGCTGAGAATACTCCCGGGCTGTTCTTGTACCCCTGGGCTAACCAACAGAATTGTTTTTGAGTGCCATTTATTGAGAATGCAGACAAATATCTGCTCTCTGGTGCTATGTTTTGACAAAAGAATCCATTAGAGATGTCTAATGTTGTTTTGTATTTTTTGCGCACTATGTTATTCATTAGTGCAGCACTATGTGAGTTTTGCACTGCAAAAGGTTTGCAACATGAGTTAAGGTGTCGGTAATCCAAAACTAGACGGTATGAATTGTCTGGTTTGGAGACCGGAAACAAAGGGTTGTTCATTTGTGAGGTGCAAGTTTCAATCACCCCCTGGTAGTCTAGCTGATCTAGGATTTCTTTTACCTGTTTTTTAGCTTCTTGCTTAATTGGGTACTGCCTTTGTGCAGTAGGTTGTGATTTTAACTGGATTTTGTGAGGAGGAGAGTCCTCATCCCATCCCACGTGATTTTTATATAAAGCAGGAGCTAGAGCTACTGCCCACTTTCTGGCAAGTGTGTATTTTTTATGAATTGGGATATGATTTGAGAAGGCAGGCATAATTACTTCTTCGCCATGCGAGCACTCCCTGACAAACTCTGGTGGCCAGTCTTTCTCAGCCAGAAGCATATCATAGCCCTTGGAGAGATTGTCCCAAAATAGTCCCCTTATTTTTCTAGTCTTATCCCCCTCTATACGTAATGTTATTTCGTACATTTTGTGAGGTTTGCTAACTCTGGTGTCTGCAGTTTCCACTTGAAGATATTCATTCGTGTCCACTGTCTCCAGATGATTCATAAGGACTTTGCGAGCTATGCTCACTTCTGCTGCGCTGTCTAGCATTGTCTGAGCCCATTCTCCGTTTTTCAGTTGTGTCCTCAGTATTCTCGGCATTGTTAACTACCTTGATACTGGCTACCTTCTTTTTTGGAAATTGTAATTTCTTTTTTAGCTGAGCAGGTTCCTTGTCTTTGGACTTGGCGTGCTCTTCTCTTTGTTCTGATCGTCCTCTTCTTTCCGATTTCTGCGAGGAAGTCTGAAAAGATTGAGAGGGACGTGTATCAATGTCTTGATATCTATCAGGCTTTTTTATATTATCTCTATTTCTAAGGTTGTATCTTTTCCCAGAGGGGTCACTCTGAGGTGACCTGTGTCTTTGGTTCGGAGATTTTTCTCTTCGCCTAGGAGAACTTCCTCTGGACTGGAATTTCTTTTCTTTTCTTTTGGATTGGATTGTTTGTTTCCATCCCAGTTCTTTTTTGGTGATGTAGAATTATTATTAAAAAATATTTTTTCAGGACTTTCAATCAGTTGTGGTTTTACTGGTATTCCACCTAAACTATCTCTACCTAGTTCCTCATAGGATTTTTCTATGATTCTGGCAATTTCAGCTGGTTGGTCTGCTATATCTGTTTCTTTTAATCTCTGGCGGATCGCCACATTTGCTGCTTCACCCTTTATGTTGGCTAATAGTATAGCCGAGACCTGCTTGAAGTCTTTCAGTAATTTCATACCAAGAGTTAAAGCGGGTTCTGGACCATATTCGTCTTGAATTTGTTTTAGCACATCTGGTATTACCGAAATGGATGGAACACCGTGCGTTTTTGTGTAGATGGAAGCAAAGACTGTCCCCCAAGTGTCACAGTCCTCAATGTGTGGTGCGATTCCCATTGGAAGACAGATAGTCAGAATCCTGTGTTTTTCTAGCGGGGTGGTGTCTGGAAACACCGCCTCTATTTGGGTGATCTTTTGCGCTAGCCAGAATGGTATTTGTTCCCGTTTAGCCGGTACTTTACCTAGGCAGGACTGGATGTTCTGTGGTGTAATTTTATTTGTGTTCCCCTGGTGAGGGGTCAGCTGTGGAATTTTAATTGCTGGCTGAATTGTTGAAGTCCGCATCACATACTGGACTAATTGTCTATGTATTTTTATTAATTGTTTCAGCTGTGTTAACAGGTTAGCTGCAGACATCCCGTCGATGTCTGGATGTGGTGTGTATCCGGCTAGGACCGGCCACGTTGCTCCTGGTCTACCTAAAGGACCGAGCCTGGTGATGTGATTATTATGTTTTAGGGCGCCATTAAATAAGAGCAAATGCTCTTGAAATTTAAGTGGTACTTCCACCTCCTCGAAAGGAGTGTACATTTCAGGAGGTTCCTCTATTTTGTAATAGTGGAAGTACTTTGTTACAGGATTTGCTGCTGGAAAATGTATCCATGAATAGTATACCTCTGTCTGCCGATATTCGTGTGCCTCAATTACGAATATGACTGTACCACCTCTAGGTGTCAGTCCATTTTCTATAAGTTTTATGGTTATAGATTTCCTTTTGATGACCGGGATGAGTATTATCTCCGGGTCTGCGTCTTGCATAGTAGCATCAGCTGCTGCGAGTTCAGTTGCTATTCTAACTGCCTCTCTTTCTCCTTCACTGTCTGACATTGTACTGTCCAGAAGGTTATTTTGTTTGTTTGCAGATCAGGTTTCTTATGGAAACAAAGATTAGATGCACAATATTTTGGAACAGTGTATCCTTCAACGTTGACTATACCAAGTACCATACATAGGAGTTCCCTCCTGCGAGGTCTGGCGGATATAACCTTTCACCCACTCCAGACGTCTTTGGAGTATAATGGGAAAAAAGGGGTCTGAGTGAGAAGCACGACTGAGTTACTCTAAATGTCTTACGTTAGTTTTATCGCCCTTTCCAAACGCGTTGGGCGCCATGTAGTGTAGTTCCTATCATCCCAATAGGCTCTGCGCATTGGAATAATACCTTCAATAGTAAAGGCCTAGACCAGACGTTAACTAGGTCTACTACTGTCGATATTAGACTTAAAGTTTTGGGTTTGCCAGCTTAGCTCAGAGTTCACTAGAAACTTTCTCGAATGTTCAGGAAAGAATTAACTCCCCTGATTAGACAAGAAGGGATTTAGTTTCTGACAACCATAGAACATGACAACTTTGCTCTCCCCTAATCAAGAGTATATCTCGAGAGTCGTGTGAACAAAAGGCAATTTATTTTACTCAGTCAGTACGTGCATTCTTAGTCTCATCAGATTGTAGAGAAAAGGAAGAGACGGGCGTGTTCAATAAAAAGGTGTTATTTATTGATCAGTCTCTTTTCTCATACAAGAGAAATGGATCGATATTATTGCAATACTTATAGTTAAGTAAAGTGCATACATTAAAAGCAGAAGTATAAAATAATACTGTAAAAACATTGATATGGTTTCTAAGCCATATGAAGGTTTAAAATGATTAAAATATATTACATACACATATACATTTGACTAAACGTACTCAACTGGTGTTTCTAAATACGCCTACCCCGTGTACCTGACCTAAGTCTAATGCGTGGGCGGGAATAGAAAGTTACAGTTTAAGTTTAGTTTGTTTTGCCAAGTGAATAACTAAAGAATTCTCTGTGAGGGGTTATTCAGTTTTGTACCTGGAAGTTAGGATGAATGAGGGATGGTATCTCTCTCTCTGGTCTCGATATTCCAGGCTGCCTGCGAGGGCTACCCGGAAGCGCCGGTGCTGGATTTCTCGGCAGGAGAAAGCAGCGCGTCTCGTTCTCAGCGCGTCAGGAAGGCGGGGCTGCGCCAGCGGGGTCTGCTCTGCTCTGGGCTTCGGCAAGTATGTCTGCTCCGTCTCGTCACCACCGCGTGTGTTTGCATAGGGCAATATCGGTAATATTTATACCTTTAAGGTGCCGAGATTGACGTAAGGATGGACATAGATACGTCAATAAGGATGTCATACGACTTGCTCGTTAGCACATTCTTTTGCTGAAGTTCTCGGTGAAATCAAAACAATGGCCGCAGGGTTTTGCCCAGGTTGTCATAGGTTTGATTTGTTATGAGAACTCCGTATGCCTTATCAGGGGCTGGAGGAATATCGCTTGTCTAATTAGATCGCAAGCGTTATGACCTAATCAGATAACACGTTCCTGTGCCGTAGTGTGACTGCGTCAGATAACGGTATCTGCATCATGGGGGTTTTCTGCCTCATGGGCTGACTGCTAGTTAACTTGTTGGTTTGTTAACCAGAATAGGGTCAGGAATAGGGGGATCGATTCAGGACCTATAGGAATACATCACACAACTACAAGAAACAGAAGACAAACAATGCAGGCCTATTGCAAAAATCACACTGCCAGCCTTCAAAATGGCTGCCAGCCTCATGGCCAGGCCTACCCACAACAAGAAGCCTAGGCCACAAAGGAATAGCATGCAGGCCTATATGCCAAAAGCAGCACACTAATAACTCCCACTACAATAGGGCACCAGCCACATGGACACTCATAAATCACAAGCAACAAGCAAGAGGCCTAGGAAACACCATGAACTGACAAAAGGCCTATAAAAGCCATGCAAAGGACGCATGCTAAAGCACACTGCTTTGCCTTTTTAATACAATAAAATGCAAAAACTAAAATACACAGGGCAAAAAAAAGGTCTGCAGGGTGCATGCATTGCACGCCAACACACCAGACACACACAACAAAGGCATTTCTTTAAGACTCCCAACAACAGAAACCTCCCCAAAATAAACACAATCCAATGCTATCCGTGCCCTAAATGATGTTTAAATTCAACAGACCACACAGAAACACTTGTTAAATGCACCTGTGGCTACCTGCTTTGAGCCTACTGGATGAAAGCAGGCCTGTTGTCAGACAAGGCCACACAAGCGTGCAGGCCTAGGCTTCAAAATGGCCACCAGCCACTTGGCCAGGCCCACCCAACTACAAGAAACAGAAGACAGACAATGCAGGCCTATTGCAAAAAGCACACTGCCAGCCTTCAAAATGGCCACCAGCCTCATAGCCAGGCCCACCTACAACAAGAAGCCTAGGCCACAAAGTAATAGCATGCAGGCCTATATGGCAAAAGCAGCACACTAATAACTCCCACCACAAAAGGCCACCAGCCACATGGACACTCACACATCACAAGCAACAAGCAGGAGGCCTGGGAAACACCATGAACTGACAAAAGGCTTATAAAATCCAGGCAAAGGATGCATGCTAAAGCACACTGCTTTGCCTTTTAATGCAATAAAATACAAAAACGAAAATACACAGGCCAAAAAAAGGTCTGCAGGGTGCATGCATTGCACACCGACACACAAGATACACACAAAAACCGCATTTCTTTAAGACACCCAACAACAGACCCCCCCCAAAAAAAACACATTTCCCAACTCATTCCAATGCCATTCATGCCCTAAATGATGCTTGAAAATGAAATACATTAAAAAAACACACCAAAGGAACAGTTGCGTCCTCATGCACCCACCCACGACTAGCTCTGGGCCTACTGAGTACTACTGAATGATAAGTACCAATATTAAATTGTAGTTGCAGCAACTGCAATGCCCCCAATCAAACAGACACAACACCAACTTACTTGTAAAATATCAAATTCAAAAGTCCCCAAACCCAATGGTAATGATGCAGCAGACACAAAGAGTGATCCTTCCAGCTCAAAATCCAAAGGCAGAATGAACAGGAGATGGACAAAGCACTGGGAGGAACCTGCTGGACAGGAACAGGAAGCTGGAGATTCTGTGGAACTTCCTCCCTCCCCCCCATTTTAAAAAAGGACTCCTTGCACAAAAAGGACAGCCAAATGTCAATGTGAGGAGTTTTTTTCATCCAAATCATCATTTAGAGAAGGTTTTAGGCTGTTAGAGATGATATTCTTCTCCAGATTGAAATGACGTGCCTGCGTTCTCACGCTCCCTGTCGCATTGGATATTGACGTGTTTGCATCCTCATGCTCTCGCTCGCGGTGGAGAATGACGTGTTCGAGATCTCATACTCTCGCGGTGTCTGATCGTGAGACGAATGACGTGATCGCGGGTGCGAACTCTCGCCAGATAGCGCAAATGGCTACCAACATCTCGTGGAGCACGCGAACGGATCGGAAAACTCATCGGCAAATGCGGGGATCCCGTTAAGGCAATCGTGCGTGCGAGAACGTATTTTCAAAGCGCAAGCATGAAAAAAATCTCCGCTACGCTGCGGATTGTGGAAATTTTTGCATTTTCGCACTGTCCACGGAGCGCAAAAATGCCAAAATATCACAATTTCCGTGAGCGGAACAGAATTTGACGCCAACCCCTAGTTAGGACCCTGTTTCTATTCAAAAAGCGTTTTTTGTTTTCCCAATAACTTTGGCGCCGGATAACAAATCTTTGCGAAATTTTCAAAACTCGTGGGACGCTCCGGTCAGCTCCTATCTTACAAGTTTTGGGGTGATTCGGCAAGTGAGGGCAAAAAAAAGGGGGGTCCAAAACGTGTTTTCTCCATGTTCATTCCCATAGGAAACTTTGGACACGCCTACAGCCCGAACTGCTGAATGGAATTACACCAAATTTGGCAAAAAGGTAGCCCGTGTTTGAGAAAGAACTCTTTTTGTTAAATGGTGTAAATCCATTCAGTAGTTCCTGAGAAATTCAAGAAAAAGAGGTGAAAAAAATCATTTTTCCATAGGAAAGTTTAGACACGGCTACAGCTCGAACTGCTGAACGGAATTACACCAAATTTGGCAAAAAGGTAGAACCGAGGCACAAGAAAAAAAAAAGAAACATGCAAAACAAGAAAAGGGGGACGGGTAGAAACACCCTGACCCCCTAGACCTGCTCAGGGGGTCCCACAAGGACACCCAGGTCCCAAAAAAGCATTTTATTTGTTTAAAATCAGCCAAATTCGCACTGGGTGTGCGAATCTGGCCAAGAAAAAAAAAACGAAGCAGGGGCTCCAGCGCTACATTTAATTGAAGCCCCCGGGTGGGTCTGGTCTCGGGGGCAATACAAAAATGTGCGGTGGGACCCCAATCTACCCACACTGCCCCAGAGATCGCCACCCCCCGCCCGGGCATTGCATAAAATGCACCACAGGGTGCGTTTGCACAGTGGGGAAGGGAGGGGGCGGGGCCTGAGGTGACATGTGTGCAAACACACCCTGTGGTACATTTTAGGGGTCCCTGGGTGCCAACAACCCCACCAGGAACCTCCAGTAAGCGCCACTGCGCTGCGTTGCAGAGAGGTGGGCAAGGCCATGCCCCTTTTTACACCTCTCTGCAACGCAGCTCTGTGGCGCTTACTGGAGGGACCTGGTTGGCTAGGTGGACCCCAGGGACCATCAGGATTCAAGGGGACTTAATCTCCTAACTTAAAATGGCCACAGGGCGTGTTTGCGCACGTCACCTCAGGCATGCCCTCCCTTCACCACTGTGCAAACGTGCACCCACCTGCCCTATTATGTACTAGGGCCTTACAGAGGAGGTCATGCTAATCACAGGGGTACCCCAATGCATATTGTACCCTAGTGTATTTAGATGTTTTCACTGTATTCTAAGTGTCTTTTAGCATAACACTGGCTCTAAGCCTGGTTAGTCAGAGTCAGTTACCACCAGTACCCGTCTGAACAAGTTGTGGGCACAGGATGATTTTGGAACAAGGCCTCGTTCTGCTCCTCTGTTGGTTCTTTCTGCACATGTCTTGCTTCTTCCTGCACTTTTCTTCATCTTTGTGGACTTGTGTTGCTTCTTTCTGCATTTCTTTTGCTTCTTTCTGTGCGTTTTTCTTCTTTCTTCACATGTCCTACCTCTGTAGGCAAAGTTAGAAACTAACATTTGAAAAAACCATTGAAATTCACTGAAAAAACCATAGGTTTCAGGCACGTTATGGTTAGAAATTAGCATTTAAAAAACCTTTGAAATTCACTATAAAAACCATAGGTTTCAGGCACATTATGGTTAGAAATTAGGATTTAAAAAACCTTAGAAATTTACTGAAAAAACCATAGGTTTTAGGGAAAGTTATAGTTAGTTGGACATTTCACTCGTACAAAGCCAGAGAAATTCCCCTGCTATAGTTAGTTCAGCTAACTATAACTCGCGCCCCCACAATGCACTGCTGATGACGTCACATATTACATCACTCATGACATGGTCAGTGACATCACTGATGACATCTCAAATGACATCACTCATGACATCACTGATGGCATCATCCATGTGATAATTTGATGCACCTTCTCACACCCTACTTTATACACCCACTCTGATTTACAGACTGCGATTCTGAAAACCATAGACACTCCAACAGCAATAACTACATACACACTACTTCTTAGGTTTACACACACATCCACTCACTCACCCGTAGTCACTAATACTTATGGTCACTCAGTACAGGGCTATTATATGCACTCATACACCTATATAAACACTCACATACCACCACTCATCCATAGAGGTACTCAGACACCTAGTCAGTCATGCAAATAATTAATCACACTGCCATTTGCTCACCTATACAGTTATACACACACCAGCTCCATCACTCATACAAATATTGGCACATTATTACGCGCTTATATAATCACTGATACAAGCACACACTCATCCATACAGCCACTCTCACAATCCCACACTCTAATTTATAGCCATTTATATACTCCAACACACATATATATGCCTTTCACATATGTAATTACTCACACATGTATCACTGAGATATACATTTACTCACTAACACCCCCAAACACACATTCACCCACCCATACAGTCCATTACAGATACTTTCTTGAAACCATGCACCCAGTGAATCACCCACTCACACATCTATGTACAGAGTCACACACACCCCACCCACATAAACACTCAGGCACCTATACAGATACTCAGACATCCAATCAATAACCCATGTAGACACTCATGAAGCTATTCAAAAACCCATGTAGCCGCTTACACACCACCAGACAGACAGATACAGACATTTACACAGTTTACTCACTAACCCATGTATTCAGTAAGATACATTTAATCACTCACCTATAGAGACAGTCAAGCACCTACTAAATTATCAATTCAGACACTTATACACCCACTCATTCTTCAATACGCCTTTCCCTATATATATTGAACATATTTAAACTTTACAGAAACACCCAGTCACTGGATGATGTCATCAGTGATGTAATCAGTGATGTCATTTGAGATATCATCAGTGATGTCATCAGTGATATCACTGACCATGTCATGAGTGATGTAATATGTGACATCATCAGCAGTGCATTGCGGGGGCGCGAGTTATAGTTAGCTGAACTAACTATATTGGGGGAATTTCTCTGCATTTCTTCAGGAACTTAGGTAAGCCTGGGCAAAGCACTAAGCTACACTTGCGTAGTTTGTGAAGTTTGTGCTTCTTCGCACTACCCAAGTTGCACAGAGCACATTGCGTAGTGCGAAGCACATAGCACAGTGCAAACATGTGTAGCATAGCATAGTGTAGTGGTCATTTTCTGCTTGCTCGCGCTCCTCAACGCCAAGTTGTCGACCGTAAGCAAGCCAGTCAGTCAGTCAGTCAAATAACACTTTATTCGATTAATTAAAATCATAAAAGCAGTGACAATAATACATATATGTATAAAAAATACAATAAAACCAATTTCATCATCAATGTACATCATGTTCATAAAAATTAGAATACAAAAGATAAAAAATTTCAATAACAGGAGAGTTCTAATCACCCCACAGTCTCTAATGCCGCTATTCTATTGGCTTTTTTTCGAACAGCAGCCACCAGGAAACAGGCAACCCCGTAGATCACCTGTGGACTGCCTAGAAGCTGTAGGTACATTAGTGCGGGCCTTACTTGAATGAATCCTGCCTCTCTAAGAAGTGGTACCAAAAACTATTTCCTAATATTGGCATAGTGGTCACAAAACATGATAAAATGCATAAGGGTTTGGCTAGAAAAATTATCACAGCTGCATGGAATTGATGACTCGGGTTTACCCCAGACTGGAAAATGAGCAATATTGAGCCTAAATCGAATTAAAAGGTGGCGGTGGAAAGGAATTGACACAATCTTGAGGTATGGTTCAAGAAGTGGTGCTGTCTTCAGGACAAAATTAGCTCTAACATTAGGTTTTAACAATTCCATCTTCTCCCGTTCTTGCTCCGCCTGACATAAAACATTGGTCTTAATTCACTCTAGATCACCTTTTTGTAGCAAATTTGGCGACGAGTACAGTTCAGGCCGACCCAATTTGCTAAATGTGTTTCTGACATAAACCAGCCAAGGTATTTTGTTGGACTTATCTAGCACCATACAGTCTTTTAACCCCTTCGATGCTCATGACGGAATGGTTCCGTCATGAGCTACGGTTGAGCTGTGCTCATGACGGAACCGTTCCGTCATGACCACGCCCATTTTTATCAGGGCCCAGCACCGGAGGGGGAATCGCGGTCGCGCTGAAAAGGTTAAGATGGAATGATTCAATGTGATCTCATTATTTAGCCAGGTTTTATTCCAGCAGGTCAGAGGGGCCAACTGTAAAAGATCCGTAATGTACCTTAGGCCTAACTCTGAGTGCAGGGAAAATACAGGAGTGGATTGAGGAACTACTAATAGTGATCTTAAGAACTTATTCTCCATAATCTGTATTTTGCCTGACGGAACATAGCCCCAGAGTGAGGCACCATACAGTGCAGTAGACAAACATTTGGATTTGTATACAGTTAAAAGGGCTTCTATAGGCCTCGAGCCCAAACGTTTCGCAAAGCCCAAAAGGGCAGAAGATGCTCTAGCGACAGCTAAGCTCTTAGCGTTTAGTTGAGGGGCACAGGTACCCTTTTCGTCAAAAACGACGCCTAAATATGAAAAAACCGGGACCCTAGATATCACCGCCCCATTGCAGGTAGAACATTTTATTTTTTGGGCCTTCGGGCGTTTGCCTGACACCATAACGTGGGACTTTTTACTGTTTACCTGTAGGTCTAGGGACCCCATAAAACCACCAAAGGCGTCCAAGAGTCTCTGCAGCCCCAGTCCAGTGCGGGCTAATAAAACAACGTCAATCGCATATAGTAGGACCGGGACTGCAGAGCCTCCCACACGCGGGACATCCAAGGTAGCCCCCTCTAGATGTTTATCCAGGGAATTAATGTGTAAGGTAAACAGGAGGGGTGCCAGGATGCACCCCTGCCTGACACCACTCTTGGAATTAAAATAGCTGGTGCAACCCCCCTCTTTGGTAACTCTAATTTTTTGCTTGGAGCCCTTGGTGAAGGGTCAATAGAAAATTAAACAGGAAGGGATCGAAGCCTAAGTTGGATAAGATCGACCATAATTTTACCCGGTTTACCAAGTCGAAGGCCAATGAAAGGTCCATAAAACCCATGTATAGCATACCGCCCTTCGCCTGGGTGTATTTACTTATAAGCATCTGTAGGTTTAGGCACTGGTCTAAAGTTCCTCGTTTTGCCCTAAACCCATACTGTAGGTTGGAGAGAACTCCCCTTTCCTCTAGGTAATCTTCCAACTTATGCAGAATGACTCTGCCCAAGATTTTAACGGCAAGTTGATCAGGGAGATGGGCCTATAACAGGAGGGATCACTCCGCAAACCTTTTTTAAACACAGGAATTATGGTTGATGTTGCCCAGGATGATGGAAATCCACTACTGCTTACCAAATTAAAAACATTTGTCTGAATCTTTGCCCGGACTTTTGGGAGGGTCCTATAGAGATCTGCTGGCACTCCGTCTGGCCCTGGAGCCTTATTTTTTGATGTCTCTTCTATCGCCCTTTGAACCTCAGGCAACTCAAAGTGTAGCGGATGGACTGAATTCAAGGTATGATCCGTGACTATTACGGGTGAACACTCCTCAATATCATAAATCTTACTGAAGTGTGAGACCCATAGATCGTCAGGAATCACACAGTCCAAAACCGTGTTATCAACCCCAGTGAAAAATGGGTGATTTATTGTGGCCCAAAATTTACTGCTTTCCTTCCGGATATCTATAGAGATAAGATTGTTCCAAGCCTCGTTTTTGATGGCCTTTTTCCTACAGGACATAGTAAACTTGTATGCCTTTCTCATCCTAGAAATGAGCTCACTATTCTGAGGTTTTAATTTTAAGGCTTGTAGAAGATCCTTATGTGCCTTAGATCATTTAGCATCAAGCCACCTTGGGTGGTTGAGCTCTTTCTGCCTAGAATTAGTTTTTAAATCCTGGTTCATTCTGGTACAAATGGCGACATAGGCGCCAACGATATCATTACTGGTAGCTGTGCTATCTAGGCAAACTGCAAAATCCAGCTCTGCATTGATGAGGAGATCCGACATAAAAGTATCTGGGACAACCTTGGTCCAATTAAGTCTCCTAGCCTGGTCCTTGGGGATCAGAGTATTGGTATTTACCGTATTTAAATCTCGTCTGATTATTACATCCCCAAGGTCCAAATCCAGAACAAGAGGGTTATGATCACTGACGATAGAAACTACTACTCCGTATAAAATAGCCTTAGTTATCAATCCTACTGATATGAAGATAAAATCTATTACAGTGTCTGAGTCTCTACCTTTAAAAGTCGGGGCCCTATCCTCACCCCTAAAGCTGTCTACCTCAAACAGGTTCATACTGGCTAATAGTTCCTAGAGAGCTTCCCCCTGTGGGCTATGTTAAAAGTGTGTGGAGATAGATCTAGCGGGTCCCATTACCTGTTCTGCCAGACAATACCAGCTGCACGGATGAATGTTAAAATCTCCCATCAAAATGGTATTGAATAAAGTGTTATGTGAGGATTTATATTCCTCTAAAAAAACATTCAAAGAGTTAATATATAGGTTACACTGGTCCCTCTCCATGGCATTATAAAAATAATTAGAAGGGTAGTTAGATGATTTGGGCCTGCCCATTCCAGAATTAATATATTGTCTGAATGTAGCTCAAGCTGCTTAAAAGAGCCACCTAACTCCAATGAAATAAACATAAGTAGCCCTCCTTTGGGTCTACCCTCTAGACCTGGAACTGCCTTTACAGCAAAACTGGAGTACCCATCAAGACAAAAGTTGTTTTCTGTGTCCCAGGTCTCCTGTAAAGCAATGATGTCATGCTGTCTGACGAAGTTTTTCCATCTCTCATCAGCGCATTTATTTTTTAATCCTGCTATATTCCAACTGAGGAATTTATGCGTAGAGGGATGGGCTACCGCCTTACTACCACCTAAATGCATTTGTTCAGTTTTATTTAGTCAAATTGACATCCATGTGAGAGAGAGGTGCAAACCTATTTGATAAAATTAAATCTGTGGACCTGTGAGTAATATATGTACCCCTCAAACATTGGGAAAGTTGACTCCCTCCCTCCTTCCTCAATGAGGCCTGCTGAGCTTGGTATGAATTATTATTAATGAAGGCCATTTCTGGATGGGGAGCTCTAAATTTGTGAGCGACTAACCTAGAAACTTAGGGTGTGTTGCTATTGGTATCAGCCGTTTCAAAATGGGGACGTCTGATTGTTTGTGCATCTAACCTTGGAGGACATCTAGATGAGTGGAATACCGGGGGGTACAAATATCCCAGGGGGAAAGGCCTAATACCAGGTCCCACAGTTTCTGATCCATCCCAAAACAATCTGTCAGCCACGTTTGGGCAGTTAAAATGTATTACCACACAATCCCCGGGTATACATTTAGTTCTCCTCCCTACCCGCGCAACCGTCTAGCGGAAATAACGTGCGAGGTGATGTCAGCTCCTCCACTGCTGAGTTGGGAGAACCATATTTTAGCCTTACTCAATAGATCAAAATCTGTTTCCACTGACCCTATAAGGATTTGAGGCACCCCTGTTAGAACTGCTACTAGGGGCGCCGCTTCAGGTGGAATATTTAAAGTAGGGCCCCTGTTGGAGATTGGCTTTGTATGGCCTGAGGCAGATTTAAAATGTACTAACCCAACTCCATGGGAGATTCTGCAGAACTGGTCAGCCGCCCACTAAAATTATCCTCCTCCCTGGTCCCCAACTTCTCTACGCTTAGGGTTACGCTGTTGGTATTTACACAGTTTGAAGGTTCGGATGTTGCATATTGAACAATCTGTGAAATAGGGCTCTCCCGTGCCTCCCGCGACTCTGCTAACCTAGGGTGTTGTACCCTATATTCCTTTATAAAATGATAAATGTGGTTGCATTTATTTAAAAGGTTGGCCACACAAGAGTTTAGGGTATCCACAATGTCTTTGGCAATGTTCACAAGGGCAGGCTCCAGCCGCGTGTCAAATAGGTTTTCCACCAGATCTGCCAAGTGATCCGGGAGTCGTACTTCAGGAGGTGCGTTATCTGAGGGCAAGCTAATGTTATTTTGCTTTCAGGAGTTTTTAGAAATCCTTCTTTTCCTCCTCGATCCTTCATGTCCAGTACAATCTTGACCCTGAGTGTGCGCCTCACTATCCTGAGCAGGAGCCCCAGTTCCATCTAGATAGACCTGAGGAATCTGGGGTGGATTCACGATCACTACAGTAGGTTCAAGTGGAGTCGGGGGAACGTGCTCCAAATGTAGTGCCGCACCAGACACGTCCTGAGTGATAGGGACAACGTCCAGGCCCAGTTCTTTCTCAGCATTGGCAATTTCTGCGCTGAGGACCCCAACTGCCGATATAAGATACGATATTATGGACTCAGATTTCCTGGGAACTTTAGCTTTCTTACCTTTGCCTTCTACAGTATTTAATTTTCGTTTCCCCATTTCCACAGTCCAGAGGGGTGGCCCGGTCCGGCCTCTGCTGGCCCCTGATGCCCACAGATGGCCCGCCCTCTGCCCGGGCTCCGCCCGTCGACGCCCGCGCGCTTCCGCGAGGCGGAGGAAGATACCGGTGTTTAAGCGCCTCCGGGCACCCTCTGCCGGAAGTGGGCGGTGGTGTTCCCGTGGCAGGCTGGGAGCTGTAGTCTCCCCCCTCAGCCCAGGGCCCCAGCGATGTCTGAGTCTGGCGATCAGAGGTGAGGCTTGTGGCTGCCCCTTGCAGGTTTCAAAAATGCCCCCGTAAGCAAGCAAAATGACATCCCGGCGAGACTTTTTCCTCGTTCGTGATCAGCAACATAAAGTTGCCGATCGTGAACGTGGAAAATAAACCTCCCGGCGAGCTTCTCAACACAGGGAGGTCAGGTTTCACGTTTCGAGTGGTCGAGTATGCTCGCGACCGCTTGCGTTGAGAAACTACCTGTCCGCGTTGAGAAAGCTGACGCTCGAGTAGAAATCTACTCAAGCGGCAGAAAACTACTGCTTGCACTGTGCAAGATGCAGTTTGCTCTGATTGCACAGTTCGGACAAGCATCCGGCACTGTGCAATCAGTGCGAACAGCATCTTGCACAGTGCACTACGCAGTTTGCGAAGGTACGCGTAGTGTGAAGTGCACTTCGTGTAGCTTTGCGTAGATACGCGTAGCGGTACTTCACGAACTACGCCCAGGGTTAAACTTAGTCTTGTAACTGCAAGATGGCACACCGTTCTTTTAGGCACCTGTGTTCAATTAGAGTCACCGCCTCCATGGGCGTGGCCACTCCTGTGGCATTCTGGTACTGGTGGTGCCATTTTCTTTCCTCAGTGGGTCGTGAGCTATCTGCAGAAGTTCAGTAATATATATACATATATATATGCATTATGCCGTACTGTCCTATTAAAGGCTTCTGACAGGATTTCCCCATGTGGCCTCTTGCTTCTCTACATATTGAAGGGGTATTGTTTGGATACATATATATGTATATATTCACTGAAAAAAACATAGGTTTTACAGATGTTATAGTTAGGAATTAGCATTTAAAAAACCTTTGAAATTCACTTAAAAAACCATAGGTTTCAGGGACGTTATAGTTAGTTGAACATTTGACTATAAAACCAGAGAAACTCGCCTGTTATAGTTAGTTGAGTTGTTGAGTAGCTATATGGGTTATTAATTTGTTGTCTGAGTATCTGTATGGGTGCCATTTTCACGTGGATGATGCCATCAGTCATGTCATCAGTGATGTCATTGGCGATGTCATCAGTGATGTCATCAGTGATGTCACTGACCATGTCTTGAGTGATGTAATATGTGAACCAGTGCATTGCGGGCGCGTGAGTTATAGTTAGCTCAACTAACTATTACAGGCAAATTTCTCTGGTTTTATATGAGTCAAATGTTCAATTAACTATAACGTCCCTAAAACCTATGTTTTTTTTGTGAATTTCTAAGGTTTTTTAAATGTCAATTCCTAACTATAACATCTGTAGAGCCTATGGTTTTTTCAGTGGATTTCAAAGGTTTGTTAAATGTTAATTTCATATTTTAATGTTTATAAAACCTATACTTTTTCTATTATATTTTTAAATATTTTGGAACTCTATTATACTTCTTTTTTTAACTTTAAAAATAATGTAATGTTTTATATCTTCCCCCAAAAATATGTATCTCTTTTTTTGTTTTGAGAAAACTGCACTCCCATATTGGTAGCATACCAAGCTCCATAACCCAGTGAATCCGATCCACCATATTGCTAAATTCGTAAATGATGCACATTTTGTATCCGACGGGTTTGTGACACCGCGTCCCGTGGAACATCATATATGCATGAAGTCGCCCCAGCTGCTACTTTGGTATCCGATGGGTATGCAGTACTAAACCACGCGTTACGTCATGTACGTATGGCGTCGCGCCCACTACGCGTTGCGTATGCGACGAGTGCATGCCACCAGGCCCTGTGTTATGTCACAGACATATGGTGTCATGCCTGGTACGCCATTCCCTCTTATTTTTGGTCTCAAAAGTATATCTAAATAATTTTAAATAGTATATGACAGCAAGCGATAATCTAAAATATTTTAAACATTTATATATTTCTAACTATTATAAACTTATATTTTGATAAATATATTTTCTCAAAATCGTGTCGGTGTTGGCCTCCTTGCACGCTCAGTACGCGATTGCCATGTAACCTTAAAAAAAGCATTTGATTGCTTCATAACATTTCCCATTGTAAGAGTTGGACGACCCTACCCATTTTAGTCATTCTCTCTACAGCGTTTGATGAGAGACACCACTTCACCGTAAACAGCTTTTTTGAAAAGATTTTTTTCAGTGTACACGTATCTTATACTACACACAATATGCAATGGTCATCTTGATCAATATTCATGGTCTGTACATCAAACCTTCCACGTGTGATGGCCATGCATCTCAAACATTACGTTATAAATGTGTGCTACACGATGTCCCTGGTGTGTGAGCACATTATTGTACTGCCTTTCGGCCTGGGTATTGGTGGCTCTAAGGAGTATCATCAGTTACGGGCAGAGTGCACATCCTAGATCATCCTAGATCACACGTGACAAGTAATATGTAGATTTGTATTGCTGTACGCAGGCTTTACCAATATAGTAGTGTGTTATGTGTGAGACTTTCAGAGTCACGTTTTACATACATTGCTTGACTGTAATGAGCGTTATCAGTGTGTATGACGTAGCCTCACTGCTGATCCTCCCTCCATCCGGGCACATTCACATATGTACGCTTCGCGATAGCAACACTTTCAATAACACCGCACACCATTGACATGCATGTCTGCGCATATCCACAACCTTGACAACGACATGTAATGTTTGCCATTCAATCTTTACGAACAGCATCTCATTAGCGATAGTTGCCACCCTCCCGATACATGCTACATTATAAGAAATACACATTTTGAGAAGTCAAAACTGCAAAAGAAACACACATAACTGCACTTCCTGGCCAGGCAGGAACTGAACAACACCCAGATCCCTGGAACAATTATTCACACCTCTACGCTGGCCTGGCGTACGTAAGCCCAGGCCACTTTGTTAAGTGGGATTTGTAAAGCGCACTGACACCGTGGGTTTCCAGGCGCTGTAAGACAGAGGTGGGGCAGGGGTCAGAGGAGGCGGAGTTTAGCTGGGTGGGGGGAAGAGGAAGGTTTTGAGCAGTTTTCTGAAATGAAGGAGGGAGCTGCTGGATTTGATGGTCAGGGGAAGAGGGTTCCAAAGTTTTGGGGCGAGGAGGGCAAAACGACGGCCATCGAATTTGTTGGTTTTGGGGACTGCGAGCAGGTTGAGGTGAGCTGAACGAAGATTACGCGTTGGACGGTGTGGGTTAATGAGTGACGTCAGGAAGGCAGGGCTGGTACAGTGGAGGGATTTGAACGTGAGGCAGTTTGAAGGCTGCCCTTTGTTCTATAGGTAGCCAGTGCAGTTTGTATAGCAGGGGTTTGGCCGACTGCCATTTGGGAGGTTTGTAGATGAGACGGGCCGCTTGGTTCTGTACGACCTGGAGGCGATGCAGTAGTGATTTTGGGAGACCGTAGTACAGGGAATTGGAGAAGTCCAGGCGAGATAGTACCAGGGAGATGATCATCTGGAGCAAAGCAGCAGCTGGTGGTAGTAGATGACTGACTTTACGGATTTTACGAAGCTGAAACGTACATGAGGAGATCACGGCGCCCACTTGAGAGCTAAGGGAGAGTTCGGCGTTGATGGTCACACCAAGACTTTTTACTGATTTCACAGGGACCGGGGGGGGGGGGGGGCCTAATTTGTTAGGCCAGAACTGCGGACCCCAGTAGGAGGGTCTGGAGCCAGGGAGAAGAAGCTCCATTTTCTCAGGATTTAATTTTAATTGGTTATAGTTCATCCACTCCTGGATGTGTATCATGGCGGAATGGAAATTGTCAACAGCGTCCGAGGAGTTGAGTGGGAAGATGATCTGCAGATCGTCAGCGTAGTTGTACACTGTGATGTCCCAGTTCTGAAGCGAGTGAATCAGGGGCCTGAGATAGAGGTTGAATAATAGGGGTGACAGGGAGGAACCCTGAGGGACTCCACAGGTCGTGGGGGTTTTAGGCGCTGTATAGGGACCCAAGCGGACAGCTTGTGTTCTGCTGGTCAGAAAGGACTGGGTCCATTTGAGGGCAGGTCCCTGGATGCCAGCCCGCTCGACACGGTGAAGGAGGATGTTGTGGTCAACCGTGTCTAACGCGGCCGACAGATCCAGGAGTACAAGGGCCTGGGGGATCCCTGTATCAGCGTTCCTCCTCAGCGTATCCAGGACTGCTAGGATGACGGCCTCGGTGGAATGGGCTGGCCTAAAGCCGGCCTGGTTAGGCTCCAGGTGGCAGGAGGTCTCGATGAAGTTGTAAAGACACCGGGTGACGTGGGCCTCCATTAGCTTGGAAAAGTATGGCAAGAGCGATATGGGATGGTAGTTAGAGAGTTCCGCCGGGTCCGCACCAGGTTTCTTCAGGAGAGGCACTAAAATGGCCTCTTTGAAGGTGCCGGGGACAATACCGGTGCTGAGGGAGCCATTCAGCAGGGGTAGGATGCAGTCGGGTAATTTAAGACAGACGTTCCGTAGGACCGAAGGAGGGCAGCAGTCATTCGGAGAGCCTGATTTTACCCGGGTCACAAGTTCAGCTAGTGAGTTTGGGTTGAGGGTGGGGAAGTGGGTGAAGGTCGAAGAGTTGTTCGAAGTGGTGTCTAGGGGGGTACCTGAGGGAGAGGGGGAATGGAGTCCTTGATTTTATTTATTTTCTCGATAAAAAAAAGATTGAGAGCATCGCAGGTCTCTTGGGTGGGGGTCTGATTCGGGAGAGTTCTGTCATCTGAGGTGAGTTCATTTATAATTTTGAAGACCTTCTTTGATTTATTGTCTGTGGACGAGATTCTATTAGAAAAATGTTCCGATTTGGCTGAGGAAATTGCATGTTGGTATTCTCTGCGAGCTGTAGTGTATTGTAGTCTGTCTGGCTCGGAGTAGTTGCGTCTCCACATCTGGCGCACCTTCAATTTGTGTTTCTTAAGGTCGTCAGAGAACCATCTGTGGGAGTTATGGTGTCTGGTGCGGAGGAACTTGGTATGGGGGGCAAATTGGTCGCTGGCCGACTTTAGCCAGGTGCCGATATCACTTTCCATCGTGTCGATATTGGTTGGCAGATTAATAGCTGGCCGGGTGTTGGCTAAGGCCGTAAGGAAGCCTTGGGAGTCGTGGGAATTCCATTTGCGTGAGAGGCCGCCAGCCATCAGGGGGGCGGAAGTCCTGCCAGTGACAGTGAGGGTGGTGTCGACTAGGTGGTGGTCTGACCAGACGCAGGGGGAGACAGAAGGCTGGGAGAGTGCTAGGTTTTGGGTCCAAATCTGGTCCAGGATGTGGCCCTTGATGTGGGTGGGCGAGGAAATTTGTTGGATCAGGTTAAGGCTATTGAGGGCTTCAAAGAGTTCTATGGCGTGGGGCCCGGCGTTGACGTCATTGAACCAGCAATTAAGATCACCGAAGAGAGCTAATCTGGAGTGCAATGTCAGTAGGTCGGATAGCTGTTCGATCAAGGTGATAGCAAAGGATGGCATAAGGTGTGGGGGCCGGTATAAGAAAAGGAGTGTTAAGGCTCCAGCATCAGTTTTCAACTGATGATTAGATTGTCTTCTTCTGGGAGGATAAGGAAAGATGTGGAGAGGAAGTTAAGATGTTTTGATATGATGGCTGCCACCCCACCCCCTGGGCGATATCCAGTGCGGTCGGCATGGAGGATGTAGTAGTCTGGGGGAGGGCCGCCAGAATGTCAGTCAGAGAATCTGTAGTCAGCCAGGTTTCTGTGAGCAGAAGTAAGTCTGGTTTCTCGTTAGACAGGAGGATATAGATATCGGCTTGGTGTTTTACCAGGGAACGGGTGTTCAAATACAACACCCGGATGGAAGTGTCACTCCTGACCGGTTTAGCGGGGGTATGCTCTGACTGGGGGGGTGTAAGTCTGAGCGCGCAAGGCCAGCTGTAGTGATTCGTCGTATGGTGGTAGGAGAGGGTGGAGGGTAAGGGAGTTGCAGTTCTCTGAGGGAGTTGGCCGAGTATGAGATGGGATAACCAGCATGACTGGCCCCTGGGCCCGGCCTGGCGCGGGCGCAGACGGGCTTAACTTAGGCGCAACTTCGGCACGCTTCCGGCGCGCCTGCTGCGCTAGTCCGCTGCGCTTCCTATGTGAGATGACCATTTTATGCCTCCAAGGGCGGGAGGGGCCGAGCACTGCACCGCTCGCCTGCTCCTCACCCAAGATGGTGGCCGCAATGTATCACGAGCCTAGGCAGCGCCTAATCGGCTGCGATGGGGCTGGGGGGAAAAGACCGACTACGAGGTCGAAATGAGGCAGGTCAGTGCTGGGGGAAATGATTTACAGCAATAAACGTTTTTTAAGATTGCACAATTTAAAAGTTCGAACAAGAAGGTAAAGTGCAAGTATTTTTACAAATGAAATTTTCAGGCTAAGCACACACACCAGTCCCGGCTTCCGCCTCATGACTCACACACAGACACACTGTCAATCGTGGCTGGCGTAACTGAAGGTATTTTATGCCTCCAAGGGCGGGAGGGGCCGAGCATTGCACTGCTCGCCTGCTCCTCACCCAAGATGGTGGCCGCAATGTATCACGAGCCCAGGCAGCGCCTAATCGGCTGCGGTGGGGCTGGGGGGGCAAAGACCGACTACGAGGTCGAAATGAGGCAGGTCAGTGCTGGGGGAAATGACTTACAGCAATAAAAGTTTTTTAAGATTGCACAATTTAAAAATTCGAACAAGAAGGTAAAGTGCAAGTATTTTTACAAATGAAATTTTCAGGCTAAGCGCACACACCAGTCCCGGCTTCCGCCTCAGGACTCACACACGGACACACTGTCAATCATGGCTGGTGTAACTGAAGGTCTTTTATGCCTCCAAGGGCGGGAGGGGCCGAGCACTGCACCGCTCGACTGCTCCTCACCCAAGATGGTGGCCGCAATGTATCACGAGCCCAGGCAGTGCCTATTCGGCTGCAGTGGAGCTGGGGGCAAAGACCGACTATGAGGTCGAAATGAGGCAGGTCAGTGCTGGGGGAAATGATTTACTGCAATAAACGTTTTTTAAGATTGCACAATTTAAAAATTCGAACAAGAAGGTAAAGTGCAAGTATTTTTACAAATTACATTTTCAGGCTAAGCGCACACACCAGTCCGGGCTTCCGCCTCAGGACTCACACACAGACACACTGTTAATCTTTGCGTAAGTATAAATAGGATAATGAGGAAGCCACATGTCCCAGTTCTTCCACGCTGCCTCAGGTGATATGGCCACATCCACCTCGCATATCACAATACGTAAAAAAAACAAGGGATCCATGAGGTGTACACCATCCTGGCAATGAACACTGGCTCTGAATTGTGAACCCTACTGCCCGTCGTGTTTCCAAAGGGATTCATGAGGTGTATACCATCCTGCAATCAACTCTACAACTGAATTGTGAACACTGCTACCCGTAGTGTTTGCACACACAACAATGACAGCAGGTGAGCAGTGGGGCCTAGGTGCACAGCGGCTCCAATTGAACGCGGTGCTGCGGGAGGGATGGGCTGCATCAGCCTGGGTGCGCAGGTACAAAAAGCGATGTTGCCGTGCGTAATGATGTGATCTCTCACCTCATTCAGTCACATGTCTGTCTCATTTTAAGGACCTGCTGGACCGTACTGTAGGCCTGAGCTGCTGACAGACACGTGTCGTTGGCTTTTAGGGCACTGTAGTGAGCTCATTACTAAGTGTTCATGCACACAGGCTTCCACCACTGCATTACACGTGCCAATTATGCTTCCAGCATGCACTCTGTTCCTTTGTATGTGAATCCTTGTTATAACATATTATTATTTAACCTTGTGTATTGTTGTGCACTCCAACTCCGATTTGAACCACGATTACCACTAACAGTTGGTACTCAACTGGTGTTTTCTATTAAGCTTGAAATAAACCTTCATTTACCTCCAGACGTTTCCACCATTAAATTATTTCTCCCTTTTCAGACACTGAATTGAAAGAAAAGGGGCAGAACTGGTGCTCACCCCGGGTTGATGCCCTCGGCATTCTGACGCCTTCCATCGTGGTATCAAGACACCGTCCCTGACTAGTGACCTGTTCTTCCACCCTACAAAAGTACCCCGGACTCGGAGCTCGCACTGGCATGTCGTTGGACAGACAGATGGTGGCAAGTGAGCAGTGAAGCCTCGGTGCGCAGGACTTACAATTAAGCACAGTGCGGGGGAAGGGGCTGGGGTGCATCAGCCTGGGTGTGCAAGTGCGAACAAGCAATTTGGCCATCCGTAATGATGTGATCAGTCCTCATTCAGTCACATCTCTGTCTCATTTTAACGACCTGCTGGAACGTACTGTAGGCTTGAACCAGCGGGTATCGCTACCCTACAGACACGTGTAGAGCGTGGTGCTGTGGGAGGAGTAGGGTTCATCAGCCTGGGTGTACAAGTCCGAACAAGCGATGTTGCCGTGCGTAATGATGTGATCTCTGACCTGATTCAGTCTCATCTCTGTCTCATTTTAAGGACCTGCTGCACCGCACTATAGGCCTGTGCCAGCGGGCAGCGTTGCCCTACAGACACGTCAGTACAAAAGGGGGTGGTGATGGACAGAGCATCTGAACCAATCAAACACTCACACCCAGTCAACAGATCTGGGTTTAATCCATCACCGTTCTTTAGCCCACTCCGCCACCCCAGTTCAAACATGGCCATATGCAAATCAGTCTGACCCTGTGCCTCATGGGAACAGTCCAGCCCGAACTGTCAAACCATGCCTTCCCTGGACCGGATTCAAGCTTCCGAGGACCGGTTCCTGGCATTTCAGCCGTCTTCAGCCCGGCTTGCTTGAATCCGATGGCAAAGTGAGCAAGGGACTCACGTCTGAGCATACCCTGCCAACTTATGGTGAACAAAGCGGTACAAAAGGGGGTGGTGATGGACAGAGCATCTGAACCAATCAAACACTCACACCCAGTCAACAGATCTGGGTTTAATCCATAACCGTTCTTTAGCCCACTCTGCCACCCCAGTTCAGACATGGCCATGTGCAAATCAGTCTGACCCTGTGCCTCATGGGAACAGTCCAGCCCGAACTGCCAAACCATGCCTTCCCTGGACCGGATTCAAGCTTCCGAGGACCGGTTTCTGGCATTTCAGCCGTCTTCAGCCTGGCTTGCTTGAATCCGGTGACAAAGTGAGCAAGGGACTCACGTCTGAGCATACCCTCCCTCTATTCTTTTGACTCTCCCTCCCCTTCTCCCTTCCACCCACTCCCTCTCCCTCCCATTCTCACTATCTTCCTTTCATTCAGACTTTCTTTCTTTTCCTCTTCCACATGGCACACATACTTATGTTTCATTTTTGTCTTTCAGGTTTTGTACGCTGCTACCAGAGGAGTCCCACCCACGTATTTCATGTTCTACTGTTGTTTGTTCTAATAAATTTGCGTTTCCATTTATTTGTGTTGTTTTAATAAAGATTTTTTTACCAATAAATAAGTGAATGTATAGGTCTTCTTTTTCTGACAACACTTGTAACTAGTTTATTGTGATAATCGTCTGTTTATAGGAGGTTTTGAGCGAAACATTTGTAATTTTGCGGTGCACCTACCAAAGATAAACTAATAGACTATTACACAAATGAAGCCTGCGTAATTGTACAACTGCAAGGGTGCGTGTATCACTTTATAACACCATGAGTACTGCCCGTGTGATTACTGAACCAATAAGGCACTGCCTACGACCACCGCGACTTCAGGGACTGCCGAGGTCCACCCTGCATATTTAAATAAAGCCCCGGAGGGTGGCGATCCCCGGACTTCAGTATGCTTCGAAGCCCCCTGAACAATTAGGAAACAATACTCGAGAAGGTGGCGATCACCTAGGCTACGAAATGTGTTTGTGCCCTTTGTGACTAATTTACATGTGACATTAAGATCCCCAGCCTTACAGAGACCCAGCAATATAATATTAGGATTAGCCACGGAACATTACCCACCAGGAGCCTAATTGAAATCAACAAGTGAGAACTCGCTTTTTTTCCTCCATTTTTACCATCCTAGTCCTCTCTATTAAAGCGATACAAGGTTTTTCTCCTCTCGCTTCAACTAGTCAAACAAGGATTTGCTATCACAGGGTGGAAGCCATGCACCCGCCCTCTAATAGCGTACATAAATGTCCCACAGATGCACACCCCGGGACATTGTATGAGCTTTGCCTGGGAGGTCGCTCTCCCTAGGACCATGACGCATTGGTTAGTATAAACGCATACTAAAACTACTTACACTGGTGTAGTACAGCAACCAGAGTATAGTTAAGAGGCAGAGGAAGCGCAAAATCTAAAAATATTAATCCTACCAGAGGTCGGATGACATAGTTCAATGAGCTGACGACCCTGAGATGAGTAGAAACAGCTACACAAAGAAAACAGGTCTTCAGCACATGCAAAGTAACTTTGAAGTATTGGTGAGTGCTGCCTTCTTTTTACCTTCTCCTACTCGTCGCAAAATGTATGTAGTGAAGAGGCAGACAGCAGTGGATACGATAAGTAGATTTATTGCAGGAAAACAAGACACCTTAAACACCCACCAACAGGAGCAGATGGCAAGGCAACCGTCTTCTCCAGCATCGTGTTCAAACCCCCCAAGGTTCCCCTCATGACAACCCTATATTCTAACATTACATACTTACATTCTAGTAGTATTACATGCTAACATTCTACTATGTCTTATATTGGAATACTACACAGAGCACATGACTTTACAGCAATGAGCTCATGGTTTCAACCAGGAGTCTTAAGACTGGTAGGGGTGAGTAGTTCGCTTCTGCCAGTAGGTAATATACATATATATATACATATATATATATTCACTGAAAAAAAACATAGGTTTCACGGACGTTATAGTTAGAAATTAGCATTTAAACAACCATAGAAATTCGCTGAAAAAAACATAGTTTTCAGGGACGCTATAGTTAGTTGGACATTCCACTCGTACAAAAGCAGAGAAAATCGTCAGTTATAGTTAGTTGAGCTAGGAATAACTCGCACCGCTGCAATGCACTGCTGATGACGTCACATAATACGTTATTCATGACATGGTCAGTGACATCACTGATGACATCTCAAATTACATCACTGATGACATCACAGATGATATATATATATATATATATAGGCCAAGGTGTATTGAAGAACGAGTGGGTATATGATTGTCTGAATGGATGTTTTAAAAGGTGTGTGACTGACTGTATAAGTGAGTGATTAAACGTGTCTTACTGAAAGCATAGGTTAATTACTAAACTGTGTGAATGGCTGTAACAGTCTGTTAGTTGGTGTGCAACTGGCTGAATGGGTTGGTGAGTAGCTACATGAGTTTCTCTATGGGTTATTGATTGGTTGTCTGGGTATCTGTATGGGTGCCTGAGTATCTGTGGGGGTGGGTGGGGGATGTATCAGAATGTACATAGATGTGTGAGTAGGTAATTCCCTGGCTGTTTGATTTCAAGAGTGCATCTCTGAAGGGCTGTATGAGTGTGTGAGTGTGTGTGTATGGGTGTGTTGGTGAGTGAATAGATGTCTCAATGGTACATGTGTGAGTAACTACATATGTGAAAGGCAGTATATTTGAGTGTTGGGGTATATAAATCACTATATCTGAGAGTGAGTGGTTGTGAGAGTGGCTATGTAGATGAGTGTGTGCTTGTATCAGTGATTGTATAAGATATTAAGTATGTGTTAGTATCTGTATGAATAAGTGAGGTGGTGTGTGTATAACTGTATAGGTGAGTAAACGGGAGTGTGAATGATTCTCTGCATGATTGACTAGGTGTGTGAGTAACTCTATTGATTATTGGCAATGTATGAGTGTCTGTATAGGTGTATGAGTGCAAAAGATAGTGCTGTATTGATAAGTGACTACATGTATGAGTGACTGTATGGGTGAATGATTGGACATGTGTGTTGACCTAGGAATCAATGAGTGGGCATGTAGTAACTGGTATTGGTGTGTCTGTGGTTTCGAAAATGGTAGTCTGTATTTTACAGTGGGTGTATCAAAGGTTATATTAGAGTGTGAGAAGGTGGATCACATTTTCACGTGGATGATGTCATCAGTGATGTCATCAGTGTTATCATTTGAAATGTCATCAGTGATGTCACTCACCATATCATGAATCAATCAATCAATCAGACCATTTGTAAAGTGCACTACTTACCCTTGAGGGTGTCAAGGCACTGGGGGGTGGAGGGGGGAATGCTACTACTGCTCGAAAAGCCAGGTCTTGAGGAGTCTTCTGAAGGTCAGCAGGTCTTAGGTCTGCCATAGGGGGATGGAGAGGGTATTCCAGGTCTTGGCGGCGAGGTGGGAGAACGATCTGCCACCAGAGGTTGCTCTTCGGATGCGGGGGAGTGCGCCGAGGGCGAGGTCGGCAGAGCGAAGCTGGCAGTTGGGGGTGGAGAAGCTGAGTCGTCTGTTGAGGTATGCTGGTCTGGTGTTGTGGAGTGTCTTGTGTGCGTGAGTGAGGAGTTTGAAGGTGATCGTTTTGTTGACGGGGAGCCAGTGCAGGTCTCTCAGGTGGGCTGTGATGTGGCTGCGGCAAAGGATGTCGACGAACAGGCGTGCAGAGGCGTTCTGAATGCGTTAAAGTCATTTCAGGAGTGTCGCCGAGGCTCCTGCGTAGAGCGCGTTTCCATAGTCCAACCTGCTGCTACCGAGGACCTGGATGACCGTTCTTCTCATTTTGGTGGGGAGCCACCTGTAGATCTTGCATAGCATGCGGAGGGTGTTGAAGCAGGAGGATGAGACGGCGTTGACCTGCTTAGCCATGGAAAGGGTGGAGTTGAGGATGAACCCTAGGTTGCGTGCGTGGTCGGTGGGTGTTGGAGCTGTTCCCAGTGCAGCCGGCCTCCAGGAGTCGTCCCAGGCCGATGGGGTGGATCTGAGGATCAGGACTTCCGTCTTGTCCGAGCTTAGCTTCAGTCGGCTGTTCTTCATCCACTCGGTGAAAGCTTTCATTCCTTCATGGAGGTTGGTTTTGGCAGTGTGGGAGTCCTTGGTGAGGTCGAGGATCAGCTGGGTGTTGTCTACGTAGGAGAGTATGTTGCAGTCATGCAATCGGGGGACTTGGGCGAGCGGTGCCATGTAGATGTTAAACAGTGGAAAGGGGGAAGGCGGACGCTCTGGGTTCTGCCGGAGAGGAAGGAGGAGGTCCAGTCCAGGGCCTTCTCTTGGATCCCAGCGTCATGGAGGCCTGTGCGTAGGGTGCGGTGGCAGACCGTGTCGAAGGCGGCTGACAGGTCCAGGAGGATGAGGCCCTGTTGTCAATGGTGGCGGCAATGAGGGCAGTTTTGGTGATGTAGTTGCTGCGGAACCAGACTGGGACGGGTCCAGGATGCTGTTCTCCTTGAGGTAGCGGGTCAGTTGTTGGTTGACGGTCTTCTAGATGACCTTTCCCGTGAATGGGAGCAGGTAGATGGGCCAGAAGTTCTTGAGATCCTTAGGGTCAGCCTTGGGTTTTTTGAGTAAGGCGTTGATTTCTGCATGCTTCCAGCTCTCCGGGAAGGTTGCTGTCTTGAAGGAGATGTTAATGGCTTTCCAGAGATGGGGTGTAATGGGTCTGACGGAGAACCGGAGTGGACGGTGTTCATGATCTTGATGGTGTCGTCGTTGTTTAAGTTGGTCCTGGAGAGCAGGGGGTCGGTGTAGATGGTGGTCGTGGGGGCGGAGGTGTCAGTAGGTATTGGGGCGGTCGTGGTGTTGAAGCTGTCATGGATGTCTGTGATCTTGCGATGGAAGAAGGTGGCAAGGGAAGGTGTAATGTCGTTGGTGTTGGAGCTGGGATTGGAGAGTTCCTTCATGATGTTGAAGAGCTCTTTGCTGTTGTGTGCGTTGTTTTCTAGGCGGTCTTTGAAGGAGGACCTTTTGGCGGATCTGATGAGGGGATGGTGTCTGCAGGTGGCGTTCTTGTGGGCTGCGTAGCTGTCCGGTGTTCGTTTACGGTGCGAATTCTTCTCTAGCTTTTGACGGGTTTGCTTGGAGGCCTGGAGGTCTTCAGTGAACCAGGTGGCTTTCTTGCTGGTGTGACTGTTGGAGGGTTTCTTGATCGGGGCGACGGTGTTGGCGCAGTCGTTGATCCACTGTCTGAGGTTGTGGGCGGTGGTGTCAGGGTCAGTGGGGTGGGCGAGTGGGCTCCGGGTGAGGGTAGAGGTTAGCTGGTCTTCGGTGACGTTTCTCCTGCAGCGGCGGGGAATCTGTTGGGTGCGGTGGTGCGTGGTGGCTTTCCAGAAGGGGAAGTGGATGCAGCGATGGGCGGTCCAGAGTGTTGAGAAAAATGCATCTGAGGTTGTTGGGTTCATTCCTGGTGGGTGGGTCGGATGTTGGTGAAGCTTCAGTTCCGGCGCTTTGGGGCGGCCAGGAAGCAGGTGTGTGATCGTCCTGTGTTGAGTGCGTGGAGGGTGCTGGAATCATAGCGGAGACAGGCGGCGTGGTGTTCACGGGAGCCAGGGGTTCTGGCTCTGGGCACCCATAAGAAGGGGAGGTGGGAGGAGGCAGCTGGGAGGAGGATTTTTAAATGCTAATTTCTATCTATAACGTCCCTGAAAACTATGTTTTTTTAGTGAATTTCAAAGGTTTTTTAAATGCTAATTTTGAACTCTTCCTACAGAGGTAGGACATGTGCAGAAAAAGAAAGAAACGTGCAGAAAGAAGCAAGAGAAATGAAGAAAGAGGCAACAGAAGTCCAGAAAGATGAAGATAGGTGCAGAAAGAAGCAAGAGATATGCACAAAGAACCAACAGAGGTGCAGAAAGAGGCCTTGTTGAAAAGTCATCCTATGCCCCCAACTTTTGCTGACTTGTACTGGTGGTAACTGACTCTGTCTAACCAGGCCCAGAGTCAGTGCTATCCTGAAAGACACTTAGAATACAGTGAAAACACCTACATACACTAGAGTACACTAATGGGTTGGGATACCCCTGTGATTGGCATGACCTCCCCTGTAAGGCCATCGTACATAATAGGGCAGGGGGATTAAACTACCTCTAAGTCAGAGACGCAGAAAGAGGCAAGAGAAGTACAAAAATAAGCAACAGAGGTGCCGAAAGAGGCAAGAGAGGTGCAGAAACAGGCAAGAAGTTGAGTTAGTCAAGTATAACTCAAGTACTCTTCCAATCTTCTATACAATACCTCCATACTTAACCAAGCTGTTACAAAACCACCCAAGCACTACCCATACACTCCTCTGATCACACAGGCACTGCTCATCCATTCATGCAATAACCCGGGCACTACTCATGCACTGCTCCAATCAACCAGGCACTACCCATGTACTCTTCTAATCCCCCAGACACAACTCATTCACTCCTTCAATTAACCAGCCAGTAGACATGCACTCCTCCAATCACCCTGGCACTAGTCATACACTTATGCAATCACCCAGACATTACCTATATACTCATGCAATCACTAAGGCAGTACCCATGCACTCATACAATCACCCAGGCATTACCCATGCATTCCTCCAATTACCAGGCACAACCCATGCACTTATGCAAAAGTTCCATCAATATCCAAGCACTTAAAAAAAATCACCATGGACTACCTTAGTACTCATGCAATCACCCAGGCACTACTCATGCAGTTATAAAATTACCCAGGCATTACCCATGCACTCATGCAATCACTCAGGCACTTCCCTTGCACTCATTCAATGAACAAGGCATTACCCACACACTCGTCCAGTACCAGTCAGCAAAAAGCTGGGGGGTGCCCAGGATGACTTTGCAACAAGGCCTCTTTTGCTTCTTTCTGCACCTTTCTTCCTCTTTCTGCATATTCCCTACCTATGTAGGCATAGTAAGAAATCAGCATGTAAATAAACGTAGAAATTCACTGAAAAAAACCATTGGTTTCAGGGACGTTATAGTTAGAAATTATCATTTAAAAAAACCTTTGAAATTCACTGAAAAAAACATAGGTTTCAGGGACATTATAGTTAGAAATTATCATTTAAAAAACCTTTGAAATTCACTGAAAAAAACACAGGTTTCAGGGACGTTATAGTTAGGAATTAGCATTTTAAAAACCTTTGAATTCACTGAATAAATCATAGGTTTCAGGGAAGTTATAGTTAAAAATTAGCATTTAAAAAACCTTAGAAGTGCACTGAAAAAAACATAGGTTTCAGGGACATTATAGTTAGTTGTACATTTCACGTGTACAAAACCAGAGAAATTTGGCCTTTATAGTTAGTTGAGCTAACTATAACTCATGCCCCCGCAATGCACTACTGATGATGTCACATATTACATCACTTATGACATGGTCAGTGACATCACTGATGGCATCACTGATGACATCTCAAACGACATCACTGATGGCATCACTAATGACATCATCCATGTGAAAATCTAATGCACCTCCTCACAGCATGATATTAGGTTGAGTACATCCACTCTTAAAAAACAGACTGCCATTCTCTAAAGCATAGACACACCAATACCAGTTACTACATACCCACTCACTGATTCATAGCTCTAAAAACACATCTACATCCTCATCCATACAGTCACTCATAAATGCAGTTACACATCAAAACAGCTACTATCATATGTACTCATATGCCCATACACACACTCACACACCACCACTCACCCATAGAGTTATTCCCACAACTAGTTAGTAATGCAAATAATTAATCACACTCCCATTTACTGCTCCACACAGTTATACACACACACCCTCACTTATTCATACAGATACCATGACATACTTACTCTCTTCTGCAATCTCTGACACAAGCACATACTCATCCACACAGCTACTCTCACAATCGCTCACTCTCACATATAATCATTTATATACTCTAACACTCACATATACTACCTTTCACATATGTAGTTACTCGCCAACACAGCTATACACATACTCACCCACCCATACAGCCCCTCACAGATACACTCTTGAACCCATACACCCAGTGAATCACCCCCTCACACATCCATAGAGGGAGTCAAAAACACACCACCCACCCACACAGACTCTGAGACACCCATTTACGTACTAGACAACAAATAAAAAAGCCATAATATATAGATAATCATATAGCTAATCACCAGCCCAAGCAACCACTTACACAGCAACCGACAGACTGATACAGACATTCATACAGATTAGTCAGTCACCCATGCATTAGTAAGACACACTTTATCACTCACTTACACAGTCATTCATGAACCTACTAAATCATTCATTCAGACACTCATATACCCACTCATTCTTCAATACACCTTGGCATATTATGCATAAAACTTATTTAAACTCTTTAGAAACACACAGTCACTGGAAGATGTTATCAGTGATTTCATTTGCGATGTCATCAGTGATGTCATCAGTGAAGACACGGACCATGTCATGAGTGATGTAATATGTGCCGTAATCAGCAGTGCATTGCGGGGGCACGAGTTATAGTTAGCTCAACTAACTATAACGGCCGAATTTCTCTGGTTTTGTATGAATGAAATGTCCAACTAACTATAAACCCTGAAACCTATGGTTTTTACAGTGAATATAGTGAGCAAGGCGGACTTGTCTGCCGAAACGCGTTTGGTCATCTTTCTTGTTAATAAAGACCCTTGATTACGAATCCCACGGAGTCAGTGCCTGCTTTCTGATTGGAATGAACACAGGATTGGGTTCATATATATATATATATATAAATATATATATATATAAATATATATATATATATATATATATATATATATATATATATATATATATATATATATATATATATATATATATATATATATATATATATATATATATATATATATATTCACTGAAGAAACCATAGGTTTCAGGAGTTATATAGTTAGGAATTAGTTTTTAAAAAACCTTTGAAATTCACTCAAAAAACTATAAGTTTTAGTGGTGTTATAGTTAGCTGGACATTTTACTCATACAAAACCAATGAAATTGCTCCTATATAGTTAGTTGTACTAACTATATTTCGTGCACCCGCAATCCACTGCTGATGATGTCACATATTAGATCATTCATGACATGGTCAGTGACATCACTGATGACATCTCAAATGACATCACTGATGACATCACTGATGACATCATCCAGTGAATGTGGTTTGCTTCGTTATTTAAATATGCATTACATATATAGCAATTTACATTGAAGAATGAGTGGCTATATATAAATAAATATTTGGATGGAGGATTTAGTAGCAGTGTAATTGACTGTTTACTTGACCAATTTATAATGTCTCACTAAATATAGTGGATAGTGACTAAACTGTGTGAATATTTGTATCACTTTGTCAGTTGTTGTGTAAACTGATTTTACAGTTGGTTACTAGCTATGTGAAAGTCTATATTAGTTATTGATTAGTTAACTGAGTATTTGTATGGGAGTGTGAAAGTGTGTGTGGTTCGGTGGGGGGGGTGTGACTGTCCAAAGATGTGTGAATAGTTGATTCAGTAGATATATGAAGTTAAAACTACATGTTCTAACAGTTTGGGTGAGGGAATCTCTTCATGGGTGTGGTGATGAGCAAATATATTTCTCAAAGGTACAGGTCCAACAAACTAGAAAAATAAAAGGCAGTGTATGTGTCAGTTGTTGTATATAAATAAGTATACATAAGACACAATGATTGTGTGAGTGACTGTATGGATAACTGTATACTTGTAATAATGATTTTATAATTCACTAAGTATGACTTACTATCTAAATTAATAGAAGAAGTGGTGTTTGTATAAGTGTTTTGCTAAGTAAATATGTAAGTATGATCCATTGTTTGCATAACTGAGTAGGATGACTTCATATGTGAATAAGATGCGTGCTGTTGTTTAATGTCGATATAGATGTATAAGTATTTTTGATAGTGTTCTATTGTTCATTGACAGCATGTATGAGTGAATCCATAGGTAAGTGATTAGATGTGTGTATACATCTATGAATCACTGAGTGGATTTTTAGATACTCGTATTGCTGTGACAATGGATTTAAATATGATACTCTGTATTTTACAAACAGCTCTCTAGTTGTTCTTTAGAACACTCTGGGACATTCTGTCATTGGGCTATAGTTGGGCTACATCTGGCTGATATTTGGGCTACATTTGTTTTTTTTGTGTCTCTGGTGGCCATCTTTGGGCTACATTGGGCTACATTGGGCTACATTTGGGATCTAACATATATATAGCCCAATGTAGCCCAATATATATTTTTTCAAAGTTAATTTTCGTAAAAACCACTGGAGCACATATCTAGGGACATAGCAAAGGCACATCGGGCTACCAGTCCCTACAATTTTGCCAAGTTTGGTGGAGAACCATTCAGCCGTTCGGGCTAAAAGTGAGTCCAACCGCCCTATGGAAATTAACATGGGGAAAACATGTTTTGGGACCCCCTTTTATCTTGGCCCCCGCTTGACGAATCCCCCCCCAAACTTTCAGGGAAGGAGCGGAGCGCCGCGAGGCAAAGTTAAGGAAACTTTCAGGAAGATTCCTCAACCGGCGCCAAAGTTATTCCCAATAGAATGTTGCGATTTCCCGATGGAAAACAATCCTAACTATATATACCTACTGGCGGTCGCCAGTAGGTATATATAGTTAGGATTTTTTCCCTATGGGATTTTTGAAAATTCTATGTCTAATAACTTTGGCGTTTGTGGACGGAATTGGCTGAAATTTTCAGGAAAATGGCACATTTTGTTTCTGAGCAGATCTTGAAAATTTGGGGGGGGTTCGTCAAGGGGGGGCCGAGAAAAAAGGGGGGTCCCAAAACGTGTTTTTAACATTGAGTTTTCCATAGGGCGGTTGGCCTCACTTTTAGCCCGAACGGCTGAATGGATTTGCACGAAACTTGGCAAAATTGTAGGGACTGGTAGCCCGATGTGCCTTTTGTAGGTCTCAATATATGTGCTCCAGTGGATTTTGAGAAATTAACGTTTAAAAAAAGATATATATCTGTAACAGCGGACCGGGCAGCGCCCCGGTTCGCGGACCTTACGCGTAACGGACCTTCGCGTAGCGAAGCTGATTGGCTCTCCGGTGTCTGTCAACATTCTAAACAGTCCGGAGCGGCCGCCATCTTGTCTCTCGGTAGGATTGAGAGACAAAAGGAGGCCAAAACAAAGGGGGAAATAACCATAAGGGGGCATAGTAGATCCTCCCTGACCCCCTAGGTTTAATGTGGAGGTTTTAAAAGGGCCCCGCGGGGCAAAAAAAAAATAATTTTTTTTTGTTTTTTTTGCGTGGGTAGCGCCCGGTCCGCGAACCGGGAAGCGTTCTGGGCAGCGTACTGCAATGAAAAATGAATGATAGACTTTTTCAAATACTGTATGTTAATTGATTGTTGGTTTTGTTGATTATTTTTTAATTTTTTTATTTTTTAAGCAATTATTTATTATTGTGATTGTGTTTCAAAATTTAATAACATTTCTAACATTTCACTGTCTGAAATGTCGTCATTTTCATTGAACATAGCTTGTAATCTATGAGGGTGTAAAATGTCCTCATTTTGAAGGAGGTCATCCACTGCTTGCACACATTGCAGTAGTTCTTGGTCCCAAGTTTCATCCATAAATTCTATATAATTTGGATCAATTAATTCTTGGCTGCTCTCTTGCAGGACAATTTGAAATGAAACTTTCTGTTCGCCTTCCATGTTGCCTGAAATTTGGATAAAAAAAATATATATTAGTAGAGATAGGGCACTGTTGGGATTAATTTTAGATAGGCATTTTTTATCAGTGAATTTATCTTTGGGCAGTGTATAGTATCAGAGTGGAAGTAGGAATATAAAAAAGTGTATGTGATTTAACGTAAGTAAATTCATAATTATAAAAGAGAAGCCTAACTCCATCCATAACTATAACAGAGAAGTCTATCTAAATCTATAACTACTACAGAGGGATAGTATATAACAATCAGAAAAAGTTTACCATATTAACTGATAGTGCACAATATAGTTCAGTTTTTAAAATAACAACTTACCTTTAGAAAGAAGTTGAAGTGATTAGTGAAAATCCAATTGAAATGTACACCAGGAAGTAGTAGTCAAAATGGCTGTGTTTCATTCTCTTCTTTTATATATTTTCAGGTACATAACCAATCAAATGTCAGGTAAAAAAAGTAGAAAATGAAAGTAACATTTTAATTGGTTGTCAATTCCAACACTTCAGATGTGTTTTGAGAAGTAATTTACCTCAGGGTATTAAGAGAGGTCTACAGGCTAAATGGCTAAATGGAATTCCAATCAAATTTGTGAAAATGGTAGGGATTGGTATGTAGTATGAGCTAATCTATATTTGGTGAAATTGTCTCCAGTGGTTTTTCTGTAAACTACTTTCCCACCTTTTTTGATGGTGCGCTTCCCAGGGAGCGACCCGGTACGCGAACTGTTGAGCGCCCCGGTTCGCGAACCTTAAGCGTTACGGGAGTCCACCATTTTGTGTTTCGGTCGAATTAAGATACAAAATGGAGGGCAAATAATGTTCAGAATGGGTAGAAGGGGGCACGGTAGACTTATCTTGACCCCCTAGGTTTTGTGAGGGTGGCTGAGGAGGCTTATATGTGCGAAAAAAAAACATTTTTTTTAAAAATTTCGCGAGGTTAGCTCCCGGTTCGCGTACCGGGTAACGCCCCAGGGAGCGTACTTTGTTGAAAATTAGTGAAAAAAGTTAGAGTAAAATAATAATTGTGAGTGATCAGATGTAGGGTAGCTCTGAGAAGAGCTTTTGGGTTTATGGTACATTTAGGTACTTATAAGTAGGTACCAATGCACAGTCTTAAATTCAGAGTGAAAATTCTGTTGCCCTCATCTGAGAAGTGAACTCCATCTCCTCTGTAGATATCTTGCATGTAGTAACGCAAGTTATTGTTGTACATGGAGCCCATTCCATGGTCTCTCATGTAAGCTGAAACAGATTTGTTTACATGCTTCCTCGACTTCTCAATTTGTGGACAAAATTGGTTTGACCACCTCCATTTCTGTCTTTGGCATATATTTGAATATACCAAGGCAGTCTGAGGAAAAAGTGCCATCAATTGCTCAAAGGTGTCCTTTAAAAGCATTTCCAGACCTACCCCAGTCAAAGTGCCCAAATCATTACCTCCACAGTGCACAATTAACAGGTCAGGTTTGGGCAAATGCATAAAGGTTTTCACCAATGGTATCAATTGGTGACATTTTAATCCTCTGTGGCCAAACCACTTAATTTCCACATCTTGTAAATTGAGGTTAGGTACATTTCTGTTCTCAGCATACCTGTGAGCCCAGTGGATATAACTATGTCCAACAATCCAGACAGAAAACATGGTGAGAGAAGGTTCTGCTGCAGTCAGATGAAGTGTGGCAATGAAATGGCAGTTGAAAAAATGAGAGTTTAAAATGAAAAAAACTGTGGAGTTTCTGTGTTAATGAAGCAGTAACAGTGATTGGTGGATTTTGATTGCTGAAAACAGAAAGTTAGGGTGCATGGATGAGTTCTTTGAAAGATGTATTTTGAGTGGTCAAGAAATAATCATTAAATGAAAGATTGCAGTGGATACGCAGGTGCACTGAGAGTTCAGAGTTCAATTGCAACATTGTTGTGTGAACTTGCAAACACCAGAGGTCTTCCAAGAGGTGGTTGCTATGCAGAAAAGGCATGAAATGGCAGAGGGGGGAAGGGTTTTCATTTGAAAAAAAGTGAGGGAAGAGTTTTGATTGGGTGACATGAGAGATATGTGTGAAGAATTACAGCATTTCTGTGCTTTTGATAGCTGCAGACTCTGGAGTGCATACCTTTTGCTCTGCTGAAGACAAATTGGTGTGTTTCTGAGACTGTTTTCAAACTCAAAGTATTTGCTAAGGTGAGAAAATATTTCTTTAATTTAGATAGAGAATAGTGTGCTTTAAGGAGAAAATTATGAAGAAAGTTGTGTTTTTCAAATGTTGCTTTGTCTCAAGTGTTTTACAAATAGATTTTGTTTCTTTGAGAAAATGTAATTGGAGAAAATGTGAAGTATTAGTACTGACAGGGTGTTTTTCTGCATAGGAGCTGTGGAGTCTTTTCAAATTATGACTTGAGAATCGTTTTTGAGGAAAATGAATGGTTATAATATTTCTGACAAGGACATAATGGTGTATGCTTCTTTATAATGCAATTGAATGTCTCTGATGTTATTTTTCCCATTTTAATGTAAGACCTTTCTCTGTGGCGCAAATTGCTTGTAAATATGCTCCCACCTGTGCATGGTAAATTTAGATTTTGAATGTTTGTGTTACATAGCCATGTTAAAAGTGATACAAACATGCTGCAAAGGCAATCAAAAAACGCTTTTATGTGTCTTAAGGACATTTTAAGTAATTTTCCCATGTGCAGTGTTTTGAAATTATGATTTGAAAATCGTTTTTGGGGAAAAGGAATTGTTTTTAAATTTATGACAAAGACATAATGGTGTATGCTTTTTTATAAGGCAATTGACTGTCTCTGATGTTATTTTTCCCATTTTAATGTAAGACCTTTCTCTGTGGCGCAAATTGCTTGTAAATATGCTCCCACCTGTGCATGGCAAATTTAGATTTTGAATGTTTGTGTTAAATAGCCATGTTAAAAGTGACCCAACCATGCTGGAAAGGCAATCAAAAAACACTTTCATGTGTCTTAAGGACATTTTAAGTCATTTCCTCATGTGCAGTGTTTTGAAATTATGATTTGAAAATCGTTTTTGGGGAAAAGGAATGGTTTGTAAATTTATGACAAGGATATAATGGTGTATGCTTCTTTATAAGGCATTTCTGTGTCTCTGATGTCATTTTTCCCATATTATATTAAAAGACCTTTCTCCGTGGGGCACATTCATTGTAAATATGGTCACACTTGTGCATGTTAATTTTGGTTTTTACTGTTTGAGTTACATAACCATGTTAAAAGTGACCCAAAAAAATTGCAAAAGCTTTCAAAAAACACTTTCATGTGTCTTAAGGACATTTTAAGTAATTTCCCTGTGGGCAGTGTTTTCAAATTAAGAATTGAAAATCGTTTTTGAGGTAATGGAATGTTGTTAAAATTTATGTGTGCCATATGCCCCCAAATTTCTTTTTCAGGGGTGCAGCAGGGTGTTCTTGAGACACCCCTGCACCTTTGGAAAAATTCCTAATTTGCGATGAGCTAATTGCTAATCGCAAATTGCACCTTTGCCTATGCCTCTTTTGCGCCACTGTGCATCACTTTTATGATGCAGCGGCGGTGCAAAAGATTTGCTATGAGGCGACAAAATTACAAATTGATGCATTTAGGCAGATATGTCATGGTGTAAAAAAAACGTACCACATGAAACCGATGCAGCAGTGATGCAAAAGATGCATCATGTTGCAAGACAGGCCTCACTTGGGGCCATATGTATCAAGCTAATTAGCATTCGCAAAGATCAAAATTCAGCGAATTTCGGCCTTTGCGAATGCTAATTAGACAAATGGTATGTATCAAACAAGTTTGATGCAAAATAAGGAATAGCAAAATTTGCTATTCCTTATTTTGCGATTGCACTGAAGGATTTGCAAATTTTGCGATTACTTAAATGCAATGTATCAAACAAAAAATATGTAAAAAATGACATTAAGGATTTGGAAACTACCACCAACTTCTAGTTGGTGGTAATTTGTGAATTCTTTTCAAAAAGCTTTTTTTCCAAAAAACAAAAGGTGCCCCATGACGCCAATACATGCCCTTAGGGCATGTATGTGTGCCTTATGCCCCCAAATTTCTTTTTCAGGGGTGCAGCAGGGTGGTCTTGAGACACCCATGCACCCTTGGAAAAATTCCTACTTTGTGATGAGCTAACTGCTAATCGCAAATTGCACCTTCATTCCTATGAGCCTCCTAGCCCATGGAAATGAATGGGTAATTTGCAATTAGCAATTTGCTCATTGCAAATTAGGAATGGTAAAGAATTGCTATTTATTCCTTAAAATTCGCTATTTAGAAAATGCAAAATAGTTTGATGGTACATATGGCGGTTCATCTGTAACAAGATAAGAAGCTTAGGGATAGATTTATGATGACTGGCGCATCACCAGGGATGTGCCAGTCATCCTGCGCCGCTGTTCCGCCACCCATGGTGTGCTGCATTTACAATGCGGCGCAGCATGGGGCAAAAATGGCACAGATGCGTGACGTATCTGTGCTGTAAAGGTGGCGCATTGCTGGAGTTGTATCGCAAGTGCGATGCAGCTCAAGCAAGGCTCAGGGGTGCCCCATCTCCACAATGTTGCGTCAAGACCTATGCCTGCTTAAAGCAGGCGCAGGGTTTTGACGCAGCTTTCTCCTATCTGATTGTAAATACGGCACACCATGGGTGGCAGAGCAGCGGTGCACGTTAACTGGTGCATGCCTGGGGATGTGCCATTTAACATAAATCTGCCCCTTTACATTTAAGTATGTGCAGGGGACACAGAGTTGGTGAGGCTTATCCAAGGTTAAGAAGAGATGAGTCCTGTTCACTGAAAAATTAGACATAGGCTTCACCTGCTCAGCATCGCTGGACATGGCTAAATAATAGCTGCAAAATGTTACTCTTGTTAAACAATTTTACTATTATAATCTCTGAGATTTGTCTCTTACTCTGCAACATCTCATTGTTGTTATCTTTCTTTAAAGATAAAGACAACATCAACATGAGCGACAATCTGCAATCAGTTGATTTTGACCTCATCATTGAACTTGTAATTGAAACATCAGTGGATGTTGATCCCTTGGATAATTTAAATCCTGAGGATGAAGAAGAGCGTGATGAGGATGCAGATTTGTCCGAATTATATGACATAGGGTGGGAAGCTGACCTGCTTGAGCCTATGGAACTATAAACATTTATTTTTAAAATTTATAATAAATAAAAAGTAAAAGTGTAAACCGTTTAATTTAAAAATAAATACACCTTCAAAAACAGGTTATGTGTAGTGTCTTCAATAAAATATTAAAATATGCTCATAAAATTAGATCAGATTCACATATAAAATAGCACAGGTAACATGAATATAAATTCCATTTCTTTTCTGCTATTTCTGTATTGTAAATTTGCCAAGGACTAAAAAATCTTCTATTTAAAATGTCAAGTAGTGTGTTAAGTTTTTGATCACTGTTATTGATTTACTGTTTGGTAATAGTGGTTAATACCATTTTTTTATATATTTTACCACAGATTCAACTGCAGATCATTTCAACATTTCACCATGCCAACGAAAGAAAGAGAGAGAAAGGCTGCAAAACGTCAAAGACAGCAGGCCAATCAAAAGAAGCAGCAGTCCTCTAACAAAAAGATTTGTCAAGTCACGAAGAAAGCACCGGGTAAGAGTACAAAAACATTCATAAGAAATATGTGTAGTAAAAAAATATTACTACAGAAAATGTTTCAGTCCATAAAAAGAGAAGCAATTCAAATGGAAAGGAAAGGCCAATCAAAAATGTTACTGCTAGAGCAAGAGATAACTCTGTGCATGATAGTAGAAGGAAACAACAGTTTAGGGACATTCGTAAACGAATGTTCCGCAACAGGATAATTGGCAATTTGTTAAAAAATATTAAGAAAGGTCAACAGAAAGTGGTTTTTTATAAGAGAAAAAAAAAAGTTGAGAAAGTTATTGATCAGGCATTTGAAATTAAACGTAAGTTATTTATTTTGATAATCAATAGAATTAGGAAGCTAAACAAGGCAATTTATGATTTCAAAAGAAATAGTAGATGGAAGAGAATAGTTAATCGTAGTAATTTTTGTGAAGTTTTTTCTGGAGAATGGATGCATAGTTCAAGCTGTGAGGCATTTTTTAATGAGGAGAGTTATTTCCAGGATAATGATTTGGTGCATGCAGTTGACACCAGTGGTCGTGCTTATGAAGTGAAAGATGGTTGTCCAGTTGAAAAAGAAAAACTTGTGACAACAGAGGCAGAAGAGGTGTTAGGTAATGAGGTTTTAGGAAGACGTGCTAAGGGTCCTGTGTACACCTGGAAGTGTAGTAGTATTTGTAGTGTGCGACAGGATTCCATCAATTTGTTTTGTGATTTTGTACGGTCATTTAATAAGAAAAGTTTGAAGCAGAAAATAAGGTTGTTGCAAGAATTAGATCCTTGCAGAGTGAGAGAAGTGACAGGTTTGCATGGTCATTCACTGGCTTGTCTTTCCAGGAGAGTATGCCAGAGTGTTTTTCATCATTTCAGGATGCTAGCAGTGCATCATAATAAAGTGAGGAAATTAGTTAGAATGTTGTATTATGCTAAGAGTCCAGCAATTATGCTTAAACAATTATGTGCTGCTCTTTTGCATGGTTCTGAAATAGATGTGAAGAATATATGTGAAGAAATTGAGTTTTCTTACTTTGGAAGTAAAGAGGAGAATGTTGAAATTGACGAAGAAGAAGCGGGTAATGTGGAAGATAGTGTACAGGTTTCCAGTACAGATAATTTCCAGAGGGAAATTGTCACATTTCAGGTCAAATCAAGTGAGAGGCCAAATTTCACTTGTGTGTGTTGTCGACGCACTTATTATAAGAATCAGACTAAGTTAGTGGATTTATATGAAAAAAGTGAAAGGGAAAATAATAGTGAATGGAAGGATTTCGCAACATACTTGATGGTAGAAAATTGTTTTGATTTGGGATTGGATCAACGTGTGTGTACTTATTGTTGTTGCAAATTAAATCAAAACCAGATGCCTGCTAGAGCAGTTCATAATAATCTGGAATTGGTTCAGATTCCTTCTGAATTGAAGGATTTAAATACTTATGAATCTATTTTGATTCAAAGTATCCATCCCTTTCAGGCTATTGTAAGAATGGAGCCAAAGACAGGGAAATTGCCTCCATCAGATTTACAGAGAGGATTAAAGGGAAGAGTTGTTTATTTGCCTCTAGATTTGAAGAAAAACATTAACACAATTGGAGTTGAAAAAGTGGAAGAGGAACCTCTGGTTATCTTAGTTAATGGGGTTCCGACAAAGAATAAGAAAATATGGCAAGATTTAGTAGATGTTAGGAAAGTTAAAAAGGCAACATTGTATTTGAAAAAAAATAATAAATACTATAAGAATGTATATGTTGCAGAAGAGGAAGTAAGTGAGGAAGAGGATAGCGATTTGTGTGCTGGTCAAATTGAGAAAGTAGAACCCTCTACTAGTGAAGAAATATATGAACATTATAGAGTTCATCCTTTGCATTCCAAGGAAGTCATGGGGAATGCTATTGAGTTGTTTCAAATGAAACAAGCCAAAGGGAGTCCCATTAGTGTTTGGGAGGAAAGTTTGGAAGCTCGGTGTTTCCCACAGCTTTTTCCAACAGGTCAGGGAGGAAGATATGATGAGCGACCTCATCAAATTCCTGCTTCCGAATACCGGACTTTGCGATTGTATGCAGGAGATGCTAGGTTTCGACAATGCATTCCTTATTTGTTTCATCTCCTGTTTGAAAGCGATCTGTCTGGACTGTCATATGCAGTGAACCACATCTTGAAAAGTGGTATACACATGCAAAACATCTCGGCAAGTGACTTTATGGATAAAGTCAATGTCCAAGACAGTATTTTGGATTCTCACCTGATTAATCTCATGGCGTGTCAGCGTGGTACTAATGAGTACTGGTACCGTCGTCATGGTGATTTAAAATGTATGCTGAGGAACTTAGGTACTCCCACATGGTTCCTCACTCTGAGCTGTGCCGAGTATGGCTGGGAAGACTTACTTGAATTTCTACGAGAGGCAAATGCTAACGTAGATAACATCGAATTCAAGACACCCGGAGAACTGTGCTCTTTGGATCCAGTCAATGTATGTAGGTACTTCAATCATAGATTTGAAGCTATGATGTCTTTCATCATGAATAAGAAGAATCCACCTCTTGGAGAGGTGTTGGATTTCTTCTGGAGAAAGGAGTACCAAGCAAGAGGTGCTCCTCATATACATATGTTGCTGTGGATCAAGGATGCACCTAAATTTGGAACGGATCCAGAAGACTCAGTGATGAGTTTCATCCAACAGTATTCTACGTGTGCTGTTCCAAACGCAAAGGAGAAGAAAAGCCTAAGAGAAAAAGTTCTGCGTTTCCAAAGCCATCGATGTGGAAAGTACTGCCGTCGTAAATTCCGAAACAAGGACAAGTTCTACACCAAATGTCGTTTCGGCTTTCCACGACCGGTGATTTCTAAAGGAAGAGTAAACAGTTTGATGTCTTCGCAGCGACATAATGTGATGAAGAAATCACCTAAAAACACATACAATTTGAAGAGGAACGAAGAGTCCAAGTACATCAACGACTACAACCCGGTGATTTTGTCCATGTGGAATGCTAACATGGATATACAGTTTGTGGCTGATAACTGTATGGCTGTGGCTCGGTATGTGACATCTTACATCACCAAAAAAGAGAAGACAGAATTGAAGGATATGTGGGAGGACATTTCCCATGAAAAGAGCCTCAGCAAGAAGTTGTACAGTTTCAGTCTGAAGATGTTGTCGCATCGAGAAATCGGAGCGTACGAATGCTCTGACCGGTTGTCTTCAGCAAGTCTCTATGCCAAGTCCAGGAGTATCGTTTGGGCGAGTCTTGGTCTTGCTGCCACGCGTAATCGAGTTCTGAAACCTGTGCGGGAAATTGAGTATTTGGCGGAAAAGGAGCCAAACAGTACCGACATTTTGAAGACCAACATGTTGGATACATATTATCCAAATAGAAGCAGTCACCTCGACAATGTTTGTCTGTATGAGGTTCTTCAAAATTACATATTCAAGAGGAACATCAAAGAAGATACTGAGAAAGGAGTGTATGCTGTAATAGGAAGTGAGGGATGTCTGGTCAAGCAAAGAAAATGCCACTTGGTAAACCATCGAAAATTGAGTGGCGAATCTCCTGAAAAAAAGGAGTTTTTCTATTTAGCACTTTTGCAACTTTTCAAGCCTTGGCGTGCAGAAGAGGAACTGCTTGGAGATTTCCTCTGTTACGAAGACTCTTTCAATGCTGCCAAGGAGACCATAGAATGTCCTGCTTTTCCCAAATATGTAGAAATGTTGAATGCGGAAATTGAGCAGGAAGCAACGATTGCAGCCGAGATTGCCAGAGACAGTTCTCAGGACAGTCAGAGTTCTGCTTCATTGAGTCAGGATCCACTAGGAGGACCTGTTATCGAAAATGAAGCTGCCACTGCTATGAATGAAGTGGAAAGAGCCATGGCACATGCTCAGGAGGATGCGGTTAACTTAGAAGAGTTGGAAAGACAACTCAACGTTGAGCAGAGGAAAATATATGACGAAGTTACCATGCAAATTGATCATGGATTAAGTCATGACAAGAAAGAGTGCTCATGTACGTCGTTGAAGCCTGTCCGACTGTACGTGAGTGGAGAAGCGGGAACTGGAAAAAGTTTCCTCATTAAAGCAATTTCATGCTATTTGCAGGAAAGGACAGAGTCATCGCTGTCTTGTGTTGTCACCGCTCCAACTGGACTGGCAGCACATAACATTAAAGGGATTACTTTACATCGTTTACTGATGCTGCCAGTGGAGCATGACAACAAATTACAATATCACAAGCTATCTGGAGATGCTTGTTTTGAAGTTTCAAGAATCTTGAGGAAAATGAAACTTCTTATCATTGACGAAGTAAGCATGGTTTCCAATGTCATGCTTGCCTTTGTGCATTTGAGAATGCAAGAAGTTCTCAAAACAGAGTATGATGTGTTATTTGGTGGCAAACACATCATTGTTTTCGGAGATCTTTTGCAGCTGACACCAGTAAAAGGGCAACCTGTGTTCAAAATGCTCACGCATGAAGATACCAGGAAGTGCCTAGGCAGCATTGGCAACGTCAATATATGGTTAAACTTCAATTATGCTGAACTGCATGAAAATATGCGTCAGGCGAAGGATGAAGTTTACAAGACTATTCTACAAGATGTTAGAATTGGAAAAGTGACCGAGCATGGGAAAGAAGCTTTACATGCACGATTACTGTCAAATTTATATCCAGAACAAGATGTTGTGCCTGAGAATATTTTTTAGAAAATTACTGATAAGAAATCTGGAATATGTTTGATGCCAACTCTTGCAGAATGTGCCAAATTCAACAACAAAATGTTGCATTTAGAAAAGCAAGAGATTGTGAAACTGGAAGCTATTGACAGAGTAGAGCATATGGGATCAACAATTATTTTGTCTGAGAATCTGAAAACAAAATTGGATTCATTAGAGAAGAGTATATCTAAAACTGCAGGTTTTGAAAAGACTCTGAATGTGTGCTTGAACTGCCGTATAATTTTAAGAAGGAATTTACATGTTGAAAGAGGTCTGGTAAATGGATCAATGGGTAATGTTGTTGATTTTGTAAAATACAGAAATAGAGATGGAATTGAATTTTTTAAAATTAAATTTGATGGCATTGAGGAAGTACAGCTAATTGGTCGTTGCTCTGCTAGATTTTTGCTTGTAAAAGACTTATATGTTCGCCGTAAGCAGTTTCCTGTTTGCTTGGCATATGCGGTGACAATCCATAAATCGCAAGGTTTAAGTGTAGACTGTGCATTGGTGAATATTGGCAGTTCTGTGTTCAAGGAGGGTATGGCATATGTGGCATTGTCACGAGTTAGAACTTTATCGGGATTGTACTTGATTGAGTGTGATGTCACAAACATTTGTGCGGATCTAGATTGTGTTAAGGAATACAATAGGTTAAGAAGAGAGTATGTGCCACATTTGCCTCAGTATCCTTTGTTTGAGAAATGTGTGGTAGGCCGGAAACGAAGAAATGTGACCAATACTGGGGAGGTTGTAGCAAAAAGACGAAAAGTCGATGAACCTAAAATTACAAGCAGAAACAAAAAGGATTCTGTTGAAGATGTTGTTGGTTTTCAATTTGAAAACAGTTCTGGTGTCAACTGCTATGCTAATGTAGTGGTTAATGTTTTGTTTTCTCTAGAAAATGTAAAAGAAGAGATTGTGGTCAATTCTGATCAAAGATTTTGCAGTTTGTTAAATTCTGTGTTAGAGAAATGTAGCACTGATAGAACAAACATAGAAAGTGTGTCTGAAATTCAAAATCTGTTAGACAGATGTTCAGGCCAAACACAATTCTCTCAAAATATTCAGCAAGATTGTCAGGAGTTTTTAATGTATATGCTTGATGTATTGCATGCTGAAGGTGTAGATGTAGATCAGCTGTTTGGGCTTTCTTATCAATGGCAGCATGACTGCGGGAACTGTATGGTATCAAGTACTACTAGTGTAGACTCAGAAAGATTTATATATTTAACTTTGCCAGACAGTAAATCAGTCTCCTTTAATAAGCTAGTAAAAGCAGCTGATCACAACATGGAGTGTAGCCAATGTAAATCTGAAATGATGTCCACATTATTTATACGAACATATGGCCAGTATGTCATTTTAATGTTACAACGATGTAGGCCTGATGGAACAAAATTGACAACTTTAATTAAAAATTTTGTAGCTTCGCAGTTGTCAATATCAGGAAGGACTTTTGTAACTGCAGCAATTATATATCATGACGGCCCTTCAATAACATCAGGACATTACACAGCTTATTTAAAGTCTAGAAATGGCTGGTCATTCTGCAATGATTCTGTTTTAATTTTCAAAAAAAAATTGCTGTATGACCTTAAAAACTCTTACCTGCTGTTTTTAAAACCAAATTTTAGGGAAATAATCTCGGGATGTGCTCTGTGGAATTTCAAGAAGTTCTAATGGCTCCTACACAATTTGGCCTTGAGGATAAGTGTAGTTCAGAGACATAACTTCTAACCATAAGACTGGACGTCATGGAGAAATAAGTGCACTTTGAATGAGTTCAGAAAAACTATTTCTTTTTATAAGCTAATTGAAGCAGCCAATCAAAACATAGAGTAGAGGGAATGTAAGTCTGCAATGCTGTCTACTGTTTTACATTGCTTTGTGATTAAAAGTGATGTAGAGAATTAAATAATTGTAGTACTCATAGAGGTAGTGTAAGTCTGTTTCATAGTAAGCAGTATCAGTGTCATAGGAAATGTAGAACATGACTGAGCAAGAAGGGGAAGATATTACTATTCCAGGATTGTGAAAATGATCTTCAACATTTTAATTCTGAAAGTTGCAGAAATGCCAAATGACGGGATTGGCTTACAAGAAATCCAAGAGTTATAAATGGCTCTGACAAGATTTGGCCTTGTGGAAACTTGTGGTAGAGAGCAAGAAGTCATTTATTGCATGTAACATGTTTTTAAAAACAATGGAGATTTTCTTTCAGAAAGTGGCGGGTTGAAAGTAATAATAGCACAACAGAGTGTAAGCTGTTCATAGGACATCCTTTGACGTCATGGAAAGTAAGTTAACTTTAAGGAGTTCTGAATTCTGATTTGTTATGTTGTATGGGTTTTTTAAACACAATCATTTTGATTGTGGTTTTTTTTCCCCGCTGTTATATGATGAATACCTTCAAGTCACTGTTTTTAGTGAATTTTGATACATTCTGAGAACAGCAAAAATAAACCATTTAACATGTATAATTAATTCTGTACTGTTTGCATTTATGATGTATATGTAGAACTGTGTAGGAGGCATGGAGAAGGTGAGGCTTCTGTAAGTGTCAAAGTTGTTGCATGCAGTGCTGCACTTCTGCGTATTCTTTCATATGCTGGACTACATCTGCACAATGAGATACCTAAGCAAAGGAAACACAAGTGATGTGATTGTGAAATGAGCAAAATAAATTGCACGTATTTCATTTACATCACCTGTGTTTCCTATCATTACGAATCACATTGTGCAGATCAAGTTTAGGTCTGTCCAGGGAAACATAGGAGGTTTGGACTTTGTTCAAGAGTGCAGTGGACATGAGTCACTTCATTGGTAGACCTTCACATGTATTATGTCCTCTATTCTCTTCAACAACTCGAAATTTCATCTGCAACCCTGAGTAGGCCTCACCTCAAACAAACCTCTGGATAGGACACATCTTATTGGCATCCTGAAGCAATCATTTAAAATTTTAGTGTCTTGCGACACTTTTCTGAGACAACAGCAATGCAAAAGATGCACCATGTTTTAAGATAGGCCTCACTTCATCTGCATCAAGATACTGTTAGTTTAAAATGTATATCTTTAGGGCTGTGTAGGGGGCCTGGAGAAGCAGAAGCTTCTGTAAGTGTCAAAGTTGTTGAAAAACTGTTTGTCCTTCAATCTTTTCCCTTGTCTTTTGTAATTTTTAAATACATGTTTTAATATTTTTCAAATGTTTGTTCTCTCTTTCACAGATTGAAAGTATAAAAACAAAAAGTGAGTAATTTAACGACAATTATAAGGTAAATGTTTTTTACTCTTTTCGTTACATTTCTATCACATTTAACTTCTATTAGTTCCACTGCTTCATTTCTTTAACCCTCAGTTTCCTGCCTTTGCTACTTCCCTCATTCCTTTCTCTATTACCTACTTACTCAACTCCTTCCACTCTTTTTCTCAGTCCCTCTCTTCTCATAGTTCCTCACTCTTGTTCACTCACTCCGTCTCTATTACTCTTAGTGTCTTTGACTGATCACTGTATCACTATTTGTTCATAATGCTTTCTCTGTGTAGTTGAAGCACACTAAGGGGCATATTATGAACACAGCCAATACAATTATTGCTCTTTTTATTGGCAGAAAACTGGTGCAAAAGTGGTTTTAGTGGCAGTTTTCTGCCGCAAAAGCAGCTTTAGCGACACATTTCTGCCAATAAAAGCTGCAAAACTTTTATTGCATATGTTGATGATATGGCTCTATGTTACTTACATTTCTTTGCTGTTTCAATTAATCTTTTTCTGTTATTTTTTGTTTTCTGTTTTCTATTTTTTCTCTCTGTTATTCTTCATGTTTTAATCTTATTTTGAACATTCACTCACATTCTCCAAGAAACTCTTCTTTGTTAATGTTATACTCTCTTTTTTTTTCTTTCACTTCGTTATCTATTTTGTTTTTCACAATTATACCCTCTTCCGTCTTTTCTTCGGTAAATAGATCTATTAAACAGTATCTCTTCTTTAGTCCCTATAGCTGTCTTTCTTTTAACATCACTCTCTGTTTACTTTCCTTATACTTACTCTATTTTTTTTTTATTTTTTTATTTTGGTTAGCTCCCGGTCCGCGTACCGGGAAGCTAACCGGGAAGCGAACCAAAAGAAATAGAGCTTGCCAGAGTGCTAAACATTCTAGCAATTTTTTAATAACGGGGAGGTAGTTCTGAAAAGAACTTTTTTTTTTTAATATTTTTGTTGTTTTATTTTATTTTTTTCTTTTTTGAACATTATTTGGTTTTTTTGTATTTTTTGAACACTTATTTGTTTTTTTGTTTTTTTTCAAAGGGAAAGAACAGAAAGAGGCTTTGAAAAAAGGCTCAACAGGAGCAAAAAAAAAAATTACAACTTGCTGCGTTTGGAGCATCGGTGTTTCTCGAAAGCCAAATTAATTAATTTCAGACTCATGTTTGCGCATGAAATTAAAGTGCCACAATATAAGCATGTCAGCTTCATATGGACAATTTTTTTTTGAATATTTGGCACTGTTTCGTTGGCCTCTCCAAATGTGAGAGAGATATCAGTAGATGTTCTTGTCACCGAAGTTGGGGGGTTCTGTTGTAGTTCACGCATCTCTGCACGACTATAGTTGTTTGGATGCCACCTCTGCATATGTCGGTGCATCGTGTGATTTCCATAACTGTATTTTTTATTAGTGCCCCGGGATAACTTTTCTTGGCAGATAAGGCACGTAGCATAGCGTGCATTGACTTTTTTCTCTCCTGGTGGAATGGAAAAAAATTGCCAGATAAAGCTAACTTTGCGATGAGATACCCGGGGTAACTCTTTGACAAATCGTGGTCCCTCTTCTTCCTCTCCGTCTTGTTCTTCCTCTTCCTCCTCTGTGTCTCCAATAAACTGTGCAGGTGGTCCTCTCTTCCTATGAGGAGATGGTGGTGGTGGTGGTGGGGGTGCAGAAGCTGAAGCTACTATTGAAGCCATTTTTTAATCAGAGCAAATGATCAGGTCTTCCTTTCTCAAAGTTGAAAGTCAGAGTGAGAAAAAAGGTGGGGGCTTTCATCATTTGGGAAAAAAATAGTTCTAAACCAATGAAAAGTGTTATTTTTAGGTCACCTGACCTAGCCTTACATCATTATGAAACCAAAAGTGAAATGAACCAATGAAAAGTTTTATTAACAAGTCACATGACCTCTCACGCTCATGTTACGCGCTGCGGAACGCGCCCCGGTTAGCTTCCGGGTCGCTGCACTTCGCGCCTCGGTCCGCGCCCCGGGGCACTTCCGGGTGTGCTAACGCGGTACGTCACAAGACGCATTACGCGGCAACGCGATACGTCGCGCTTTCGCGACGCGCCGCGGATCATTTCCGGGGAGCTGCGTTTCGCGCCTCGGTCCGCGCCCCGGGGCACTTCCGGGTGCGCTAACGCGGTACGTCACAAGACGCATTACGCGGCAACGCGATACCGTCACTATGTTGATTTCTTACCGGTTCGCGGACCGGGTCGCGGCATCAATTTGAGCTAACGGAAAGCTTTCCGGTTCGCGGACCGGGAGCGAAACAAAAAAAAATATTTAAAAAAAATTATTAATAAACATATAAAATATATTTTTGGATTTAAAGAAGAATACATTTTACAGCTATAGATATTAGCTTTTAAAAAACCAAATATGTAGAAATGTTGAATGCGGAAATTGAGCAGGAAGCAACGATTGCAGCCGAGATTGCCAGAGACAGTTCTCAGGACAGTCAGAGTTCTGCTTCATTGAGTCAGGATCCACTAGGAGGACCTGTTATCGAAAATGAAGCTGCCACTGCTATGAATGAAGTGGAAAGAGCCATGGCACATGCTCAGGAGGATGCGGTTAACTTAGAAGAGTTGGAAAGACAACTCAACGTTGAGCAGAGGAAAATATATGACGAAGTTACCATGCAAATTGATCATGGATTAAGTCATGACAAGAAAGAGTGCTCATGTACGTCGTTGAAGCCTGTCCGACTGTACGTGAGTGGAGAAGCGGGAACTGGAAAAAGTTTCCTCATTAAAGCAATTTCATGCTATTTGCAGGAAAGGACAGAGTCATCGCTGTCTTGTGTTGTCACCGCTCCAACTGGACTGGCAGCACATAACATTAAAGGGATTACTTTACATCGTTTACTGATGCTGCCAGTGGAGCATGACAACAAATTACAATATCACAAGCTATCTGGAGATGCTTGTTTTGAAGTTTCAAGAATCTTGAGGAAAATGAAACTTCTTATCATTGACGAAGTAAGCATGGTTTCCAATGTCATGCTTGCCTTTGTGCATTTGAGAATGCAAGAAGTTCTCAAAACAGAGTATGATGTGTTATTTGGTGGCAAACACATCATTGTTTTCGGAGATCTTTTGCAGCTGACACCAGTAAAAGGGCAACCTGTGTTCAAAATGCTCACGCATGAAGATACCAGGAAGTGCCTAGGCAGCATTGGCAACGTCAATATATGGTTAAACTTCAATTATGCTGAACTGCATGAAAATATGCGTCAGGCGAAGGATGAAGTTTACAAGACTATTCTACAAGATGTTAGAATTGGAAAAGTGACCGAGCATGGGAAAGAAGCTTTACATGCACGATTACTGTCAAATTTATATCCAGAACAAGATGTTGTGCCTGAGAATATTTTTTAGAAAATTACTGATAAGAAATCTGGAATATGTTTGATGCCAACTCTTGCAGAATGTGCCAAATTCAACAACAAAATGTTGCATTTAGAAAAGCAAGAGATTGTGAAACTGGAAGCTATTGACAGAGTAGAGCATATGGGATCAACAATTATTTTGTCTGAGAATCTGAAAACAAAATTGGATTCATTAGAGAAGAGTATATCTAAAACTGCAGGTTTTGAAAAGACTCTGAATGTGTGCTTGAACTGCAGTATAATTTTAAGAAGGAATTTACATGTTGAAAGAGGTCTGGTAAATGGATCAATGGGTAATGTTGTTGATTTTGTAAAATACAGAAATAGAGATGGAATTGAATTTTTTAAAATTAAATTTGATGGCATTGAGGAAGTACAGCTAATTGGTCGTTGCTCTGCTAGATTTTTGCTTGTAAAAGACTTATATGTTCGCCGTAAGCAGTTTCCTGTTTGCTTGGCATATGCGGTGACAATCCATAAATCGCAAGGTTTAAGTGTAGACTGTGCATTGGTGAATATTGGCAGTTCTGTGTTCAAGGAGGGTATGGCATATGTGGCATTGTCACGAGTTAGAACTTTATCGGGATTGTACTTGATTGAGTGTGATGTCACAAACATTTGTGCGGATCTAGATTGTGTTAAGGAATACAATAGGTTAAGAAGAGAGTATGTGCCACATTTGCCTCAGTATCCTTTGTTTGAGAAATGTGTGGTAGGCCGGAAACGAAGAAATGTGACCAATACTGGGGAGGTTGTAGCAAAAAGACGAAAAGTCGATGAACCTAAAATTACAAGCAGAAACAAAAAGGATTCTGTTGAAGATGTTGTTGGTTTTCAATTTGAAAACAGTTCTGGTGTCAACTGCTATGCTAATGTAGTGGTTAATGTTTTGTTTTCTCTAGAAAATGTAAAAGAAGAGATTGTGGTCAATTCTGATCAAAGATTTTGCAGTTTGTTAAATTCTGTGTTAGAGAAATGTAGCACTGATAGAACAAACATAGAAAGTGTGTCTGAAATTCAAAATCTGTTAGACAGATGTTCAGGCCAAACACAATTCTCTCAAAATATTCAGCAAGATTGTCAGGAGTTTTTAATGTATATGCTTGATGTATTGCATGCTGAAGGTGTAGATGTAGATCAGCTGTTTGGGCTTTCTTATCAATGGCAGCATGACTGCGGGAACTGTATGGTATCAAGTACTACTAGTGTAGACTCAGAAAGATTTATATATTTAACTTTGCCAGACAGTAAATCAGTCTCCTTTAATAAGCTAGTAAAAGCAGCTGATCACAACATGGAGTGTAGCCAATGTAAATCTGAAATGATGTCCACATTATTTATACGAACATATGGCCAGTATGTCATTTTAATGTTCCAACGATGTAGGCCTGATGGAACAAAATTGACAACTTTAATTAAAAATTTTGTAGCTTCGCAGTTGTCAATATCAGGAAGGACTTTTGTAACTGCAGCAATTATATATCATGACGGCCCTTCAATATCATCAGGACATTACACAGCTTATTTAAAGTCTAGAAATGGCTGGTCATTCTGCAATGATTCTGTTTTAATTTTCAAAAAAAAATTGCTGTATGACCTTAAAAACTCTTACCTGCTGTTTTTAAAACCAAAATTTTAGGGAAATAATCTCGGGATGTGCTCTGTGGAATTTCAAGAAGTTCTAATGGCTCCTACACAATTTGGCCTTGAGGATAAGTGTAGTTCAGAGACATAACTTCTAACCATAAGACTGGACGTCATGGAGAAATAAGTGCACTTTGAATGAGTTCAGAAAAACTATTTCTTTTTATAAGCTAATTGAAGCAGCCAATCAAAACATAGAGTAGAGGGAATGTAAGTCTGCAATGCTGTCTACTGTTTTACATTGCTTTGTGATTAAAAGTGATGTAGAGAATTAAATAATTGTAGTACTCATAGAGGTAGTGTAAGTCTGCTTCATAGTAAGCAGTATCAGTGTCATAGGAAATGTAGAACATGACTGAGCAAGAAGGGGAAGATATTACTATTCCAGGATTGTGAAAATGATCTTCAACATTTTAATTCTGAAAGTTGCAGAAATGCCAAATGACGGGATTGGCTTACAAGAAATCCAAGAGTTATAAATGGCTCTGACAAGATTTGGCCTTGTGGAAACTTGTGGTAGAGAGCAAGAAGTCATTTATTGCATGTAACATGTTTTTAAAAACAATGGAGATTTTCTTTCAGAAAGTGGCGGGTTGAAAGTAATAATAGCACAACAGAGTGTAAGCTGTTCATAGGACATCCTTTGATGTCATGGAAAGTAAGTTAACTTTAAGGAGTTCTGAATTCTGATTTGTTATGTTGTATGGGTTTTTTAAACACAATCATTTTGATTGTGGTTTTTTTTCCCCGCTGTTATATGATGAATACCTTCAAGTCACTGTTTTTAGTGAATTTTGATACATTCTGAGAACAGCAAAAATAAACCATTTAACATGTATAATTAATTCTGTACTGTTTGCATTTATGATGTATATGTAGAACTGTGTAGGAGGCATGGAGAAGGTGAGGCTTCTGTAAGTGTCAAAGTTGTTGCATGCAGTGCTGCACTTCTGCGTATTCTTTCATATGCTGGACTACATCTGCACAATGAGATACCTAAGCAAAGGAAACACAAGTGATGTGATTGTGAAATGAGCAAAATAAATTGCACGTATTTCATTTACATCACCTGTGTTTCCTATCATTACGAATCACATTGTGCAGATCAAGTTTAGGTCTGTCCAGGGAAACATACGAGGTTTGGACTTTGTTCAAGAGTGCAGTGGACATGACTCACTTCATTGGTAGACCTTCACATGTATTATGTCCTCTATTCTCTTCAACAACTCGAAATTTCATCTGCAACCCTGAGTAGGCCTCACCTCAAACAAACCTCTGGATAGGACACATCTTATTGGCATCCTGAAGCAATCATTTAAAATTTTAGTGTCTTGCGACACTTTTCTGAGACAACAGCAATGCAAAAGATGCACCATGTTTTAAGATAGGCCTCACTTCATCTGCATCAAGATACTGTTAGTTTAAAATGTATATCTTTAGGACTGTGTAGGGGGCCTGGAGAAGCAGAAGCTTCTGTAAGTGTCAAAGTTGTTGAAAAACTGTTTGTCCTTCAATCTTTTCCCTTGTCTTTTGTAATTTTTAAATACATGTTTTAATATTTTTCAAATGTTTTTCTCTCTTCCACAGATTGAAAGTATAAAAACAAAAAGTGAGTAATTTAACGACAATTATAAGGTAAATGTTTTGTACTCTTTTCGTTACATTTCTATCACATTTAACTTCTATTAGTTCCACTGCTTCATTTCTTTAACCCTCAGTTTCCTGCCTTTGCTACTTCCCTCATTCCTTTCTCTATTACCTACTTACTCAACTCCTTCCACTCTTTTTCTCAGTCCCTCTCTTCTCATAGTTCCTCACTCTTGTTCACTCACTCCGTCTCTATTACTCTTAGTGTCTTTGACTGATCACTGTATCACTATTTGTTCATAATGCTTTCTCTGTGTAGTTGAAGCACACTAAGGGGCATATTATGAACACAGCCAATACAATTATTGCTCTTTTTATTGGCAGAAAACTGGTGCAAAAGTGGTTTTAGTGGCAGTTTTCTGCCGCAAAAGCAGCTTTAGCGACACATTTCTGCCAATAAAAGCTGCAAAACTTTTATTGCATATGTTGATGATATGGCTCTATGTTACTTACATTTCTTTGCTGTTTCAATTAATCTTTTTCTGTTATTTTTTGTTTTCTGTTTTCGATTTTTTCTCTCTGTTATTCTTCATGTTTTAATCTTATTTTGAACATTCACTCACATTCTCCAAGAAACTCTTCTTTGTTAATGTTATACTCTCTTTTTTTTTCTTTCACTTCGTTATCTATTTTGTTTTTCACAATTATACCCTCTTCCATCTTTTCTTCGGTAAATAGATCTATTAAACAGTATCTCTTCTTTAGTCCCTATAGCTGTCTTTCTTTTAACATCACTCTCTGTTTACTTTCCTTATACTTACTCTATTTTTTTTTATTTTTTTTTTTGGTTAGCTCCCGGTCCGCGTACCGGGAAGCTAACCGGGAAGCGAACCAAAAGAAATAGAGCTTGCCAGAGTGCTAAACATTCTAGCAATTTTTTAATAACGGGGAGGTAGTTCTGAAAAGAACTTTTTTTTTTAAATATTTTTGTTGTTTTATTTTTTTTTTTTCTTTTTTGAACATTATTTGTTTTTTTTGTATTTTTTGAACACTTATTTGTTTTTTTGTTTTTTTTCAAAGGGAAAGAACAGAAAGAGGCTTTGAAAAAAGGCTCAACAGGAGCAAAAAAAAAAATTACAACTTGCTGCGTTTGGAGCATCGGTGTTTCTCGAAAGCCAAATTAATTAATTTCAGACTCATGTTTGCGCATGAAATTAAAGTGCCACAATATAAGCATGTCAGCTTCATATGGACAATTTTTTTTTGAATATTTGGCACTGTTTCGTTGGCCTCTCCAAATGTGAGAGAGATATCAGTAGATGTTCTTGTCACCGAAGTTGGGGGGTTCTGTTGTAGTTCACGCATCTCTGCACGACTATAGTTGTTTGGATGCCACCTCTGCATATGTCGGTGCATCGTGTGATTTCCATAACTGTATTTTTTATTAGTGCCCCGGGATAACTTTTCTTGGCAGATAAGGCACGTAGCATAGCGTGCATTGACTTTTTTCTCTCCTGGTGGAATGGAAAAAAATTGCCAGATAAAGCTAACTTTGCGATGAGATACCCGGGGTAACTCTTTGACAAATCGTGGTCCCTCTTCTTCCTCTCCGTCTTGTTCTTCCTCTTCCTCCTCTGTGTCTCCAATAAACTGTGCAGGTGGTCCTCTCTTCCTATGAGGAGATGGTGGTGGTGGGGGTGCAGAAGCTGAAGCTACTATTGAAGCCATTTTTTAATCAGAGCAAATGATCAGGTCTTCCTTTCTCAAAGTTGAAAGTCAGAGTGAGAAAAAAGGTGGGGGCTTTCATCATTTGGGAAAAAAATAGTTCTAAACCAATGAAAAGTGTTATTTTTAGGTCACCTGACCTAGCCTTACATCATTATGAAACCAAAAGTGAAATGAACCAATGAAAAGTTTTATTAACAAGTCACATGACCTCTCACGCTCATGTTACGCGCTGCGGAACGCGCCCCGGTTAGCTTCCGGGTCGCTGCACTTCGCGCCTCGGTCCGCGCCCCGGGGCACTTCCGGGTGCGCTAACGCGGTACGTCACAAGACGCATTACGCGGCAACGCGATACGTCGCGCTTTCGCGACGCGCCGCGGATCATTTCCGGGGAGCTGCGTTTCGCGCCTCGGTCCGCGCCCCGGGGCACTTCCGGGTGCGCTAACGCGGTACGTCACAAGACGCATTACGCGGCAACGCGATACCGTCACTATGTTGATTTCTTACCGGTTCGCGGACCGGGTCGCGGCATCAATTTGAGCTAACGGAAAGCTTTCCGGTTCGCGGACCGGGAGCGAAACAAAAAAAAATATTTAAAAAAAATTATTAATAAACATATAAAATATATTTTTGGATTTAAAGAAGAATACATTTTACAGCTATAGATATTAGCTTTTAAAAAACCAATGAAATTCACTGAAAAAACCATAGGTTATAGACCATATATAGTTAGGAATTAGCATTTACAAAACCTTGAAAATTCACTGAAAAAACCATAGGTTATACACCATATATAGTTAGGAATTAGCATTTAAAAAACCTTATTTTACTCACACAAAACCAATGAAATTCCATATATAGTTACTTGTACTAACTATATATCGCGCACCCGCAATCCACTGCTGATCATGTCACATATTACATCATTCATGACATGGTCAGTGACATCACTGATGACATCACTGATGACATCTCAAATGACATCACTGATGACATCACTGATGACATCTCAAATGACATCACTGATGACATCACTTATGACATCTCATTTGACATTACTGATCACATCACTGATGACATCATTCATGTGATAATACGATGAACCTCTTCAGACTCTATTATAACCTTAGATACACTCAGTGTAAACAGACACTCACAGACTGTCACTCATCCATGGAGTTACTTACACACCTAGTCAGTCATGCAAAGAATCAATCACACCTCCATTTTCACAACTATACAGTTATACACACCTTACTTATTCAAACATATACTAAAACATATTTACTCACTTATACAATCCTGGATACAAGTTCACAATGATCCATACAGCCACTCACACATTCACTGGCTCTTATGCACAGTTATTTATATATGTCAACTCTCACATGTACTGTATTTTACATATGTACTTACTTTGACATGTAGCACTGAGATATCCATTCACTCACCAATACACTCATGCACACAGTCAACCACCCATCCAGCTGTTTCCACATGCACTTTTGAACCCATACATCTATGCACAGAGTCATACACCTCCCAGCCACCCACACACACACTCAGTCTCCCATACAAATGCTTGGGCAACCAATCAATAACCCATATAGTTACTCATATAGCTACTGATCAACACATGCAGCAGTTTACAGAAGAACAGACATAATGATGCACAAATTAAGACAGTTTAGTCACTAACCCATGCACTCAGTGAGACACATTTAACCATTCACTCATACAGTCAGTCATGCACCTACTAAATCCTTCATCCAGACACTTATACATCCACTCATTCTTAAATATGTAAGACATATTTTAACTTTACAGAAAAATACAGTCACTGGATGTTGTCATCAGTGATGTCATCAGTGATGTCATTTGAGATGTCATCAGTGATGTCATCAGTGATGTCACTGACCATGTCATGAATGATGTAATAAGTGACATGATCAGCAGTGGATTGCGGGTGCGCGATATATAGTTAGTACAACTAACTATATATGGAATTTCATTGGTTTTGTGTGAGTAAAATAAGGTTTTTTAAATGCTAATTCCTAACTATATATGGTGTATAACCTATGGTTTTTTCAGTGAATTTTCAAGGTTTTGTAAATGCTAATTCCTAACTATATATGGTCTATAACCTATGGTTTTTTCAGTGAATATATATATATATATCTTCAAAAGAATCGTGTTGCTCAACAAAACACGAAAGCAAAGGACACAACAGAAGTCTGTGTAGCAATCGGAGGTTTAATTCATCGATGGTCTTACAGGCAAAACAACTCGACGCGTTTCAGTGCTATTCAGCGATTGAGAATAGGTTTAAGCCCATACAGGGCTAGATTATGAGAGTAAACAACAGCGAAAAAGGCTATGGTGTGGTGTATAGGAATTCACACCACTATAAGATGGCGCTGGCACAATATGTGCAAGATAAATGTTTTGTCCTCTTTTTATGTTTATTATTTATGTATGAGCACATGTGTATATAAAAAACTGTAATGGCCGCAATACCCCTGTACCACAGAGGAAGGCGATAGCCGAAACGCGTCTGGTGCGTTTGCGTTTGAAAGTCCAAATTAAATCTATTGACTTCCCCCCCGTGAGTGCTGTGTCTTCTTGAAAGGGCAGGAGGGCGAGGAGCAGTATATATATATATATATATATTACCTACTGGCGGTCGCCAGTAGGTATATATAGTTAGGATTTTTTCTCTATGGGATTTTTGAAAATTCTATGTCTAATAACTTTGGCGTTTGTGGACGGAATTGGCTGAAATTTTCAGGAAAATGGCACATTTTGTTTCTGAGCAGCCCCTAAAAATTTTGGGGGGGTTCGTCAAGGGGGGGCCGAGAAAAAAGGGGGGTCCCAAAACGCGTTTTTCCCATGTTAATTTCCATAGGGCGGTTGGCCTCACTTTTAGCCCGAACGGCTGAATGGATTTGCACGAAACTTGGCAAAATTGTAGGGACTGGTAGCCCGATGTGCCTTTTGTAGGTCTCAATATATGTGCTCCAGTGGATTTTGAGAAATTAACGTTTAAAAAAAGATATATATCTGTAACAGCGGACCTGGCAGCGTCCCAGGACGCGTACTTTTCGCGCAACGGAGCTTTGTGAAGCGAAGCTGATTGGTTCTCCGGCGTCTGTCAACATTCCAAAAAGTCCGTAGCGGCCGCCATCTTGTCTCTCGGTAGGATCGAGAGACAAGAGGAGGTCAAAACAAAGGGGGAAATAACTATAAGGGGGCATAGTAGATCCTCGCTGACCCCCTAGGTTTGATGTGGAGGTTTTAAAAGGGCCCCGCGGGGCAAAAAAAAAAAATAATAATAATAATCGAATGGCTGAATGGATTTGCACGAAACTTGGCAAAATATTAGGGACTGGTAGCCCGATGTGCCTTTGCTAGGTCTCAATATATGTGCTACAGTGGATTTTGAGAAATTAACGTTAAAAAAAAGATATATATCTGTAACAGCGCTCCGCTTCGCGTACTTTTCGCGTTACGGAGCTTTGCGAAGCTGATTGGTTCTCCGGCGTCTGTCAACATTCCAAACAGTCCGTAGCGGCCGCCATCTTGTCTCTCGGTAGGATTGAGAGACAAGAGGAGGCCAAAGCGAAGGGGGAAATGACCATAAGGGGGCATAGTAGATCCTTCCTGACCTCTTAGGTTTGATGTACCATTTTGCCAAGTTTGGTGTAATTCCGTTCAGCCATTCAGGCTGTAGACGTATGTAAATGTCCTATGGAAAATTGCATGGGGAAAACACATTTGAAAGTGTTGAAATTTAGAACCAATTAAAATGTTACTTTGGTTTTGTATTTGTGTGTGATGAAAGTTAATTGGTTATGTATATATGTCAAATGAGAGGAAACCACAGCCATTTTGTGATACTACTGTCTGAGGTACATTTGTGAGGAGTTTTTGGTGGTGAATTTCTGGTGTTTGATTTACACAGTACTAACACTTCTGCTACTTTTAAAAAAGTGAGTTGTTAATTTGTAAGGGGAACTATGTTGTACACTTGAAGATAATTTGAAAAATGTTTTCTGTTATTTATTTGCAGTCCTTCTGTTATACTAAATACTTGATAAAGTTAGTTTTATATTATGTATTACTAAAAACGATAAATGAAAGTGATTATTTTTTTCTGCAATTTACAGCAAGCAATTTCAAAATAAAATGGCTCACAATGAAGAGACCGTGGCAATTTCTTTTGAATTGTCCACTACATTGATTGAAATTGAGAGCACCAATAATGAAATATTGTCACAAGGAGGACATGACTTGTATGATTCCATTAGATTGATTGAAATGGACAGCACCAAGAATGAAATATTGTCACAAGGAGATGACTTGAATGATTCCACTACATTGATTGAAATTGAGAGCACCAATAATGAAATATTGTCACAAGGAGGAGATGACTTGTATGATTCCATTAGATTGATTGAAATGGACAGCACCAATAATGAAATATTGTCACAAGGAGGAGATGACTTGAATGATTCCACTACATTGATTGAAATTGAGAGCACCAATAATGAAATATTGTCACGAGGAGATGACTTGAATGATTCCACTACATTGATTGAAATTGACAGCACCAATAATGAAATATTGTCACAAGGAGGAGATGACTTGAATGATTTTTTTGATCAATCTCTTGATGGCGAATTTATCGAGTGTTCGGAGACCATAGAGTTACAAGAATCATCATTGGAGACTTTTAATGAGGACATTGCTGATGAGGACATGTTACTAGTTCTTTCAAATTTAGAAAATTCTGAAGAATAAATTTATATTTAGAAATCAAAAATTGTTTGAGACATTATTCATTTTTATTTTTAATTTATGAGGTTGTAGCGAAGTGATTGTAGTATAAAATGAGACTTATAGTATAGAGTGCAACATTTTTATGTTACATGGTAAGTTTACTCATATTTACTTCCCTTCTGCCACTATATTATCTCCAATGTGTATTTGACATCTCTTCTTCATCTCCGGCCTCCTTTCTCTCACTGTGTGTCTCCGATGCATCTTATCGCTGCTATTTTGTGTAATTACAGAAGAGAGTAAAATAAAATAGTTCGGAACGTGAAAAGGGGGCAAAGTAGAGTACTCCTCACCCCCTAGGCCTTTTTAGGGGGTCCCAAAAGGATCAGTTTCTGCTTTCCTGAGAGATTATGGTATGAGTTCCATATACCACAATAACTTGCATTACAACATGCAAGATATCTATCTCCTATTACCAACTTTTGGAGATATTCGCGCTAAGCCCTGAGCAGTTCTTAGCCATGTTATCCAATGGGAGGTGGATAACATGGCTAAGAGCATTAGCTCGGTAATGCATGAATATCGCTGAGTTTTTAGCGATATTCATGCATTGCGGCCGTTTATTATCGCATTTGCGATAAACCTTGATAATAGCAAGGTTTATCTTCGATAATTTCTGACGATGCTTAGTGGTAAAAAATTGGTTGGTAAGCATCGTTAGCGATAAATATCGCTTAACTTTGGTAATATGCCCCAACGTCTGTTAACGTTTGATTCGAAGGAAATGAGGAAGTGTTGAAAAACATTGTCTGCGCCATCTTGCCTTTTTTGAAATGCCACACTTTTGTAGTGCACGGCAGCCATTTTAGATGTCTTGACCAGACCCAATCTCTGCACGCTGTCGATTCGTAGCATGGCTCCTCACCCACGCAAGCATCTTCCCTAGGCACTGGTCACCACCGCTCTCTGTCTTATGCATGGGCAATAAACCTCCCCCCATCTGCGCTGCTCTTCCCTGAGAATCACACTCTGTGCCCGCCCGACACCTCCCTTTCGCCCTATTCACTACCGCACCCTCTGACACTCCTCTTTCTCTGTGTCCGATTGTCCAGGCTATCAGCTAGCCCTGCAGATGTAGTTTATGGCCCCAGCTGTAAAGAATCACCCCTCTTCAAAGGAGTTATAGTAGATCAAGGCCCACACCCGATGAGATCCGTCACACCACACGTGTTCCTACTATCTGAAAACCATCCTGTATTGTGATTGGGGAGGGGACCGAGCCTGAAGAGGAAGATTCCAGGAATGACTCTTTGTACATCAAAGTTTTTACAATTATGTGTCACATTAAAAATATATAGCACTCCAACAAAGTAGTAGGAATATAAAACTTTAATAACATATAAATATATACAAGAAAACAAAAACAGTAAAAACATTTAAACAACGAAGAGACCGTGGCAATTTCTTTTGAATTATCCAATAGATTTATTGAAATTGACAGCACCAATAATGAAATATTCTTGTCAGTAGCGGTCTGTTGTGCGAATAGTTCCAAGGCAGCAGAACGCGCTGAAATCTAGATGGCACGAAAGTGATGTCTAGTAAGTTGCCGCCCAGCAAAAAACGGCGTGGGGCACCGCGGGGGTGAGTGAGTCCAGTAGGCACCACAGCTATTCTTACCGGCATTGCAGAATTACTGCTGGGGACAATGCCTGTGCTGTAGCAGGGTCACAGCAGAAACAAAAAGGATTCTGTTGAAGATGTTGTTGGTTTTCAATTTGAAAACAGTTCTGGTGTCAACTGCTATGCTAATGTAGTGGTTAATGTTTTGTTTTCTCTAGAAAATGTAAAAGAGGGGGAGGCAGTCCAAAGTTCCGTTAAAAGGGCAAAGGAAAGGATCGGTGGTTTGAACTATCAGTCAAAAAGGGGAGGGGGTGCAATAATTTTTCCTACCGGGTCACACTGTGCTTTCACCGGAAGTGAGGTCTGCAGGATTCTAGTAATTCAAAGTGAGGCTGGCGCCAGCATGGGAGCGCCGACGTCCCGCGGATACAGTTTCGTCACTCCACGGGCGATCATGGCAGTCATTCCCCATCGGGGGTCGGAGACTCCCGCGGCTCCTCTAGAATCTTCAAGGTCGTGGAGGACTACGGTGGTGGAGTCAACCAGTGACCGGGCCATTTCTTTATGCTGGGCCCGCTCTTGCCAGGTCGACCGCCATTTTGAGAGTTCGGTAGCTACTGGCGATCGCGGGGTCAAATGAGCGGACGGGCTCCACCCTGCCGGGCGAGACGTTGCAGCATGGCCACAGTGGAAGAACCCTTTTCCGGGCGCCTGGAGCGCTGAGGGTGCAGCTGGGAAGCCTCCACCTGGGGAGGCGGGAGAGGCCTGTTCGCACCGTCTCTCCCGCCCAGTGCACCCCACGGCGTCTCGCTTGAGATTTGTTATGGCCGGACCAGGCGATGAGGACGAGGGGGGGGGGTCGGAGGCATGTGCAAGACATCCCCCCCCAGTGTTGTCGCAGCCATTATAAAAGAAAGAAGTGTCCCGTCCGTCTTCGGGCCGGGCTTCCGGTGGATGTCGGCCGGACGCCCCTGGCTCTGGCCCCATGAACGGGTTTCTTGGTTTATCGGCTGCAGCCGGATCCCGTCGGCCTCGGCCCCCCGACCGTTGGTGGTCGGACCGGAAGAGCATGTGGCGGGACTACCTGCAACTCTCAAGGGCCACCGCGGCCGGACTGGGAGAGAGAGGGGAGGGTCAAGGAGACATTCCCCCCCCCCTGCAACTGTTCAGCGTTGTAAAGGCAATCCCCTGGCCGGGTCCCGCTGGCCTCGGCCTCTCCTCCGGCTACACCCTACGTTAGGATCTCCTGGCCGAGGCGTGGCAGCAGGACCTGCCTTATATGGGCTGCTCCCGGCTGGGCGTAGCCGGAACCCTGCCCCACCTTGGAAGTTTCCAGAGTGGGGGTGGATGTTCTACTGACTTGCATTTTCCCTAGTCTATCGATTTTTTTGGCGTGGCAGGCGGTGGGACAGCGAGGGGTGATTTGGTTTCTCTTACTGTTTTTCTGGTCTCTCACCACTGGCATATTTTAACGTTTTCTTGTTTCTAGGACATTAATAGGTTTTATCATTACGTTATGTTATCGTTTCTTTGTTCGTTGTTTAATAAAAGTTCATGTTCATCAGTGGCCTACTGATTTTCGTTTTCCTATTTTTTTCTTTCCAGGTTGTTTCATGGTAAAGTTTCTGTTAACAGGATACAGTGATCACTTCGTTATTATTGCATATGTCCTTTTCACTAGGGGTGCTCTCTGGTCGGGCCAGATGACGTATCTCTAGTAAATGGTCCGGGTGAAAAAGGTGCATCAATCAGTGGGGAGTAGATAGGCATGACAGATTACAACGGGGGAGAAAGGTCCGCATTACGTACCCTTTCACTACTTGCAAAGATTTTCCTACGTTTATTTGCAAACAGGGAATACCTCCAAAAAGAACTAATTCCCAAACAGTCAATGTTCGGACAATCAATCAATCAATGAGGAATGAAATAGGTACGACGTGTTAAAGGCTTGCGTTACCTACCCTTCACTATCTGCAAAGGGAGAGAGAATATTCCTATTCTTCCTCGTTTGCAGGTAGAGAAGATCCTTAAGAGAATTAACTTCGAACAATTCAATGCTCGATTGAAACAATCAACAAGGGGTACTGTGAACACAAATGAACGCCGCTTATATACATACGCATTGCTATTTTCAACAGGTTGTTCCTAATGTTTCTATTTTAGCGAGGTCAAAAAGAGATCCCATTAGTGGCCTACTGATTTTGCTCGATTCCTTTTGTTTTTTTACACGATTTTTCGCTATCTGCAAAGACTAAACAGAGTATTGCGACTCTGTGCTTGTTTGTAAATAGAGAATGAACCAAAGAGAACAATCAATCAAATGGAGAGAGAAGCAGGCACGACGGATTACAAAGGGGGCAAAGGGCTGCGTTAACTACCCTTCACTATCTGCAAAGAGAGAGTACTCCTAATAGAAATGAGGGGTGGGGGGCAGCATTCAAAGCAGATCAGTGTGCATAAACACGAAAATGTTTTTACTTACCACGTACTTGACATTCGACAGCTTATGATATTTGCTATTAAAAAACCATTGAAATTCACTGAAAAAACCATAGGTTATAGACCATATATAGTTAGGAATTAGCATTTACAAAACCTTGAAAATTCACTGAAAAAACCATAGGTTATACACCATATATAGTTAGGAATTAGCATTTAAAAAACCTTATTTTACTCACACAAAACCATTGAAATTCCATATATAGTAGGTTGCACTAACTATATATCGCGCACCCGCAATCCACTGCTGATCATGTCACATATTACATCATTCATGACATGGTCAGTGACATCACTGATGACATCACTGATGACATCTCAAATGACATCACTGATGAGATCACTGATGACATCATCCAGTGACTGTGTGTTTCTGTAAAGTTTAAATATGTTTTACATATTGAAGAATGAGTAGATGTATAAGTGTCTGGACGAAGGATTTAGTAGGTGCATGACTGAATGTATGAGTGAGTGATTAAATGTGTCTCACTGAGTGCATGGGTTAGTGACTAAACTGTCTTAATTTGTGCATCATTATGTCTGTTGTTCTGTAAACTGCTGCATGTGTTGATCAGTAGCTATATGATTAACTATATGGGTTATTGATTGATTGTCCAAGTATTTGTATAGTAGACTGAGTGTGTGTGTGGCTGGCTGGGAGGTGTGTGACTCTGTGCAGATCAATGTGTACTTGTATCAATGATTGTATAAGAAAGTAAGTATGTGTTAGTATATGTTTGAAAATGTAAGGTGCTCTATGTTTAACTGTATAGACAAGAAAATGGAAGTGTGATTGATTCTTTACAGGACTGACTAGGTGTGTGAGTAACTCCATGGATGAGTGGCAGAGTGTAAGTGTCTGTATAGGTGTATGAGTGCATATGATAGTGTTGTAAAGATGAGTGATTGTATGTATGAATGATTGTATGGGTGAATGAGTGAATGTGTGTGTAGACGTAGGAATCAGTGAGTACGTATGTAGTAACTAGTATTGGTGTGTCAATGGTTTCAAAAATTATACTCTGTATTTAACACTGGGTGAAACAGAGGTTATATTAAAACGTGAGGAGATGCATTGTATTGTCACATGAATGATATCATCAGTGATGTGGTCATTGATGTCAAATGAGATGTCATCAGTGATCTCATCAGTGATGTCATTTGAGATGTCATCAGTGATGTCATCAGTGATGTCACTGACCATGTCATGAATGATGTAATATGTGACATGATCAGCAGTGGATTGCGGATGAGCGATATATAGTTAGTGCAACTAACTATATATGGAATTTCAATGGTTTTGTGTGAGTAAAATAAGGTTTTTTAAATGCTAATTCCTAACTATATATGGTGTATAACCTATGGTTTTTTCAGTGAATTTTCAAGGTTTTGTAAATGCTAATTCCTAACTATATATGGTCTATAACCTATGGTTTTTTCAGTGAATATATATATATATATATATATATATATATCAATGCTGGCGATAGCCAGTAGGTATATATAGTTAGGATTGTTTTCCACCTTCGAGCATTGATATATATATATATTCAGTGAAAAAACCATAGGTTATAGACCATATATAGTTAGGAATTAGCATTTACAAAACCTTGAAAATTCACTGAAAAAACCATAGGTTATAGACCATATATAGTTAGGAATTAGCATTTACAAAACCTTATTTTACTCACACAAACCATTGAAATTCCATATATAGTTAGTTGCACTAACTATATATCGCGCACCCGCAATCCACTGCTGATGATGTCACATATTACATCATTCATGACATGGTCAGTGACATCACTGATGACATCACTGATGACATCTCAAATGACATCACTGATGACATCACTGATGACATCATCCATTGACTGTGTGTTTCTGTAAAGTTTAAATATGTTTTACATATTGAAGAATGAGTAGATGTATAAGTGTCTGGATGAAGGATTTAGTAGGTGCGTGACTGACTGTATGAGTGAGTGATTAAATGTGTCTCACTGAGTGCATGGGTTAGTGACTAAACTGTCTTAATTTGTGCATCATTATGTCTGTTGTTCTGTAAACTGCTGCATGTGTTGATCAGTAGCTATATGAGTAACTATATGGGTTATTGATTGATTGTCCAAGTATTTGTATGGGAGACTGAGTGTGTGTGTGGCTGGCTGGGAGATGTGTGACTCTGTGCAGATCAATGTGTACTTGTATCAATGATTGTATAAGAGAGTAAGTATGTGTTAGTATATGTTTGAAAATGTAAGGTACTCTATGTTTAAATGGAAAATGGAAAAAATAGAAAATGGAAGTGTGATTGATTCTTTACAGGACTGACTAGGTGTGTGAGTAACTCCATGGATGAGTGGCAGAGTGTGAGTGTCTGTATAGGTGTATGAGTGCATATGATAGTGTTGTAAAGATGAGTGATTGTATGTATGAATGATTGTATGGGTGAATGAGTGAATGTGTGTGTAGACGTAGGAATCAGTGAGTGCGTATGTAGTAACTAGTATTGGTGTGTCAATGGTTTCAAAAATTATGCTCTGTATTTAACACTGGGTGTAACAGAGGTTATATTAAAGTGTGAGGAGATGCATTGTATTGTCACATGAATGATATCATCAGTGATGTGGTCATTGATGTCAAATGAGATGTCATCAGTGATGTCATCAGTGATGTCATTTGAGATGTCATCAGTGATGTCATCAGTGATGTCACTGACCATGTCATGAATGATGTAATATGTGACATCATCAGCAGTGGATTGCGGGTGCGCGATATATAGTTAGTGCAACTAACTATATATGGAATTTCAATGGTTTTGTGTGAGTAAAATAAGGTTTTGTAAATGCTAATTCCTAACTATATATGGTCTATAACCTATGGTTTTTTCAGTGAATTTTCAAGGTTTTGTAAATGCTAATTCCTAACTATATATGGTCTATAACCTATGGTTTTTTCAGTGAATTTCAAAGGTTTTTTAATAGCAAATATCAAAAGCTTTTTTGTGGAAAATGACTAAAATTAGGTATACATAAGCGACGTTCATTTATGTTCACCACAGCCACTGTTGAAAGTAAAGTGAAAGTCGCGAAACAGTGGCCACGCCATATTGTCCCTTTTAGGCCCCATCATGCACGTAAGTGACAGCCATTTTGTGTGTCATGGCCTCTCTGCCCACTGCCAATAGCCTATGATCGTTCGGAATTGGATCTCTTTGGGTGATTCTCTATTCACAAATAAGCACAGAGTCGCAATACTCTGTTTAGTCTTTGCGGATAGTAAAGGATAGGTAGTGCAGACTTTTGTCCCCTTTGTAACCTGTCATGCCTATCTCTGCCCCATTTGTTGGCAGTTGGTTCAACCCGGACCGTTTATTAGAGGTAGATCATCCGACTCCACCGGAGGACACCCCTAATAAAAAGGACATATATATAAAATGCGGACTAGCCGCTGTATCGTGCTAGCAAACTATAACATAAAAATCGTTAGAAAAAACTAAAGGAATCGAGCAAAATCAGTAGGCCACTGATGGGATCTCTTTTTGACCTCGCTAAAATAGAAACATTAGGAACAACCCCTCATGAGAAATATGAAACTAGTGAGAGGAACCGAGCTCGACGCCATGATGGCTGCAAGACAGCTCGGCTTTGCCACCCACCCCGCCCAAAATAACGACAAACCCTATGCAAATATTATAAATATATACAACACACCAGCAAAGTAACAGGGTAAAACGTTTTATTAAATAACTATTTACATGGCAGCCTGCTGCAACATCGATCCAAATGCATGACGCTGTTCCTGTCCCTCCTTGTGCAGCAGGTCCGCGGCTACGCCCATCCGGAAGACGAGGCCCCCGGCACGTATAGGGCGGGGCCTTGCTGGCAGCCATCGGCCGAAGAGGTCATTGGGTGGATGGCCCGGAAGCACCACGGCCACGATGTTGATGTACTGGCCTTCCCTGAGGTGGCATCCAGCGAGCCACGGTTGGGGGGGGTGAATGCCTTGCTGATGACCCCCCCCTCTTATTGCCTGGTCCGACCATCACATATACCTGCGCCAGGAGATGGCGTGGGGTGCACTGGGAGGGAGAGGCGGCGCGAACGAGCCTCCCCCACCTCCCCAGGTGAAGGTTCCTCAGCTGCACCCCAGCGCTTCACTCGGCCAGCTGAGTTGCGCCCGCTCTTGCGGCACAGTGCCTCACTCGGCCGGTTGAGTTTCGCCTGCTCTTGCGGCTACAGCGTCTCACCCGCCATCCGGCTGAATTGCACCCACTCTTGCGGCCTACGACATGGAGAGGCCGGGGCGTTGACTAGGCGGGGCCTCCGGCCGCAACCACAGCGCCAACGATCGCTGCTGATGGAGGGGAGCCTTGCCGGTGAGATCCACTGATCTGAAGAACCGCTGCCTGCGGTGCCTCCCTGAGCCGCTTGACGGAGGCCCCCGAGGGGCGGTGTGGTGGCGCGGACTCGGAGGGGGCGCTTGGCTCCTGCCCCCTCCCGAAGTCTTGTTGCCCTGGTGTGGCCTGAGATCGCCCCCGATATAGGCGGCCGGCTCCCGGGGTCCGGCGGAACTTTTTGCCTTTTGGTGACTCTTCCATTCTGGACCTTGTCCCACAATCCGTTTGACCTGAAGACACGTCCTGCGGTGCCCTGGTCCGACCATCACATATACTTGCGCCAGGAGACAGCGTGGGGTGCACTGGGAGGGAGCGGCGGCGCGAACGAGCCTCCCCCACCTCCCCAGGTGGAGGTTCCTCAGCTGCACCCCAGCGCTTCACTCGGCCAGCTGAGTTGCGCCCGCTCTTGCGGCACAGTGCCTCACTGGGCCGGTTGAGTTTCGCCTGCTCTTGCGGCTACAGCGTCTCACCCGCCATCCGGCTGAATTGCACCCACTCTTGCGGCCTATGACATGGAGAGGCCGGGGCCTTGACTAGGCGGGGCCTCCGGCCGCAACCACAGCACCAACGATCGCTGCTGACGGAAGGGAGCCTTGCCGGTGAGAGCCACTGATCTGAAGAACCGCTGCCTGCGGTGCCTCCCTGAGCCGCTTGACGGAGGCCCCCAAGGGGTGGTGTGGTGGCGCGGACTCGGAGGGGGCGCTTGGCTCCTGCCCCCTCCCCAAGTCTTGTTGCCCTGGTGTGGCCTGAGATCGCCCCCGACATAGGCAGCCGGCTCCCGGGGTCCGGCGGCACTTTTTGTCTTTTGGTGACTCTTCCATTCTGGACCTTGTCCCACAATCCGTTTGACCTGAAGACACGTCCTGCGGTGCCCTCGCAATGCGGCCTGGTCCCTGAATGTGTGCGGGGGGACGGTATTGATTGGATCAAGATGGCGGCTTCACACAAAGCTGACTCAAGTGTTGCTGCTGATGCTATGCAGACAAAAACTGGTTTTCAGTTTGTACATTCTTCAGGATTTTTCCATCCAAGGCTGGTTGAGAGTTTGTAGAACGATGGCTTCAGATTTTCAACATACTACTCTTCAACATTCTTCATAAATGTAACAATGTGAGACTCACTAGGAGAACGGCCGTTTATCTTTCCTTTCAAAATGCTGCCAACAATATTTTCTGAATGGAAGACACCATCTTGTAGCATAAAGGCCTGCGTCAAGGGTGGTATTGCCCAGAATATCTTGTTTTCTAGTGCTCGTAATGACGAAGCCAGAACTGCCGAAAGGGATTCTGGTCCTGCCGCTACTTATTAGAGACATTGAACTATACTCTGGACCTGCCTGGCCTCGACCAAAATGGCGCCAGTATGGGAGCGACTTGCAACTCCTTATGACGTTCTAGTTACTTAGCCTTGACGTTATGGGGGATGTATGCGGTCTTTGTGCACATGGCGGGCGGGGAAGGGTACTGACTGGGAATACGGACAACCCTATTGATGTCGATTTTTCATTATTGATTATTGTATTAATAAAGCTTCGAAGTAATGTTACCCATGATACTCGCCCATGGTGTGCGTATGGACGATTTTATTGTAACTGATCCTGTTATACTTTCAATTATAAAATCAACCTTCACTGATCCTGCAACCGTTTGTCACATTTAGTTTTTTCAATTAAATGGCTCGCTTGTTACATACTCCGATACCCCTGGCTTTTGAAAGACACCATCTTGTAGAATAAAGGGCTGCGTCAAGGGTGGTATTGCCTAGAATGTCTTGTTTTCTAGTGCTCGTAATGACGAAGCCAGAACTGCCGAAAGGGATTCTGGTCCTGCCGCTACTTATTGGAGACATTGAACTATACTCTGGACCTGCCTGGCCTCGACCAAAATGGCGCCAGTATGGGAGCGACTTGCAACTCCTTATGACGTTCTAGTTACTTAGCCTTGACGTTATGGGGGATGTATGCGGTCTTTGTGCACATGGCGGGCGGGGAAGGGTACTGACTGGGAATACGGACAACGCTATTGATGTCGATTTTTCATTATTGATTATTGTATTAATAAAGCTTCGAAGTAATGTTACCCATGATACTCGCCCATGGTGTGCGTATGGACGATTTTATTGTAACTGATCCTGTTATACTTTCAATTATAAAATCAACCTTCACTGATTCTGCAACCGTTTGTCACGTTTAGTTTTTTCAATTAAATGGCTCGCTTGTTACATACTCCTATACCCCTGGCTTTTGAAAGACACCATCTTGTAGAATAAAGGGCTGCGTCAAGGGTGGTATTGCCCAGAATGTCTTGTTTTCTAGTGCTCGTAATGACGAAGCCAGAACTGCCGAAAGGGATTCTGGTCCTGCCGCTACTTATTGGAGACATTGAACTATACTCTGGACCTGCCTGGCCTCGACCAAAATGGCGCCAGTATGGGAGCGACTTGCAACTCCTTATGACGTTCTAGTTACTTAGCCTTGACGTTATCGGGGATGTATGCGGTCTTTGTGCACATGGCGGGCGGGGAAGGGTACTGACTGGGAATACGGACAACCCTATTGATGTAGATTTTTCATTATTGATTATTGTATTAATAAAGCTTCGAAGTAATGTTACCCATGATACTCGCCCATGGTGTGCGTATGGACGATTTTATTGTAACTGATCCTGTTATACTTTCAATTATAAAATCAACCTTCACTGATTCTGCAACCGTTTGTCACGTTTCGTTTTTTCAATTAAATGGCTCGCTTGTTACATACTCCTATACCCCTGGCTTTTGAAAGACACCATCTTGTAGAATAAAGGGCTGCGTCAAGGGTGGTATTGCCCAGAATGTCTTGTTTTCTAGTGCTCGTAATGACGAAGCCAGAACTGCCGAAAGGGATTCTGGTCCTGCCGCTACTTATTGGAGACATTGAACTATACTCTGGACCTGCCTGGCCTCGACCAAAATGGCGCCAGTATGGGAGCGACTTGCAACTCCTTATGACGTTCTAGTTACTTAGCCTTGACTTTATCGGGGATGTATGCGGTCTTTGTGCACATGGCGGGCGGGGAAGGGTACTGACTGGGAATACGGACAACCCTATTGATGTAGATTTTTCATTATTGATTATTGTATTAATAAAGCTTCGAAGTAATGTTACCCATGATACTCGCCCATGGTGTGCGTATGGGCGATTTTATTGTAACTGATCCTGTTATACTTTCAATTATAAAATCAACCTTCACTGATCCTGCAACCGTTTGTCACGTTTAGTTTTTTCAATTAAATGGCTCGCTTGTTACATACTCCTATACCCCTGGCTTTTGACCCTTTCCTACGCGCGGTCTGTACTACCGCCCTCGGGCGATCTATGTAATGAACAGACTACCATTGCCGAAACACAAGGGAATGCATCTCAGAGAGATAAGTCAAGTACGTGGTAGATAAAAACATTTTCGTGTTTATGCACGCTGATGTGCTTTGAACGCTGCCCCCCCCCCCCTCATCATTTAGATTACCACCGCCCATTGCACAAAAGCGTACCGGGCGCTCCCCACGCAAAAAAAAACGATTTTTTTTGTTCTTTTTTTTTTTTGCCCCGCGGGGCCATTTTAAAGCCTACACATCAAACCATGGGGGTCAGGGAGGATCTACTATGCCCCCTTATGGTCATTTCCCCCTTTGTTTTGGCCTCCTCTTGTCTCTCGATCCTACCGAGAGACAAGATGGCGGCCGCTCCAGACTGTTTAGAATGTTGACAGACACCGGAGAGCCAATCAGCTTCGCTTCGCGAAGTTCCGTTACGCGTCAAGTACGGGAACCGGAGCGCTACCCGGAGCGCTGTTACAGATATATATTTTTTTGAACGTTAATTTATCAAAATCCACTGGAGCACATATATTGAGACCTAGCAAAGGCACATCGGGCTAACAGTCCCTACAATTTTGCCAAGTTTCGTGCAAATCCATTCAGCCGTTCGGGCTAAAAGTGAGGCCAACCGCCCTATGGAAATTAACATGGGAAAAACGCGTTTTGGGACCCCCATTTTTTCTCGGCCCCCCCTTGACGAAACCCCCCCAAATTTTTAGGGGCTGCTCAGAAACAAAAATGTTCCATTTTCCTGAAAATTTCAGCCAATTCCGTCCACAAACGCCAAAGTTATTAGACATAGAATTTTCAAAAATCCCATAGAGAAAAAATCCTAACTATATATACCTACTGGCGACCGCCAGTAGGTAATATACATATAAGTTCCGTGTTTCCCAAGGGAGACGAGTTGAGTCGCACACAAGAGCGGTGGAGTTCAGCTGTTTGATGCAAAAGATGCGAGTTCATGTCCTGATGCATTTCGGCTAACCCTTAGCCTTTCTCAAAGGACGCTGTTGGTGTTCACACCAGTTAATTACTTGTTTTATTGGAGATGGGCCCCCTGGTGGGCGACACGAAGGTCAGTTCCTACTCCTGAAGCATGCTGGTGTTTGTGGTTCACTGGATTTTCTTCGGTGCATTTTGTTATTAAAATTCCTATATATATATATATATATTACCTACTGGCGATAGCCAGTAGGTATATATAGTTAGGATTTTTTTCCTATGGGATTTTTGAAAATTCTATGTCGAATAACTTTGGCGTTTGAGGACAGAATTGGCTGAAATTTTCAGGAAAATTGAACATTTTGTTTCTGAGCAGCCCCTGAAAATTTGGGCGGGTTTCGTCAAGGGGGGTCGAGAAAAAAGGGGGGTCCCAAAACATGTTTTTCCCATGCAATTTTCCATAGGGCGGTTGGCCTCACTTTTAGCCTGAACGGCTGAATGGATTTACACCAAACTTGGCAAAATTGTAGGGACTGGTAGCCTGATGTGCCTTTGCTATGTCTCAAGATATAGGCTCCAGTGGTTTTTACGAAAATTAACTTTGAAAAATATATATTGGGCTACATTGGGCTATATATATGTTGGAGCCCAAATGTAGCCCAATGTAGCCCAATGTAGCCCAATGTAGCCCAAAGATGTCCACCAGAGACAAAAAAAACAAATGTAGCCCAAATATCAGCCAGATGTAGCCCAACTATAGCCCAATGACAGAATGTCCCAGAGTGTTCTAAAGAACAACTAGAGTGCTAACAGTCCTACTTATTACAAAGGTATGGCACACCTGAAGCCATCTTGATTGGAATAAAGTGGTAACTCTTAAAACATTTAATTTAAAAAGGAACAAAATGAGGGGGTTCATTTTGCCATAGAAAGTATGATTAGCGAATATATGACGAAATCCCGCATACCATCAGTCCGCAAAAAAAATCCCGCATGTACTATTAGGCCGCAAATTAAAATAACGAAAACTTTTAGAACGAATATGCCTTTAGCATACACTAAACAACTAAACTACCCTAAACCCTAAAACACTACCCCCAGCATGACCCTACACTACACAAACAGTACAACACTACCCTAAACCCTAAAACACTACCCCCAGCATGACCCTACACTACACAAACACTACAACACTACCCTAAACCCTAAAACACTACCCCCAGCATGACCCTACACTACGCAAACACTACAACACTACCCAAGACCCTAAAACACTACACCCCAGCATGACCCTACACTACGCAAACACTACAACACTACCCTAAACCCTAAAACACTACCCCCAGCATGACCCTACACTACACAAACACTACAACACAACCCTAAACCCTAAAACACTACCCCCAGCATGACCCAACACTACGCAAACACTACAACACAACCCTAAACCCTAAAACACTACCCCCAGCATGACCCTACACTACGCAAACACTACAACACTACCCTAAACCCTAAAACACTACCCCCAGCATGACCCTACACTACGCAAACACTACAACACTACCCAAAACCCTAAAACACTACACCCCAGCATGACCTTACACTACGCAAACACTACAACACTACCCTAAACCCTAATACACTACCCCCAGCATGACCCTACACTACGCAAACACTACAACACTACCCAAAACCCTAAAACACTACACCCCAGCATGACCCTACACTACGCAAACACTACAACACTACCCTAAACCCTAAAACACTACCCCCAGCATGACCCTACACTACGCAAACACTACAACACTACCCTAAACCCTAAAACACTACCCCCAGCATGACCCTACACTACGCAAACACTACAACACTACCCTAAACCCTAAAACACTACCCCCAGCATGACCCTACACTACGCAAACACTACAACACTACCCAAAACCCTAAAACACTACCCCCAGCATGACCCTACACTACGCAAACACTACAACACTACCCAAAACCCTAAAACACTACCCCCAGCATGACCCTACACTACGCAAACACTACAACACTACCCAAAACCCTAAAACACTACCCCCCAGCATGACCCTACACTACGCAAACACTACAACACTACCCAAAACCCTAAAACACTACCCCCAGCATGACCCTACACTACGCAAACACTACAACACTACCCAAAACCCTAAAACACTACACCCCAGCATGACCCTACACTACGCAAACACTACAACACTACCCAAAACCCTAAAACACTACACCCCAGCATGACCCTACACTACGCAAACACTACAACACTACCCAAAACCCTAAAACACTACCCCCAGCATGACCCTACACTACGCAAACACTACAACACTACCCTAAACCCTAAAATACTACAACCCAGCATGACCCTACACTACGCAAACACTACAACACTACCCAAAACCCTAAAACACTACCCCCAGCATGACCCTACACTACGCAAACACTACAACACTATCCTAAACCCTAAAACACTACGCCCAGCATGACCCTACACTACGCAAACACTACAACACTACCCTAAACCCTAAAACACTAGCCCCAGCATGACCCTACACTACGCAAACACTACAACACAACCCTAAACCCTAAAACACTACCCCCAGCATGACCCTACACTACGCAAACACTACAACACTACCCTAAACCCTAAAACACTACCCCCAGCATGACCCTACACTACGCAAATACTACAACACAACCCTAAACCCTAAAACACTACCCCCAGCATGACCCTACACTAAACAACCACCACAACTCTACACTACACTAACACAACACTACACTACACAACACTACACTACACTACACAATCACTAACCCACGAAAAAATTAACACAAACCCACTTACCTCTCTCGTCATCATGGTTTTCACAACGCAAATGCATTTACCATACATGCCTTTAAAACGTAATTCTTTGTAAAGGCATGCGCGATAAATGCACATGCGTTTTGAAAAAATGCGGGATAATGGTATGCGAGGTCAATGACCTTGCGGGATAATGGTATGCGGACTGAAAGTCTGCGGGATAAAAAATGCGGGAAAATGGCTGCAAACCATGATTAGCAGCAGACTTCCCTGGTGAGCACTAGCTTTACTACAGTGATCTAATGAGCAACTAGAGTGCTAACATTCAGAATTTATGGCAAATGTGTGACACATCTGAATGCCTTTTTGATAGAACCAAAGTAAACAAGCATTGAAAATGCAATAGATCTCGCCCTCGTTTAAGTTAAAGCCATTCTGTTTGTAATGAGGTGGCTTTTTAGCTTTGCTTTTATTAGTGTTTTTAAAACTTTCATGTAAATTACATGCATATGTATGCATATATGTATATGTATGCATGCATTTATATTTATATAGATATGCAGATTATATATGTTTATATATGTATATTACCTACTGGCGATAGCCAGTGGGTATATATAGTTAGGATTTTTTCTCTATGGGGTTTCTGAAAATTCTATGTGTAATAACTTTGGCGTTTGTGGACGGAATTGGCTGAAATTTTCAGGAAAATGGCACATTTTGTTTCTGAGCAGCCCCTGAAAACGCGTTTTTCCCATTCATTTTTCCATAGGGCGGTTGGACTCACTTTTAGCTCGAACGGCTGAATAGATTTACATGAAACTTGGCAAAATTGTAGATATGGTTTGCCCGACGTGCCTTTGCTATGTCTCAATATATGTGCTCCAGTGGATTTTGAGAAATTAACGTTAAAAAAAATATATATATCTGTGACAGCGCTCCGGTTAGCGCCCCAGTTCGCGTACCTGACGCGTAACGGAACTTCGCGAAGCGAAGCTGATTGGCTCTCCGGTGTCTTCAGTGATGTCATTTGAGATGTCATCAGTGATGTCATTTGAGATGTCATCAGTGATGTCATCAGTGATGTCACTGAAGTATGGTGTTCTGTGTTTAACTGTATAGATGAGGAAATGGAAGTGTGATTGATTCTTTACAGGACTGACTAGGTGTGTGAGTAACTCCATGGATGAGTGGCAGTGTGTGAGTGTCTGCATAGGTGTATGAGTGCATATGATAGTGTTGTAATAATGAGTGACTGTATGTATGAGTGATTGTATGGGTGAATGAGTGAATGTGTGTGTAGACGTAGGAATCAGTGAGTGCGTATGTAGTAACTGGTATTAGTGTGTCATGATGTCATCAGTGATGTCATTTGAGATGTCATCAGTGATGTCATCAGTGATGTCATTTGAGATGTCATCAGTGATGTCATCTGTGATGTCACTGACCATGTCATGAATGATGTAATATGTGACATCATCAGCAGTGGATTGCGGGTGCGCGATATATAGTTAGTGCAACTAACTATATATGGAATTTCATTGGTTTTATGTCAATAAAATGTCCAGCTAACTATATATGGTCTCTAACCTATGGTTTTTTCAGTGAATTTTCAAGGTTTTGTAAATGCAAATTCCTAACTATATATGGTCTATAACCTATGGTTTTTTCAGTGAATATATATATATATATATAAACATCCTCCATGTTGCAATGCTAAAGCCCAAGTCAGGCCGCTATTGTTCATTCTGTTTTGATAGCTCTGTCTCAGAGGGCCAAAAACAAATAACAACATCTTGGTGCTGAACTTAGCCCTTGTACAGAATGTTCAAGGTGTTCTGATAGAGTGCCTACAAAGTGGCATTGTAAGCAAAACTGAATTTGAAGAATGTTATCCTGTGTGGGCAGGCAAACTAATGTGTGCCAAATGTCACTGCGTTATGCGTCCTACACAGGTCCCATTATGGGTTCCCTATGTTAGCCTAACTGTGCAAGACACAGGACAAATTAGCTTTGCACACGTTACCATATAATTACGTTTGCTTCTGTGCCACATTATGGGGTCGATCAGGATGGCGGACGGAAGAGCCACCGCGGCCCTGGAGTAGGCGGAAAAAGCCTTTTCCGTGTCCGCCTGCCGCGGATACTCCGTCCGCCATATCAGGATAGGAAAACGTGTCAAATTTCCGTCCGCGACGGAAAAACACGCTCCGCCGGCCAACTACACACGACCACGCGGCGGACGGAACACATCCAAACGCTCCGCCGTACGCACTGACGTCGAAGACCGTCCCCCAAATCAAGATGGCGGAAAACACACATAAAACCGCTGCGGAAAAACAACCTGTCTTAACACGGCGGAATCCCCACAGCGAACATAGGTGACACAGCCGAGATACCCACCGCAAGCTGACCACCACCATGGACCCGGCGCTACACGCTTTCCCGATGCTCTTCGCGATCCACCACGTCCTAGTCATGGCCTACTATGGACGACGACGCAGGTAAGGTACAAACCATTGGCTGTCTGGAGGGGAATACCAGCAAGGGACGTGACGTAGGGAGGGGGAGTGTCATGTTACCGAAACCACTGATGAGAAGCATATACGAATACACATTAGCAGGACGCAAGCAGGAATGACAACGACAGACCACGAGACTTGATAGACTACCTTTATTGTCAAATAATAGGGGTCAAATCACAGTGTATGCGTGAACATGGGCAAAGTGGGCACCAGAGCAGGTACAACATAGCAGGTAACGAGAGGGCAGCATGCAGTATCAGAGCATCAACAGGGCATTGTAGAGTACAGAGCAGGTACATCATAGGCAGGTAACGAGAGGGCAGTATGCAGTATCAGAGCATCAACAGGGCATTGTGCATTACAGAGCAGGTACATCAGAGGCAGGTAACGAGAGGGCAGCATGCAGTATCAGAGCATCAACAGGGCATTGTGCATTACAGAGCAGGTACATCATAGGCAGGTAACGAGAGGCCAGTATGCAGTATCAGAGCATCAACAGGGCATTGTAGAGTACAGAGCAGGTACATCATAGGCAGGTAACGAGAGGGCAGTATGCAGTATCAGAGCATCAACAGGGCATTGTAGAGTACAGAGCAGGTACATCATAGGCAGGTAACGAGAGGGCAGTATGCAGTATCAGAGCATCAACAGGGCATTGTAGAGTACAGAGCAGGTACATCATAGGCAGGTAACGAGAGGGCAGTATGCAGTATCAGAGCATCAACAGGGCATTGTAGAGTACAGAGCAGGTACATCAGAGGCAGCACGTGAGAGGGGCTAAGTGCATCAACAGTCCATTGCACAGAACAGCTCCATCAGAGGCAGCACGTGAGAGGGGCCAAGTGCATCAACAGTCCATTGCACAGAACAGCTCCATCAGAGGCAGCACGTGAGAGGGGCCAAGTGCATCAACAGTCCATTGCACAGAACAGCTCCATCAGAGGCAGCACGTGAGAGGGGCCAAGTGCATCAACAGTCCATTGCACAGAACAGTCACATCACTGGCAGCACATGAGAGGGCAGAATGCAGTATCAGAACAGCAACAGGGCAGTGTGGCCAACAGAGCAGGTACATCAGAGGCAGCACGTGAGAGGGGCTAAGTGCATCAACAGTCCATTGCACAGAACAGCTCCATCAGAGGCAGCACGTGAGAGGGGCCAAGTGCATCAACAGTCCATTGCACAGAACAGCTCCATCAGAGGCAGCACGTGAGAGGGGCCAAGTGCATCAACAGTCCATTGCACAGAACAGCTTCATCAGAGGCAGCACGTGAGAGGGGCCAAGTGCATCAACAGTCCATTGCACAGAACAGCTCCATCAGAGGCAGCACGTGAGAGGGGCCAAGTGCATCAACAGTCCATTGCACAGAACAGCTCCATCAGAGGCAGCACGTGAGAGGGGCCAAGTGCATCAACAGTCCATTGCACAGAACAGCTCCATCAGAGGCAGCACGTGAGAGGGGCCAAGTGCATCAACAGTCCATTGCACAGAACAGCTCCATCAGAGGCAGCACGTGAGAGGGGCCAAGTGCATCAACAGTCCATTGCACAGAACAGCTCCATCAGAGGCAGCACGTGAGAGGGGCCAAGTGCATCAACAGTCCATTGCACAGAACAGTCACATCACTGGCAGCACATGAGAGGGCAGAATGCAGTATCAGAGCATCAACAGGGCATTGTGCATTACAGAGCAGGTACATCAGAGGCAGGTAACGAGAGGCCAGTATGCAGTATCAGAGCATCAACAGGGCATTGTGCATTACAGAGCAGGTACATCAGAGGCAGGTAACGAGAGGCCAGTATCAGAGCATCAACAGGGCATTGTGCATTACAGAGCAGGTACATCAGAGGCAGCACAACTACGTGTCCCTACCAACCCGTCACAGGGACCACAAGAGTGCCACGCAGTTCTCAATGGACACACCATGTGAATTAACATTTGAGTGAAGTGTACAGCACGTCACATCACAGAATCAGGGGGGACTGCGTGAACTACCTGCCTCGGACACACTGGCAGCACCAGCAACAGGAGTGTGAGACACAGCCACAGCCCGAGTGACACACACATGGGCCACGGACCCAGACACACTGGCAGCACCAGCAACAGGAGTGTGAGACACAGCCACAGCCCGAGTGACACACACATGGGCCACGGACCCAGACACACTGGCAGCACCAGCAACAGGAGTGTGAGACACAGCCACAGCCCGAGTGACACACACATGGGCCACGGACCCAGACACACTGGCAGCACCAGCAACAGGAGTGTGAGACACAGCCACAGCCCGAGTGACACACACATGGGCCACGGACCCAGACACACTGGCAGCACCAGCAACAGGAGTGTGAGACACAGCCACAGCCCGAGTGACACACACATGGGCCACGGACCCAGACACACTGGCAGCACCAGCAACAGGAGTGTGAGACACAGCCACAGCCCGAGTGACACACACATGGGCCACGGACCCAGACACACTGGCAGCACCAGCAACAGGAGTGTGAGACACAGCCACAGATGTAGTCACTGACACGTGAGCCACTGACCCAGACAGACTGCCAGCACCAGAAACAGGAGTGTGCAACACAGCCACAGATCTTCTAACTGACACGTGAGCCATAGACCCAGATACACTGCCAGGACCTGCAACAGGAGAGGGCACAACTGACACTGTGCCACCATCTGATACATGAGAGTCAACTGCACCGGCGCCACTGGGACAACTGAAATGATGAGCCACAGGGCTGTATGGGCCAGGAGGCAGGGTGGGCCTGGGAGCTGGGGATAGCTCACCTAGAGCCAAATCGGGGTTTGCAGGTGTCAATGGTGTGTGTCTGCGTTTCTTAGGGAGGTGTGAGTGCACCCTGGACAGGACAGGACTGCCAAGTGGTGGGGACTCCAAAGAATCACCACCCAGTATAGGTGGAGCAACTGCTGCCGGGGATCTGGTTTCGGGGGACGTGCTGGAGCCTGCTTGTCGTTTGCTCTGTGCCTGCCGCCTGGACTCAGAATGATGTGTAATGGGGGATGCAACAACAGGGGACACCCTCCTCTGCTTCTGACTGGCCTGGATGGGAGTGGAGGTATGGGGGGACTCCGCCGCGGAGACATCAGTTTGGCGTTTAGTAGAAAACATCAGCCTCAGTGCAGCCAGGGGTGAAGTATGCCTGTCCTTGATTGCGCCATTGTCCATGCTAGATGCCTTGTCCGTAGGATGTGCCTTATCCTTAGGTGGAGTGTTGTCTCTGGATGTAGCCTGTGCCCTGCTCGCCGCCCTGTTCCTGCCAGCAGACTTGTCGTCTGTGGTGCACCTGCCTCCAGCAGACACCTGCTCCCTGTGTGTGTCGCTGCCCTTGGGAGTGTTCCTATCCACTGCTGTGGGCCTGCTCTTGGGAGTCTCCCTGCTCTTAGTAGGTGCCTTAGTCTTCTCACTGTCCTTGGGAGTGTTCCTATCCACTGCTGTGGGCCTGCTCTTGGGAGTCTCCCTGCTCTTAGTAGGTGCCTTAGTCTTCTCACTGTCCTTGGGAGTGTTCCTATCCACTGCTGTGGGCCTGCTCTTGGGGGTCTCCCTGCTCTCAGTAGGTGCCTTAGTCTTCTCACTGTCCTTGGGAGTGTTCCTATCCACTGCTGTGGGCCTGCTCTTGGGGGTCTCCCTGCTCTCAGTAGGTGCCTTAGTCTTCTCACTGTCCTTGGGAGTGTTCCTATCCACTGATGTGGGCCTGCTCTTGGGAGTCTCCCTGCTCTTAGTAGGTGCCTTAGTCTTCTCACTGTCCTTGGGAGTGTCCCTTACCTCTGCTGTGGGCCTGCTCTTGGGAGTCTCCCTGCTCTTAGTAGGTGCCTTAGTCTTCTCACTGTCCTTGGGAGTGTCCCTTACCTCTGCTGTGGGCCTGCTCTTGGGAGTCTCCCTGCTCTCAGTAGGTGCCTTTGTCTTCTGACTGGCCTTGTCCAAGGAACAGTCCATGGACATGTGAGTATCCCTTGCCTTCGGAGTACCTTTCGTGTTGAATGCCTGTGTAGCTCCGGAAGGCATGTCCCCCAACAACACTTGTGGATCCTGTGTGTGTACTCCAGTGCATCTGACGTCGTCTACGTGAACAGATTTAGCTGATCTAGGGGATGGGGTCTGTGCCCTGCGTGCCCTGACGTGCTGTCTGACGCTGCTTCTAGTGCAATAACCTGTATTTGAGTCCTGCTCTGAATAATCACTACCCCCTGAGACATCCAGCGGTGTAGATGGGGAAACAGAAGTAGCACCCTGTTCATTCGACTGTACTATTGCAGACGACACACTGCTTGCCAATGACTGCACTGTCCTGTGTAGACCTGCAAGATCGCCATGCATCCCTTCCATGAATGCCACCACCTGCCCCAACTTCCTATCATGATCCTGGAAAGCATTTGTCATATTGGTCTGACCCACACACAGCTGTCGCAGCAGATCAACGGCCTCAGCACACAGTGCATTTTGGCTCACCGTGGCAGGGGCAGCGGTGCCTGCACCGAACGCCACTCTGCTCCCCCTACTCCTTCGGCCACGAACAATACATGGTGCAGTTGGCGGAAGTGTGGGCCCTGTGTGCTGTCTTCCGACAGAAGGTGATGAGTGCCCACTCCCAGTCTGTGACAACAGTGCAGGCTCACCAAGAGTGTCCGACGAGGAGGACGATGGTGTCTCCACATGCGAGTCCTCAGGGACGGTCCTGTCCCCCTCTCCGGCGCTGGCCTCCTCCGTGTCAGTCTGCGTGTGTGCGAAGTCTGAGCCGGACTCATTTCCTCGGCTACTCTCCACCGTCTGTGGCTGAGTGTCCTCTGTCAAAGCTGAAATGCACAGAAAAGATGTGTGAGTCATGGGCACACTCACGTACAGAAGGAACAGGATAGCCAAATCACATAGCAGACAAAGGTTCATGAGCCCTCAGCCTGCACATGGCCCACCCCTACCAGTCATCCTCACATTTTCTGCCATGGGGACATGGACCACTAGGGGATGTGCTTTAACACTCAACTACTAAGCAAGTGGCGTGTCAACATGGCGGACCTGGATGTCAAATGAGTACCACCCAATGGGACCAAAATGCCATCACAGGCATACATACGCAACACGGAACTCAATGGTGTGTCTGTGCACCAATACATGCATAGCACTCACAAGTTTCCTACACAGACAGTATGCTCACCGCTAGTTTGCTGTTGATCGGCACTCAGACGTTCGGCCAGTTCAGGATGCGTCACTGCAATGATACGGTGCATGAGAGGGGTCATGGAGCGTCGGGCCAGACGGGGCGTCCTTGGAATCAGGCCCAGTGTTACTTCCGCTACATTCTTGCTCAGCCTGGAAATGTCGTCCCAGCGTTTGTGGCAGTGTGTATGTCGTCTGTTGCACACCCCCAATGCCCGTACTTCCCGTGCTATGGTCCTCCACAGGTCCTTGCGAAGGTGCAGCTTGACCTACCATGATGGGAGACAAAAGGGTTTAAGTCAGTGGACAGGTGGCCTGTCACACACATAGGGGCAAGACGTTACTGTCAGCAGCCATGCACAATCAGGAACATATGTCTAGCCCACACTACACAGCTAAGATATAAATAGGCCTGATCATTTGGCCCCCTCATGCACACCAACATGTCCCACACTGCACTTACCACCCGTCCCGGTGCGCCGTAGAGGCGTCCATAGTTGCGGAGTACACCGTCCACGAGGACATCAAGCTCCGCGGCGGTGAAGGGTCGAGACCGGATCTCTTTGCCTCTCGACATGGCAAGATCACGGAGTATGGCACTAGAGCAGCAGTCGGTGGTCAGCTCAGCAGCAGCAGCAGGTCGAGGTGATGGTCACAGGCAGCAGTCGGTGGTCAGCTCAGCAGCAGCAGCAGGTCGAGGTGATGGTCACAGGCAGCAGTCGGTGGTCAGCTCAGCAGCAGCAGCAGGTCGAGGTGATGGTCACAGGCAGCACTGGTCCCCAGGGTAGGAAGTTTCATGTTGGCCAAGACACATATATAGGGCCCTCAGCACGTGTCAGTGGCATACGTCGCCAGCAATTGGTCAGCCCTGGGAGCGTGATCGTGAAATGGGCCAATGACTGGCCCTGTTGTTGCGGTGCACAGCTTCCGCTACTTGCGATTGGCCGTATGCGGCCAGCGTCCCTCTTCCCATTGGCTGCATGTGCAGGGACCGTGACGGGCACACATCGGCAACCGCACGTGCAAGCTTCAGGCACGGATGCTTCAGTTGCAACAATGTACTATCACTGGCGCCTCCATGGCGGGGCACGTACACAGCGGGGGAGGTGCAGGCCTATACACCCTGCAGATGTACTCAATGGACATGCCAGTTCATGACCCCCCTTACAGTCACCTTGCATCATCCACCGTACACCGGCCGGAGCGGCCGGCCCATGAACATCCGCCGTGCCCGGCCATGAACACAACCGCCATGGCCGGGACCGGCGGTTGTTCATGGCCGGGCACGGCCATGGCGGTTGTGTTCATGGCCGGGCACGGCGGTTGTTCATGGCCGGGCACGGCCATGGCGGTTGTGTTCATGGCCGTGCACGGCGGTTGTTCATGGGCCGGCCGCTCCGGCCGGTGTACGGTGGATGATGCAAGGTGACTGTAAGGGGGGTCATGAACTGGCATGTCCATTGAGTACATCTGCAGGGTGTATAGGCCTGCACCTCCCCCGCTGTGTACGTGCCCCGCCATGGAGGCGCCAGTGATAGTACATTGTTGCAACTGAAGCATCCGTGCCTGAAGCTTGCACGTGCGGTTGCCGATGTGTGCCCGTCACGGTCCCTGCACATGCAGCCAATGGGAAGAGGGACGCAGGCCGCATTCTGCCTTTGGGAAGTAGCGGAAGTTGAGCACCGCCATGGCGGCGCCAAATATGTGATCTTGTCAGACGCTGCACCGTGATGTGTTGTGTGCAGTTGCGTCATGAGGGATGTGAGCGTGATTGTGAAAGGTCATATGTCATACAATATAGCATGTGTGTCCATACAATGGACATCGGTCGGCACACAATGGCCAACAGATGTGCATTCGTACGTGTTGACGTCGGGTTTGACCCTACAGACGTTGTTACATCTTCACAACTACACAGTACATCACGGCTGTGTGGCCAATTCATGCATCTGTTGTCGGTTTATTGTTGTGTCGAGGTGACTACAGTGGTGGTGGTACACATGCATTCCGTGTATGTGATTTATACGTTCTGTCACCATGCATGTCATTACCGTATGCACATCATCATTGGTGGTGGCATTTGTGCTTGATGACATGGCGTGTGTAAACTTATCGTTTGTGTGCATGCAGTTGCATGAGTGTCTGTGATGTGTCTACGATACATTAGGGTGACGACTGGAGTTATGTCAGTAAGGTACACATGTGATGGAGTTGTACACGTATGCGTCGTTTGTACGTTGACCTAAGTTACATCTCTCTCCCACACAGGAGGGCTCCAAATGTGCATCGCCCATACACTCAGCTGGAGGATATGGTAGACGAGGAGGTGATTCGGAAATTCAGGCTGGATCGACGTCGGTTGCTGGAGCTTGTGGCTCAATTGGCTCCTCATCTGCAGCCACGTAGAACGTATCCTGGCTCGTTTACACCCACTGCAAAGGTCATGGCGGTACTACATTTCTTCGCTACTGGCACATTTCAGTATACAGTTGGAGGTGCCGGGGGTATGTCACAGGCAATGTTCAGCACGGTTCTTCGGGATGTGTTAACAGCTATGATGCTGTACAAGGATGAGTACATACATTTCCCACGTCCGGAAGAGTTGCCAGCTGTCAAAGCTGGTTTCTATGCACTGGGCCACATACCTCACGTTGTGGGCTCAATTGATGGCACGCACATCGCGCTCATTCCACCACGGGCACGCGAACAAGTGTTCAGGAATCGGAAACACTTTCATTCGCTGAACGTGCAGGTGGTGTGCCTGGCGAGCAACATCATCTCCCATGTGTGTGCAAGATTTCCTGGATCCGCACATGACGCCCACATCATGCGAACCAGCAATGTCCCACGACTCATGGCAAATCTGCCACCCGGTCAAGCGTGGCTTGTTGGTGAGTGTGCAGTGGGGACTCTTGTGATCTCTGTGTTGCATGGGGTACCCACCATATCTTGTTCTGATGTTTGTCTCTGTCATCCCCCTACATAGGCGACTCGGCTTACCCAAACCGGCCCTGGCTCCTCAGTCCCCTACGTAATCCGAGGACGGCGGGTGAAATGCGGTACAATGAGGCACATGGAAGGACACGGAGAGTCATCGAACGTACCTTTGGACTGCTGAAGTCTAGGTTTCGGTGCCTCGATAAGACCGGAGGGGCACTGCCTTACTCACCAGGAAAAGTATGCAAGATCGTGATTGCCTGCTGCATGCTCCACAACCTGGCAGTACGCAATGACATTGAACTGCTGTTGGACCCTGAAGACGAAGGAGTTCCTCGGCCTCCCATCCCACCCATGTCGACTGATGAGGATAGTGGTGAGGAGGAAGGTGTGGACCAGAGGCGCCAGCTCATTGATCGCTACTTCCCTTGAATGTGAGTATCTACCTCTAGTGGCGGTTGACAATGCCTCATGTATGTTTTCTGGTGTTGTGTGGATATGGGGTTATTCAGCTGGGTGTGGTTTGTGATGGTTGCACATGTGTGTCTTCATGTCTTTGGACATAGGAGTGTCCATGATGTGTGTGCTCCCATCCCATGCTTGTGTGATGGTTGTCGTTTGTGTAATGTTGCTGTGCATTGTGTTGTGATGTGTGTGAATCTCTTTACTGACGTGTGTTTGCTGTCTCTGGTTTTCTCTAGGTCACTCCCGCAGCGCCATGATCATGTGCGACTATGATCCCTGTACCTGTTTACGTCTGTATCTGATGGCAATCATGTGAATAAACATGGAGGCAAAACATCATTGTGTGAGTAAATGCAATTTATTGACAGGTTGTGCTTTTGTGCTGGTGAATATATACAAGTAAGTGGGAGGGAGGGAGTTGGAGTTGTAGGTAATGGCAGATGAAATGTCCGTGCTGACACCACATTGGGGGGTGTCAGGCTAGTCCAGCAGACCAGTGGCAATGATTGTCTATGTGGGACAGGATGGTTTGCAGGGTGAATGTCTGGCACAGGCAGTGGCATTGTCAAGGTCGTCCCCTCTTGGAGCGTGTGCCTGGCGCTCCAACACTGCTCTCAGCAACTTCCTGCCTCGGCCGCCCCCTCCGTCTCGGAGGTGGTACAGAGGCAGCTGGGAGGGCAGGTTGGTGATGGGCCACATCCGTCGCCAGGGGCTCAGGTGGTGGTGGCGGCGGTGGAGGCGGAGGCGGAGGCGACGGGGGAGGCGGAGGTGACGGTGGCGGTGGCGCTGACACACATGGTGGAGGAGGGGGGGGGGTTGTTCCGGGCAACCCATTCCCTCCACATCGTTGCCTGCTGGCCCATGATCACCAACATCTGGCCAAGGATGCCAGAGATCTCGCGCAGGCTGTTGGTGTTGTCCACTGAGTCCTCGTGAACACGATCAGCGTTTGCCTGGGACCGGTCGTATGAGGCCTGGCACCTGGCAAGAGCTTGTAGGGACTGTGCCACTGGCTCGGGTAGCTGTCCCTCCTCTGACCGGCGGTGTGTGGGTCGCCTGATTGGCAGTTGTCCCGTTGCCTGTGTTTGTGGCCCACTCACCCTGCTTGTGTGTGGGGCCGTTGGACCAGCGTTGCGCGCTGGGTCATGCTGGGTGGCACCGGCAGGAGTCGTGGTGCTCGTGGTAGTGGTGGTAGTGGTGGTACTGGTGGTACTGGTGGTACTGGTGGTGGTGGGGACTGTGCAGATCACAGAGACGGGTGCCGCGGGAGTCACACATGCGACGTTGGTCGGTCCCGGGAGTCCCTGTGAGCCAGATGGCCCTGGCTGCGTGCTTGGTCCCGCTCCATCCTCCGCCCCGGAGCTGCCTGTGTCGTCGTCGGCAGAGAGTCCTGTAGGTGTGGGAGGCGAGGCTGGCGGCCGGGTACTGCTTTCCCCAGTCAGTTGACGATCACCTGAGGGACAAGATCGAGCAGGTCAGTAATGTGGACAGTACATGGTTACATTGATTTGTAGACATTTCTGTTTCCTGTCGCACACACCCCACCCTCCACCACCACCGCCACCCTCCCCGTGCACATGGGGGCCTGTTGGGAGTTGTAGTTTGGGCCTCTCACACACCCCACCCTCCACCACCGCCACCCTCCCCGTGCACATGGGGGCCTGTTGGGAGTTGTAGTTTGGGCCTCTCACACACCCCACCCTCCACCACCGCCACCACCACCACCACCCTCCCCGTGAACATGGGGGCCTGTTGGGAGCCATGGACATGTTAGTGTGTTGGTGTCCGACGTGCATGGGTTGGGGCGTGGGGGATGTTTCTTCTCAGTTGTGTGAGCCTGACCATGTCGTGCTGATCGTGGTGCTTGGTTTGTACTCACCAGTCTCTTCTCCTTCGTCAAGGCCGTCTAGGCTCTCTGGGTGTAGTATCACCAGCACCTTCTCCTCCCAATCGGTGTAGGGTATGGGCTCCGGGGGTGTGCCACCGCCAGTAAGATTGGCTCTGGCGTGGTTTTTCGCTCGGATGCCCTTGACCCTGGTCTTAAGGTCATGCCACCGCCTCTGAATGTCGTGCTTGGTCCTCGGCACAGTCCCCGACGCATTCACACGAGTGACGATCCTGTCCCACATGTGGTTCTTTTGCGCCACGGTCGTCTGCTGGACTTGGGCCCCGAAGATGTTGGGCTCCACACGGATAATTTCATCTACCATTACCCGCAACTCTGTCTCCGTGAATTTGGGGTTTTTTTTGGGTGCCATGGTGTGTGGTGCTCAGTGTGTGAGTTGAGTGAGTTGGGAGGTGCAGGTGTGTGGTGTGTGATGTGTAGGATTTGTGTGGTGGGTGTTTGTGTGGTAGGGTGGTGGGTGGGTGTCTTCTATGTGATTTTATGTGAGTTAGCAGTGTCTCGAATGGCCCTCTTGCTGGCAGCAATGCTGTGGTGCAAGGGATTGTGGTTGTGTGGGGGTGTCTTTTTATAGTCGTGTCTCAATGGTTGTTGGCAGTCAGGTGGTAGGTGGGCGTGTTGACTTGTGTGCATTATTGGATAATTGGGACGTGTCATGGTGGCTTGTGCTGGGGGGGGGGGCCTTGTCAATGTTCGTATGTTTGCTTAGGACTTGCGGTGCACTTTCATACATTTGTTAGGCGCTAGGGATGTTGTGCGTGTTGGCCTTCCGCCCTGATGCTGTGGTTCTCGTTGCATTGTTTCCGCCGCGGACGTGGATGGCTGTGAGTTCCGTTGTACGGGCGGATTTATCCTAATTGCGGCCACGGAGTATTCTCAGGGATGGCGGTACATGTTTTATTTTCCGCGGTCATTTCCGTCCGCGGCAGTGGTTGTTCATTGGACTCCGTCCGCCGCGGACGGACTTGGTTGTGTTCCGTCCACCGCGGACGGTGTTGGTTGTGTTCCGTCCGCCGCGGTCGGAGTTTCGTGACATGAATATCCTAATCCCAACCGCGGTTTCTCCGCGGCGCTGCCGGGAGTAAAATTTCCCCCACCATGGCGGACAGTACCCATTTCCGTCCGCCATCCTAATCGGCCCCTATATTTTCACACAGAACCTGCAGCTGTTTTCTCATTCTGTTCTTTCCTGGGATTTAGTCTGCAAAACAGACAAGGTCAAACAAATATGTCCCTTGTTATTTATTTCTGGTCAGGCACTCGCACATAGACTCAACTCAGAAATGCAGCTTTAGTTTATGAACATGTGAACCTTGTCATATAGGTATGTACAGCAATGTAACAACGAGAGAGAGAGACAGATATTTTCTGAGAGAAGATCACAGCTGTATCTGGGATGTAGAACGTTCATCTGTGTATGCTAAGGTATGGGGTTTGCTACTTAACCCAGATATCTTTCCCGTGCAATCAGGTTGCTTCTGTAGAAGGGAATGGGGGTTAGGCTATTCTGTCTTATATTATGACAGGGCATTTCATAATATACGGTTTATTGACAATGCTGATGGTAATTTTGCTGGGCAGTTGATTTTTAATTGTGGCATGTATACTGCCTTCTAGAGCACGATCATTTAAGTAAACATTTCAAACTCCCTTTGTGTCTATGTCATATCTTATTGTGGATGAGTACGAGTGAGGGAGCGAAAGGGATGTCCTGTTACTGCCATCCCAAAGAGAGAGTCGGGAGTGTTTTATTCAGGGGTGTCGATTTATTTGTCTTTCTGGGTATGAGTAGGAGGGCAAGTAAGACACTATAGCTAGTCGGACTCTGGCTCATGGTACTGGGATGGTATGGTGACTCATTCCCTGTCTTTAAATATTCTATAGTCCCAAGCATAGTTCTGTTCCTGAGCAAAATCCCTGCAACATGGTGCCACCAACATTTGGTCTGGTAGTTATTTGTGGGAACCCTGAGTAGCACTTGTGCTTGTGCATAATACTATCACACCGATCTGCGGAGACGTCCGTGGTACTTGGGACTTCTCCTCCATTGTGTTTAGGACACACCTAGTTCTGTTGGTTTTTCAACCTTGAAAGTTGAAAGGTTTATACCCTCTTTTGTGCTGCCTTTTTGAATCCTTTCTCTACAAATTATGGCTGTAGCCACTGCAGCAAATTACTCAACTCTTACTTCAGCATTGCGTCCCTAATGCGGGGTCTCCTGGAGGTTGTGTCATAGAAGCGGATGCAGGTTTTTTCATTCCTGTGATACCTTTCCGGCTAGCAATGCTAATGGAAATATGCTCATACTTATACTGCTGCTGCAGTACCAACCGCTTATCGTCCTTATGCTCTTCTTGAAATTTCTCTTACGGTCTGGGAACACCAGACTTGGTTTAACAGCGCCCTTCCCCTAGTCCACAACATTGTTCATATGGGCTCCTTTAATATTGATGGAGACACCCGGCCTACTCTTGTAGGCATTACGCCTTACCCAAATTTGGCTGTGCTGATTTTTTTATGTAGACGCATAATACAAATTGTTTCCTGTGCCTTTTGGGCTGGTCCTGCTAGAGCTGGAGCTCCTGCTCAGGCACCATAAGCTGCGGGACTTATTATAAGACCTGTGATTGTAAATTTGGTAATGGGAAAAATGCCCAGCTAATCATGAGCCCATTCCATTTTAGATTGCCCAGAAAATTGATCAACTTGATGCTGCATTTCCCCTTAAGGGTTCACAGGAAAAATGTAGAATTTTAATTATGTGTTTACCTAATGGTCTGGATTCCCCTTTAGCTGACTGCAACACATGGGGGACTGGGTTTGCCACAGTGTATACTCTTTGTTATGGCACTCCCTCGATTGGCATTCTGCTGAACGTCCTCAAACAAATACAGAATGAACATGGGGCAGGTCCTGCCCTTAATTTGGGGATGAAACTTGTTGAAAATGTTCCGGTAGTTTCCAAAATGTTTCTTTTTAATGGTAAAGTTTAACCAGCTTCATTAGCTACATGCCAGCGACACGGCACTGTGGCTATTGCAGGCCATGAGCGCAAGTTGCCTATTATAATTTCACATGTGTATACGTCCCTAGGACGTAATAGTTTGGGGACTAGAACTTCTGTTTCCACCCTTGTAAAACCAGCATCTAACTAAGATGCTCACCCTGCCCATGATTTTCCAAAGAAACCAATGGACAACTCTATACAACCACAACAAAAGGATAGACCTCATGGCAGTACTCTGCCCCCGAAATACTCTGAATGGCGTTACAGTTTTCGTGAGCATTCTAAAATTAAGACTCCTGATCATTTTCATGGTTCTGATTCCCAATGTCCTCATTCCTTTCAGGACTCATCTGACCAGCAGTACGACAGAGGAAGGCATTCTGATGATCGTAGACAAGGAGAGTATGTGCAACTTAAACTGGAGGCACAATGCATTTTTTACATGAAAATCAAGACCGAGGATCAACCCTATGTTATAAGTCCCCTTTAAAAAAAAAAAGAAAGTTACAACCTTAACAGCTAAATATGCCCCAGGTGGTGAGAACCCTTCTCCTGGACAGGAGTTGGGCAGTGACTCTCATCAACAGTGCAGCAGAAGTCTCCATAGTGTGCAAGACAACTGAAAACGTTGTCATGGTAGAAACCGCTCCCCCTGACAAACTCTATCACTTAGATATTCAAATTGAAGGTGACATTAAACACACCATTAAAGCTACCTTTTAGGACAATTTTACTTCTTCATATGATATTTTTTGGGCGGCGGTAGAGTGGCCTCCTCCTTTTATTCTTGTTTGTCCCCAGGGTGAGGGTGTTATCCTCCCTTCATTTTCACATCTAGTTCCAACCGCAGTTAAAAAGGCTTATGCTTTGGAATAGGCCCTTGCTTTAGTCACTGTGTTATATTACAACCAAGTTGGATGGGATAAAGATTCTCCCTTCCATGTGATTCATATCCGTCCCACTCCACAACCTCAACCGCAGTATCCATTCTTACGCAACTGGAGGTCAAGGGCATAATTGAGCCCTGTGTATCACAGATGAATAATCCCCTTTTTCCACTTTAAAAAACAGACCTTTCTTATGGTATTGTATTTCATTACAAACATTTAAATAGTCATACTCGTACTTTTGTTTTCCAATATGCACATAGTTCAGCGCTAATTAACAATATTGTTTGCAACAAGTTTAAAAACCACACTTGATATTTCCATTTTTTTTCTGTAATAATTTGGCTCTAAAGAGCCATGATAGGTCTGAATTTACCACTCTTGGCTCGCAGGTGATACGCACTGTATAAAAATGGGGTATAAAAATAGCCCGGGCATATTTGCAGCTCGAATTGTGTTGATTCTCCATGAGATTGATCGGGATGCTTTGTCCTATGTTGATGACATCTACTTAATAGATGATACATTTAGTCCTCCTTTAACTAGAGTGTACCGCATAATTTTGTGGTTTGCGGAACTTGGTTCCAAATTAAATTGATCAAAATCACACATTGCTTTCCTCATTGTCCTTTTTCTTGATTACAAATTGACGAATGAAGGTATGAGCTTGACCCCTCATTTTTTAGAAAAATGTGTGCAGCTACAACCCTAAAATACACTCATAAAGCTTTTAAAGGTAACTGTTCTTAAGAATCAAACTCTCACAAGAAAATAGATTTAGCGATGTTTTATATATCTTAAATGTACCTTTTTAACCTTTTTATCTATTTCTTCTGTATATAGGTTTGCGTGCGCTCATGTCACTTTACATTTTGCTGCTATGAATTATGAATTGTTATGTACATATTATGTAAATATTCTCCCTGTGTTATTTAATTTTTTTGTACGTGTAACATTTGAAATGTATCCTGTGTCTTTTTATGATTTTTTAAAAATCGAATAAAAGTGATTGACTGACTGACTGACACTCATAAAGCTGACATCTTTGCTTGGCTTTTTAAATTGCAGAAGAATTTATATTCCAGACTACGCTCAATGTATTAAATAACTCTACAGGCTAATACATCCAGGTATTCGGTGTCCTATTGGACTCTTGAACACACTAAGATTCTCAGATCTTTACAATCTTATTTGCTTGAAACACAACATTTACATACCCCTTTTTAATACAACAAATTTGGTCATCATATAGTACCGGGTTCTATTGGTTTTACCTATGTCACATTTAATGAAGGAGATGTATTTACATATAGAGTTTGACAATAGGTGCCGTCTCCCTCCAGGATCTATGAAACGAGAAATTCTTGTGTTTAAACTAGGTGCCTTGCAACTTTGCGATTTTGCCCACTGGACCCACTGTTGTTTAATAACTATGCTTTGTCTCCTTTTTCTTTACAGGCAGAGAAACTTTGACGATACAACCCGTAAGTTTTGTTCATCATTAACTTATGCTCACCTTAGTGTGTGAGCATAGTACATGTGAGCTCAGGGTTTACTCTGAGCCCCCGGTCCCGATGAAAGCCACTTTAATTTTCTTGTTTGGCTGAAACATGTAGACCACATCACAATAATTCACTTTTCACATAATTTAAGGAGACGTGCAAGATCATTGTCTCACTCACGTAAAAATGTTTATCCTGCACCAGGGACCACATAATAAAAGTATCAGGTACCATTTAGGTAGTTTTAACTTACACTATCATGATTTCCAACCATCACAAAAAAACTAGCACCGCTGTAAGCAGGCATTGAAGCACACTTAGGAGGCACTCAGCCTTCTAGGTGGGAACCTGATGATGAAGCAGGCCACCAACTAGTTTGGTGGGTGAGGGTTCTTCTAAAAAACCAACTGGTTTCCCTGCCAAGGAGGTTAATATCATTTAACCCCGGGGATTGGATTTCTAGAGCGCAGCTCTATGCTCGTCCTCTTTGCTGAGATGTATTCATGACCAGGCGAGACGAACGAGCTCCCTAGCTTCCTCCCCTTTCTCTCCAATTTATTTTTTGATATCCCTCTAAATATTCATATTGGTTGAATCAGCATCAGGTTACTTTTGTAACTATACCTGGGGTTAGCGATCGCATGATACCCAAGCTTGACCGCAGACAATCTTTAATAGTTGCCGCACAAGAAGGTGTTGCTTCTACACGTGCGGGAGTGGCTGCCACTATTTCCCTTTTACAACAATGTTATTGATGAAAAGGTTTATAACAGCAAACTAAAATATATGTTTTAATTTTTGACTTTTGTCAACAGATTAAAGGTTCTGCTGTGTCTCATCCACCACAGACACATTTGTTTATTTTGAATCAGCCCTTTGGCTGCATTTATTTTGATCATTGCGGTCCTTTAGCTTCAGATACTGCTTTCAAATTTATTTTGGTTGCAGTTGATTCTTGCTCCAGGTTCCTCTGGGCTAGGCCATGGCACTCAGCTGAAGCTTGAGCTGTTCTTAAAGATTTGCAAGTCTTTGTCTGGACTTATGCCTGTCACGCATTCCACTTGGACGAAGGTCAGTCTTTCGCCTCTAAAGTGTACCATGATTTGATGAAGTCTGTGGGTGTGCTAGTGCATAGTTCTTCTCCGCACAGCCCTGTGGGCAATTCTGATGTGGATAGAATGAACCGTGACTTAGAGCAAACCTCGATGGCTAGAGTATTAGGTACAAGGTGTAGTTGGTTAAATCATTTCTATGGGGTTTATCGAGCATTAAATAATGTCCCTAAAAGATCTCTGGGCAGGCAGAACCTGTATAAAATTCTCTTTAACAGCAAGGTGTATGTTCCAGTCATTGATGGTTCAGACTTTGATGCGGCAGCTTCAACCTTCAATGTAGTTAACCACTGCACTGTCTTACAGGATCTACAAAAGTGCAGTGATACCCTGGCTCACACACATTTGCGTGCATCTCGCTCTTCAACTCCAGACACTCAAATTCCTGTTTGGCTTCTCAAAATTGGGGACCTGGTTCGTGAAAAATCTGCCTTCAAGAAGGAATCCGGCCCAACGTACTGTGCTCCTGTTCCAGTCCTTGGTATCCAGGGTACACAAACTGTAAATTTGCCACATCCAGGTCATAAAGGAAATCGCTTTGTTTCAATTGAACATGTCAAGCTACACCATATGTCCAATTCTCCATAGTATGCCAAGTAGTGGTCCATACCAAACTTCCCTTTGCAGCCCGTGAGACCCACCACTGTGCTTCTCCACAGCTGCCGTGTGGGGAAGTCGACATTTCTGTTGATTTGGTACCTCTTTCAACCTCTCCATCTTCTACAATAGATGTTGTTTATACTGATCTGCCGTTGGATACTCTTGGGTTATATTTTTCAAATCCTACTGCTGAATCGCAGCCACCTCTTTTCCATTTGCATTTGTCAGGGTACTATATGGATCAAGACCTTTTCTCGTCTGACAGTTCTTTTGTGTCTTTGGGTCTTCATCCACCTCCAGCGCGGATTTGTGTTTTCATTTCTTGGTTTAAACACACTTATCTAGTCCCTCCTTGAATATATATCTGGATCATTTTTTCCTTGGTTGTTTTATTCATGTGGTTTTCATTTGTGACTGTCTTTTTTCTTCTGATCAACGGCCATTACCTCCCAGAATGTTTCGTAACAGAACTGGTTGATGGGGCGCTGGCTCCACATTCCTCCCTGCATAAAATAAAAGCTGAATTGTCCCTTGCCAAGATTTCAGCCATTCCAGTGACTAATGTAATTGTTTGGGATAAGGTTCCATTTAAGATATACGGTCCTATGCAGACCTTACAGGTGTTCAAAGTTTCTGTGGGTGATGTAATAGTACCGAGGTTGCAATCAGATGATTGGGAGGTTGATACTGTGAATTTAATGCTTTCGGAATTACAATATTATATTATTAAAAATCAATTTGGGATACAAAAGCCTGGCAAGCCCAGGACACAAAAACTTTATTTCGAGCCTGTCTGATTCCCACACAAATTATTTTCCTAAATGAAATGGTCCAGCAAACTACTCATCTGGGATTGGCTAAAATTAAAGAACTTAATATGCTACCAATTCCTTTTATTGCCCACTTTGATGATTGGCAATCTTACACAAATTATACAGAAATTTAGTTAAATGATTTGATACAAAATGGTACATTTAATTCATCTTTTCATAGCCTGGTGGGTGGTTATTATGGGCAGTAGACACTAATGGTTGTCATTCTTGTTTTCTTAATTCCACCTCGGTTTTAAATCAAGTACACCAGATCCATGGTACACACAGTCAACCCATTCGAACACTATTACCACATATTCCGTGGGTAAACTTTGCCAGCAATGGTTAGAACCTGCCACACTGTATGCAGTGAAACAACATCTTTCTCTTTTATCTGAGAACATAAATGAATCTGACTTTTTGTTAGGTCTCAAATCCCCTTGTTCTAAAAGATTCCTATATACAGCCTACAATGAAGTATGGAAATTATCACAAATTGAAGCTGCAATGCATTAGAACAAATTGATCAAAATAATTTGGATAAAGTACTTGCTGTAGTAGACAATAGTATTAATATGTTATCATCATATATTTAAAATTTGAATAGTGTGTGCATCTATTATTGATATTGTACAGAATGGGTTCACTGACAGAATATCGACTACAAAAACATAGATGAAAACAATATTGTGGTAAAAATATACAATGTAAAAATATTGACTCCCTATACTTAAACAGGTGTGTACGAAAATAACACAAAAAAATATAATATCGATGTCAAAAATATAGTTGTACAAAATATCAATTTTTATGTATGTGTAATAAAATAATAAATATTACATATATTATATAATAAAATTAATTACACAAAGAAATTAGATTTAATATATATTTTTACAAATATAACAAATAAACGTAATTAAAACAGTAAACACACATACATACTAATTAATATATATTTAGTTTAAAACAACTAATAAAATACAAATTTTAATATTAAAATTATATAAAATTTACAAATAAATATATATATGACTATATATAACAACTCAATGAAGCCGCGCTGGCTCCCGCCTCTTCGACGTGAGGAGTGTCCAGCGAGGTAGCAGGCCTCTAATATCCAACAAAGGGCTGCAATAATCCTCAGAACCAATATTTCCGAGGTGATAAATTACAGAGCGGACACTCTATTTCAGTCCAGTGTATAGTTTATTTACACACGGCAACAAAGTAACACCCAACACGTTTCGGAGCTAATGCACTCCTTGATCACGGGTTAGGCAAATGCTCACTTCCTACAGTAGAGAAAGTGTTGGATAGTGGGAGGAGAAAATTTACTATTCCCAGTCCAACCAGTGCAAAAGTAGGGAACGTGTTGGATTGCGGAGGGGTAACAATTAATATTCCCACTCCAGTCAATACAAAAATAAAAATAAACAAAATATTAACAACAACAAAATATTTAAATAAATAAATAAATATGTAAAAATTAAAATACACAAATATTTAATAATAAAAAAAACATATGATAATGTTAAATACATATGACAAATACCTACAAATATTATATTAAATGAACAAAAAAATTAATTTCAAGCAAATAAATATTTTTAATTTGAAAATATTTAGAAACAAAAACATTAAATATTACAAACATTTAGGGGGCGATTCTGATTCTGGAAACAAATCTGTATGACGATTCTTATTCGTAGCAGTTTACGTACGAATCGTACGAATCCATCCGAATCGCGTAGTACGATCCATCGCGAGAAAATACGTCCGAATCATTGCGAATCGTACGAAACTGAAGGGTAAATCCGTACGACATCGACCTGCACAGTGAACTGTACGATTCGTAAAAATGCCGTACGACCCGCCAAGTATGAGCAATTCGTACAGAGGGCAACACTATCACATACGCACCATACCCCTTATATCAAGGGGTGTACGCACCGTACACCTACGACCTTGGGGTGTACGAACCGTACCCCTACGGTCCGTACACGATCATGGGGTATACATACAGGGACATACGCACTGTACCCCTGAAATCCAGGGGTGTACGCACTGTACCCCGATGCACAGTACCCCTGCAATCATGGGGTGTATGCACCGTACCCAGTGGGGTGTTTCGTATGCATTTCGAGGCGAAATCTGCTTTTACGGACGTTTTAAGCACCCATAGAAAAAGAGTCGTACGGAGTGTTTTCGATGCGATTCGTACTTGCTGAGTCTGAAAATGCAGCTTCGATCCGTACGGACATGGCGTACTGCGCGCTCCGAATGTGATTCGTACGCATTAGTTGTACGGTCTTCGGTACGATTCGTATGGAGAACTGCTTTGGGTACACATCGTACTACATCGTACGTACAGGTACGGTTCTGCATACGATTCGTACGGGAAAAAAGCTCTGTATGGCTATTGGGAGGGCATTTTACCGAATAGGAATCGCCCCCTTAGTTTTTTTATTTCCTACCCTATGACACCACACAATTCACAACACAAGAAAAAAGGAGCATACCCTGCCGCTTTGTATGGGTCCTATAATAGGATCCCTAATACATATACACCGTAATTGACCAACACTCAGAGCCAAAGTAGCATCCAACAATATAGGTTATATTCAAATCATTTTATTTATTCATTTTTTGTCTTTTTTTCATCTTTCTTCAAGTATATATGATTCATACAATCTTTCATACAGTAAAAACAGCAACACCAAGGTACATCAGTGCCTATAAATGAAACTAGGATGGAGATCGCTTCATTAGATGAAATAGGGTATAGGGCAGGTCAAGTTGGAAAATGACCCTCCAAGATGAAAAAAGATTTCTGCCTCAAACACAAATGACGCCAACGCGCGTTTCGGTGAATGGCCAGGTCAGGCCGCACCTTCGTCAGGGCGAAGAGGTACAGCGGTGTCAAGGACAACACCAAAAAGAGCACTAGAGGTCCACAATCGAGTTTTATTTGAATAGAGGGTCAGCGATCGAGTAGTGGGTGGAACACAACTTATGAGGTTCCAAATACGGCTAACTCCGTCTGCTAGGTAGAATGGTCAGGATATCTCGACGATCCTGCAAGGGAAGGAGCACAGCTTGCGAGGTTCCACAAACGATGAACGCCGTCTGTTAGGTGTAGTTTATCACGAGGAAAGTGGTTTTAATTCTTCTAGGGCTCAATAAGCCGAGAAGTCTAACGGCGCAATGATACGCCGTCCCGTATTTTATCGATGTAACCAGGGAGGGACCCACCCATTTTTAGGGATGCCGAGTTTGTCCCCAACGTGGTAGGGAAGACGAAATTCCTCGGTTTCAGTTCCTCTCCACTTGCTCCTCCAGGGTCACAATCGCAAGTGTTTTAGAATGGAACCAGTTTCAATTCCTCTCCGCTTACATCTCCAGGGTCAAAATGCAAGTGTTTTAGAATAGGAGCTTTACAGGGTCGCCATGCCGTAGGGGGATGTTCCGGGAAGGACGCCAGGGCGTCACACACAATTCACAACCTACATCTAAGGTAAAAAAAAGTACTTAAATAATTTACATAATTAATTACCAATTAAAGAAATATTATTAATTTAAAAACAAATTAAAACTCATTAAAATGTATTAACTTCCCATACCTTACCCCTATAATCCCTATAAACTTACAGCTACAATTACACTGTAAATAAATTAATTATACAATTACAATGTTTTTTCAATTTAAAAACTAATAGTATTTAACTACTAATTATAAAGCAAGTAAAATTAATTTACTCCCTATCCTTTACCCCATAAAAGTAAAACCCATGCACAAAAAATAAACAATTACTTTAATTAAACATCAATTATTTCATTAATATGAATTAACAGCTTATTATTAATTATTTAAAAATAAATTACATCCCACCCTTTACCCCTATAAACCCCACAACCAGCACTTAAAAATATTACACAATTACAAGAATTAATTACCAATTAATTAATTAACAACCAATTAATCTTTAATTAATAATAAATTCCTTCCCAAAATTAACACGATTAATTCTCAATTACATAAATATTAATAATAAAAAATGATCATTCATTTTTTCTAATTCAATTGCGTCTCACCCTATTTCCCTATAAACCCACAATCCGCTATGGAACTAAAAAACGTCAAATGTAATTACAATAAAATTGATGACTACTAAAAATGTAACACATATATTAAAAAAGGGGTGCGGTTGCCGATAAGGGGAGGCCGCAGAGGGCAACACTTCCATAATCAACCCGAGGGATAACTAGGGCTTGGATTGCAGTCCTAAAGTCATTGGCTGGGAGGAAGGGTATTAATTTGGAAATTAGCTCCCTTCGTTGCATTGCTGATATGATGTTGCATATTGAAATTGCAGTCAAGGGTTATGCCTAAAGATTTTGCTGAATCCACGATGATAGGTTGAATGTTGAGTGCAGTGAGATGTTTAAGCCAATCTTGAGCGATGGGGACTTTGGAGGGAGGTGCTATTAGGAGGAATTCCATTTTTAGAGCATTAAGTTTGAGATGATTCTCGGCCAGCCATGTCTGTGTGTTCTTAAGCACTGAGTTGAGTAGTTTGATGTCTTCAGGGGTTTGTAGTTTAAGGTAGAGTTGGGTATCGTCTGCATACATGTGAAATTGCACATTAGAAGCTTGAAGCAGTGCGATGAGTAGTCCCATGACTAGAATGAACAAAGTTGGGGATAGGGAGGATCCTTGTGGGACACCTAGTGTTACTGGAACGGGTGTGGACATAGTGTTGTTAATCTTGAATTTCTGAATCCTGTTATGAAGAAAAGAGGTAAACTACTTGAGCACTGTCCCTGAAAGACCCATTCTGATATTCAACAGATCGAGTAAGTTCTCGTGTTTGACCGTGTCGAAGGCTGATGAGAGGTCGAGTAGGATGAGGAGGCAAGTACCATTCTGATCAGGAATTTGAAGCGCGTCATCAATTATTTGTGTCATAGCTGATTCTGTGCCGTGGCCTGCTCGGAAGCCTGATTGGTGTGAGTTGAGGAGGTCAAAGTGCTCGATGTATTTTGTCAGTTGGAGGTGAACACATTTTTCTAACAATTTGGCCAAGGTAGGGATATTGTTTGGGTCGGTAGGGTCTGCTGTGGGTTTCTTTAGTATGGGCGATACTTGTCCCACTTTGAGGGAGTCCGGGATGCATCCTTGTTGAAGCGAGCTGTTAATGATTTTGGTCCAGAGCGGGAGAAGCCATGGGATAAAGTCCTTTACAGCATTTGCAGGTAGAGGGTCCTAGAGGTGATTGGAGGCCTTCAGGGTACTTGCCTATAGATTCTTTCATGTAAGTATCAAAGGACGACCATGTAGCCTTGTTTTTTAGTTCAATGGGTGTTTTGTTGAGGGGGCTGGAGTATAGGCTTATATCAGTGAAAAGATCATTCTTGATGATATCTGTTTTTAGGTTAAAGAAAGTAGAGAATTCTTCACAGAACGGTAGAGTGCTAGTTTTGTTATGTAGTCGTTGAGGTTCTTCCTTGGATTGAGTTTTGATTAACTTGAATAGTTTTTTGGGCCGGGTTTTTGCTTGGTCTAGTTGGTGGCTAAAGAAATCTGCTTTCAAGTGTTTGATTTTTCTAAAGTAAGCGTTTCTCTTTTTATTTAGTGTTTAAGGTGCATAGCCGAAGGGGCTGATCTCCAATTGCGTTCCGCTAGTCTCATAGCTCGTCTATCTTCGATAAGCAGACCGTCGTACTATAGTTTTGAGTTTTTAGAGGAGACTCTCTTTAACTGAAGGGGGGCAACTTCGTTGACTCTCGTGGTCATTGACTTGAGGTAGTGGTCAATGAGAACCTGAACATCGGGGGTGCCGGTAGGAGGTAGGAGAAGATTGTAACTGGGAGAAGGTGAAGAGTTGGGATTGAGTTTCTTCAGGTCTCTTTTCCAGACCTTGGGTTTGGTGGATTGAACCGTGCTGAGTTTCATGTTTTCAGTGATGAAGATTGTGATAATGTGGTGGTCAGAATAGTCACAGGGTTGGATTCAGTCAAATTGGGTGGCGTTACCTTTGGAGATGATTAGATCCAGGATAGAGCCTTTGTCGTGAGTAGGGCTGTTGCAGATTTGGGTGAGGTCTAGAGCCCTGAGGAAGTTTTTGAGACTATTGACCACAGAGTCGTTGTGATCATTCCAATGAAGGTTGAAATTACCAAGGAATATTTGTGTGTTTTGTCGACCAAAGTTGGTTGTGATCATGCCCATGAGGTGTTCAGTGATGGTGAGGTTGTCTCCTGGTGGGTGGTAGATAATATGCAGAGAGCATACTGGATTGCCCTCACTGTTGACGTCGAGCAGATGTGTTCACAGGAGGAGAATATAGGGGAGAGATGGCTCTAGTTACTGAGAGGTTGCTCCGGTGAATACATGCGATTCCACCTCCTGTCTTGCCAGTCCTATCCAATCTGATGATGTGATAGTTAGGGGGTACTAGAATGTCAATGAGTGGGGAGGAAGATTCTGTTAACCAGGTTCCGGTGAGTATGGTCAGGTCAAGGTCAAGTGCGATCATGAGGTCGGCTATGTCAGATCCGTGTCTAGGGGCAGTTCTCCAGTTTAGTAGTGTGCATTTGAGCCGCGGGGGGACGAGGGAGGAGGAGGGGTCCAGAGTGAGGGTGACTTTTTTAAGATTATTGGAGACGGTACCTCTATTGTTTTGTGTGGGGGACCTGTGAAGGTTGGAGTGGATAGTAGGGATGGGAAGGTGTATGGTGGCTATGTGGGTCATGGGAGCGGTATCATAGGAGTATAGGAGGGAACGTATGTTGTACCTCGAAAGTGGACTGATGCTTCACATAGGGCGGGTGGCAGAATTACGGGCGGGAATTGAGGTCCAGTAAGGAGGGTTGTGTTTGTGTGAGAATGTAGGATGAGTGGGGGGCTTGCTGGATAAGAGGGTACTGGGGGGTGAGGGGTGCCTGGGTTGATTCGAAAACAGCTCTTTGAAAGTTTGTAGCTCATCTTTAATTTGGAGGAGGGTGGACATAAGCTTGTCCAAAGTGGTGTTTGTAACGGTAGTGGTGGGGGTGGTAGAACATGGTATAAGTTGAGGAGATTTGGCTCAATTCGGTGTAAGATCTGATGAAGGCGTGGGGAGAGTACAGAGAGGTAGTGGATTGGGTATGTATTAGGCATGGGTGCAGAGGTAGTTGGGGTGGATGGTTGTGGAAGAGGAGGTGTGATGGGTGTGTCAGTAGTGGGTGCGTGAGTGACTATAATAATGGGGTTGGGGAAGGATGTGTCATTATGAGGCAATGCCGCCAAGGTAGGGGGAGGGATGGTGTAGGAGGAGGGGGGTCTAGATGTGAGAGGGGGTGGGGTGGTGATGGAGGAGGGGGGACTAGGGGTGGGAGGGATATGGTCGTTCTGGGGGAAATGACAGATTGACTAGGGGGTGAATTTATAGTTATATTAGTGTAGGTAGGAAGTAAGTAAGGCTTAGGTGAAGAGAGGAGACGTGTGTTGTGGGGTGGGGTAGAAGGGTTGAGGGAGGCATGTGGCTCTGAGTGCCTAGATGGCAAGGGGGTAGGTGGTGGGATGGTGGGGTAATGGGTAGGGAATGTAGTGTCTTGGGTGCTAGGAGTGGGGGTAAGTTGGGAAGGAGTAGGAGGATTGGAAACATGCCTTTAATAATGGGAAATATGTTATCAAATAGGTTAAGACTACAATCCGTGGACTGAGTGAGAATAGTACAGTTGTTGTAGATAGTGATGGTTGCTGTCGCTTGGAAGGGTTGTGATGGTGCAATGGAATGGAAATCGCTAGACCATGTGCGGGCGTCCTCATGGAGGAAACCGTGAGTAAGGTTAAGAAGGCTTTCGTCCATTGCGCTCTGCATAAGTGTGGAAAATGATATCAGTCGTCGTGACGCCATTGTGAGGTGAAAAATAAGGGTCTGCAAAAGGGGTTTCTGGGTGAGATTTCAGAAAGTTGTGTTTGAAGCGTTTGGCAGATTTTTTAGAGAGCTTGGGCTGATTCTGTAGGTGTTGGTGCCTGTGAGTTCCATGGTGTGAATTGTGGTGTAGGTGAGGTGAGTGTGTAGTACTGTAGAATGCTCTGAGGTGCTGATCTGATGAGTGTGGGAGGGGAAGTCGGAAGCTGAAGAGAATGTGATTTGGGTGCCTGAAGAGGGACTAGTCTAAGATGGCCGACTCCTTAGGAAAGATAAAGAGTGGCTATATAGTCCTGTGTCTGTTTCCAATCTGTTAGGTATTCTAATGCCCTGAAACCACATTACTTTACGTTGTGGAATGTGAATTTGCTTCTTTAAATATTTCAGATATGGCTGGATAGTAGTCCTCTTTAATTGAAAATGTTATCTGCTAAGTTGGTGATGCTATTATGTTTATTCTCTTATAAGAGGGCTTTTGCCTGTTAGTTAGCGCATTAGATGTTACTACAATGTAATTCTCCACATTTGGAGTTCCTTTTACTACCTGCAGCCACAGCAAGCATGTTTTCACTGCAGTCGTATATCTTTCCTTTCGTTTACATCCTACATTATGTGTGGTGTGCTGTGTTAAGGAATTTATTCATGACACAAAGGCCCACATGCATCAATATCGGCTTTTGCGAGTTCTAAATTGCGAAAAATAACGATTCTCAATTTAGAATTCGCAAAAGCCTATGCATGAATTTTTTCTTATTTTTTTTGCAATTCGGTAAAAATCGCTATTTTTACCGAAATGCATAAAAAATGCGAATTTTAAATTGCGAATTCACAATTCCTATGGGCCAAAATGCCCATAGGAATGAATGGGAATTGCGAATTTGCAATGTGCAATTGCAATTCATCAATGCATTTCAAGGGTGGAGAGGGGGGTCAAAATGACCCCCCCCTGCACCCATGAAATGTACTTTTCAGCATAAGTTACATACACACATGTCCTAAGGACATGTGTGTGTGTAACTTTACAGTTTAAAAAATGCATTTTTGTGCATTTTTAATCAATTTCGCAATTTACCACGAAGTTGAACTTCGTGGTAATTTGCACTTCCAATTTTAAAAAACGCATATTTTTCTGTAATGATGCATAACATTTAAGAAATCGCACAATTGCGATTTCTTAAATGCTAACGCAATTTTAGAAATCGTAAAAAAGATGCGACTTCTAAAATGGCATGATGCATCCCAACAAGCACTTTTGCATTCGCAAACGGACGATTTTAAGGAATCGCACCGTTTGCGACTACAAAAATGCTTGATGCATGTGGGCCAAAGGACCTGAGAACGTTTTCTCATCAGTTGTTGATATCTTTCCATACACCTTATGCCCCCGTTTCTTCAGTCACCCTAATTCAAAGGGTTAAATGGATTTGGCTAGAGTAGAGGAGTGGAGCTCATCCTGTTAGAGGGGCAGTGGCTTCCAAGGTGTCCGTGCCGGAACAGCTTGGAAGACATTCTTAGTTCAGCTGATTGGTCCAGGGTCTCCATATTCAAAACCTGTAGCGCATGTGTCTATGTCAGTGGTTGAAGGGCTTTGAACATGCATAATAAAGCGTCTGTCTGGTCTTGTAAAGAAACTCATATTCCTGAAGTGATTAGTGAAGTAAAAGCCAGATTTTATTGAAGACACAATGGCAAATATTATCTCACTTCTTAAAGGAAATCCCACCCAGATGTGGGAATGTAATAACTCTACTCTTTTTGATAGTTCTGGTCTGCCTGCATCAGCAGTTTCACAATGTATTGATGCAGGAAATGCGTCATATTAACTAGGAGAAGGATTATGAGGATGTACAGGACTCTGCAAGGGATAAAGTGTGTGTATTCCAATGTTCATTGTTGTCACAATTTTTTGGCCTTATTTCTTGACTGAGATTTATTAGCTTCAAGAAAAGAAGCAGTTATATAATGGAGCCTATTTATGGACTTTCTTTGAGTTTAATGTTCCTGCCTATGAGAGTAGTATTATAGATTATGTAGTTCACGTTGGATTTTGTGGATTCTGCAATTACACAGCAAGAAAGGCTGCATCCTATTTACTCTCTGTCTTTAATAAGATTAGGGCTTTCTTTCAGTAATCAGTTAGGAAAACCTGCATTCCTTTTTTCTTTTCTTTTTTTAAATGTTGTCGACATCAGCTGCCTAGCATTTGAGACTTAAACAATGTGTTTTGGTAGAAACAAGATTGCTTTTTCTTACACAGCCATGGATTGTCACACAATGAAGACAGGAAAGAAAGCATGGGTATGTTTTCTATTACTTTTCAATATGCAGACGTTTTTCCATTATTATGGTCTGGCTTGACAGCCTCGCTGTCGCCAGACAATTATGTAAGGATCACTAGAGTGGGGCTTTGCCCGCTGGTTGATAGCCAGAAGTACATGATTTGATTGGGCAGAAGATGTATACTTCCAGAATAAAACATGGTTGCCCTTCACGCAGCTGCGATTAATTTGCTTATTTGTCCAGCTGCCTTAACCTGAACTTTCAGGGGCACACAGAGGAAATAGGAATGCTTTAAAAGTGGCTTAGATAACTAGACAACTTACATTGTTTTTCTCTGGGAGCAGCACAGATGGGAGGAGGGCAGTCTTTAACCTCATGGATTTTTATCTATCACGTGATCTATTTACCTACACCAATTGTTTTCTACAGCTCTTTGCTTTCACACAAATACACATCTATTCCAATGCTATTTATTTATAAAGTTTCACATTACCATGGAACATTCCTTTAAAGCCAGACCAATTGTATTGTCAATACTTGGTCTAACAGCAGTGACATTATATCAAAAAAGCAATCCAGGATTGTGTACCAGCCACGGCCGGTAGTGGGAGTACCGGCCGGGCGGTGACGTGGGGAGGGGGAGGGGCAGGGTGGGGGGTAGTAATGTATGGATTACGGACTTTAAAAGGTAAGTAAACATAAAAATAAATAAAACTAATTTCGTTGCACACACTGCATCACCAAATGCGATGCAGTGTGTGCAACGAAATTCGTTTTATTTATTTTTATGTTTACTTACCTTTTAAAGTCCATAATCCATACATAACTACCCCCCACCCTGCCCCTCCCCCTCCCCACATCACCGCCTGGCCGGTACTCCCACTACCGGTCGCGGCTGTTGTGTACCTCATCTTAACAATATCAAATGTGCTAACACTCAGAAAACGCTGTACTCTCGAAAGATTTGAAATCAGTGTTGCAAGGCATCAGGAAATGCCTAAAGCATAACTAATATTGTTTTCTTTCCTAGAGGTATAAAAATAAGCCCAGAGGTGCATTAAAACATAATGTAAATGTTTGCCAATTCTGTATATCATGTGGTTGCGTAGGTGAGCCGCACACAACTGTCTCATGAAAATGAGTAAGGAGGTTTCCCAATTTAATTTTGATTAGAAATGTTAGAAATTGGCTCTCTAGTTGACAGGGGTATGTACCCTGTCCTAGTTGGGACAACTATCCTATTCAAGGTAAGTGACAACACACCCTCTATTATGCTCACCATCTGGTAGCTGTGCACAGAGCAGTCACTTTTCCTTAAGAGGCAATGTGTAAAGTATATGGGCAATATAATAACATAGTGAAAACAACCCAAAAAGACTCCATACCAGGTTAGGAAAACAGATAAATACAACAAGAGGAAAACAATAATCCATCCAGTAAAAGTTGAGACATTCATTTTTAAGACTAAATGCATAAATACCGCTTTGAAGCAAATAGCGCTCACAGAGTTAATTGGTCACGCTAGACCGGGATAAAGTCAAGAGTTTGGGCTGTCCGGCTACAGGACCCACGGAGGGCCCGCTGTGCAAAACTACCTTAATCTTTGTCACAGCATGAAATGAGTCAATGATCCTCAGTCAGTTGGGTTATTGTGAGTTCTCCACGCAACTGCGGCAATGCGTCGGATCCATGAGCGAATCCTCAGTTCCGAAATGCGGCAGTTCCGAATGTGATGTGCCGGGTGTCTCCACTCCGAAGAGTTGATGCATGGATCTTCACACAGTGGCAGCACTGTGTAGGCTCCGACGTGGCGGTTCATAATGTGATGAAGCAGTTCCGAATGTGTTGCGCTGATCAGGTTTCTGCAACAGCGACAATGTTTGATTCTGCTCTAGCAGCGGAGTATGCATCGATTCCACTAGAGAAAGTCCCTAGGCCCACTTTCAAGGGTCCAAGACTGGGGTAATACCACTTGGAAGGACAGACTCACAAGCAGATGAGCCTAAAGGTTGGAGCAGGAGTGTTCTAATTATTCTGTGTCCCTGAAACTTAGGCAACAGGAGGCAAGCCAGCAAGCCCCTGGAGTCACTCTGGGTTCAAGTGATGCAGGTCCAGTCCTTCTCACCCAGGCAGCAGAACAGCTGGCAGCAGGGCAGCTCAGCAAATCAAGAGCACAGCAAGGCAGAGTCCAGCAAAGCAGTCCAGCAGAGTGTCAGTCCTGTCAGCAGCACAGCAGTTCTTGTTCCTCGCAGAGTAGTCACAGGTCCGGCAGTATACTCCTGTGGTGGTGCCAGTGGTCCAATACTTATATTCAGTGGTGCCTTTGAAGTAGGGGACACTTCAAAGAAAGCTTCAAAGTGCACAGAGGCCTACTCTTTCTACCCTGGCTCCAGACACAGTACAGGGGGGGGGGCAATCAATCTTGTATGTGGGGACAGTACCTCAACCTTTCAGGTGCAGTGTGAGCCCCTCACACCCATTCTGCTCCAGGAGAGCCCCACTGCATGCAGATGACCACCTAACACACCTATCCTTCTTTTGTGTGTGGCTGTCTAGTGGGAATGCAGGAAGCCAGGTCTCCCACCCCAGATGTGCATTTCAGAGACAAGAAAGAAAACGGTAACTGTTTCTATTTGAGCGCACAGCATGTAAAGGAGTATCACAATGCAACTGGGTAAAGGCGGTGCTCCAGGTGAAACAAGTCGGTTACCACGACAAGATATAAGAGCTAAATAGCTCAACAAAGTAATTATTAACACCGAGCAACTCAAAAGTCCACAATTTGTTTCCACAGTAGTAGTGTTTTATTAATTACTACTGTGGAAACAAATTGTGGACTTTTGAGTTGCTCGGTGTTAATAATTACTTTGCATTTCAGAGACAGGCAGAAGGCACCAAATGGCTAAAGTAAGTAAATGGGAAATTTCAAAAAGTGGCATTTTTTAAACTGGAATTGAAAATCCAACTGCACCATAAGTTGTGATTTTAAATTGTGAGTAAAGTGACACTAAACTTGAAAAGTATATCTCTTCACAATTGGGAGTTACTCTTAAAATATGTAATAAGGTAATCCTATGGGAGAGATAGGCCTTGCTGTAGTGAAACAATGAAATGGGGAGTTTTTCACTATCAAGACATGTAAAGTTTAAACGTGAATGTGCTTCCATTACAATGCACTATACCCTGCCCTGTGGGTTATACATGGCGTAACGTTGGGGTGACATATGAATAACAAGCATTTGCAATGCAATCGGTCTCACCTTTGGGACCTTAGATGTATTGAGCTATGCAGCACATTAGCCTGCGTGCTGAAACATCTACTGTTCTTGAACATGGAGGGAAAGTAACAATTAAACAGCATGACACACCAGGTATGGGAACACATGGAGAGAAATATTGCACTGCTGATGCGGACAACATACCCCTGGACCAGTAAAATATAACTATATAGGCCTTAGGCGTGCGTTAGTAACAGATTAACATAACATTAGCATTTCCATACCATTCTGAAAACCATCAGAGCAGCGAATGGAAAAGGGCTACCGCTCGGTCCCCCCGAACGTATGGATGGGTGCCCGAACCTCCCGGGAAACCATTTTGGGCGGGGTGGGCGTAGCCCGGCTGGTATGCCCAAAGCGGCGTAGCCGGGGCGCGCCTTCCCCCGCCCGAGAGGGGTTGTCCTAGACACCTCGATGGAAGACCACGCCCAGTAGGCGTATCGGGGACGGGTACACGCCCTCCCGCAGAAGGATAAAGGAGCGGGAATCCAGAAGATCGTCCTCTTGTTCCTCGGATCGGAAGGCTGCACTCACTCGTTGCTCGTGAGCCCTCGACGGAACAAGCAGCAATTTTGACCCACCCACCAGCCCCTGATAGCAAAAGTTTGGAGGAAAATAAAGGTTTTCTGAGTGATGAAAGTATAGGCCTTTTTTCCTTGGTAGAATGAATGAAGGAACTTTGAGAATAAAGATTTGGTTTGCATTGGAGAAATTTCTTCTTGCAGGAAAGATCAGTGATAACAGTAAGATGATGTGAAATTTTTCTTTTTTAGTAGGTAAACAACTGTCGTATTTATTTGTCGGGCGGTAAGGTCATGATCGGTGAGCAGTAATTTCAAGGTCCCTAGAGTGGGGCGCCACCCACAATGGATGGGAGCGCCCGGGGGAAGACGGCCATTGGCCCCTTCCACGGGGAGTGGCACCCACTAACGATGGGGCGCCTAGGGGGAGATGGCCATGGGCCCCTCCCAGGGGGGGAGGCGGTTATATGCCCCTCCTTACTAATTTCCCGGGGGCCGGATATCCGCAACGGCGGATAGAGAGTGTGGGGTTGGGGGGAGAGTCCACGCTGTCCTTCCTACAGAGACCTCATACGGGAACTCGGACGACCCTTAAGATGGCGTCGAGTAGAAAGGGGGCCCCCACCACGACAAGGGAAGTTACAGTTGGCAATGAGGGTAGAGCCCTCTGCGCATGCGCCGCTCACACAGTGAGGGCGGGAGTTTGGTAGTAGGGATCTGACACCGGTTAAGACCTTGCCGTTGGCCCTTAATGCTAGGATGTACAATTTGAATTAGAGTGTATGCATTTTCAGGATGTTAGCCAAAAGTGCATGACTGCATCGAAATGTAATAAATGACAAATTGTACATAATGCATAATGATGAAACTTTTATTTAATGTTTTAAATTTTGTTTCATATTTTAATAAATACGGCCGGGAGGGTGACTCCCTCCCGTCTTCTAAAAGTTCAACTATTGTCCGACTTCCCATCCTTGGGGATATGTGTTGGGAGGGGGTGGCGGCATCCCGGCCATAGGGCCCAATAGTATTCTAATATAACAGCACGCTACAAAATGTACTGTAATCTACTGCTTTATTTAACCCTGGACAGTAGTAAAATAATGACTAACCCCAAAGGGCATGTATTTTAAAAGCAACAGCAAATAACTCGTAGCCTTCGTGATTTATGCAAGTGGTCCAAAAAATATTAGCTAACATTAACAAGTTAAGCGTATTACAATGCAGACTTGTAGAATACAAAACCAACGGAGTTGAATAAGCATATAGGCACAACGTGATGAGAACCTTAATACAAAGTTTTCACTTCACTACTTTTTATGCTGTATGGGAAAATGGAGCGATACTAAAATGAAAATTCTTAACACTTGCATTTCCAAAACAATTAAGTTACACATATTCCACTGCAACCCCCGCCCCACCAAGTTACTTTTCCATGCATTCTGATGGGCATTTGCAACACTCTGCAAAGCGCATAAAAACAGTTTCGCCTCATCTTCCATTCATCACCCAAGGGATCAGCAGGAACTTCAGTGGCCATGCGTTTCTCATAGAAAGTTTGGAGTTTGCGCTCATCGTGAACTTCGAAGAGCTTCTGGCAGTCAGTGGCCAGGAAGGATATGTTGAGCTTCTTGAGGCACTCGGATATCACCATGAAGACCAACACAACCCTCTGAGCACCACATTTCCTGATTCTGTGTTTGTTTTGGCTCCTGCTCATTGCCCTTCTCTTGCATATCCGGCTGCCAGCCTTTCTCCACTACTTTCCACTGAAGGGCCAGCTCTGAAGTCAGGGCTCGAGTCGGGGTACCACGCGGGTGGACGGAGTCCCCCAACTTATTTTACCGGGTGGACGGCGTCCACCCTGCCCAAAAGCTGGACTTTCAATGATGGCGTTAATTGCCCGCACGGCCGCCCCGTCGATCTCCCAAGTACGGGGCTGGCTGTCAATCTTGTGTAGTGCGCAAATGCGCTACCTATCAAAATTCTGCTTTGCCCTTTATGTAAGTTCTGACGTGGAAAGCAAAACAGCAGGGCTATTTTTGTGAAAGAACTGGAAGTACGGGAATACAGCATAACCCCCAAAAACAGGATTTAAACTGAAGCCATCATTTCAAAATAAAAATTTACAAAGACTATAAAGTGTACCCATTCTAATAACGACATCTGTCCATTCAAGTCTCTCTTCAATCTGCAACATTATTTAAAGTTGTTCGAATATTGCCAATAATTCGACTAAACATTTGAGTGATTTTCGATTCCGGACTGTTCATTTGGTAAAAATATTTTCCAAATCTGAAGCAATTTTTGGCAATCATTCTTTATTTCAATATAAAGAGAACAAATACGTATGTATGCATGCAGCGGCACGCAAGAATGCCAAACAATCATGGTACAAAAAGTCACCTGGAACAGTGAAAGTTACATATTAGCTCACTGTGCTGGGGAATACCTTTCGTGACATCACTTCCTGTGGTGACATTACTTCATGTGACATCATCTAACTTGGAGCGTCCCCCCACTTTTTTTTTTAGGACTTGTGCCCTGTCTGAAGTACCATCTACTACAATCTGTAACTACGCATTGGCAGTCGTGTGTTGGCTGAGTTGAGCCAACACCCAGAACAGGCACGACAACCCATTCCAATGAAGAGGCGGCTAACCTGTGGGCGCCACAGGACCGAGGCAGAGCAGGAGAGCAAGGGATATTAGCGCCTCATAAAGAGAGATCCACTGAATCGTCACAGCAGAAAACTCCGGTTACTGACCAAAGAACGAGGATAGATAGAGGGTCATGGGGTGCACTGTGCAGAGCGCCCCCCTGCCTCAACAAATCAGTAGCATACCTGCAGACACTCGCGCAATAACCACTCCAACGCTGAACGTTAGCGTAAAAGGCCATTTATTTAGGACAGGGTTGACAACAGCAATTAACCAAAACATCAATAACTATTAACAAGTCCTCAACAGCATCTATCATCCATTCCCATACTCCAGTTACTCTCTCCCGCTTCACTCAGTGATCTCCTCCCTTCCTCCATTGCTTCCACACTTCTCTTTCCGGCTTCCTACATCATTTCCTGCCATCAAACGCTTGCATACCGCACCCCCATCATGCACCAGGGGGGGTGAATATGCCCATCATAAACTCCCCACCCCTCCACAGTCTCACAGCCCTACTACCAACTTCAACCCTTCCTAAAACTGGCATGCTATTCCGGGTCCTTAGCCCGTTCCCCACTCCTGTAACTTGTAGGGTGGGAGGGTAGATCAATTACTCTAAAGAACCTAACCCTAGTGGCACTGAGGGCAGTAAGAGGCTAAAACTCCTTCCCTGCCCTCTTTATACTCTAACCCCCTAACCCCTCCCCTAAACCAGCCCCCCAGCCCTAACTCCCAACCATGTCTTGGGCGCGCTTAAAAACCCCAGAGGCAGACTGGTCTGCCAACCTTACTTCCCCCGGGGGCCACATCGTGCAATAACCACTCTATCGCTGAACGTTAGCGTAAAAGGCCATTTATTTAGGACAGGGTTGACAACAGCAATTAACCAAAACATCAATATCTTATTAACAATCCTCCACCATCATGTCTTTCATCCATCATCCATACTCCAGTTACTCTCTCCCGCTTCACTCAGCGATATCCTCCCTTTCTCCATTCCTGCCACACTTCACTTTCAAACTTCCTCCAGCATCTCCTGACATCGCACTCTTGCATCCCGCACCCCCATCATGCACTTGTAACCTCCTCCCCAGGGGGAGGAGTAGGTCAGTCATAGACCCCCCACCCCTCCACAGTCTGCCAACCAGGGAACCCCAGGAGGGCGGTTACCTGCCCCACCCAAATCAGTGCATCTTTCGCCATCACTCCCGTCGGCACTAAATGGATTTGTTACACAGTTCACTGATGACATCCCTCATCTCCATCATGTACTACGCATTACCTATGTGCGAAAGGTGCACCCCGTCATCACGGAAAAGCAGTGGCTCTTCCAGCCACAAACCCACATTTGCAATCACCTTCATACCTGATTTACCACAACAAACTCTCATAGCACGGTTCAATTTTCTTCGTACTTTCTCGATAGCAGTTGGCTTAAGAGCTCCCCGCCAGGTTCTTTGAAGCACAAACTCTGTCCAAACAATACACGCGCCTGCAAGATTGCTCATCATGGCTTCCAAATCTTGTTGCATCAAATGTAACAGTGACACACCAGACTGCTTTATTAAGTCATTTTCCCCGAGATGAATTACCCGCATGTCCTGGCAACCTCCTTGAGCCACCTTCTTCGTAAGCCAGGGCAAAAATGCTCCCCAGCGCATCCCATTCTTACCCCATCAATGCACTTTGTGGTGGCTGCTGCGCAGGCCCAGGCTATGGCCCGACAATCCAGGTAACCGTCTTGGTCCCGGGTCCCCAACGCAACCCATGAAGAAAAACACGTCTTAATCCAACTGTCTGCCAATATAGAACACCCAGCCGCACATCAATCCCCCAGAACTGGGCTCATTTCTGCAGATAGCGCTCGCAGAACCAAGATCTCCACCGCCCAATCTGCTGTATCGTATCCCACGACCAGCCCAAAGGCGCCACCGCTGTCGCCACACCAATGCGAAAGGAATGCATACCATAGTGGAGAAGTGTGGCTCAATGGTTAGTGCGGCAGACCCTGATGCAGAGGTCTGGCCTGGGACCAGGGTTCAATTCCCGCCTCGGCGGGTCTTGGGCTCAATTTCCTCGGACCTGATAATTCTCGCCTCGGTGCCTATTCTAATCATGGGTCCACTCTGCAACTCTGGGCAATAGCTTGCTTAATCTCCACAATGGCCCCAACAGCGCTGGGATGCCTGGCTTCACCTTGGGGGTGCCCAGGAGTGGACATTTCACAGGGAAAAGCCAGGAAGGGTTCCACAGCGGTATGCGTTACAGCGCCAGGACACCCATGGGTATTAGTGTGCTTTACAAGTACAAATTACATTTACATTTACATTTACATACTTGGCGGGTCCCTACCCACACGTCTCAACACCATTAGCAGCTCCACCAACAACTGATGCGCCATCACTCTCTTCCTTGAAACGTGGCAAAAAATCTCTTCAGACCCACACCGAGCTTGCTGACAAAACCCCATCCACTCCTGCACTGGGCACGCCCCCCCTAAACCCGTTCCGCTCAGCCATGCCCACTTACCCCTACCCACCTGGTCAGTTTTAGAATGACCCAGCCAGACACCCAACTATTTCCCATCCAGACGCATGTCCTCATACAATCTTCCCCATTTCCTCCATGCACCCAACAACTCTGACACTTGGAATGCACCAAAAAACATCCAAATCATACGCAAACGGAACAACGCAACCTCTTGTATATTGTAGCAACAGTGCGGCAACTCCACCAACAAACTTTGTAAGAGGTCAAAAGTGATTACCTCTCTAAGCGCCTCACCCCCACTTCACCCCGCTCCCGTCCCCAACCTTTCAACATCTGACTCAACTACTCACTCTTGCTCTGATCATAGCCCATGTATAACATGCTGTAAAAAGAAATTCATGTCAACTTTCCCCCAATCGTCGTCTGCGACGACCCCCTGTCAATGCAATTCAAAACAAAATGAAAAACTTCCTGTTCACAGTCCTGTCGCAACATGTGCCACTTTTCACTTGTCCATCCCAGAAACGCTCCGAATTCAGCCCACGCCAATCTGTAAGTATGCCTCGTGGATTCAGCTACGCATTTCTCGACGAGGCCTACCACTCCCACTCCCCCCAGGCCCAGATACTATCCAGCACCTTTGTCTTGAAAGCATCCGCCCCCGGTGCCAGACGCCTGAAACCCTGCCACTGCAAACGAGACAACACATCCGCAATGTCATTGCTGGCACCAGGGACATGCTGCGCGCAAAAGATCCCATTCAGCTGCAAGCATTGCAACATAAAACTTTGCAGCAGGCGTAGCACTCACTGGTCTCTTGCTTTTTGGTTAATCACTGAGTACACTACCATCCTGTTGTTACCCATGAAAAAATACTGATCTGTTCCTGAACTCCGCAACCCACACTTCCAGACTGTCCAACAGTTGAAAAAATTCTAGAAAAGGAATGCTCCTGCCCTGTTTCATACAATGTTTCGGCCACCGTTCTGCACACCACCTCCCGTCCCAGAAAATCCCAAAAACAGAAGCCCCAGTGGCGTCAGAGAATATCTGCACCTGCCATACCATCTTGTCGTCCACAAAATTAAGTGATACGCCATTGAAATCCGACAGAAACATCTGCCACATCTGCAGTTCCGCCCTGACCCCCAATGAGACCCGGACCCTGTGATGTGGGAGCACCGTACCTGACATGGCCATTCCGTACTGTCTGCAGAAAGTCCTTCCTGCGCGCACCACCCAGCACGCAAAGCTCAGAAAACCGAGGAGCTGCGGCATCGACCACAAATCAATCTTCTTTGCACCAATCACCTCCCCCAGGAAAACCTGCATTTCTACCACTTTCTGTTCCAGTAACCTTGCCACCCACTCAACCGAATTCAATGCCCAAGAATGTCAAATTGCAGCTGGGTCCCGCTGGTTTCTCCGGAGCCAATGGGACCCCGAAATCCCCTGCCAGAATCTGGAATAGTCGAAGGGCTGCGTTACACTCGCCCGACCTCACTCTCCCGACAAACAGAAAATCATCCAAGTAATGAGAGACCGCCTGATGACCACGCCTGTCCGTGTATTCGCACTGCAAAAAGGTGCTGAAAGTCTTGAATAATGCACAGAAAATGACACACCCCATGGGCCAAACGTTGTCCACAAAGATGGCACCCTCAAACTGCATCCCCAGCAGAGAGAAATCCGCTGGGTGTATGGGCAGGAGGCGAAAGGCCGACTTAATGTCACGCTTGGCCAACTCTGCTCCATGCCCACAGACCCCCACCGAACTGATCGCATCATACACGGATGCATACAAAACTCTAGAATCCTCCTCGGCAATGAAATCATTCACAGACACCCCCTCCAGCCAAGACATATGATGGATCAACCTGAACTTACCCGGCTCTTTCTTGGGCACCACTCCCATCAGTGATTTGATCAGGTCAGGAATAAGCATGGGCGGATTTTGCGGATCCACGATTCACGGATTTGCGTATTCACGGATCATGGATCCGCAAAATCCGCGGATTTTGCGGATCGGCGGATTTGGGGCGTGGCTTCCATGCGAGTGCACATGCCTCTTGTGTGTATAAAAGGTCAGAGACCGATCAGAGCAGCAGATGAAGATACAGAAGCTCCTGGCCACAGGAACAGCATGAGGATTGCGCTCGTGAAAGTCAAGGATGCAAAGGCCTCTGTCCAGCATCACAGCTGATTTTCGATGGTATATTTGGGAAGAAGGCACATCTGCCCAGCCTTGACAACGCTCACGAGTGTTTTTTGGGCCGATGAATGAGTCACTGAATTTAAGCTTCAACTAGGGCACATGCTTAATTGGTATCTGTAAGTGGTTCCGGTTGAGGTTTAATTTTTGTGCCAGGACCATCGTGCCAGAATGAACCCTGCCCTTCATATTTATTCAAGAAGACGCCACCGTTTTGTGCCATACCTCTACTCAACTGGAGTACTTTCTACTGGATAATCAGTAAGTGCTACCTCGTTGGGTAAATGTATAGTGCTTTTACTACACTACAGCTGCCTAAAGTGCCAGAGAGTTGTCTACAGCGACCAGGTGTGTGTTACTATGCAATCGCGCCGAAGGGCGCAGGGGTCCCTTGAGTGAGCTATCATAGTGGGTAAATGGCGGGAAGACGGTGCACACCACGAGTGTGTGGGCGGGGCCAAACGGACCGATGTATGAGTCACTGAATTTAAGCTTCAACTAGGGCACATGCTTAATTGGTATCTGTAAGTGCTTCCGGTTGAGGTTTAATTTTTGTGCCAGGACCATCATGCCAGAATGAACCCTGCCCTTCATATTTATTCAAGAAGACGCCACCGTTTTGTGCCTGTTGTAACTATTTTACGATGGCGCCGGCAAGCTGCCAGCGCCATCCTAAAATAGTTACTAAATTAGCTTCAACAGGAAGCTCTAATAGATAAAATAAAGCAGGTGCTCGATCCTCAGCACGGCCTCTCTATCAGGATATTGTGAGAGCCACGGACCCATTGCTCTGACCCTAACCGGTGTAGGAGCCCTTCGGCCCAGCTTGCCCCCTTCCTTTGGTATTTCGCCACTGGTCTGAGGGCATGGCCAGAGTAAAACATTGTTATTACATGGTGGCGTCTGCCACACTTTGAGCACTCATGCTTGAATTTGCAGGGTGCCGTGTGCAGAAACCCTTGTTAAAGTTCCTACATGCGCCTGTACTAACTCCTGTGGACTTGGGTGCCTGTCCTGTGGACCCAAAGTAGTTGTTTTGACCACCCGCTCCAGTGTTCGAGCCCTGCCCCTGCCCAAGTGTGGGCGGGACATGACTGAAAAGGACAGGTAAGTGACTGGCAAGCCACTGGCCGTGTGTGTGGATGCAGGCGACTGAGTAGAAGACATCCATTGAACCCAGAACTCCTGATCCATGTCCCCCCATGGTTTATCAGGCTTGGCACCAATCCTGGCCCTAAACTCCTGATCGTAACTAAGCCAAGCAAACCCCCGAAGTGCATCTGCGCCTTTCTAATCATTTCCATGTACTTAATGCAATAGCTCTATCTAAATGCTTTTCGTAATATATACTTGCATAAATCAAAAAGGCGGATGTACAATTTTCCATATTAACCGGCACCCGCGGCCGCCTAGTCAATTCCCATTCCTCCTCTTTGGATCCCTTCTTGGCCTGTATCTCCCTATGCAAGAGCTTAAACACATCCACATACTTATGCCTCCAAATCCTCGACTTAGTTTTCTTCGACAAGTGTGACTCCCAGAGCCATCGCCATCCCCATGTACAGTAATTTCTTACAGTGCTTGTCTTCACCTTTATCTTTCTTCTCACTTTGCTCGTCAGTCTTATCTGTCTGTACGCCTGCGCCGACCAAACGCTTGCCGCTAATCCCTTTCTCAACTGCCGCTTTAGCAGGCGCACCTGGGTCCCTCACGGACCCCTACCCCACACCCACCGACCAGCAGGCTTTTTTGTGCCCCCTTGCAGAACCATCGTCCTGTGCACCCCACCAAACACCATTACCTGATAAATGTGTAGGCACTTCCCAATCCGCTCCTTGGGCGCCAACAGCCTTTTGGGTCACCTTCTTGCTCCCACTGATGCTAGCCTGTGTAGTCTGCAAGACACCAAACTTTCCCGTGTTGCTGTCGGCCTTCCCCAATCCCCACTGTCGCACACCTTACCCTCTTCCAGCTCCTCAGTCTCATCATCATAGTCCAATTGCTCCTCTTGCTCAACCACATCAGACACTTCTAACACTTCTTGCACCACTCTTTCCATCCCTTCCCTTTTGTACCATGCACAAAATCACACTCCGGCGCCATTGATGCCAGCTCCCTCGGTGGAGGGCAGGCCACCGCAGACCCCCCTACAACTTCTGCCTGGCGTCCTGAAGCCGTCTTGCACCCCGCCGGCCCACTCATGCCTCTACTAGCTGCTACTGCTGTTGAAACCTGAGGGGGCCTCAGCGCCACTTGGCCTCGAAGCCGTCACGGCCGTCCCTGCTCCTGTTGTGGGCCACACCTCATCCACCCAAACCCATTTGCCTCGGGCCCTCTGGCCACCCGACCACACCCAGGACCCGTGGCCCCCACTGCATAGAGAGCTGAGGGCCCAGCCCCCCCCGGAGTAACCCCCAAACCCCACATCCCTGGCTGCTCACAACACCTGCCACCTCAACTCTGTCTCCTGTATGATGCGACGCTCCGTGTAGTGGCAGAGGCAGTGGCCGCCACTCCATGCTGCTGCAGGGGCTTGCGCCCGCCCCGCCCCCCTGCACCTGAGAAATCCTTGGTGGCAGCCGTGGCACTGAGTACACGCGGGGGAAGGCTCTTACGCCACCCACGCGCTTTCCCTTCTCTTCCCCGACCATGCCCCGGCCCTGCCCCAACATACCTCTCTGCGGTAATGGCGGCTCCTCCTGGCATGCCATCACCGCCGCTGCAACAACTGCCGAGCGAGGCACCCGGGTCATTCCGACCCACACCTCATCTAAGACAACCGGCCGCTCTCCCAGTGTGGTCCAGCAGCTGAAGCGCCGCGCGGATCGCCTCAGAGTCCGGCACCGTCATCAGAGGACTGCTGATGTTTACGCTCACCCCGATGCCTGGAAATCACCCAAACAACCTGTCCCACATTGCACCAGGACTCTGGCTGCAACAAACCAAAATTCCACCCGATCTGACCGGATGGGTCTAAATACCTAGCCAACACCTCCTCAATTACTCTGAAGACCCTAACCCTACTGGCGCTGAGGGCAGGAAGAGGCTAAAACTCCTCCCCTGCCTTCTTTATACTCTAACCCCCTAACCCCTCCCCTAAACCAGCCCCCCAGCCCTAACTCCCAACCCTGTCCTGGTCTCGAGGAAAGACTGGTCTGCCGACCTTACTGGGGCCACAATGGAACACAAACGAAAGGGAAAGCCGACAACAGCACCAAACCCGCAAAGTCCCCTCCCATGCCCATGTACAAAAGGTATCAACAATAACAACGTAAGAGCTCCACACAGGGTGAGAATGCCTCTTCGGTGGGAAGATTCCAGATTATTCTTGCGCCTGAGGTGGTTTTCATTTATTAACTAAATAGATAGTTTTTCGGAAAATCTGTGAGTAGTGAAGGCATCGTAATAAATGAAAGAAAAATGTCCCCACAGCTTTTTGAAAACGAAATCTGTGGGGACTGAGCAATTCCGGGGCATTTCTAATGGCTATAAACAAAAATACACAGTTCCTTGACTCCCAAAATTAAACTCGGTCATAAACTTGTGTGTCAAGACTGATGAATCGATCTCTGCATTTCTTCAACCACATGATGTGCTCCAAAGTAGCATAAGGAATTGCATGTGACCGGGATTTGAGCAAAACACCCTCAGCATTCACAGTCAAGCTCACTGGGGGTCTTGCTAGTTTCCAGCACTAACAGACGGTACGGCATACAGCAACGCGTTAGAAATTGAATTTTTTTTGTGTGTACATTTTTGCATCGCATTGAAGCAAATTTCTGGATATGTTTTTATTAGAAAGGCCGTTTCCTTGGTGTAGTCTAACCAAGAGATAAAACAAGATGGATGACGGAGCTACCTTGCATCACTGGGTTAAAATCCTCTCTCTCTGCCACTTCTCCTAGGTGCCCTGTATATGAAACAAGTGACTGTAGGTTAATAATTACTCGTTAAAAAAAACACACACATTTTCATCTCCCCCAACCTCCCCGTTAATCTGCCACACAAAGGCCACTCACAGAGGGCAGTCAAACCCTTGCTCGAATCTGATGCTCCATGTTTGACGGTAGCAAACTTGTGGATAACCATTGTTTATCGGTGAAAAGTATAGGATACTCATCTGCTGACACTGCACAGACACTTAAGTCCTCCATCCGCATATTTAGTCATAACTCCTTCAATAGCTCCTCTACGCCGGACACCTAAGCCCGGAGCTGGGAAAGAGGGGCGGCTTTGTCTTCAGAGGCCCTGCACTCGCCGTGTCTCCAGTAACAGCAGATCAAAAGCAGAAAAATAAGGAGCGCCGACCGGTGGCTGGCCAGGCCATCCGCCGCTTCCTGCTTGTGCTGTCTCTGCCTCCCACAGTGTTTTGTAAAAAGGCCACTGTTTTGTCACGCATGTGTACAATGTAAAGCAGTGCAAAAACAGCCACAAACAAACAAGCATTGAAAATGCAATAGGACTCGTATTTGCGCGAACCCTATTGCATTTTGAAACGGAATTGCGGACATTAAAGAAGGCACGAATGGGAGGGGGTGTGGGGGTGTTTGTGGTCAAAGAAATTACGGACTGTGGGAGGGAACATGGAGTGGCAGGGGAAACAAAACTGTTTTATAGTAAAGGGGCAAACAGCCTCGTAAGGACAAAAATGACAACATGGATGTCAGGAGGCGGGATTAAAAAGCCAAGCACCAATCAGTATGTAGAAATTATGATTCAAGTCAATCAAAAATAAGGCAGGAAAGTAGACGAAGCTTCCACCGCTATACTGTATACAGCATCTCTCGACGAGAAAGAGCATGCGCTGCCGAGTCGAGACCTAAAAAGGGAAGGTTTAGGCCTGGCAAGAGGGTTTAATTGCCAGGTTGACATGGCAGTCTGAAACTGTACACACAGACTCTTATGTGGGTGACACAATCAGTGCTGCAGGCCCACTAGTACCATTTTATTTACAGGCCCTGAGCACATATAGTGCACTTTACTAGGAACTTAGAAGTAAATTAAGTATGCCAATTGAGAATGAACCAATATTACCATGTTTAGGGGAGAGAGCACACAGGGCCAGATTCACAAAAGACAACTTCCTAACTTCATGACTTTTGGTATTCACAAAATGCATTTAGGAGTACTAAACTTTAGTACTCCTAAATATCCTTTGTGAATATCAAAAGTCGTAAAGTTAGGATTTTGTCTCAGTTAAACGTAAGTTTTTATGACCAAAACGTACATTTAACTGAGATAAAATCCTAACTTTATGACTTTCGGTATTCACAAAATGCATTTAGGAGTGGTAGTGAGGATTCCTAACTTTAGTACTCCTAAATGCATCTTGGGAATACCGAAAGTCGTGAAGCTAGGATTGTGTCTCAGATTACTTTTGTGAATCAGGCCCAAAAACTTTAGCGCTGGTTAGCAATGGTAAAGCCAGCAAAAACAAAGTCAGAAAAATGGAGGGAGGCAGAACCAAAGTTTGAGGAAGACCACCTTGGGGTTGTCCCCTTCAACAACACTTCAATCACCTAGGAACCCACCATAATAGCCTACAGTGTGCTGAAACCAGTATGTGCATGTATGTCCTTACATACTCACAGGCAGAGCCATAGCTACTAGTGGAGCAATGTACCAGTGCCAACAGTTGGGTGGGGGCCCAACCACAAAAAACCCTTGAGCCCTGAGAGTGCACCTACTAGTAAAGGTGCTGGAAGTGGGACAGAGGTTGATTGTCAGTCTTGTCAGTCTAGTCGTCTGACAAATTGCTGCTAATTCTTACTTTTCTTTCTCTTACTGCAAACTGTGAGGGATTTGTAAAGTGAACTATGTGACAAATTTGCTGGGTGAAAGGAAAAGCTGTAGGACATCAACATTTAAATACCTATGATTGAAGTGTACAAATATGTTTTTTAAATAACTTGAAAGCACAAATGAAGCACTTGTTTTCTAATTATGGAGTATGATGTAAACAGAGATTTTGATAGGATCAAAGCAATCATGATACTATACTTGGTGATGGTCAAATAACAATATTCGCTGAAATTCAATTTCCACACAATGTTGTTTGTGAGCTATTTAGTTTTATCAGTACAACTATATGCCTGTGCAAATTCAGTGATCATTGTGCTGTCTGTACATATCAGTGGGCTACCACACCATTCTTTAGTAATGTATTTGTGACAGTGTGCTTTTTATTTTAACACACTACACCCCTTTTTGCTCATTTGGGACATTTGTTTTTTTCGTGATGCTTGGATTTTTCAGAATGCCTATGAACTCCCAGCAGCACTGCCTGCTAGGGCCACAGGAGGTATTACAGCACTGGGAGCTTGTTGTAAACTCTGTACAATTCTCTCAGTTGTTGGAATCGTGCTCCGATTAGCAGAATCCACTGACGTACCTGCGGAGTGACTGCAAAGGCCTAAATGCATGAGTACTGAATTGCACAGCAACATGCATGATCAGTTTGTTAAATGCAGCATGTACCATTCAGCACAGGCTGCCTACTACCAGCGGAGGTCAAAGAAGACATCATGCCTGTACTGCTGGGTGGCTTTAGAAGACAAGATACTCACTGCATTCAGCCTGATAGGTGGAGGCCAGATGATCGAGATTAGGAAAACAACGTACACTAACTTAGGGCGAAGTGCTGAAATAGGGAAAATAATTTTGGGGTCGCCAATACACATTCTTCCTATTAAACTAGAAAGAGGAACAATAAATGTTCTGAGATCCCTGGGGCCAGAATCTGAGAAAACAGGATGTTGCTCCCCAGAACAAGATACTGAGAGAGGGGAACTAGAATATAGACAGTGCTGTAGCAGAGGTGGGTGAACTAACTTGGAGTCCAGAGCCAAAAAGGCTGCATTTGGCTTTCAGAGCGCATCTTGGCTCTAAGAGCCAAAGCACGAGCAGAGCAATGGGAACATTTGGCATGGAAATTGTACAACAAATATTATATAAAAATATGATGAAGTGTCTTCAAATTTTAAAAAGTATATTTCTGTAACAAGCTCTTCACCTTAAGACATCATATTATATCACTGCATTGAAAGGCATTTATTAAAAGGGACTAAAGTTTTTAAACATGAACTTGGAAATAGTCGAGTGCACCCACCCCTTACTGCACCAACAATACCTTTCGTGAACTAAGAGGCAAATCAATTGTCATGTGCACCCCATATGTGAACGATATTCTTATTTTACAAGGAGCAAAATTATGGCCCATTTAGTCAAACACAAGAGAGTTTTTTTTACAGCACACATCCTTACATATTTCAGGGTTTTATCATATGTAATATTGACAAATTAAGAGGCACAATAAAATAAAGTAACTGGCTAGGAAGACACACTATGGTCAAGTGACAAAGTTGGGATAGATCCCATTTTTTCTGGGTTAAAACTGTGTAATTTAGCTACTATATTGGCATCCCTTTCTCGCTCTTGTTTAACATCAAAGCTTAATGCTTTGTCTTTCATTCTTGGTGAATCAGGTTGGAACGTAGGTAGCAGACAGAAACCACATGAAAGTTCAGTTTAGTTGGGGTTTGTGAGCTCAAGAGGACCTCTGGCATCTGGCTCAAACCTTTGGTGGCTCACCTACCACTATACATTTCTCTGGGTATTCTGAGTCTAAAATATGCTACTTCCAGGGTGATATGTGTTTTTTATGTGAGGATATCATAGCATGAACTGTTGCTGACCATTTTGTACCTGTGGTGTGCATAAGGGTAACAAATGCTGCATATTGTAAGAGTGTTTACACAGTGTCCTGGACTGTTGCTGCAGATGCTATTCATGTTCTGTGCATGTGAGGGAAGATTGTATTGTTACTGGCCAGATGAATATGTGTTCGATGGATGTAAGGGAACTGCGTACTCCGTACCTGGTGCAGTACCAGTTTTTGTATGGAAATCGTGCTATGCATGCGGTACCAGTTTTGTGTGTGGAAATCTTGCTAAGCATGTGAGTCAATCTTGCACTCATACACCCTAGTACTGTTCCTTACACTTGTCTCAAATCTGAAATACTTTTTATTTGTTGTCTCTTAGGGAGGCATTACATGGTGCTGCCCTATGTCACACTTGTTCCTTGTCTTTGAAGGAAGCTTGCAATGGCCTGCAGTTCTATGCTTGGTTCATGTCTTTGAAGCAAACTTACACTGGTCCTGTGGTACCACACTTGTTCTAGGTCTTTGGCGGAACCTTGCACAGGACCTGCAGAACTATACTTGTCCCATGTCTTTGAAGAACGCTTGCACTGACTGCCACTGCAGTAACACACTTCTTCCATGTCTTTGAAGGACACATGCATTGGTCCTGCTGTACCAAACTCGTTCTATTTCTTTCCAGGAAGATACAGCTGCCAATGTTTCAGATTGCTTATGTGTGACATTTGAATAATTTCAGTTTAATTCTGTGTGACATTCAATGACTATGAGTAACACTTTCTTGCTAGCAAAATCAAACAATGAAAATGAGGGAAACAATTTAAATATCAGAAATTGCACCCATTTGAGCAACAAGAAACTCTAAGAAGAACTTAAAACTGCAGCGAAGCACCAGCAATGGAAGGGCACCTCAGTGCCTGCTCTGTCCAGTCATGAGATACTGCAGGACACAGTGGGGCAAGCTTTTTGCCAGATAACAACAGCAATGTGCCGCTTACTGCTTTTGTCACAGAGATACTTTTGTTACTGTACAGGTTATACATTGCAATCGTAATCTAGCACAGTGAGCTGTGAACTGCCATCAAAGAGCTGTATGCAACTTGGATGGTTCAGGTTAGAAAGCAATGTCTTTTTCCCAGTCTTTCATTATCCTGATGTTGCTAAAATTATTTGCTTGGGTTTAACTTAAGGGAAAAGAAAATCCCTGCAATAATAAGTTTTCCTCACAAATATCACTTCAGACAATCATATTGCAATGGGAATTGGTTCTGACAATAAATGTTTTTTGTGGGAACAAATTGTGCTCAAACTTTCACATGCACAAACTTTACAACGTGCACCTCTTCTTCAAGCAATTTAGCATTTTTATTGCACTATTTGTCCAAATTTCAACAATGAGGAATGTGAGATTCCTCTCATTCCAGTTTTCTGTTTTTTAGTTTCTTCTCTTTCACACAGGTCTTTTTCCTGACACGATAAAAAGTGGGCCCGGATGTAGATGAATTATTCAGAAAAGTTCAATGCTCAGTGAGAATAATTATATTTAAATGTTTTTAAATGTATTTCTATTTCTCTTTCATTTTGAATGAGAGGCTACAGACATCGTTTTCCAAGAGCACACACTGTAGAGGGAATTATCAGGCAGTAGCAGAACTACGAGAAGCACCAACACCTTGCTATTGAAACTGCAAAAATTTCGGAAAAAGAAAACCTACTCCTGCAGCTTCTCTGGCCTAACACCTAGGATCTGGAATGCACTCCTGCCCGCAATCAAAATGAACCCCTTTACCACCTCCTTCAAAAACTAAGTCAAACTACTTCTAATGAACAAATCTCTCCCTTGATCCCACTTCTGATGCGAGTTTGGTACCAACCTGATGCAGCTCACCTACCAGGATCCAAGATCAACTCCAAGAGAGAATAACTAACGCACTCCTGAATACCTCTGGACCTACAACGAGTACGGACATCATTTATGCTCTCCTGTTAGCTACTCAGATCTATGTGCCTAGTTTTCATTTTATTTCTTTTGATGTAGCAATTGTGAAGCGCTTTGATACCCTCACTGGGTCTAGTTTGCTCTATATGAAACTTTATAAATAAATAAAATAAATTGTTGGGTTTCCGGTTCGGACCTGGGGAGGGGGCATGGCGGCAGGAGTGAGAGTATAGTGTAGAGGGGGCTGAGATAGAGTGCATCACATTGGTTGCTTGTAGAGCGCTTTTGTACTCAGCTGTAACCTTTCCCTACTGCCACCTTAACACAACACCCCCAGACCTTTGAGGCAGCTATAACCTAAATCAGCTGCCACATTATTTGAGGTTTGAAGGACTAGCTAGTGACACTTACTGTTAGCCAGCACAGCTGGAGTGCCAGTCTGATGTTGGGCTAGACCCACCTGCCGCGACGACACCTTCCCATATGGGTGTGGCTGCTGCTTCACTCCTCCAAGAGTTGAGTCGATGACTTGTTGCTGGCAGCCACATTGCGGCATACATTTTGATGCCTGGCTGCAGCTCAGAGTTGCCAGATTGCTTGAGAGACACCACCACTCCGGCAGCAGTCTGGGCTGGGGCAGGGCCCGCCATGGGTCAACAGACTTGAACGTCCGTCACATTACACATTCTGTGTCACTCAACAAACGTGCCATGCAAGCAGCTATGGCCGGGCTTGCTTGGAACGCTGACAAACTTGAGTCTGCCACACAGTCTGCTCATGCCAGGCCGGCCCAGGTGTGAAGAGGGTGAGTCTGTCCTCTCCTGGCTGTCTTTCTCGACAGTAACCGATGGCCAATTTTAAGACTGACTCACTGTGACACTCCGTCAAGTGGTGTCTTGTTACAGATAGTAAACCTGAATGAATTGCAGCAGCAGTGAATACACTTTGGTACATTGTAGCCTCTTAGTGTGCCGTCCCAGCCCAGCCACAAGCTGAGACAACTGTCCCTGAGCCTGCCGTAAGCAGCGTGGACCGCAAACTGCAACCTGGCTTTCTGACAGTGCATGTAACAGAGTTCTGGCTTGATAGCTGAAGTGCTATAAATGCGTGATTTTGCATTTCAGTGTGGTGATGTGGACCACCACACTGGAATGCATTAGTCTAATGCCTGATACATAGTACTTGGCAGGGCTGTATGGCACAAAGAGCAAGAGGGCGATGTGGAGGGGGCCGAGGTTAAAGTGCATCACATTGGTTGCTTGTAGAGCGCTTATGCACTCTCAGCTGTAACCTATCCCTACCGCTACCTTAACACAATGCCACAGACCTCCAAGTCAGCTCTAACTTAAACCAGATGCCACATTATTTGAGGATTGAAGGACTAGTTATAGTAATAGCTGCAATGCCTTTCTGATGTCGGGCTAGCCCCACCCACACAGCGACTTCTCCTTGCAGCTGCAGTCACACTCCTCCAGGAGTCGAGTCGACAACTGCGGCATGCATTCTGTGCCTGGCTGCAGCTCAAAGCTTCCAGGTTGCCTGTGAGGCACCACCACTCTGGGAGCGGTCTGGACTGGGACGGGTCTCACTGCGGGTCAACATACTTGAGTGTCTTTCCCATTGCATTGTCTGAATCCCTCAACAAATGTGCTGAGCTATGGCGAAGCGCGCATTTAAGGCCGAGTTCACCGCACAACCCGCTAGCACCTGACCGGCCTGCCAAATGTGTGAAGAGAGTGAGTCTGTCCTCTCCTGGCTATCTCTCCCAACAGTAGCCATTGGCCATTACTAGCTGACTAGCTTTGACACTCTGTCACATGACATCCCATCACAGAGAGTGATTCTGAATGGATTGCCATGGTAGTGAATAAACTTTGGTACATTGTAGCCTCACAACCGGCCTAAGCCAGCCCACTCTTGAGCTGAGCCATCTGCTTGCAAGCCTGCCACAAGCAGCGTGGACTGTGCGCTGCAAACTGGCTTTCTGACAATAAACAAAACAGCACTCTGGCTTGATAGCTAAGGTGGTATAAATGCATGACTTTGTGTTTCAGTGCAGTGATACAGACCACCACACTAAAATGTGTAAGTCTAATGCCGGATGCATGGTCTATTGCAGGGCTGGGAAGATTGTGATGCTCTTGAGCAGTGCTGCATGTCTTATGAGTGTGCGTCAAGGATTTGTTGTGTTCTATTTTAAAGGTGGGTGGTAAACTCTGCTCCGCCGGTGGAGTTCATGGAGTTTTTGTCACTCCGCACTTTGCTTGGATGGCGGAGTCTGGCAAAAACTCTGCATACGCCACACCGCGGTGTATATCGGCACACACCACACATATTACTTTTCTCCTATATGTTCCTGATTTTATTGGGCTTTTTTATTAGCTCCTGCAATTGATTTGTGCTACTTTTCACAGTGAGTTGAGCTTGTTTCTTGGTTTTAGACCTATCAATGTTTTTCACCAGCGGGCGAGAGCCAGCGAGATGCTGACTCAGTCTTTGCAGAGGGATTGAGTGTTCTGTGAGGCCCACAGTCAGTTCTGCTGCAGTCCCAGCCGCTCCGTGCGCAGTAAGGGCTGCAAGAAACAGGAGCGGCTGCAGCACCAGAAGCGGGTGTCACGGGGCTGCCTGTAGCTCTACATCTCTACATCTTCATTATCGGCTGCAGCGTGCATCCCCTTCAATGTCAAGCAGCCCACCAACAGGGCCCTGTGGCAGCAGAAGGCGAGGGCCCGGCTGCGAAGTGCTGTGCTCCCCTGCTTGTGGTTACTGCCCTGTTTCTGCCAATGTCTTTACTACTGCCCCTGTGCTTTCTAGCATACCACTGACTACAGCACAAGTACTGTCTGCCTCTCAGAACTGTGCTTCTGCGTGCGCTTGTGGTTATTGCCCTGGCTGCTCCTGCCAATCTCTTCTCCTGCCCCTGCCCTACTTGCCACTTGCTACTGCACATAAATAACTATCTACAACTTACTACAGCACAAGCGCAGCCTTCCACCGACTACTGCACTTGCCTTGCACCATTGCCTGTGCCCCTGTGTACAGCACAAGCATTGCCTATTGCTGAGAACTATACCGCCAATTAGTTTGCTTCTGGTTACTGTCTTATTCTTGTTGGAAATACTGTACTGCCCTTCTACATGCACTGTATTACCTGCCACTCACTCCTGTACTTAGCTCACATCACTCTCTGCACATGACTACATTACCAGCCCTGCACTCCACCATTCTCTGCACTACCCCTGCATGTGCCTTTGGGTACTGACCTGCTCCTGATAATGAATACTGCATTTTTTCTACCTACCGCTGACCTTCAAGTCTCAGCAACTTTTAAGCACCGGGTACTCACTGTCGGTAGTGCCCGTCTGCTGCCACCGCATGCCTAGTGCCACCGGGGCAGCTGTGTGTTATGTGCAATCTTCTGAGCACTTAATAAGTCCAAGGTGTGCCTGCAGGATTCTTGGCACGTTTATGTTGCCGCTCAAACCCCGGAGTGGGCCTGCGGAATTCCTCGTAGTGCAACTCCGCCCCTACTCTGTTTCTGAGTGTTTTAGGTTTGACTGAAAGACTGTTATAGCTGTCCCACCAGAGTGTCATTCACATATTGGTTGAGAATAGCAGACATACAATTGGGTAGTGGATTAGCCCTCGTCAGCTACTGGCTTTGTTGCCAATGTATCACTCTGCCCAGCAGATAACCGCTGGTCTCTAGGATGTCAGGTAGTCTGAGCAACATTATTTTGCCTGCTTACTCTGTTTTAATTTACATCTAGAGGAGTCCGACCCCCCTTTGGTTCACCCCCACCTGCTCAATTGAAACTGCAAGCTAGTGCTAACTGAGTACCATTGCTACTAAAGTTCATTTATGCAGAGCGCCAGGCATCCCTGCTGAAAACTTCGAAACCATGCCACCATCTTGAAACGGTATTCTGCATAATTGATCCTTTTTACTGTCCAAAGATGGAAGATCAGTGTACAGCTTTATTATTTTTTAATTGAAGCACATGTCCTCTACATTTAGTTGACATATTTTTTTCTTTTGTTCTTCACATTTTTTTGATCAATTTTATCATATGCCTTCTGTACAAGGAAAACCAATACCTGAAGTCAATCCTCTTCTCTGCAGAAGCCCACTAAGATCAGACTCACAAAGTCTACAGTGCTGGTTCAAGTGTGGCCAGGCCAGTGGGAGATTAGAGAACTTTGTTGGACATTCAGGATTCACTGCAGTACCTTTGAATTGCACTAGTGGACCAATTAACCAGATACTAACCCTGCGACTCCTATGCTACCATCTATCCAAACTATGGTCCTTTAGAGTGAGTGGTGTACGTGTGTGAGGAGTATGTGTGATTGTGTGAGTGTAGGATAGCCAGCATGTTTTGTGAGTGCACTGTGAATGGTGTGCCTGTGTGAATGAAAGATTAACATTGTTGTTTATGATTGTAGGGTAAGCGAGCTACAAATGGTGCCTGTGTGATTTTATAGTGAGGCATATGCCTGTGTGGGTGTAACATGAAGAGTGTGCCTATGTAAGGGCAGCAGTGTGAGTACAGGGTCACTGCTTGTTATGTCTTTGTGCACAAGCACTTTACAAGGGCCACACCTATTGGCCTTGGTAATGCTTTTTATGGATATAGCTTTGACTTGCAGAAATGCAGGGAAAATGCATTAGTGTGTGTAGAGAGTTTTGATATGGAAGCTGCTTACTATGTCAAAGGAGGTTGTGGAGTGTAAGAGGCAGCTGAAAGACTAAGACGTCATCCTAGTGACTTTGCTTGCACTAGTGCGCATGGGTACCTAGCTACATCACTGCACACAGGCTAACCTCTAAAATGAAACCCGCTTTTTCATACACAATAATCTAAAGAATCTAAAACAGTACAAAGTTGCCAGCCTACGTGTAGCTCCTTCCAAACCCGTTTTTTATTAGGTTGAGATCTGCTCAATGATTTGTATAAAGTCATTCACAGGGACCTGTGAGTCTCATCTAAGGAAATAGTAGCTTAACATAAAACCTACGTTTTCTGTCAGCTGACAGTTTTTTCATAATTCTCAGTTTCACATTTCAGACAAACAATCACAAGTCCCTTCCTCTTTAAGATGCCTGGCATCAAGTCTGGCTGCACAGACTAGTAAAGACATTCCTTCCAGAAGAAAACTTTAGAACCATGATTTTACTCACAGGAGATTGTTAAGAGCAAAACATGTCTTGTAGGTACAGTTTATTTGGATGTGTGCTTCAGGTGACTGCACTGAGCTAGCAGCATTCCACATGACTTGAGAAACTATGAGGAAAATATAGCAAACAAGAAAGCTCATCGAACTTTTGTGCACCTGGGAAAACCTCATAATCAATTTTCCCACAAATGATCGCCAAAACATATTTTGCGTGATATATGACTTTCACAAAAATTGTTCATGTAAAAATATTCATAGTTTCGGCCATTCCAGGTCCTAAGTGCTTCTTTCTTCATTAATTTTTCAAAAATGAAACCACTTGCCAGAGCCTCGCAGCAGGTTATGCTGGTTAATGTTTTAATATACATAATCATTCTTGCATTTTAGATATTTTCTAATCTATAGTAGCAAATAAATATTCATTTTAAGCATTATTTTCAATGCTAGTGTGTGATTTTGTGAGGATACTTTATTCAACTTTCTGTGCAATACACTTTGAAAGTATATATCTGTCTTTCCATTTATTCTTTTATTTCATCTTGCAATCCATTTTATTATTATGTGTTCCTCTGTTTCATCGTTTGTCCATCATCCGTTGATTTGTTCCTTACAGATTAAACTGATTTAGAGATTTTCCCTCCTTTTCTTCTTAAGAATAAGCCTGGTAATTTAATTAAAAGACCACAGACCACAGACTCATACTTTGCAGTTTCTTTTCTCACTGTTATTTTGGCACAATTTTAAAGTAACTAAAACTCCCATAATCCTGATCATCTAGTCATGAAGTATCAACAGAGAAGAAATGCATCTAATGTAAAAATAAAGCAGTCCAATGCAAATTCCTCTTTTCTTGCTGCTTAAAAGCTAATTGTTAAGCATATGATTTGATTTATGGCTTAATTTTGCATTTTTGGGAAAAGGAGAGTTATGTTATGTTATTAGTATTTTTAAAGCGCAAACTGCTACCCGAAGGTGTCCTGGTGCTGCCTACAAACCACCCAGAGAGACCTAGAAATAGAGCCCCAGATTAAATGCCAAAAAGCCAAGTTTTTAAGGCTTTCCTGAATGCCAGTAGATCAGTACTGTTTCTAAAGTGGAATGGGAAGGCGTTCCATGTATTGGCTGCACCTGCCAAAAAACTCCTTCCTCCCCAGCTGGCTTTTTTAGAGATGGGGACTGTTACCAATTTTGCTCCCAGAGAGCGAAGTGGTCTATTGGGGACATACCACTGAAACTGCTGCTTCAGATGCTCTGGACCGGTACCCTGAAGAGCTTTGTAAACTTTACAGAGTGATTTGAACTGCACCCATTTCTTAACGGGTAACCAGTGAAGTCTTCTGATATCACCGGAGACAGAAGCAAATTTAGCCATCCTTGTGAGCAATCTGGCGGCCGAGTTCTGTAGAAGTTGGAGTCTATGCAGTAATCGCTCCTGAATGTTAAGGTAAAGGCTGTTACAATAGTCCAGCCTCGACATAATTAATGCCATGACTACTGTACGTTGATTTTCCTTAGGTAGAAACTGCAAGATTTTCTTGCATGTTCTAAGAGCAAATGTAGTATCCGAGACAACTGAATTGACTTGGTCCTCAAAATTGAGTTTGTCATCAATCAGGACACCCAAGTTTTTTACTTTCCTCGTCAGGATCGGAAGCACACCCAACGAATCTGGCCACCAACTTGGGGTCCAGAGCTTGTGGTCATTGCCAAACAGAATGACTTCTGTTTTACCAGAACTGAGTTTTAAACATTTTTGGGACATCCATTTACCCCCTGCTTCCATGCAGTCATGAAACCGTTTTGCAGTCCCCGTCTCTTGCCCAGGTAGCATGGACACCACAATCTGAGTGTCATCGGCATACAATGTCAGAGGGAATCCAAAAGATTTGATCAAGGAGATTAGTGAGGACACATAGACATTAAAAAGCGTGGGGCTAAGTGAGGAACCCTGCGGAACTCCACAGGGCAGTGAGAAGGGTTCAGAGCAGAATGCGCCGAGTAACACTGTTTGCATTCTGTCGAGAGGAAGGACTTCAGGAGTTCCCATGCTTTACCTTGAACTCCACACTCCCACAAGCGCTCCATTTGCAGGTCATGATGGACCATGTCAAAGGCCTCTGACAGGTCCAGTATAATCATTGCAGCTTTGCCTCCCTGATCAAGTACGGCCCTAATTTCCTCTGTGGATTTTAAAAGAGCGGACTCAGTACTGTGTCCCTCTCTGAATCCCAATTGCGTTGGATCCAATACTTGTGCTTCACGTAAGTATGTGCTTAGTTGTGCATCCAATACTTGCGCTTCACGTAAGTATGTGCTTAGTTGTGCATTCATGCTTGTCTCTACCATTTTGGCTGGCAGAGGGATACGCGAGATAGGCCAAAAGTTATTAGGATCCTACGGGTCCAGGTTGGGCTTCTTGAGTAGAGGTAATATTGATGCAGTTTTTCAGGCTTTAGGAAAATGTCCTTCCTTGAACATCGAGTTCATCATAGCAGTAAGTATTTTAACAATGGGTTATTGGGCTAGTTTTAATACCGCCACCGGGCATGGATCATTAAGGGAGCCTGATTTAGTTGACATCAATGATTTATGAATATCCCTGATGGATAGAGGTGCGAACTCTTCAAAACTCGGCTGGAGACCCGACCGAGATTCATATCTCTCCCCAACACCCAGTGTTCCATCAGTTGTTGGACCTTTAAATGTGGTGAAAATTGCCTCCACTTCACTACAGAAGAATCTGGCTATTTCATCACAAAGCCCCTGATTAGGAGAAACACTAGGGTAAATAGGGTACGCTAGGCTGGTAACTATCTTGAAGAGTTCTTTAGTCGAATTTATGACAGAATTAATTCGGTTGGTGAAGAATTCTTTCTTAGTTGTAAGAAGTAGGTGTTTATAAGCCACCAGGCTTTGTTTACATGCCTCTTTTTCTGCAGTGTTATATCCCTTCCTCCACTTCCTCTCTAGCAATTTACACTTCAGTTTTTGATCTTTCAGTTCCTGAGAGTACCATGGGGTGGAGGGCCATGCTCTATTAGAATATGAGACCTTTTTGGGCGCTAACTTATTGCCCGCTGCCTCAAGCCAATTGGCGCATTGAGTAGTCACCTCTTCTAGGTTTACAGGCAAACAGAATGCGGTAGAGTTCAGCAAATCTTCTAGCTCTTTAGCCTCAATTTTATTCCATGCTCTGGAGAGCCTTTGTTTCTTGGCTAGCTTACCCATCTCATGGTGGTTGGAAACGACTAGTTCAAAGCGTACTGCCACATGGTCTGACCAGACCAGAGGAAGCAGTCCTGTAAAAGTAAGTTGCGGATTGTTGGAAAATATCCCGTCCGACGTGTGCCCTGCTGTATGAGTGGGCCCAACAACATGCTGTTTAAAATGTACGCTTTTCATAAAATCCAAAAGAGTCCCCGTATCTGGGTCTGCATGTGCCTTTAAGTGGAAATTGAAGTCTCCGAGTATGGTGTAAGAACTGGCACAGAGTCCCGTTTCCAACAGATTTCCCACAAATATTTCAAAAGGTCTCCTAAGGCCAGGTGGCCTTTGAAGGAGGGTACCTTTGAAAGTAGCCTGATGGGAGTAGAATAAACAGAACTCCAATGCCTCACAATCTGGGATGGACGCTGTTTCAAAAGTTGCATTAATGGAGGTGTTGTAAATAGCAGCAAGACCCCGTCCTTTCCTAATAGGCCTATTTAAGGTATGACTAGCTTAACCAGGGGGCGTAGCCTTAACTAAATCTGGACAAGATGCCTCATCAGTCCAAATTTCAGTGATTAGATTGTTGGACTTGGCCCTGCGCATGGTCATCTGCAAACTTTTTTGTCTTCACCGTCCAGTTTTCTGAACACATTTCTGTTGGCCCTTAGCACCCTATGCACTATACAAGTGCCAACCAACGGTAAAGGGCTTGTGGTCTTTCCTCTAAATATGGTAGAATTGGCTTATACCCAATTGGCACAATTAATTTACTTGTTTGCTAGGCAACTTGTAGGCCTTCCATCTAGCTCACCATTAACACCCTTCCAAATGGTCCTTGGGATCAGGCCCATCGCAGATGAAGCCTCTCTTAGACCCCTATTATTTTGGTACTGTCTGTGGAGTACCCCTGAACTGGCCCCATATAGGGAACAGCTGACTGAAGTCCTGGGGATGCAAGGTGCGGGGAAGCTACCATGCTTGTTGTACCTCAAGAACACATGTAAGGACTTGGGCAATGGCAACGTTGTGGAATAAAGCAGTAGAAATCTGCCAAATAACCCAAAGAAAGGCCCTTATGGAGATCTTCAGGGATTACAAACTTGCTCTGCTTGAGAGGAGGCCTACATCGGGCCGACTGACCGCTGAGTTTCTGGAAGTAAAAGACAGTTACAACCTAGAACTGGTTTTGCATGATATCCAGCCACTCCTTGCCAAGAAGCTTTATTTACAATTTAGACATGGGGTCCTTCCGCTACGATCATTTACAAAGAAGTGAGTGGGCTCTCCTAATTGGGGTTGCCCAGCTTGTAACATTGCAGACGAGATGAAACTTCATGTGATATTCTTTTGTCAAGGCTATAGGTGGGCAAGGATTCAATGGCTACTTCAGATTTGCAGGAACCTGGGATCCAGACATTGTAGTGAGGAGTATTGGCTATTTAAATATCACACTCATATGCCTATTGTGTTCTCTATTTCTCGTCTCCTATTTGCCATGTGGTGTACCCTAGAGCCAGTTGAAAGAAGATCGCTTAGGTTCACTTGAATTATTTGCACAGGATCATTTAGAATTGAGTTTGCCCCTTTTATTTCTGACGATCATCTCCTATTTAGACTTTTAATCAATAATTGTTGCATATACCAACAACTGAAGTTTGTCTCCTGTCTACACTAAATGTTGTATATTTTTTTTAATGTTTTTACTTTTAGTCAATTTGTGTGCTGCTCATCGGGGGCCAACATGATGGCCGAAGAAATGCTGCTCCTTCAATGCTGCTCCTTCAATGTTGCTCCTTCAAAGCTAAACTTTGATCTAGCTCTTTTTTACAGCACTAAAATTACCAGCAATCCAGATTAATTAAACAGGAGGATCAGTATGATTAATGTTCTCCCTGGGTTTTGCTGATGTGTTCAATTAATATTGTTTTGTGTGCGCCTGCATTTTTAATGTAACTATGTAACTGAGCAAAGATGACTCTATGAAAATGCCTCCTCACTAGTCATACAGACGTATTCCATGGAACTCCATTGTTTGATCAATGTAGAGGTTTAACGTTGATGGTATATTGTATAAGCTTTCCATGTTTCCTTTACTAGCATTAAGGCTGATGAAGAGTCGATCCAGAATAGTCTTTTTTTTAAAAATCTTTTTATTAAACATCATTGGTTTCAATAAACAATACAGAGGTATCAATCAAATTATACATTGTAGAGAGGTACAGGAGGGGATGTGTAGTATCACTGCATTGCATAGGAGGGGAATGCTGAGTGTTTAGGGGATCATCTTGTTCAGCACACAAATCTCTCCATGGTATGTATTCCAGGGACTCCAAATACAGGACCACTTTTTGGGGCATCTCCTGGCAGAGGGCACTGTTTTCTCTCTAGATATACACCAATCAAGGTCTCTTTCCTAGGCTGCAAGTGCCGGTGGTTGGGCTGCTCCCCATATTTGTGCATCATTCCTTTTAGCAAGCATGAACCCTATTGTAGCCCACTGAGTCTGATGAGTGTTCAGGTCCATGGGTTACCATATATTCAAGAGGTACCTACACACCTCTGGGCGAAGATGGACATGTAACACCACGTTGATTATGTCATGGACGCCGCTCCAGTAGGAACTGATATATTTGCACTCCCAGATGAAATGCATGAATTTCCCCATATGGTCACAGCGCCGCTTACATTCTCCATTATCGGATCTTCCCATATGTACCAGATGGAGCCCAGTGATATATATTCTATGGAGGATTTTAAGCTGCACTATTCTAAGGCACACTGGAATGGTAACCACTGTAGGGGAGGACACTGTCTCTTGCCAGTCCTCATCATCTAATTCAACCCTATCTCTCCTCCATTTTTCTCGTAGTGATTTGCGGGGATCCGACATGTTATTAATACGTTTCTTGTATATTAAGGAGATAGTTTTTTCGGGTAGGTGACCATCTAAAATTCTGCCCTTTGGGAAGTAGGGTCCCCTTAGGGAGAAGAGGCTGGAGTAAATGTAAGATCTGTGCAAATCGGAAACATTCGGTGCCTGCCAGCTCGTATTCCGTCTGTAGTGTGGGGAAGGATTTAACCCCTCCCACTCCCCAAATGTCCTTAATGTGGGAAATGCCAATGAGGTCCCACCTATCGAACCCTTTAGACTTCAATAGGTTGCCCAGCTTCTCAGAATCCCAAAGCGTGGTGGCCAGAGTAAATTTCTGTCCCCATCCATGAGAGTTAGGGGCGTCATTCCAAATGTGGATGGCATGGCTGGTGGGGCCCGTCAAGGTGTTCCTTTTGGGTCGTGAATATAATGCCCTGTTATAGTTGCCTCCGGGAAGGAGCCATCTATCCATGGCATAGCCGGGGTCATCAATACGGCAGCACGTTCCATGATTGATAGCCGCTAAATGTGCAGCCCAGTAATCTTTTTTAATGTCTGGGAGGCTAATACCCCCGTCGTACCGGTTTAGTGTCAACTTCTTTAGGGCAATGCAAGATTTGCCGTCCCACAAAAAGTCTCTCCGGAGACCTTCAACTTCTTTAAAGTAGTGTGTCGGTACAGGGTCTAGAGTGTTCTGCAATACGTAGAGGAACCGGGGTAAGGACATCATTTTGAATAGGAGCGAGAGGGGGAATATTTTCCAGTTGGCAATGTCTGTTTCAATCTTACGCATGGGCGGAAGAAGGTTTTGGGTGTAACGGATTGTAGGATCAAGAGAGATAAAAATTCCAAAATATTTAAAGCCCGTATGGTTAATCTGTATTGGGCAGTCCCTCAGGGAATGGGTGGATCCTCCTGGAGAGCAAACAATAGGAACTTACTCCAATTGACCGTAAAACCAGAGAATCTGCCAAACACAGCTAGGATATCCAATACTACTATGAGGGACTTCTTGGGGGAAGCCAAATAGAGCAAAAAGTCATCCGCATAAAGCAAGATGTGTTCTTCTAGGTCTGGGGATCATCGCAGACCTCGCAACATAGGATCCTGTCGGATCCAGGCTGCCAGTCGTTCCAGGGCTGAGGCGAAGAGAAGTGATGACAGTTGGCAACCCTGACGGGTGCCCCGTCCAAGTAGGAATGTAGCTGATCATTTATTGTTGACTACTACTTGGGCCAAAGGCTCATGGTATAGGAGTCGTATCCATTGGATGTATTTCAGGCCAAACCCCCATCTTGCCCAGAACCGCCCAGGGTTATGGCCACTCGATAGTGTCAAATGCCATGGTTGCGTCTAAAGACACAATCCCAGCTGGATCTTGGATGGTATATGACCTATCCAAAACCCCATGGACTCTGCGCAGGTTCAAAGCTGTATTTCTGTGTGGCATAAAGCCGGATTGATAGGGGTGAACTAAGTTACTGATTGTTTTGACTAGGCGATTAGCTAGAAGTTTGGCCTGGATTTTAGGCTCGGCATTTAGAAGAGAAATTGGCCTGTCTGAGGCACAGTCAGTCTTGGGTTTTCCCTCTTTATGTATGGTGACTATGGTGGCTATTCTCTGCTCCCTGGGCAGTATTCTGATTTCTCTGGATTCCTCAAACAGGGTTTTTAGGTAAGGTGCACGTTTATCTGGTCGCAATTTGTATACCTCAATGGGGATACCATTGGGACCAAGGGCTTTCCTTGATTTTAAGGATCAGATTGCTTGAGCTATCTCTTCTGTTGTTAAGTCACTATCCATGAAGTCTCGGTCTTCTGGGGAGAGCCTGGGGAGCTTAATGTCTCGCAGTAAATCCTGAGAGTCCTCTTCGGTGTATGTGGTGATTGTCTTGTATTCGGTCTGGAAGTGGCTGGCAAATCTGTCAACTACGTATTGTGGTTCAGTGAGAACGAAGTCTCCGCCAACCCTGAGTTCTGGGACCAGTCTGCTTGCCCATTCCCTCCTGTCTAGCCATGAGTTTCCCTGCTTTACCTTCCAGTTCATAAACCCTACCCTGTTGCTCCCTACCCAGTGTCTTGGCCGTGTCCGTAACTAGAGCTTTGTAGTTGTGCTGTTTCAGGCTCAGAAAATGAAGCTTCTCCGGCGTAACTCCAGATTTTAGATCCCGCTCCAACCTTTAAATTTCAGCCTCAAAGTCTAGGACCTCTTTTTGTTTATCTATCTTCATTCCAGAAATTAATGATAAAGCCTGACCCCGAATTACAGTCTTGAATGCTTCCCATAAGGACTGGGATGAGGACACAGACCCCACATTGTCGGAAAAGTAATCGTCTGTGGCTTTGATAAGGGATTTGCAGATTGTCAGATCAAGTAGGTACAAAGGGTTAATTGACGCTATTCTTCCCACTTTGGTCTGGTTAAGGACTATGTGGACCCATACTGGTGAGTGGTCGGAGATGCCTCTAGCCAGGTGTTTAATTTCATGGATGTATGCATCTTGTGCGGGTATTAAACAGTAGTCCAAGATGGAGAGGCTATGGTACGCCCCAGAATGAAAGGTGTGTTGTATCTGATCTGGATGATATGTTTTCCACCGATCTACCAGTCCCATGGTTCCGAGAAAGTCAGGCAGCCATCGATAAGAGGGTCCCACTTCCCTTGGGGGGTATAGGACTAGGGTGCTCAAATCATTGCATTACAATCGCCCCTGAGGACTAAGACGCCATCCGGAATTGTGAGCAAGTCCGAGTCCAGGTCTGTGAAAGTGGTACCTTGCAGGCCGTGGGGGACATATGCAGACATGAATGTAGTGGGGCAGCCATCCCATGTGCCAGTAACCCCAACATATCTACCCATACAATTCCCCCACCCAACAACACTGACGACATTCATCGCTCCCTAGACAAAGGGGAATCCTCATTACTAATCCTCCTCGACCTCCCAGCTGCATTTGATACCGTCCATCACCCCACCCTTCTCAACACTCTCAAAGACCGGTTCGGCTTCGATGGCAAGGTATTCAAATGGTTCTCCTCCTTCCTTCAAAACAGATCACAGCAAATCAAGCTCAGCCACTTTCTCTCTAAACCTCAACCTGTCTCACTCGGCGTCCCTCAAGGATCCATCCTCTCCCCAACCCTATTCAATCTGTTCATGGAACCACTCACCCTCATCCTCAAACAAGCTAATATCAATTACCACCTCTATGCCGATGACACCCAATTATATTACAAGATAAAAACCCACAGAGACATTCTCCACCTCAATGAGACCTTGACCAGAATTCAAACCTGGTTCCATCGGAACCATGTCAAACAGAACCCGAATAAAACTGAAATCATCCTTTTCTCCCCCAAAAACAACCCCCTTCCCATTCAACTCTGGATAAATGGCATCAAAGCTCTTAACTGTGCACTCTCTACCTCTAATTCTGTCAAATCCCTAGGCATCAGTATCGACCAGAATCTAAATCTCATCCCCTACATTAAAAATGCATCCAAAAGTGCGCTTTTCACCCTTCTCCACCTCAAGAAACTTAAACCATTTATTCCAGCAGACGATTTCAAACTTGTTGTCCAATCGTTAGTCCTTTCCAGGATTGACTATGGCAACGCCACTTTGGCTGGCACCCCTAAAATCCATCTTGCACCGATGAAATCTGTCCTCAATCTAGCTGTGAGACTCATCTCTGATTGTAAAAAATTTGATCACATCTCCCACGTCCTCAAAAATCTCAATTGGCTCCCAATAGAAGGAAGATTCACCTACAAGATTGCCTGCATCACTCACAAAGCTCTTCACCAAAACACCCCTTCTTACCTTACAACAAAACTACACAAAGCAGGTTGCTCCAGGTCCCTGAGGAGCACAAACTCCCTTGTCTTGATCCCACCCAGACTCAAATGTCAAAAGACCCAATCGCGTGCATTCTCTGGTAACGCTCCTACAATTTGGAACTCTCTCCCTAAGGATCTTCACTGCAACCCCTCTTACCCTCTCTTCAAAAAGGAACTCAAAGTACTTCTTCTCAACAAGTATTGGGATATCTAATGTTACTGACTCTGACCATGTTCACTCCTTTCTCTTCCCTTTTCCACTCCTCTTCCCACCCCCTCTCAATCCCTTCATTCTCTTACTCCCCCTCTCGTCACCCCCCTCCCTCTCCTAACTTTTAATATTCATTTTCCACTTAATTTTATGTCTTTGTATCTTTGCCCCTTTAGCCCTGTTGAATGCATTATCATACTGTAACTCTTTGTTGCTTAATTGTTAATTTTATCTCATTTTGTTCACCATCCTTGTAAAGCGCTCTGATACTCTTGGGTCCAGTAGCGCTATATAAAACCTTTGAAATGAAATAAATAAATAAATAACCCCCCTCCCTGCTGCCCTGCACTCTAGGCATGGAACTGCCCATGTTGAACTTACAGAGTGCCTGTTGCCCTATGAAAGAACTAAATGCAGAAAACTTAGGGGCGTGGCATCCCTTTTCCCTGTCCCCCCAAAAGGATAAAAAGCAAAGTCCCCCACGGTGAGTCACACATCATAGTTCTAAGTGTCAGTCATCAGGAGGGGAGAAGCCCCCCTGTAGTTCACCACCATGCAGTCCGAAACCTGTCCCAGTCTGCACAGGAAGCGGTCTCGATTGGGGAGCCATCATGTTCATTTCGGTGTCGTCAGTCATTAGCCGGAGAAGCAGCAGCACCACCATCATTGGGTTCCCGTGGGGCCTGTTCCATCCGGTGATCAAGCCAGTCAGCCACTTCCTCCGGTTGTTCGAAGAACCAGGTCCACCCTTCCGCTTCCACTCGGAGAAGCGCCGGGAATAGCATGGAGTATTTCAGTCCCCTTACTCTGAGCTGCTGCTTCACCATAATGAATGACCGTCTCTGCTTGTGTACTCGCTGTGCGAAGTCCGGGAAGAAGGAGATGTCTGTGTTCTCGTAGCGTAGGGTGGCCCCCATTCTAGCGTTTTGTAGGATTACATCCCTGTCCCTGAAATTCAGTACTCTCGCCAGGATCGGGCGCACGGGAGGGGGCTGCCAGTTTGGAAAGACCTCCAGGGGCCCTGTGAGCCCTCTCAATAACAAAGATTTTGCTGAGGCCTTTCGGTTGTAGATGTTGTAGGATAAGGTCCTCTACAAAGAGATCTGGGGCCTGTCCCTTGGCCTTTTCCGGTTGCGCCTAAGATGCGCAGGTTGTTGTGACATAGGTGTCCCTCATAGTCATCCAGCTTGAGCTCAGTGGCCTTGCGAAATACTTGTATTTCTTGGATTTCCCCTTGATGCTGGGTGACATCACCCACGAGGCTAGAGGTGGTGAGCTCCACCTGTATGACTTTCTCATTAAGTTTGTTAAGGTTGGCTCGGATCAGATTAACCTTGATAGCGATGGTGTCCATCTCATGTTCCAAGGAAGTGTGAACATTAGTGATCGCCTTCATGATGTCTTTCAGTGAGAGCTCTTGGTCTTATTTTCCCTGGTCTTTACACATTCCCCCCCAGACTGTCAGCCTTGGAGCATGTCTTTGGGGATGGTGTAACGATCAAGTCTGTTTGATTGCGTGGATTTCGATTCCCTTGCACCTGCAGCTTTATTTTTCTTCATTATCGTCTCGCTGTTGCGCGTTTCTGCTCTCGAGTCTCGATGTGAGCCGTATATCTATGCGCTGCGAAGGCGAGATCCAGGCCTCTTCAGTCTGTCACCAGGTGTCCTGCCACACATTCCTCAGGTGGTCAAGCAGTTGCTTGGGTGATAGCTAGGTGGTTAGATCAGGTTTCATCTGCCACCACCTGCACCACACCTATCACTTCACGAAGCGCCAGAATTACTTTCAGATGGGGGGCAGACAAATCTTGATTACTTGAATAGTTCCCCACCTCATAGGAAATAGAGTGGAGCTTAACACCTTTCGCAGCCCACGCTGCAACTCACAGATGGGTGGGAGGAGAGGCTCTGTTGTGTGGGTGGTCTCCGACCTCACTAGAGGGTTTGCAGATAGAGAGTGCCGTTCGTGGCCCCCGTTGCTCACTGCTCACCTACTGCAGTTCAAAGGAATTGGGGGAAGGGCCAGCCAGCGCCAGTCAGTTTTACCAGAGAGTGCACCAAGTTTGAAAGATGCGGGGGGGAAGGGCCCTGCCACCTCCTCAACAACTTCGGGGGGCCCCCGTCGTCTCACTTCTCCCCAAGCACTCTCACAGTTGTATCTGGCCGCCCCCGGCCCCGTGCCTGGCATGCAGCCCTTGTTGCCATGTCATTGGCAGCCTGTGACGCCACCTCCGCCCACAGCTTATTTTACTTCCCGGGTGCCGTCCGCCACTCCGCACCTGGGTCTACAGCCTCGCGAGAGACTCCACAGGGCCTCCACACTAGAGGCGACAGCTCACCAACGCATGCAGGTGCAGGCCATGTCAGCTGGTCTTCGGTGCTGCGAGTTTGCAAAATCGAGTCCCCAGCTCCAGTATATAGATAGGCCCTCCACCTGCGGGACACAGAACTTCAAGCCATGGTGGTTTCTTATAACGGGACTCGGTGGAAGACATCCCGATTGTTTTCGACTGCGATCCCTCACCTCGGTGCCTCAGATGTCACGGCTGGATAGATGGGAGGGGGAAAGGTGTTAAGGAGCTAATGGTTCAGGGGGCCATTTCGCTCTGGGTCTTGGCCACGCCCCCTCCAGGATAGTAATCTTGACTCGATTTACATTTATTTACAAAATTATTGTGCCACCTTTTAGGTCGAGTAGACTAATGGCTACCTTTTATGAATTGTATGTAATTTATTGTATTTTATTTGTGCTTTTATGGCCATGTGTGCTGAATTGAAGTTTTTTATGAATGAATGAATGTAAGGTACTAGTAAACAGGTACCACATGTGCCCATGTCCTGTAAATTAGATGGTACTAGTGGACCTGCAGCAATTATTGTGCTGCCCACTTACCTAGCCTCTTAAACTGTCTCAGGCCTGCCATTGCAACCTGCTTGTGCAGTTTATAAACTGCCATTTAAACCTGGCAAAATAAACCACTTGCCAGGCCTAAGACTTCTCCGTAGTGCATGTAGTTTACCTAGGGTAGGCCCTACACAGCCCAGAGAGAAAGGATCAATGTATTTAAAAAGTAGGACACACGTTTTTAGGTTTTACATGCACTGGTAGTGAAAGTCTCTCAAATGTGTTATTCATTACTGCAAAGCCTGCCTTTCCCTTAGGATAACAGTGGGGTTACCTTATTACATTTAATACTTTCAATTGGGCTGGTATACAGCTCAAACTTGGGGCCAGATGTAGGAGCCATTTACCGACCGGTAACGGCCGATTTCGGCCGTTACCGACCGGTAAATGGGTTTTTGGGATGTAGGGGCTCATTTTTACAGAATCGGTAAATTTACCGATTCGGTAAATTTACTGATTCTGTAAAATACCGAATCGGTATTTTTACCGATTCGGTAAATCTCAGATGTAGGTGGGACTCTTCTGAGTCCCAAAGGCCCTACAAATTCAGTATTTTACCACCCAATCCAATTGGGTGTTAAAATACCGAATTCAGGTGTGCATGCACATGTGTGCATGCACACCTATGCCATGTGACAGACAGACATGCCCTTAGGGCATGTCTGTGTGCCACATGGCGCACATGTCAATTTTTGGGGTGCCAGAGGGTGTCAAAGTGACACCCCCTGCACCCTTGCAGAATTCGGTATTTTCCTATTCGGTAATTACCAAATCGGTATTTCCCATTGATTCCTATGGGCTTTACAGCCCATAGGAATCAATAGGAAATACTGATTCGGTATTTACCGAATCGGGAAATACCGAATATTACCGATTCGGTAATTCCACATCTGGAATTACCTACATCCCCCCCCCTCTATTTTACCACTTCTTAAATACCGAATCTGTAAAATTCGGTATTTAAGAAGTGGTAAAATATAATTACCTACATCTAGCCCTTGGTGTCTAAAGGATTGTAATTAAAATCCCTCTTTAATGATTGGATTTTTTATCTCAACCATGATAATGGCACTTTTAGAAAGTTTACACTTTCTTGTCCTAACCATGTGGTGCCTGCAGCCTGATCTTAGGTCACATGAATGGGTGTAGCTGACAGGTGATCTGTATGTATTGCTACCAGACAGTGAGAAAAAGGGAAGATAACTTTTCGCAGGATGGGCCACTAATGAGCTAACGAGGGCTGTCAACTATCATACAAGTGCATCACAAAGGCTCTGCCTGAGCACAATCACAAAGTGGTTTAACAACAGTCTATTGTGACCTCAGACAAACTGGGTCCAGAGCAGGGAGGTAGGACATTCCAAGCACCTCTGGAGCGGGTGGAAACCTCTGGAAGTTTCTCCCACTTCAAAGTGGGATCCATGCTTCAGAATACTTCTGGACCTGTGAACTCTGCCAGGAAAAAGGACTACCCAGCTGAACTGCTTAGGTGCCCAAGGACTGCTCTGCGGCACCAGGACTCTACTTCTATGAGCTGCCCTGCTGAAACTAGACTGATTGTTTGCCCCAGGACTCCAAGATCTCCAATGGTCAGTTGACTGACCTCCTGTTCTCAAGCCACAGGGACACCACAGGATTCTGTGTTTCTCTCATTCTCGACGATGGACCAGTCATCGCTTTGACAGCCTCGCAAGCTTGATCCAGCACAATGCATCTCCACACCAGCAACTGACCTAGTGCCCTGTAGATCCCCTCAGCTCTGACACAGAACCACACATTGTCTCAGTGGTTCGGCCAGCCAAACTTAGCGTGACACATCTCGATGCTCGCAACCGGCCCAGCTGACACAGTGAGGCTCATTGCAAGCCCTCACAAGCCCCAATGGCTTTACCAGCACCTGGCCAGTGTGAGGCACCTCAACTTCAGCACCAAAGCATCGCTATGCAAGTCTTCACAAGCTCCAGTGGCTCCCTCGATGATGAAACAGAACTTTGCATTGCAAACTCCCATCGCCGGTCACTGACTTTGCTGCACAATGTATCTTAGCAGAGGACCTTGCATCGCAAGTTGTACATCAACGGTTTCTCAACACCGTCCAGCACAATTCAAGGCACTTGCTTCACATCACTCCACATTAAAAGTACTCTTGTTCAGCTGGAGTTACTGGGACCCTGTAACTGGCCGGCGCTCCACAGTTGGTGCTTTGTGAATGTTGGTGCTGTTTTAACTTAAATCTTTTAAACTGTCTATCATTGGTTCTACCGACTGGATTTTTGTTGTTCTGGTCTTAAATTATTTAATAAAATATAAATATCTTTCTAAATTAGTGTGGGATTTTACTTATGTTGTGTTTCACTTTGTTGCTGTGGGAATTGCTACATAAATGTTTTACACATTGTCTCTAAGTGAAGCCTTATTGCTCTGTACCAAGCTACCAGATGGTTGAGCACAGGTTAATTTGGGGTTTGCCTGTAGGTTCACCCTAACATGGACTGTGGCTGCTGCTTGAGTAGAGTTCCATCCCCATCCCCCAAACCAGTAAGCCAGTTTCTTACAGAAAGCATGTAATTGCTTCTTTGTTTGATTAGGCAAACCTAAGCAAAGCCGCTAGATGTGGCAAGTGACTTTGTAAATGCTTGTTTGCTTATGCTCGCATTGAGTGTGGGCTTGTTATTTTGTTGCAAAAGGGAAGTATGGTGAGGATAGCGCAGCGCAGTCCCTTCATGCTTCTCAATTTCATTTGCTCTGTTCAGGCTGCTTTCTTTTAAAAAGGTTATGGGCATATTTATGAGTTCTGGCGCATCTCTGAAAATCAGCAGGGATGCGCCAGAACTGATGCACCACGCAATTCCCTCGTTGCGGCACCACAGATGAGCCGCATTTACGATGCAAATAACAAAAGAAAATGCCAATACTGATACGTTTATTCAAAAATTATCATCCACATCAAGAAAAGAAATTCAAGATCGGGTATTGCTACTTAGTCGCAATTTTATTTTTTCAAATTTCAACCATTATTACAACATTTATCTGTTCTTAAAAAGGGAAAGCATAACAAGAAGTTGGGACAATTCAAGACATATCAAAATACATTCAATAAACACTACATACATCCAAACACCCCAATCATATCTCAGTCAAAAAGGACATTCAACACTTTCATACCAGAATCAAACATGACACATCATTCGGGTACAATAAAAAGACAGGAATACAAAAATACAAACTCGGTCTGCAAAAATTAAACAAGACTTTTTGTTCAATACTTTGAAACTAGTACATTCCAATGGATTTATAAGTTTGGCATTATTCTTTGGAAGTTAATACAATGATAGGAAATGTACAGAAGGTGAACCGGAGTATAATGTTACTAGTAACTCCTAAACACTTGGGCAGACCGGTTCAGAATGGCCTACGCGTTTCGAATCCCCTTTTATTCCACAAGGATTCTCATCAGGGCCTCAAACACTGCAAGTGTGAAGAAAGAAAAATAGAAAAGGATATTTACAATCAGAGAAATTGCATGTGTGAAAAATTCAGTTCAGAGAGGTAGTATTAAAAATCTTAGAGAGGGCACATCAGAAATCCAACTACTCAGTCCACACCTATCTAAGGTACATACTGAGCTAAATAGCACGCAATTATACAGAACGGTCTTTGGAAGTATACTCTTGCCGCCTGTGAGAATATAGCATAAAGGGCGGTATACGGACACTACCTCTTCAGTTTTAGATAACTAAAAATTCCTCAAGATACACATGATGCCTACTTCGCATAGGGTATTGTAATTACTTACCAACCCACAACCTGGATGAGGGTCCTGGGAGGAAAAAAGAGAACAGGGTGGGCTTCTCAGGACAAGCAACCTATAAACAAAAAAGTCAAGGAAAACGGGTGGCTGTTATCCGGATACCTTAAACTACGCACTGAGCTGCCATGTAAACATAGGCCATCTGGAGAACGGAAACTTCGTCCTAAATCCAAGCCCACATCGTAAGCGCTGCGTTACAGAGTACGCATTAGATTAGCGTCAGACTTTATAAACAACAGTGAACTCAGTATAATACACGGGAGAATCACAGTACCTAGTAAATCAATTCCAAGTGCCAGATATTCACGGAGACATTGGACCAGGGTGTCGCACTTGACTGTCACGATGAGCCGATTGAACCGGTTTAATCAAGATGCTATCAGGATGTTTCTAAAAAATGTGAAAAGGTCATATCGCTTAATGAGGGAAGGAAGGTGGAATGGAGAACTGAAGAGTAAAAATTTTTTGGGGTGTTCTCACCTTCAAATACGGAAGAGCGTAGTTAACTGTGTGAAATTACCCTTCCACAGTGTTCATAGGGTGGGAAAAGGGGGGGCCGCATCAGCGTGCGCCCACATAGTCACAGATGCTGGGAAGAAAATATATAAATCCAATTAATGCTCGTGAGAGGTGTAAAAAGATCCACCTAAGCCCAGGGTTAGGGATTTATTCCTAGTTGTCTCACCTTTGGGCGGCTAAAACACCGGCATCGGCTTTAGAGGATTCCTCTTCGCAATATAATGGAAACAAGCGGAGGGGCAGCGTCAGCACAAGCCCACTTGGTAGCGAGTGCTGTGGGAGAAACAAAGGAGAGAAAGAAGGGATGACACCAAAAGTCAAGGGGAGTCTAACAACGGGTCGCCTCAGAGGAACGGCCCACCAAGGGTTCGAAGTGCCTAAACCACTATTCTTACCGTAATAGCCTGATTTTGGCGGAGTCTCTCAAGAACGCTGAGGTCTGGCGGCGTCTGGATACACGCTAATCTCTCGCGCAGGCGCGTTACCCTGCCGAGAGCGGTGCTCTTTAAGTAGTGGAGTAAATGGGCTGAGGCCGCCTTCTACGGGGCGGTTCTTTAAGTGTGGGAAAAGGGCAGAAAGCCACGTGTTCTGCTATACTGTGCTGGGGGACGATTAAAAGAATACAGAATAGGCAAGCAAGTATTGCATGACCAAGAGGGTAAGCATAATTAGCTCATAAGTTACAACTCAGCTTGCTCGAATCTGAACAAGGGAGGGAGAAGTACCTGAGGAAAAAACTGAGGAACAAACTGGCAAGGGGTCACATAGTTCTCAAAGGTAAAACAGGACCAATAGAGCTTCCATGACCGGCGTTCATAATTTAAAGATTTCAGATAATTCGTTGAGGCCTGATACCGCCGTGTCAAACTTCACAATCAGTAGTGCCTCCCTTTTTGATAGCTGGAGACTCATATCACCCCCGTGGGTCTTTTTCTATTCTAGAAATCACTGTCCATTTGAACTCATGGAGTCCATGCTGCATCCTGGTCCAGTGATTTACCAACGGGGCATTCTCCACATTTCTTTTTAGTCTAGACTTATGTTGTGATATGCGTTGTCGCACTTCTTGTTCGGTCTTGCCAATGTATAGGCGGTCACACGGGCATTTAATGCCATAAACTACAAATTTCGACTTGCAGTTACTAAATACCTCGTGTTTCCACGAGATACCCTTATGCTGAAAGACATTGCCCTGTACAGTGGTCTCGCAACATAGACATGTTCCACATTTGTGGTGGCCCAGTATGGGGGCCTATCCCATCATTTAGCGAAGGGATGGTTGGGTTTGGACGGGCATGGAGGCTCTAACCAAATGGTTTGCGACACTGTTCTCTCTTTTAAAAGCAAAGAGAGGTGGATCCCTCAAGCTTTCATCTAAATTCTTCACCAGATGTCAATTTTGCCCAATAACGCGTTTCAACTGATTGGCATTTGGGCAAAAGGTGGTCACACAGACCTGGCGTTTTTGCTCTGGTTTCTTTTTTCGCTCCAAAACTGTCTCACGGGGGGTCCACCTGGCTCTTTTCATACAGTTTTTTACCAGTTTTTTGGGGTACCCCCTATCACAGAGCTTAGAAACTAGTTTTTCAGCATGGTGGGTGAAATCATCCTCATACGTGCAGTTTCTGCGTACACGCAGAAACTGCCCGCATGGCAGATTTTCTTTTAAGCTTCTCGGGTGGTTGCTCTGGAATAATAACGCCTTATTACGATCTGTGGGTTTTACAAACAGTGTCGTAGCCAACTTGCCATTTTTTGGGAATACCTCCACGTCCAGAAAAGAGATCTTAATTTCTGAATGGGAGAGGCTAAATTGTATATCCGGTGTTCTGACATTTAGCCATTGGTGGAATAAGATCAAATTTTCAACACCTCCGTTCCATGTCATGAAAACATCGTCGATAAAACGATACCATTTGCCAATGCAATGTCCAAAGGGGTTATTCTTGTGTATATATGTATCTTCGTACATTGACATAAACAGCACGGCCAGCTCCGGGGCAAAGGGGCACCCCATTGCCACCCCCTTTACCTGGTAGTAGAATTCATTATTGAAGGAGAAGTAATTTTTCTTTAGTACGAAAGATGCTAAATCCAACAAGAATCCTGTGGGAACTCGAGTTGGTCTAGGGCGTGACTCCAAGAAGAATGAGAGCACTGCCACTGCCTCATCTTGAGGGATTTGCGTATACAGCGATGTCACGTCAAGAGTGACCAGCAAATCTGACCCTTCTCGGAAAGTTATGGTTTCCAACTTATTTATAAAATCAGTTGTATCCTGTAGGTATGATACCACTTGGTTCATGAACTGTTTCAAGAAACAGTCCACGTATTTGGCAGTTGGTTCAAAGAGAGAACCACATCCTGCCACGATGGGTCTCCCTGGGGGTCTATTTTGATCTTTGTGCACTTTTGGTAGTGCGTAAAACAATGGTACCTTGGGATATTTGATCTGCAAGTACTCACGTTCTTTATTACCTACAAAACCTTGTTCGAAACCCTCCTGGATGATGGCAAAAAGTTGGTTTTGCAATTCCTTTGTCGGATCTTTGTCAATTTTCCGATAGCATCTGGGGTCATCTAATTGCCTACTTATTTCATTAGTGTAGTCTACTGTGTCCCATAATACAATAGATCCGCCTTTATCGGCTTGTTTTATCACCACAGCGGGATCGTTTTTTAGAGTGGCTAAAGCTGACATCTCCTCCCTCGTTGTATTAAACTTCACAAATTTCTTTTCTTTTTCCATTTGTGAAATTGCAGACAAGACACTCTTTTCAAAAATTATCAACTCCTTGGGAATCTTGTGGAAGGGTAATTTCACACAGTTAACTACGCTCTTCCGTATTTGAAGGTGAGAACACCCAAAAAAAATTTTACTCTTCAGTTCTCCATTCCACCTTCCTTCCCTCATTAAGCGATATGACCTTTTCACATTTTTTAGAAACATCCTGATAGCATCTTGATTAAACCAGTTCAATCGGCTCATCGTGACAGTCAAGTGCGACACCCTGGTCCAATGTCTCCGTGAATATCTGGCACTTGGAATTGATTTACTAGGTACTGTGATTCTCCCGTGTATTATACTGAGTTCACTGTTGTTTATAAAGTCTGACGCTAATCTAATGCGTACTCTGTAACGCAGCGCTTACGATGTGGGCTTGGATTTAGGACGAAGTTTCCGTTCTCCAGATGGCCTATGTTTACATGGCAGCTCAGTGCGTAGTTTAAGGTATCCGGATAACAGCCACCCGTTTTCCTTGACTTTTTTGTTTATAGGTTGCTTGTCCTGAGAAGCCCACCCTGTTCTCTTTTTTCCTCCCAGGACCCTCATCCAGGTTGTGGGTTGGTAAGTAATTACAATACCCTATGCGAAGTAGGCATCATGTGTATCTTGAGGAATTTTTAGTTATCTAAAACTGAAGAGGTAGTGTCCGTATTCCGCCCTTTATGCTATATTCTCACAGGCAGCAAGAGTATACTTCCAAAGACCGTTCTGTATAATTGCGTGCTATTTAGCTCAGTATGTACTTTAGATAGGTGTGGACTGAGTAGTTGGATTTCTGATGTGCCCTCTCTAAGATTTTTAATACTACCTCTCTGAACTGAATTTTTCACACATGCAATTTCTCTGATTGTAAATATCCTTTTCTATTTTTCTTTCTTCACACTTGCAGTGTTTGAGGCCCTGATGAGAATCCTTGTGGAATAAAAGGGGATTCGAAACGCGTAGGCCATTCTGAACCGGTCTGCCCAAGTGTTTAGGAGTTACTAGTAACATTATACTCCGGTTCACCTTCTGTACATTTCCTATCATTGTATTAACTTCCAAAGAATAATGCCAAACTTATAAATCCATTGGAATGTACTAGTTTCAAAGTATTGAACAAAAAGTCTTGTTTAATTTTTGCAGACCGAGTTTGTATTTTTGTATTCCTGTCTTTTTATTGTACCCGAATGATGTGTCATGTTTGATTCTGGTATGAAAGTGTTGAATGTCCTTTTTGACTGAGATATGATTGGGGTGTTTGGATGTATGTAGTGTTTATTGAATGTATTTTGATGTGTCTTGAATTGTCCCAACTTCTTGTTATGCTTTCCCTTTTTAAGAACAGATAAATGTTGTAATAATGGTTGAAATTTGAAAAAATAAAATTGCGACTAAGTAGCAATACAAGATCTTGAATTTCTTTTCTTGATGTGGATGATAATTTTTGAATAAACGTATCAGTATTGGCATTTTCTTTTGTTATTTGAATTGCAGGCTCAGCCTTGCTGATCAGAGCCAACCCTATTTTTGTTTTCCCGCATTTACGATGCGGCGCACCAGGTGCAAGGAAGGGCAGATGCGTGACGCATCTTGTGGTGTACGGGCGGCGCATTGCTGGAGTAGCGTCGCAAGTGCGACGCAACTCCTGCAATGTACAGAGGCCACCCATACATAACGTGGTGCGTCACTCCTTACGCCTGCTTCAAGCAGGCCTAAGGATTTGACGCAGCAGTGTCGTAAAACTGACCCAGTGAAATCTTGTAGATTTCACTGCGTAAGTTTTACGGGGCTTTCTTACGAGGGAACGCCCACCCTGCGACAGAACACCCACATGAAACCTGACGCAGGTTTCATGTGGCGCAGGGCTTTACAACGTGACGCATCTGCCTAGATGCGTCACGTTGTAAATAGGTCGCAGGGATGCGCCACGTTTCCTCGCCGTTGCATCACGCAACGGCGGCGTAAACGTGGCGCAACTCCGACATAAATCTGCCCCTTTGTTCTTTTAAAATCCAGGAGTATTTTATCCTGTGGTAAGGTTCTGGGCTTTCACACCAGAATCGATGATTTGAGGCTTCACAATTTAAAAATGCCCAATAGGGCAATATGAAAAAACAATTATTGGAGTACTAGTTCATAGTTCCGTTTCTTTGATTTAGTTCTCTGCTGAGAACAACAAATTTCATATAAAACGAATGCTATTACTTTACATGTAAAACAATCAATACAAATTTAAAAAGGATTTTACAATTTAAACAAATTATGACATACAAATTCGTCTGGGGGAAAGTTAAAAAGCGTGATCAGATTTTGCACAGATGCTGTGGTATATCTAAATTGTATTGGTTTTAAAAAGCGCATTCTCGCCTCAACAATTATCGGGTTTGGGCATACCGACAATACGTGCTTCAAATTTTGCACACCACCATTGCAGAGATCACAATTGCTGGTAAGCTGTTCTTTATGAGACCATGTAGTAGTCAGTGAATTATAAGGGAGTAACCCAAGCCGTAATAAAATTATACACCGCCGAATTCCATGCCTTAAGGAGAAACAAATTAAGGGGTCGATTAGGATCGCGGACGGACTTGAGTCCGTCCGCAACCCCTGAGGAGGAGGGAACGTCCGCATGGGCTGCGGCGTTCCCTCCGATCAAATTAGGATGTGACCGCCAGGGTGGCGGTCACATCCTCTATCTCTAACATTGCGGCGGGTGCAGCTTCAAGCTGCACCCGCCGCAATGTAAAAAATCCATGCACAGCATTTGCGTGCACAAAGCGGCAGGCACCGCGCGGTGCCTGCTGCATTGTGCACGCAAATGCAGGGGGGTACCATAGGTACCCCCCATGTGCACCCCCCACCCCACCTTCACCCAGGGGGCCCGCAACGGGCCCCCGAAGTGAAGGTCCGTATGCTTTTCCACGGCGGTAAAGCCGCCGCGGAAAAGCATATATTTTCAGACATCCTAATATGCCTGGCGGTGTCTGATAGACACCACCAGACATGTTAGTGCTTTTCCGCCGCGGTCGCCTTCCGACCGCGGCGGAAAAGCGGCGGACAGATTATCAGACCCACCAGCCATCCTAATTTGGCGGTGGGTCTTTGGAGTCTCCGCCGCGGTTTTTCCGCATCCTCCAGGCCGGCGGACACTTCCGCCGGCCCGGAGGATGCGGAAAAACCGCCATCCTAATCGGCCCCATAATGTTGGGCCTGTTTGTATCGAATGGCTTCTGCATAATGTTCATAATGGTGTAATTTGGAACAGTGCAAAATGTCCAGATCATAACTGATCCTTGGCATCAGATGTTCCAGAAAGAGCTTCATTTGGGCAGGAGTCCATGATTTCAAAAGTACAATTGAGCATTTAGATCATTTAAAACCAATCATCAAGTTCTGGTTTAGAGTATATTTTGTTGATTCAGTCTCAAATGTCTCTTTTTTTAGTAAGAATCTTAAAGTGCCTTGTTCTGCGTGTAGAAGATTGTACGCCCATCTTAGTAAATTAGTGATTGCTCTGGCAAAATAACAGACTACGGAGAATTCTAAACGCAGAGCTTGTACAGGGACAGCATTTTGGACCTTAGCCAGTTTACGGAGAACTTTCCCTTCTTTCGTTTGAATTTGATGCCACTGGGTAATTAGGATATATTCCAGAGCATACGATAAAATTGGGGGAATCCTAAAGCTGTTAACCTGTAGCAAGGAATGGAAGTGTTGTTGCCCAGAAGAAGAGTATAATTGTTGGAGCACACCCACATGAATATCTGCTTTACGATTTAAATGCTGCAGGTGGTTAGAGTTTTCTAGTGCTTGATTAAAGATCCGCCCCAAGTAGGTATATAATTTTACCACTTCAAATTGGGGGAATCCTAGAACTGTAAACCTGTAGCAAGGAATGGAAGTGTTGTTGCCCAGAAGAAGAGTATAATTGTTGGAGCACACCCACATGAATATCTGCTTTACGATTTAAATGCTGCAGGTGGTTAGAGTTTTCTAGTGCTTGATTAAAGATCCGCCCCAAGTAGGTATATAATTTTACCACTTCAAGCGTTTCTCCTCCTAGTGGCCAGTTGTAAGTTGTGTAATGTTTTCTCCCTCTAAAAGGGACTATTTCAGTATTAGTTGTATTGGGAACCAGTAAATTATCCTTTGTAAATTTTGTTAGTACATCTAGGTTCCTTTGTAATCCAAAAGGGTGAAGATCGAAAAATAGAACGCCGTCGGCGTACATCATGGTGTGTATGTTATATGATGCTATCTTCCGGGGGAATTTATAACCTGTAGAAAACTGTCTGGAAGATCACTGAGGTATAATTAAAAAAGGAGGGGAGCCAGAAGGCAGCCTTGCCTGAGACCGTTTAATGTTGTAATTTGGCTGGTTAGACCCTTTACTTGTCCCAGTTGTACCTGGCACCACGTTTCAGAGTGTAATGAAATAATAAGGTAGGGAAGAGTTTCCAGGATTCCCAGGTTTCTGAGTTTCTTCCAGAGTGTTAGTCTATCCACTCTATCAAATGTAGTTAAAAAAACGCATAAACTACCTGCGATTTCAGGACTATGTATTTGTCGATGATAATCTGTAGAACTAATATGTTGTCAGTTACTGAATGATTCTGCCTAAACCCCGCCTGATTTAAAGGGATCACTCAGGAAGAAAAAGCCCAATCTTTGAGATGATCAAGGACGCTTGCTGCAAAGATCTTCCCTATTGCGTCCAACAGAGCAATCTGTCGGTAGTTGCCTGGATGCAGCCGGGATCCTTTCTTGTAGATAGGGATAACTATGCTCCGCTTGCATGATGTGGGAATTTTCCCGGTATCATAACAATGTGAAAATATTGGGGCTAGGAATTTGCTCCATTCCACAGGAGTGCTTTGTAGTGCCTTCATCGGAATTTGGTCCGGGCCCATTGCCGCAGATGATCTTGCTTTCTTTATATGGTACTCTATTTGACGGGCCACAGGAGAAGAAATATTACGTTTGATTTCCGTCTGCATACATAGTGGATAATTCAGATTTTCTTGATTCCTTTTCGATTTGTATAGATTACGTAGGAATTTTTCCCATTTCTTCGGGGGAACTGGTGATGCTTGCAAGGATTTCTTCGTTCCTGTTTGTTTGGCTATTAAGCTCCAATGCATACAAGTGTTATTTTGTTTTGCTGCAGTTTGAATTTCAACCCAGTTTTTGTCCTGCTGCGATTTTTGCGATTTTTCTTTTCCCCTCCTTCGGTGTTTTTTTAAATGTTTGATATCCAGTTCTCTTGTCTTCGAAGGGTTTTGAAATTGCATACAAATTTATTTTTTTAATGCGGTGGCTCTTATGTCTTAGATCTTTCTTGTTTGAGATGTGGCTCCGTTACTCTGAAGTTTTAAATTTGCCTGGGGAGCTTGCATTATTTTATTGAGGACTAATTGAAATTTACTATTGGGTCAAAGGAATGCATAAGTTGTAATACTTTTGACTTGTCGATTGCATAGTTGATTTTGTTAATAGCAGTGGATGCCCATAATATTGTCCTTTAGGTTTGATTCACAAGTACTCAACTTTGTACATGCATAATAAGTCCCGGAGATGTGCGTTGCAATGTTATTTCAGTTTCGAGTCTTAATATGGCGTGATCACTTCCATGATAACATTTTATACTTAATTTTACGACCCTGTCAAGCAAAACTAGATTGCAGATCATATAGTCTAATAAAGAAGCAGTGAAGTTACCTTTTCTTGTGATGGATGTCGGAATGTCTCCTTCTATACGTCCATTTAGGATGAAGCCATTTATTATGGGGAGGGAAGAAGGCAGGATTTTTCCTTGTTTGTCTGCTTTGATCCCAGATGGGAATAATGGAGTAGGAATTGATAGAGCTTCTGCTTGTTCTTCGTATTCCCATTTGTCTATAAGATCGCTGGATATGTTACCGTTTTAGTCTCCTATAAGGAAAACGGGAGGAAAATCTCTCTCTTCCATCACCCTTTTGATTTCTTCGAATATTTTGACCAAAAGAGCATCATTCGAGGGACCTGGTGGAATGTAAGCGTTAAAAATTATTAGATTGGTTGGAGAGTACTTGGCGTCAAGCCAGCATTTAACCGTTAAGGATTGGATATTTCTATGGTCCATGAGAATTACTTCCTGATCCCAGAAGAAGTCCCTGTGAACCAAGATTGCTAAACCTCCTTTGGCATGACCCTCGAGCCACCTGTTCTGCTGCTATATCATAGACATGGTATTCTTTTTGATCAAATGGCTTTGTTGCCCAAGTTTCTTGGAGAGTGACCAACGCCGGGGAATCTTCCAAAATTGACGACATTTTCCTTTTTTTCCCCCGCTATATTCCACGATGCTATAGACAACCTGCTGTTAAAAAGGGAGCTTAATTTTCCTTCCCTGCTTGTAGCTATTTAGGGTCTTCCGTATCCAGGACCTGTGGTGTTCCATTAAGGGTCTCTCCTGCTCGACTTTGTGTTTATTCCTGATCACTCTCTCTCCATTCTCTAACGAAACAGTCAAATTTTCACAAGGAATGGTTGGGGAATTTTTGGTGCTGCTGGTGTACTTGTTGGTATTGGATCACTATGTATGACATACTGAGAGACTATGGAGAGTACATTTTGTACTTAGGATTCCGCCTTATATAAGAATTTGGTAGAAAAGTGGATGCATAGTATAGGCTTTATATAATTAATTTGGTGCCACTTTAGAAGTCATAATATGTATGTGTTATTTGAGTGCCAAGTATTATTTTGTCCAACATCACCAAAATTTGCATTGTGCATGAAATGTATGTAGTCAATTTTATAGCACATTCATGTGTGGTGGAGGTATAATTGTTGTAACGAAAATAGCGTCCACTTATCTTTTAGCAAGATTACAGAGGTAGCAAAATGTGTTACATATTAGTGTTTGTGTATTTAAAAAATAGCACCTTGAACATTCATCATCACTATCTGTGTTGTTGCCTTTCTTGACTATGAAAGCGTGTTTAGGGGTATTAGAAATTAAGGGAGGTGGCCCTCAGTGAGGGCTGAGCACTTTTCCAATTTGGAGCAAGTCAGCAAACTGCTATGGAACTGTTCTCTATATCTACATGTATTTACCTAAAAATGGTAAATCAATGTTACTGTTAGAATTTATATCTTACTTTAAATAAAAAAAATAAAAAAGGCCTTAGAAATTCACTGAGAAAAACAAAGATTAAAAGGACGTTATAGTTAGCTGAAAATTTCAAATTAACAAAAACACTGCCATTCACCAGTCACAGTTATCTCAAGTAACTATAACTCATGTGTTAACAAAACTATAGCTTGCACCCTTGCCATGCAGGTTTTGTCATCAATTCATCAATAATGCTATTTCAGATGCTGCAGTGATGTTATCAATGATATCATGGAACATCTCATGAGTGATATAATACATTAGGTAATTAGCAGTTTATGATGAGGGCACAGGTACCTAAGGGTGCAGGTGAGGCTCCCAGGGGCCTTATCTGTTGATCCCAGTGCGCTGATTAAAACATTTGTTTTAGCTCCATGGAGGGGTCTTGGAGGGAGAGGGCAAGGTATCCCTACTCTGCTCCCTATATGTTTTTTTCTTTTATCAGGGGAGAGAAGACTGAGTCCCTGAATCCATAAATGGCTACATCACATCATTTTTGATGTGATGGCAGCCATTCTAGAGATCTGCCGGGTCCATGGGTCCACTGCAGAGTGAAATATACAAAGGTTTTTTAACCTTAATTTCTCAAAAACAACTAAATGGATTTACACCAAATCAAAGAAGAACCGTTTCTGGACCAAGGTCTAGATTTCTGCCAAATATGGTGTAATTTCCTTTTGCAGTGTTTGTGATATCGCTGTTCAAATTTCCTATGGAAAAGTGAATGGGAAAAACATGTTTTGGGAAGGACTCTTACTATTTCTCAGCCCTCACTTGATGGATCACCCCAAAAGAAGGAGCTCAGATGAATTACACTCTTTTTTTTTTAAAGTTTGTGAAGATTCGTCAAACAGTGCCAAAGTTATAAGCAAACCAAAAAATGCTTTTCCTATGGAGATATGTTTCTAACTATCCACAGGTAATTTCCAGGTAGGCCTAAAGGGTGGTAGGCTATGCAAATACAGTATTGTCCTATGGAAGATGGAAGGGACTTTTCCTAAGAATATACCCTAAATTGGGAGCATTTTGAAGTCGAAGGTTGTTTGGAACACTCAAGGTTCTCTCGTTGGAGATCAGTTCAATAAAGAAACAGGTCACTAAGTACAAGCATTTGCATCACTAGACAAAGCCTATTCCTCACTGATGACTGTCTTTGGTTGAGTTTTCACCAGACAAGCACATACAGGGACCCTGACCAGTCAAGTTTCTTCAAGCCATGCTTCAGAACCAGTACAGTTATTCCGGGTGTATGTTCTTCCTGCAAAGGAGAATGGCTGGACATTTCCACATCTATGGCAGACATGCAAGGGGAGGGGAGATAATGGTAAGAGTCCTTTCATTCCCCCCTTGCAAACATAGAGGACAGGTTGTCCTTTTTGTAGAGGAGTGTGAGTTAATTTCACATGGCCCTTGGCTTCTTCAGATGGTTCAGGGGTTACAAATAGAAGTCTATGCTACAACTATTCAGTTCAGATACCCTGCTCTGATGCAGTTCATACAGGAGGGTGCAGAGCTAAACTGTATGGAAGTACAGGATTTCATTGCAAAGGAAGTGATATATTCAAGTTACAAGCATCCAAGAGAATTTGTGTACAATATTGTTCTGGTCCCCCCCAAAAAATGTTCAGGCTGGTCTTTTCTGTAAGTTCAAAAACTCATAACAGGATATCATACTTCCTTGGGACTGGATGATACATTTAGATTTGAAAGATGTCCATCTGACAGTAAACATATGTAAAACCCACATGAAATGTATTCAGTTCCTCTGACATGGTCAACAATACAGGTTCAGATCCCTACCTTTTGGTCTTTCCTCTGCTCCATGCTGTTTCACCAAGCCATTGCATCTGTTGACTCAACTACAGGACAATGGCTACCCCAGGAAGATCATCGAGAAAACCAAAAAACGAGCCCGCAACCCAAACCGCAAAGCCCTTCTGGAAAACATTATACAGGAGGTACCCTGCCCACCCATGACCTGGGTCACAACCTACAATGTAGCTTCAAACAAAGTGTCCAACATCATCTGGAAAAACTGGAAAATTATAAATTCAGGCACCAGAAATTGGGAACTACCTCTGTTCGCTTACAATAGAATCAGCAGCCTAAGAGATCGACTTGTGACCACATGCCCCAAGACACAACAAAGACCCACCACTAACACCCTTCTAAACACATGGGGCCTGCCCAGAATAACTGGACATTATCCAGGCAATGATTGCAGTGTGTGCCACTTGACACGCCCATCCAAGACACTTGCACTAGGGTAAGTCCTGGAAACAACAACGGCATTCAAACTGCACCTCTGCTAATGTAGTATACCTCATCGAGTACCTATGTGGCCTCTGCTATGTGGGCATGACAACTCTCAAAGTCAGGACAGGAATCGTAGAACACCGCAGTACAATACGATGCAAAAAAAAACATCAGTCGCCTCACAGATCACTATCTACAACATGCGCATACACCTAACGATATGTCATTGACAGTGATTGAACAATTTGAACAGAACAATGAAAAATTTCTACTGAACAAGGAACAACGATGGGTTTACCGCTTATCCACCCAGCACCATGGGCTTAACGATTCCATCCCATGGCATAGCCTGAACTTTTGAGCTATCTACCCTTATAACTGGTCACACATGATGCCAGCTACAGAACCAACTTTCCTGTGCTCTTATACCCGAGTCTCTTCTGAAACTATCCCCCTTGAGAGGACTATCACTTTGGGTCCCTTATCCCTATACACACCTAAACCACACAGGCATTAACGTGATCACTCCCTGGGCCACGATATAAACATCCATGTCATACTTGTCCCGACCCCATCTGTGGGTTCGCACGACACCCTGTGCCCAATGCCATCACGCCTGCTACGTCAGGACCAGTGCCACACCACCACCACGACCTCCGTGGCCTTATGTCGCCAACTTTGCCCTGCGTAGCTAGGACTACTTGTCATCAACCCAGCATGCACATATCCCACATTGCACTCCGGTACAATCATTACAACTGTACCGGGCATGACATCGGCACACAAGGCACATGTTTTCTCCCCCCCTTGAGTTTGCGCACCTCTGAATACCTCTCTCCCCGGTCCCAATTTTATGCATCATTACTATGAGCATTGCAGGGCTTCACTACTCTGTGTTTTTAAATCTCCATGACAACCGGCCACTCCGGACCTAAGTCATCGGCCCCACATATATGCCAGGTCTGTCTCTATTTCTTTTCCCAACAGATGCTACTCGCATTCTCCACTAATCGAACAAACCGGGTTGACCGCAAGAGGTACTTAATAGCCTTGCGACCCTGGATCCAGTATCCACAGAGATCTGCAGAAGCAACAACAGGTTTACAGGAGGGTCCTGAGCTTCCACACAGTAAGTCGTCCAAGAGGCACTACTCCTCTGCTACTGACTTGGTAAGACCTTTCCTTTTCAGCATTCACCAATGGCCACTGCGCCATTTTTTCTTTCTCTTAAGAGCCAGCACCCCAGCTGGAATCTCACGGGGCACTTGCAGCAAATCGCTAGTGTGAGAACAAAGTTGTTTTACCTCTTCTCACTATTATATGTCTTTACCGATATTACTGTCACTCGCAATAGCGCATATATCGGTACTCACTATAAATATCTCACCTCGTCGTTAGTCCCGTCAGCCACACAGACACCACGGTCATGACTACTTGACAGGATTATGCATATCATGCTAAAACCCTAATTGTATGTTTGTTTGTCTTGTATGTGTTTATGTGTACAGGAATGCCTGAAGAGGGAAGCCCGCTCTCACACATTCTTCTGATCTAAGACACGACAAGTAGCATAGATCACACTTTTTCACATATCACTAAGGTCCTGAGGAAAACCAGTTTACACAATAAGGCCTGGCTTAAAAATGTAGACCACCCACTGGATGCAGGAGTATCCTAATACCACTCCACCTACATCCAACGCCTTGTTTTTATCACTGCCAGAGGCCCAAACATTAAAAAAAACCTCTTTGTGTAATGGAACACTGAACAGTTTTTAAACTATCACTTTCACGTCACCATCACTGCACACCGAGTAACATACCTGCTCCGCTGTAACACAGGCATTGAAGCACACCAGGGACACATTCAGTGTCATCGGGTGGGCCCGATAATGAAGCATGCCACCAACTAGGTTGGTGGGTGAGGGCTTTATAAAAATAAATTACTTTTCTTTACCATACATCATCAACCATACATTTTTGAGCCTCCAATCACGTTTAGTTACACTAGTTCTCTTTGATTAGATATAGTACCTCAGGTGATAAGGACTAGCTCTCTAATCCTCTCTCTCACCTTGATACCTAATAATGGGCTGATAATAAACTTTCATAATTTAAGTTATTGTCAGCTACATTGTTAAAATGTTTATGTTTGGTGTTTCAGATGTTAGAACAATGGTTACTTCTACGATGCATATTACCCCCAGGGGATTTAATTTTAATATCACAACACGTACTTAGAATGCTTCAACTCATGTGGAATTCCTGGATTTTCCTTCCCACCCCAAATTACGTTAAGTTTTATGCCTCAGACAGTATGTGTAGGTACCAAAACCCTGAGCTCATATGCTAAAAGTAACCGGCATCCACTCCACAGGTTACTTTTGGGGCGCAGTCAGCCTGGGATTTCTGGCTGGCACTAGATTGGAAGTTATTTTTATAGCAGCAGACTCTTCTAGGGTTTCATCATTCAAGACCTGTTGAATGAACTCCAATGAGAGTGGTAAGTATGCTTTGAACATGCATAATATGAGCCTACGATCTTGGAATAAAATTGCAGATTTTCCTATCTAATTGGTGAAGGAGAGTCTGGATTTTTTTAAAGACAGCAGAGGTTAGTATTATCTCACTGCTAAAGATTACCACCCTAAATATTCATTGTGACAAATATTGTGGGCTACTTCTAGTATCATACTCAGCTGAGATGTAAGGATTAGAAGGCATGGAGAAGAATACTTCCGGACGGAGCAAATATTTCACACAGAAATGCATCAAGGAAAGGATAAGGTTAGTTGCTTCTTGGTTTTCTGTTGTAGTTCTTGCAAGTTGGTATCACAAAATGACTATAAAACTATTGGGATAGTCAAGAAAAGAGGAAGTTGCTCATGAACTGCTATATTTATATGTTAGATGCATGTCTTCTCTGTTGTTACTTCCTGCCTAGGGGAGTGCAATTGTGGGAATTGTAGTCGCTTTAAGATGCTGTCAAAATAAGCAATGAGAAAGGATCAATCCATCAATCAAACACGGCTTGCAGAGCACGGCTAATCAAAGCCTCGGACTCAAGCAACTAGTGGCCTCCCCCACTCACCTCGCCAGCCACACCCTTGACGCCATCTTCTCAGCCAGCAATCTCATCGCTTTCGACCACGCCACAGGACTGCACTGGACCGACCACAGCTGCGTACACTTCACATTCAAGAGGACCACATCTCACCACCACACGCATCGGATCCCCCACAGACGATGGAGCAAAATCACTACGGACCAGCTTACCACATCACTGAGCCAGATCCCACCCGCCGACACCAACACACCCGACGCCAACATCGCAGCACTCAACCTCGCACACTGGATCACCAACTGTGCCGACGACCTCACCCCACTAAAAAACACCCACAGCAAGACCACCACCAGAAAACCTTCATGGTTCACAGACGGCCTCAAAGCCGCAAAGAAATCCTGCCGCACCCTCGAAAAAACCTGGCGCAAGGAACGGACATCGGAGAACATGACAGCCCTCAAAACCGCCACCCGCGAATACCACCAGCAGATCCGGAACACCAAGAGGAATTCACTCAAGGAACGACTAGACAACAACACCCATAACAGCAAGGAACTCTTCAACATCATCAAAGAGTTTTCGAACCCTGACGCCAGCAACAACGACATCACCCCTTCGCAAGACCTCTGCAACTCCCTTGCCACGTTCTTCCACCGCAAGATCACAGACATACACGACAGCTTCGGATCCCAATCTCCACCTCCGGACACCAGACCAATGACCCCCACCACCACCATCAACTCCTGGACCCCCATCAGCAGTGAAGACACCATCCACATCATGAACACCATCCACTCCGGCTCCCCCGCAGACCCGTGCCCTCATCACATCTTCAACAAGGCCGACACTACCATCGCACCTCACCTACGGAATGTCATTAAGAGCTCCTTCATGTCAGCCACCTTCCCAGAAAGCTGGAAGCACGCTGAGATCAATGCCCTCCTGAAAAAAACCACCACCGACCGCGGGGACCTCAAGAACTTCCAGCCCATCTCGCTTCTCCCCTTCCCGGACAAAGTCATCGAGAAGACGGTCAACAAACAACTGACCGCCTTCATTGAGGACAACAACCTGCTCGACCCCTCCCAGTCCGGATTCCGAGCAAATCACAGCACCGAGACCGCCCTAATCGCAGCCACTGATGACATCAGAACCTTGATTGACAATGGAGAAACAGCCGCCCTCATCCTCCTGGACCTCTCTGCAGTCTTCGACACCGTATGCCACCGCACCCTAGTACACCGCCTCAACAACACGGGCTCCCAGGGGAAGGCTCTGGAATGGATCACCTCGTTCCTCACCGGCAGAACCCAGAGAGTCCGCCTCCCCCCCTTCCGATCCTCGGCAACCGAAATCATCTGCGGCGTACCCAAAGGATCCTCTCTCAGCCCAACACTCTTCAACATCTACATGAGCCCCCTCGCCACCATCGCAAGAAAACACAACATCAACATCACCTCCTACGCCGACGACACCCAGCTGATACTCTCCCTTACCAAGGACCCAGCCATCGTCAAATCAAACTTCCAGGAAGGAATGAAGGAGGTAGCTGACTGGATGAAGCACAGCCGCCTCAAACTCAACTCGGACATCACTGAGGTCATCATCCTCGGACAATCCCCCTCAGCATGGGACAACTCCTGGTGGCCCTCAGTACTGGGCACCGCACCGACACCAACAGACCACACACACAACCTGGGTTTCATCCTGGACTCGTCGCTCACAATGTCCAAACAAGTCAACGCTGTCTCTTCCTCATGCTTCAACACGCTGCGCATGCTCCGGAAGATCTTCTGATGGATCCCCACCGAAACCAGAATAACAGTCCCCCAGGCCCTCGTCACCAGCCGACCGGACTACGGGAACGCCCTCTACGCTGGAACAACCACCAAACTCCAGAACCGTCTCCAGCGAATACAAAACGCCTCTGCACGACTCAGCCTTAACATCCCCCGCCACAGCCACATCTCAACCCACCTGAGAGATCTCCACTGGCTCCCTGTCAGCAAAAGGATCATGTTCAGACTGCTCACCCATGCACACAAAGCACTCCACAACCTGGGCCCGGAATACCTCAACAGCCGACTCACGTTCTACACCCCCGCCCGCTAGCTCCGCTCAGCCAACCTCGCTCTCGCCACCATCCCACGAATCCGCAGAACCACCACTCGAAGAAGATCGTTCTCCTACATGGCAGCAAAGACCTGAAATTCCCTCCCCACCCACCTACGACTGACCCAGGACCACCTCAGCTTCAGGAGGTGCCTCAAGACCTGGCTCTTTGAGCAGTAGCAGCACCCCGCACCCCCAGCGCCTTGATACCCTAACAGGTGAGTAGCGCGCTTTACAAATTATATGATTGATTGATTGATTGACACATGAGGGTATCCAGGCACTAGAACACTGTTGCAATGGAGGGATCAATTGTATAGCCAGATCCTGAATTCTTTCTTGAATTCCAACAGAAAGGGTGAGATACAGAGGTGGAGGTTGTTACAGGCCTTTGCAGCAAGGTAGAAGTAGCGTCCTCCACTTTTGCTTTGCCCGATGCAGAGAGTTTAAGCAAGGGTGAAGGAGGCAGAGACCAGGTGTCTGGAGGGTTGGTGGAAGTTCAGGCAGGGGTTGATGTATGCCGCTCCTTAGTTGTGAAGGGCTTTGCAGGTCAGCATCTTGAATTGATATCTCTTCTTAATAGGGAGCCAGTGGAGCTTCCTGCGGTGAGGGTGATATGGGAGGTCGAGGATGAATCTGGCCACTGAATTCTTTATGGTATGCAGTCTCATCAGGAGGTGTGTGGTGATTCTTACGTAGAGCGCGTTGCCATAGTCTAGCCAAATGGTGACTAAGTCTTGAGTGATGCAGCATCTGGTGTTAATGAGGAGCCATTTGAAGATCTTATGGAACATGGGACAAGTGAGGACAATTGAGGAAGCAGGTGGAGGAGACTGAGTTAATCTGGATCTTCATTGAGAGCTTGCTGGTCAGCACTTTTGTTTTGTCTGTGCTTTGTTTTAAGCAGTTGTCTTATATCCAGTTGGCGATGTTCATCATGCACCTGCATAAGTAGACCATTGTGATTGAGGGGTCTTCTAATAACGAGAGGATAAGCTGGGTGTAGTTGGTATAGAATATGATGTTTAGTTCATGGGCTCTGTCAATGTTGTCAAGGGGGTCATGTAGGTGTTGAACAGTGTAAGGCTGAGGGACGAGCCTAGAGGGACATGCAGATGATGTTCTTAGGTTCCGAGCCTAAAAGTTCTTCCGGTGAGGAAGGAGGCGATCCATTTGTGGGTGTCTCCTTGGATGCCAATGTGGTGAAGCCTCGTCATAACAGTGTGGTGGAATACGGTGTTGAACGCTGCTGAGAGGTCAAGGAGGATCCGGGCTGCTGTGTCACCCCAGTTAAGGAGGGATCTGATGTCGTTGGTGGCAAAGATCAGGGAGGTTTCGGTCCTGTGGTTGTTGTGGAATCTTATCCAGGTGGTGTCCAGAAGATTGTTGTTCTCCAGGTGTTCTGTGAGTTGGCAGTTGATGTCTTTTTCAAGGAAGTTGGAGGGAAAGGGGAGCAGAGAGATAGTATGGTAGTGTATGAGCTTGCTAGGCTGGACGGAAGGCAACATACTCACCTCTTTTGTCAATAATAAAATTGGTACTCTCCGTCACCACCTGGCTAGTAGAATCTGCAACTTTCTCCTGCCTGAGTGTGGCCCTAGGTGACTTCCAGTGGCTCTTAATTTTTTAGAGTCCCAGGAGCATGTTACATATCTTCTCCCAATTCATTTCCCAGGGTGCCATTTCGAAACGGGGACTAGTTTTCTAATGGACAATTTAAAAGTGTTAGCACATCTATTAATATTTCTTCATACAACATCATGTCAAATGGGCCTGGTACTCTTCTCTTACTAGATGCTCTGTCGAGTAGCTATACCAGGCATGTTTACATTTAAATAATTATAGAGTTCTCCACAGGGTTTAAAAGTGCATATTAAAACTAAATGTGCATGAGCCAATAAAGACAAAAACAGATTATGGCTAATGCATAGGACATTGTTTGTGTAAGTTAGACCAACTCTCAGAAAAGGTTCATAATATTTATGCTAAACTGGCAAGCAAGTTAGAACACCAATGTTTCATGCCCATGTTTAAATGTTCAAAATTGTGCCATGCCTCCTGACTTCATGGAAAAAGTCTTGTGCCTAATTGTACTTTTTTTCTTTCTCCTTAAGACTGGTTTTATCTAAAAAGAAAAGGTTTTACATGTCCTTTTAAATTACCAGAGTTTCTTAATGTAATTGTGTTAATAATTTAGATAATGACATTGATAAATGATTGCTGCACATGTTGTTTTTAAATGTTTTTATGGGTAAAAAAGTAACTTGTCGTTGATAAAATAAAAATATATTTTTTCGCAAGGAGAGACCTTTTCTCCTGCAGCCAACGAGTTCTATTTCCAAACCTAGAAATGGGCTTACTCCTGCCATAGAAATTAGTCAATGTACCATCATCTTCAAGGTGAGAATGAGTGAGGAAAATGTTTGTGAATACCTGCTAACTCTCCATGTCCCTGATCGACGATTGCTCCCACATTATTTCTGTGTCCGTATATCAATTATTCAATTGCAAAAGTAGCTCTACACTTGACTAAAGGGGCTATTTACTCATATAAGCTAAACTTGCATGTGCAAATGGCTTTATCAATCAGGTCCAGTGTTTCTGGGTGTGCTTTTGTCATTTCAGTGGGAGGAGTGGGTGGTTGTCTGATGTTACGTGTGTGTATGCAAAGTCAATGGTATTCTTTTGTTTTCATATATTTTTTTAAGTTTAACATTTTTTATTAAAAGAAGAAAATATTACATACAAAGGAAATAACATCATATCAGAGAGATCACGATATAAAAAATATATATATTATAAATGTAAACTTGAGATAAACAAAAAGAAACTTAATAGCAATAGAGGGAGAGGGAAAGAAAGGGAAAGAGGGGAGATGTGGGAGGAAAAGCAAGAGTACCAATACAATATTATAATTTTGAAACAATAGCAGCATAAGGAGAATCTGAACCTCTATTTCATGAAACAAGAACGGTAATAATAAGACTATAATCATACGTTTATACAAAATACAAAATTGATTGGAAAAAGGAGTAACAGCAAATATACAACTAGAACTAAGTTAAAAGAAAAGACAACAAAAGGTTTATGGAGGTTTTCTGACTTCATCTGGAGTGTTAACCACAGTGGTGGACTTTGAAGCTACATCAGTTAAATAAGTGGATAAAGGAGGCCATAAAATATCTCTTTTAATGGATAATGATATAGGAGACACACTATTTGTATCCAATCTATGATGAAAACAAACAGCATTCCACCAAGCTCTGAAATTAACTTTGTCAGCTTGTTTTCAGTTGGAAGTTATTAAGTGCAGGGCGATTGCCAGCAACAAGTCAACTGGACTAGGAGATGGGTGTGGCCAGGAAGGGGATAAGGAGCCTAAAAATGCGTTAGATAAGGAAAAAGAGATTTGGGTTTAGAAAATGTTATTAATTTGGGACCAGACTATAAAACAAAAATGGGAAAGGGAAGGACATTCGAATAGCATATGTTTAAAATCCGCTGAGGACGCCCGGCATGACCAGCAGGAAGAAGAGTGGTCTGTGGAAAAAGAGGCTAACTTCGAAGGGGTTAGAAGAAGATGTTTATAAATAAAATAAAGAGTCTGAGACGTATTCGCTGTTCTTGACGTCTTATGAATCTTTAACCATAATTTATCCCAAAATGGAGTAGGCCAACATTCTGCAAGATCTTTTTCCCAAGCCAATTCAGCCTTCCCCTTGACTCTGTGTTACATCCAGAGAAGACAGATCCAGACTTATAGGTTAAAAAAAGATTTATTCTTAAGAACAAGTACAGCTTTCTAACTGCCAGAGTGTCTCTCTGTCAAGCTCCAGTCTCAATTGAGCAGCAAGAGCCCCATAGAAATGAACAGACTAAAGTAATACTTCTTAAAAGAAAACACTGTACATAAAGTAATATGATTAGTAAGGCAAATAAACTAAAGAATGCTAAAGTAAAGAATATAACACTCTGTGAGGAGAGAAAAACTAATTTCTATATAAAGATGAGGCTGATGTGTTAGTATATAGTAAAGGAAAAAGACTGGAGGAACTGGTAGGAATATTAGGATTAGGCGGCAAGGAAAGAAGGTACGTACTGTTAGAGAGATGGAAGGAGTGAATCATATTGAGATTTACATGAAGAAGGTAAAGAAAATTGTAACTGAAGATCTGAAGATGATGGCAGAGTATGGTTTAATATTAATTGTGAAATCCAAAGTAAACCTTTAAGTATCCAAGATTTCCAATAGATAGTACGACCTTTAATGTGTAACAGGTGATTATGCCAGATAGGTTGCTGATCTAACGAGGAAGATGAGGGATAAGAGGACGGAAGAAAAGGTGTTAATATTGTGCGAGTCTGAGAGATAACTTGAGAGCGAAAAGACGAAATAGTGTTAGTAAAAGCTAAAGATTCATTAAAATGAAAAGGGGTTATATAATATTTATCAATATTGAACCAAATAGGAGGATGAACACATTGATCAGGCGAAAGCCAACGTGAGGATTGTCTGAGAGAGAAAGCGTGATGATATGATTTAAAATCAGGAAATTTGAGGCCACCAGAGTTTTTGTCAACTTTAAGAGCGTGAAGAGCTATCCTAGGAGTTTTATTTTTCCAACGGAATTTATTTAACAGTGAATCCATTTTTTTAAAGTAGAAACCAGGAATATGTATTGGGATCATAGACAAAAGATAGAGAATTAACAGAGAAAGCATCATCCTAATAGAATCCATGCGACACCACCAGAAAAGAAAAAATGGTTGCCATCTGACTATAGATGTAGATAAATTGGTAGTGAGAGTATCAACATTTTCTTTTAAGGTTTCTTGGATAGTAGGTGAGAACCATAAACCTAATTATTTTATTTTAGAGGTTTTCCAGGAGAAGCCAGTGGAGATAAAATCCTGTTTCTGACAGAGAACATTTAATGGGAGAACTTCACATTTATCCAAATTAAGGCAATACCCAGATAATTGAGAAAAAGAGTCAACTTGAGATAGAAAGACTGGGAGAGAAGTAGAGGGATCGGAACAATAAAGAAGGATGTCATCTGCATAAAAAGACATTTTAACATGAGTAGTATCAAGTTTAAAACCATGAATTCTATCATTTAATCTAACTTTTGTCAGGAAGGGTTCTAACGCAATTATAAATAAAAGAGGACATAAAGGGCATCCTTGACAAACACCTCTGGAAAGAGGAAAATAGTCAGAGGATTTCCCATTAATAAAAATAGAGGTTTAAGGGCCAGAATAGAGCAAAGAAATAAGAGAAATCAATTTAGTAGGGAACCCAATCCATTTAAGTGCATGAAACAGAAAGTCCCAACCAATCCTATCAAAAGCTTTTTCAGCATCCAACGCTATCGCTGCAATAGGATAGTCGAGAGAAGATGCCTTACTTAAAATATTAAAAATGACTCTAGAATTATCTGAGGACAAATGACCTTTGATAAATCCAGATTGTTCTGGGCCAATAAGTTCGGCAGGATGGGGTCAAGTTGGAGGGCTAGAATCTTAGCTAAAATCTTATAATCTACTAGGGATATTGGGCGATAATTTTTACAAAAAGCGGGATCTCTGTTCTTGTTGGGAATTAAACAAATCATGGCCTCTTAGAAAGAACCTGAAGAGGAACGATCCGTAACGAAAGATTCATAATGTAATAAAAGATGAGGGAGTAATGAAGATGTGAAATGAGCGTAAAATTCAATAGTAAATCCATCAGGACGAGGTGCTTAACCTCTCTTCAATATGGATACAGAATGTTTAATCTCTGATAAAGTGATGTCTGATTCTAATGAGGAAAAATCTGTCTGCAGCTTTAAAAGAATCCCAAATCATAACAGGAGAAGAGTCTGGGGTGGAGTTAAAAGAAAAGAATTCAGAAGCAAAAGAAGTGAATTGGCTTGAGAAATTAGGATCTGATAATAATGTGTTATTAAAACGCCATCTGCCAGTATTAGGGGAAAAAGGCAGCAAATCAAGTCTTATATTAGGATAGAACCAATTTCAGCATGAGAGACAAGCTGAGACAAGGGTTTACTGAAAAAGATATAATCTATTCTGGATTGTGAATTGTGAGGAGGAGAATAAAAAGTATGCTCTTGTAAATCAGGATTACAAAGTCTCCATATGTCAACTAAAGCTTTACGACGAATGGCAGAGGTGAATTGTGAATGCATCTTGATATTGGAAAATTTACAGATGAATGCCTGTCTAATATAGGGTCTTGAATCTGGTTACAGTCACCTCCAAAAATAACATAGTCATCATCTATCATAAGAAGTTTGTCAGATATCTGAGTCCAAAATGTATTATCAACATTAACAAGTGCATAAACATTCAAAAATACTAAAGGTATTTGATCAATAAGCAACTTAACAAATACCCAGCGGGCATTGAGGTCAAATTCCTGATTACCAACTGAAAACTGATGTGTTTTATGACACAAAATCGAGGCACCATTCTTCTTACCCAAAGCTGGAGAAGAAAAAACATGTCCCACCCAACCTCTTTTCAGTTTAGCTGCTTCAGCCTCTAATAAGTGAGTTTCTTGAATGAAAGCTATATCAGAATTCAATCTAGCTAAATGGGTTAAAACGAGTTGTATTTTTATGGGATTATTAACTCCTTTAACGTTCCAAGTTACAACTCTAAATGTAAACTATTACAATGTAACATGCACAGTTATTATATAAATAAGTGAAAAAGCATGTATGATATAAAACATGAACAATCTTTATGCAGGCAATAGAAGAATTCAAATTTCTAGTACCTAGAAAAAAGCAAAGAAAGAAGAAAAGATTATGAAATAGAGTGAGGGATAAGAAGATGAAAGAGAGAAGTATAGAAGAGGTATTGATACAAGTACAAAAAAATAATGTAGAGAAATATATATGAGAGAAGGAAAAGGGAAAAAAGCAGTTGAAAGGAAGGAAAATAGAGAAAAAGGGTGAAATTCAATTTTAACAGTTGACAATGAAAGACGTCAAAAAGACATACCACAAGAAGTCAAGGAGACTGGGGCTGGAGGAACCACATGAGGAAGGCAACACACCGGACTGAGATCTCCATAAGCACGCGCAAGGGGAGAAGGATCTCCAAGTGAAACAGGAAAACACATAGGTCAAGGGGTCACAAAGCCGCGGCTAAGGGAACCCAAAGAGAAATAATATTAGCAATTGGAAACACAACAGAATTCAGAGCACAAAATACAGAATATCAAAAATATAATACAAAATACAAGATACATCAGGGATGAATAAAGAAAACACATCATGATGAACCATCACACCATATGCAGAGTGAGAATAGTTAATAATGAATCATTAATAATTAGGATTGAGGAATGTCCATCGGATCGTTTGTACAAGAGTCTAGAAATTGCTGGAGCATCGCCGGATCTTCATAATTCGTCGTCTTGTTGTTATATGTTACTTTAAATAGGCATGGGTGGAACAAACCATAACGAGCATTTAAGGATCGAAGAGCAGGCCACATGTCCAGAAACGTTTTGCGACGGTCTGCAGTAATTTTGGCGTAATATTGTGCGAAGAAAAGATTAGCACCGTTCCACGTGATCTTCCCCTTCTGCTTACCAGCCTGAAGAACCTTGAGCAGCTCTGTATACTCCAGAAAGTATAAAATAACACCTCTAGGTTTTGCTATCGAAGAAGAACTAGAGGAACAAGAAGCAGGGCCCAAATGATGCACTCGTTGAATGTTCAAAGTTGGGGAAGATGGAAGACCAAGAAGCGTAGGAAGAGATGACTGAAAAAAGGATATAGCATTAGATCCTTCAAGTCCTTCCGCAAGCCCGTAAATGCGTAAGTTGTTACGCCTATTTCGATTTTCTAAATTTTCCTCTTGTTGTTTGAGATTTTGAATTTCTGAGTGCATACTAGGAACCTGGTCAGTGAATACTTGAACTGAAGCGATTTTCCTCTCAAGATGATCGGCCTTTTGTTCAGTATGCGACCAGTTGTCCTCGAGCTTTTGAAGGCGAGAATTTGTTTCCGTCATGTAGGGTTTGGGAGAGAGAATTTCCTCCAGTAGAAGCTCCATAGAGATAGAAGAAGAAGCGTTGGCAGGAGATGGAGGATTCGTTTTGATTCGTTTCCCTGATGAAGTAGAAGGAGAAGGTAACTTGGAAGAAACTTTTGCAATTGGACGCGAAGCATGAGGAGAGGAGCACTTTATGGTAGAGGCATCATTACTTGTATATTCCACCGTTTCCTGCAAAATACTGAAAGGATTGGTGTCCTCCAAAGAGATGTTGGCAGAGTTAATTTGCTGAGAAGAATTCCGATTATAGCGAGGCATTGCCATTTAGAGAGTGAGGATTGTATATGGAGATGAAACAAAACTCGATATATAATTTGAAAAAACCTCAAGTGTGAAAGAAAAATGCTGTAGTAAAAATTTTTGTGAAAGGCAGATTCAATACAGCAAAACTAGTAATACAACTGAAGAAGAGGAGCTGACAAAATCCTGTGAATTGCAATTTCAATACAGCAAAACCAGTAGTACGACTGAAGGAAAGGAGCTGACAAAATTAATGTGGTTAGCAGTGTCAATACAGCAAAACCAGTAGTATAGCCGAAAGAGAGGCGTTGGTGTAACGCGATGAAACACTGACTGACTGAGGGCTGTGGAAAACTGTTACACAGCTGAAAACATACAGTGTAGTTAAGCGAGCAAGAAAACAGACTCTCCTTTAACTCCAAAAATAACAGTCTCCTCAAAACTTTTGTAAGCTTCACATTATCAAGAAACCATACTTATGCATAAAACATGTTGCCGAAATTATATCACAATGAGGAAAATAAACGCATGTCATTGAAGAAAAGTCACTGCAAGATGGCCATCACTCTCAGCTGCAAGCAGAAATTATCAAAAGAGTCAGTCAAATAACAAGGAATCCCAGCATTGCAATTGGTAATTCACTAATAAGGTAGACAATCCAAGTCAAGGTGATTTTGAAGGCACACGCTTGTAAAAAGGTGTGAGGAAGAAACTGCGCATCGCTTAGCACTCGCCTGGATTAATGGAGGCAACAAAATGCGGTTGCATCTCAGGCGCTATCCGCCTGTGAAAAGAAAAGTGGAGAATAACATGTTCCGCTTACCCTGTTGGGCTGAAAAGGCGTCAAGGATGGTAGCAGGTATTCCGCCGTATAAAGCTGCCGTTTCTATGCCCAGAAAGACGGTGAATGCACTCGGAAGGCTCCCATCGCGTTCACGTACCGACGGAGCTCCACTGAACAGCGGCCATTACCTCTGGTGCCGTAGCCACGCCCCCTTTTGTTTTCATATTTAACTGAATCCTTTTCTGTCTCATCCACCAGACTAAATAAAAGAACTCTCTCATTCAGCCAGGCGTGGAAGAGGGGCCACATTGACATAATGTTCATGTACATAGATCAGCCTGGCATTTAGGCAAGATGGATGATGAGACATGTCTTTTGGGGTAGTAAACTCCGGCTCACGGCCAACCAGAGTAATGTAGAGAAATAAATAAATAAAATGAATTGCCAAATGCATCTCAGTGCGCGCAATGAAATTAGTTTTCTTTATTTCTCTATGTTACTCCGGTCGGCCGTGAGCCGGAGTTTACTACCTACCCCACCCTGTCCCTCTCCATCCCACCGCCCCCGGCACTCCCTCCAAGAGCCGCTACTGGAGACACTGTATAAATAAAAGTGCCTTAGTGATAAAAAAAAGTAGCAACACAGTTGCAAAATGATGAGCAGCAGCAAGAAGTAGTCTTTGTAAAGTATTCAGATGAAAAACAAAGTATTGAGTCATGAAATTGAGTAAAAAACTGAAATAATACATTCTTGCTGTGATTATTATTGTTTAAAAAAACAAAGAAAAGTTTTATTATTGATTTAAAAAAATAAGACAAAAATTCTTGATGGCTGAATTTTGAGTTCTGAATTCTTTTAAATTTTACTTTTGATTTCAATAGAAATCACAAACAGTAGATTCTGTAAAATTGTTAGGATAATTTCACTAATTGAGATACCAAAAGCTTTAGCTTGACCTACTGTTGTGCTTAACTTCTCTGGCTAGATATGTTGTATCACAGGTTAAATTAACTACAATTCATACGCAAAAATAAAGGGGGCAGTGGTCAAAAAGCTCAGCTCACACATCACAAATTCAGGATAAGTTAAAGCAAAACAATGAAATAATATGTGTTCAAATGGACAAGCAACACTATGCCGCCCACCTAATGTTGGTAAACATATGAAAGAGATCTTTCAAATATTCATAGAAATAATAGTATATTCAGAGAATCAAGCTTCCTTTTATTCTTCACTCTTTTGCTTATTTTTGCACATTTGTGTTCTTTCCCTTGTTCTTTGACCAAGGGAAATGCTAATAAGAAATACACAATGTACTATCATTATTTGTAGCAATATATACTCAACAGTGTATAAAGCATATATTCTTAAATTACAGCCTTGAGAACAGCCACGGCCCGTGCAGGTAAGAATGGTGGGGTAGGGTTGGGGGGATTTCGACAGATGACCACGAGGGAAATTTAAATAAATAATTCATTTTCTCTCGTCATCGTCTGTTGAAGTCCCCCCCCATCGCTCTTACCTGCACAGGCCGCAGCTGCTTAAGAAAGTAGTCAAAAGATGAAACACGTGTTGGCTTTTCCATCTTTGGATATAAACTAGTTTGATGTCTGGGAAATAAAAGCCTTTGGACCTACGTACCTTTACACGGTGTCTTCATCTTTGGACTTTGATTTGTTACTAAGTCTTTGGCGCTCTGCAAATTATCTTGGACCTGACAGATTGACAGACCAAGATTTTCTAATTGTGTGGTGATCTGGATATACCATCATTTTTTGAATATTTGAAAGATCTCTTTCATATATTTGTCAACACTAGGTGGGCAGTATTTGAACACACATTATTTCATTGTTTTCATTTATTTTGGTTTTGCTTTGCACTCCTGCTAGTAAGGTACTAATTTACAGTATACGATTATCTTGTAATCATAGCTACATTAAGCAATGACAGAAACAAATTATTGGAGGAATTGTTTCAGGACAAAAGTACTAATAATATCACAGTTACTAAAGACTATAAAGAGGGCTCAAAGCCAAATTTATACAGCTGGAAGGACTTTGTAAACATGAAGCATCTCGTTGGTGGGATGCCACTATCCTAAAAAAGTATATAGAGATGAAACAAGTACTCAGAGGTCTGAGGAACATCATATTTCCATCTTTCGATGATCTAAATGAAGATCTCCTACTAGATTGATCTATTACACAATTCCTCTTATAGCATGAGAACCATCTTGATTAAACATGCGGAAAGGAAAAGGCCATCCATCCTTGGTGAGATTGATAGTCTTGAGGAGTAAATTACGAAATTGAATTTGTCAGAAGCAACACAGGAAAAATAACAAAATTCTGGATGAGGTCCTCAATAAACACCAAATTCATTTGAAGGCTAAGAAGTCCTTTAAACTCAGAAGGGGTGACAATGATTACAAAACTGGCAGGGTGTTCACCTTTGTGCAGAAATTTGATAACATCCAGATTAATCCACTCACTGATACAACTAATATGGGGGATTTAAGTGGTGCATCCAACAGTGAGTTGATGTTTCAAGTATTAGAAGTGACACAAATGAAGGTCTCATTATTATTTAAACAAAACAAGGGAACCCAGGGCGCAATATGCTAAGGACCTTGGGTAGGTACTTAGGGCCTCATTACGATTGCGGATTTCCCGCATCCACCGGGCCGGCGGAAGCCACCGCTGGCCCGGAGGATGCGGGAAATCCGCCGGGGAGCCTTGCAAGACCCACCGCCATATTAGGATGGCTGGTGGGTCTTACTATCTGTCCGCCGCTAATCCGCCGCGGGCGGATTCCGCCCGCGGCGGAAAAGCATTAACATGGCTGGCGGTGTCTATCAGACACTGCCAGCCATATTAGGAGGACAGCGGAAAGATGGCTTTACCAGGCGGCATTTCCGCCGTGTAAAGGCATACGGAATTGTGTTTGGGGGCCCGTTGCGGGCCCCCAGGGGTGAAGGGGGGTGGGGCGTGCACATGGGGGGTACCTATGGTACCCCCCTGCATATGCCTGCACAAAGCGGCAGGCACTGCGAGGTGCCTGCCGCTATGTGCATGCAAATGCACAACGTACTTTTATATCATTGCGGCGGGTGCTGCTTCAAGCAGCACCCGCCGCAATGATAAAAATACAGGATGTGACCGCCAGGGTGGCGGTCACATCCTAATTTGCACGGAGGGACCGCCGCAGCCCATGCGGACGGTCCCTCCACCTCTGGGATGGCGGACGGACGCAAGTCCGTCCGCCATCCTAATCGGCCCCAAAATTTTTACAATCAGTGGTCCTTAGACAAATAAGGGGGGATTTCAGGAAAATGAATATAGACCAAATGGAATTCTATTTTTATAAGAAATGTCCAGCCGGACAATTTATTATCTTAATAGAAACAATCATGAGACAATAAAACACAGAGTGTGATAGAAGCAGGACACCAGCCGATGTCAGACTAACACACTGGGGGAACACAAACAAGGGGAAAAAATAGTAGGCAATAACATGTCATCTGAAAATCGTAAATCATAAAACAGATAATCCACAATATACACATATGCATGTAAGATTAGTGTCAGCTATGCATTTAGTGCATCTCAAGTCGACGACGTTTCGAACCTTAAACAATATCGGTTCATCCTCAGGACACAGAATATTTGCCTAAAGAATTAACAATCAGAATTGTCCCCACAGCGTGGAAAACAATATGCCATACCATAACAGGAAAAATGAGGAGAAAAAGAAAACATAAACATGTCAGTAAATCAAACCCTTATTACAACTGCGTATATAGTGCAAGACTCACACCATGCCAAAGTGTCAGCGGCAACGGAGTGTAATGCATGCTAAATACAGGCAGTGTGTTGAAACAGCCGGAGCAAGGTGGAAGGCACGACATCCAATTTGTGACACACGCTCACTTATGCTTAATATGAAATTGAAGTGAAACGCTCTTGCGCAATTCGGCCGGTGAACTGTGACAGAAGTGAGAGACTTACAGGGAAGGTGGCGGAGATTGTCGGAACTAAGGGAGTGTGGTGATGTTGAAAACCAAGTGGAGGCTTACCAGTGGAGGAAGGCTGAAGGAGGTTTCAGCACCGGCCACAATTAGGGGCTGTCTAATGAGGGGCGAAAAGAAGGGGGGGGTCATTGAATGGTCTGGACGACCATTAGGTTGAATATCGTGAACAAGGCAAGGAACCTTACCAATTAGATGAGTCCAAGTCTACATACAATTCGATCTGTGGGGAAAGGGAGAGGGTAAGTGAGGGTGTCAGCAAGCACGTAAACAAGGAAACGTGAGTGCTCCAGTGAAAGGGCTTACCGGTCGGGACGATGCCCTCGTTTAGATTTCTGTAGAAAAATAAATAGCTGCCATTAGTGCTAGCGAGTGTGGAGGAATCGTGTAGTTGATCCAGACAGGGTTCAGCGTGGTCTTACCGAAGAGTAGAAGAGGCAGGTCCGCAATGGGGGTCCTTGCAGGCGTGCACGATCAACACGACTTGCCATAAAAACGTGAAGACGATATGAATGTTACTCGCGATCACATGGCGCCAAAGGACCAATAGGGACGTGACCAAAACTGCCGGCCATCTTGGATTGGGTACCGATTAAAAGTGTGGCGGCCATCTTAAGTGTATTAAGACTAAAACGTCCAGAATGCACGTAGCCATTCTGCGGTACAGGGATTGCATTAAGTGATACCCACAATACACAGGCACGCTGTGACAAATTTATGAGATCGAACAACAAATTGCTAGCTTGGAATTAACAAAATGAAAATTCAATTCTACACAGACAAAACGTTTTGTAGTAAACTCAAGGAGCTGAGGATAAAACGGGAAAGTACAATTAAAGTTGAGTGAGCAAGTCAGAGCATATTTTACAGAGGTGAATCGTCCAGTTACATCATAGCGTTCCATTCAGTGGAGCAAAAATGAAACTTAGATCAAAGAGGTCCAATCCTCAGTGCGGTTCAGACCAATATGTAGACTATTTGTCTTCAGGATCCAACGTAGCTCCTCCTTGTTTAGCAACTGTTGTAGATTACCACCGCGGCTGGGAAGTCTCACCAAAGAAATAATAGTCCATTTAAAGTCCATTTCAGTGTGAGACCGTTCCGTGAAGTGGTGCACAAGGGGCGCATTAGGAGTCCTGCATCGTATTCTGCTCCTGTGTTGGCACATTCTTGTGCGTGCCTTCTGAGTTGTCTGCCCTATATAGATCATAGAACATGGACAGACAATGGCATAGATAGCATTCGTACTATTACAACCTTTTATGGGCCCGCTAGACAAGGTTTACAGCTGGGCTAAATGCCCCAAGGAAATGAGGAATCATGTTGTTTATTGGGGTTGTTATATGGATGACGTGTTAATGTTCTGGACAGAGGGTGAGGCCTTAATAGGTGAATTCTGCTCCTTTCCCAATGAAAACCAATGCAATATTGTGTTTACACATCAGTTCTGCCAGACAGAAATCATCTACCTAGATCTCAAACTGTACATCAAGGACCACAAATCTTGTCATTTCTATATAAAAAATCCACAGCATGCAATTCAATCTCAAATGCCGCTCCTCTCATCCTAAATCAGAGGTATTTCCTATACCATTTGGAGAAATGACTCGAATTTCAGTGAAGATGAGGTCTTCTGTTCTGAGATTGATATAGTTGAAAAACGATTTCTGGCAAGAGGGTATCCATCTAATATTATTATTACTGCCACTAAACAACAGATATTCAAAACTGATTGCAATAAACTTCTGAGGACTAATATGAGAGCAGTAGAGAACAATGATATGGTGTCTGTAATCACACCCTCTCATACTTTCAGTCACATGTTTTATAACCACGCGTAAACACTGACACATACTCAGGGTGAACTCCACTCTCAATAAATATGTTTCCGATAAACCTGAGATCATTTATAAGAGGGGTATCATTTTGCGTAATATAATGTGCCCCAGGTTTTACAATCTCAAAATGGGTAATACTAGTTTAGGCTGGTTACCTCCACAACCTAAGGACTTTTATAAATGAGGGCATTGCAATGTTTGCCGGTATACATTAGACAAGATCAAAAGTTTTCAGTACAACACCTCCAATGGATACAATATAGGGGCCTTCATAAATTGACATCTACTGTGTGCTATGTGTGTTCAAATGCATTTACATTGGCAGCACCATTAGTCCTGTAAAATAAAGGATTCAAGAGCACATTTGTGCTGACAGAAATGATAATAAGAATTACCCTCTAGCTGTACATTTTAACACTTGTCACAGTTCAGCGGATTTGCCGTTAGTGAGATTCCACGGTTTGGGGGTAGTTTAGGACCATCCTAGAGGAGGTAATAGGATGCAAGTTTTGAGGAAACAAGAGACATGCTGGATCACCAGGCTTAGGGCCATGGATTTCGGTTTGACACAGACAGGGAACTGTATGTCGTTTTAAATGGAAAATTAATATGTCTTGTCAAAACTAAATTATGTCTGGATTATTTGTTACATATTCTGTGTGAATGTTGTTTTATATAGCGAGAGCCACCTATGTTGTTAACAATACTGGAGAATATCTTTGTTTGGTGTGTCTTTTCTATATATATATACTTTATGTTCACGACCACTTGTTGGTGACAACATCTGAACAAATGAAAATGCTGATTTTATGCCTCAAAATGCTTTGGAATTAATACATGCGAGGGAATTAACAGGGGGGTATGGCGCCACAGAAAATGCTTGCAGTGTTTTTTTTGTTAACTTTCTAGCTATTGTGACTATAGGAAATATCGGCTTATAATGTCCCTCTATACAGCAGCCTGCTTTTTAACTTCAACCGTGCTGGTTACTTTCAGGTAATTTTATATCTATCTGTATGTAAGTTTTTTGAAATTTTACTGCTGCAACAAAATTCATATCAGTGTAAACACGTAATAGCAGTATAATAGTCGGCCTGGAAGCTTTTGGCATTTCCTCGGTGACAATACTGGCTAGGTTAATACTTTCATACTATTCATTTTTATACGTTTATAGTTGTTGTTTTCCTTTCCTTTCAGTACTTTTGACGTATTTTGACCTTGAATACTTTTGGATCATATCACTTGGCTTCTTTAAGTATTCATCCAAACAATTGAACATATGTCCTCTGGGCTGTGGAGGCATGTTTGGATTCTTTGTGCTAGTTGCCATTGGAGCAGACCTGTTCCGTGACACAATTGAGATATTTATTGTGCATACATTTTTGAATTCCTAGAGTCAGGACATTGTTTGTCTGTGTTTTTTATTTTGTAAGTTTTTTTAGAAACGCACTCAATCAATCAATCAATCAATCATTTGTAAAGCGCACTACATAACCGCGAGGGTCTCAAGGCGCTGGTGGCTACTGGTCACACAGCCAGGTCTTGAGTAGCCTCCTGAAGGTCAGCAGGTCTTGTCTGTTGTAGGCTCAGTGGGAGGGTGTTCAAGGTCTTGGCGGCAAGATGGGAGAAGGATCTCCTGCCGGTGGTTGTTCTTCGGATGCGAGGGACGGTGGCGAGTGCGAGGTCGGCAGAGCGGAGCTGGCGGTTGGGAATGTAGAAGGAAAGTCGTCTGTTGAGGTAGGTTGGGCCGGTCTTTTGGAGTGTCTTGTGTGCGTGGTTGAGGAGCTTGAAGGATATTCTCTGGTTGAAGGGGAGCCAGTGCAGGTTTCTCAGGTGGGGGGTGATGTGGCATGGTATGTCGAGGATCAGTTGTGCAGATGTGTTTTGGATGCATTGCAGTTCTTTGATGAGCTTGGTCGGGGCTCCCGTTTAGAGGGCGTTTCCGTAGTCGAGTCTGCTGATGACGAGGGGCTGGGTGACTGTTTTCCTTGTATCTGTTGGGATCCACCTGTAGATCTTGTGGAGCAAGCGGAGGGTGTTCAAGCAGAAGGAGGAGACAGCGCTGACTTGCTTGGTCATGGAGAGCGTTGAGTCGAGGATGATTCCTAGGTTGCATGCATGGTTGATGGGTGTCGGGCTGCCCCCAGTACCGTCAGCCACCAGGAGTGGTTCCAGGCTGAAGGGTTGAAGCCGAGGATGAGGACCTCCGTCTTGTCCGTGTTTAACTTCAGTCGGCTGATCTTCATCCAGTCGGCGATGGCCTTCATTCCTTCGTGGAGGTTGGATTTGGCGGTGATGGGGTCCTTGGTGAGGGAGAGGATCGGTTGAGTGTCGTCGGCATAGGAGATTATGTTGAGGTTGTGCTGTTGGGCGACGTGTATGAGCAGGGCCATGTAGATGTTCAACAGTGTCGGGCTTAGATAAGATCCCTGGGGTATGCCGCAGATGATCTTGGAGGTTTCGGACTGGAGAGGGAGGAGGTGGTCCATTCCAGAGCCTTGTCTTGGATCCTTATGGTGTGGAGGCGTGCGCGTAGTGTGCGGTGGCAGACGGGGTCGGAAGCGTTGGAGAGGTCCAGGAGGATGAGGGCCATGGTCTCACCATTGTCCATAAGGGTCATGATGCCGTCGGTGCCGGCGATGAGGACAGTCTGGGTGCTGTGGTTGCTGCGGAACCCTGACTGGGAAGGGTCCAGGATTCTGTTTTCTTCGAGGTATCGGGTTAGCTGTCTGTTGACGATCTTCTTGATGACCTTGGCTGGGAACGGTAGCAGAGAGATGGGCCGGAAGTTCTTGAGGTCTCTTGTGTCCGCCTTCGGTTTTTTGAGTAGGGTGTTGATCTTGGTGTGTTTTCAACTCTCTGGGAAGGTCACGGTCTCGAGGGAGTGATTGATGATGTTGCACAGATGGGGTGCGATGGAGCTGCTGACTTTGTTGAAGATGTGCTGCGGGAATTGGTCTGACGGGGAGCAGGAGTGGATTGTGCTCATTGTCTTGATGGTGTCTTCGATGCTCATGTTGACACAGGCTAGCAGGGGTCGTGGTCGATGATGTGCAGAGAGTCGGTTGTGTTGCTGTCTGTTGGGTCGGTCTGGGTGTTGAAGCTGTCATGGATGTCTGCTATCTTGCGGTGGAAAAACGTGGCGAGGGAGTCGCACAGGGCTTGCGATGGCGGAATGTCGTTGGTGTTGGAGCTGGGGTTGGAAAGTTCCTTCACGATGTTGAAGAGCTCCTTGCTATTGTGTGCATTGTTGTTGAAGAGGTCTTTGAAGGAGGTCCTCTTGGCAGTCCTGATGAGGTGATGGTAGTTGCAGATGGCGTCCTTGTGGGCTGTGTGGCTGTTCAGAGTCTGCTCACTGTGCCATTTCTTCTCCAGTTTCCGGCAGGCTTGCTTGGAATCTAAGAGTTCTGGGGTGACCCAGCTGGCCTTCTTGCTGGTGTCTCTGTAGGAGGGTTTCTTCAGCGGGGGGAGGGTGTTGGCGCTGTTGTCGATCCAGCATCTGAGGCTGTGGGCAGCGTCGTCAGTGTTGGAGGGTTTGGTGGGTGGGCTGAGAGCGAGGTTTGCATGTAGTTGGTCTTCGGTGATTTTGCTCCAGCAGCATCGAGGAATCTGTTGGGTGCGGTGGTGAGTGGTGGGCTTCTGGTAGGTGAAGTGGATGCAGCGGTGGTCGGTCCAGAGGAGTTCGGTGGTGTGGCTGAAGGAGACGTGGGAGCTTGATGAGAAGACGGGGTCGAGCGTGTGGCTTGCGGAGTAGGTAGGCATGTTTGTCTTGCTTCGGATTCTTTCTGATTTAACCGCGTAGGTTTTGGGTCTCTTCTTCCTTCCCTTTTTAACATTAACCACATATAATTGGTTTTAGGGCCACACTGAAGGGTCTTCTTGTCTTTTCTGCTCATCTCTTGTGGAGGAGTGTGGCTCAATGGTTAGAGCGGCATACCCTGATGCAGAGTTCTGGCCAGGGACCAGGGTTTTCGATTCCCACCTCGGCGGGGTCTCGGGCTCAATTTCCTCAGACCTGTTAATTCTCGCCTCGGTGCCTATTCTGATCACGGGCCCCACGCTGCAACTCTCGGCAATAGCTTGCTTAGCCTCCACACCGGCCCCAACAGCACTAAGGATGCCTGGCTTCACCCTGGGGGTGCCCAGGAGTGGACACTTCACAGGAAAAGGCAGGAGGGGTTCCACAGCGGTATGAGTATCAGCGCCAGGAAGCCGAATAGGCGACACCGCAAGGTGACCGTCTGGTGACAGTGCGCTCTATAAGTTACATTTACATTTACATCTTTGTAAATTGTTGTCTTGGTTTCTCTTGCACGTGGTAATTTTACCTTGCTATCAAAGCTTCCTTTTTTCTTCACTCTTTTGCTTATTTTTTCACATTTGTGCTCTTTTCCTTGTTCTTTGACAAAGGGAATGACTTATAGGAAAACACAAAACATTGTCATTATTTCTAACAATATGTACTCAACAGTGTATAAGGCATGTATTTTAATATATACAGCCTAGAGAAAGTCGTCAAATGACCAAACACGAGTCGGCTGTTCTGTCTATGATTTTCAACTAAATTGATGTCTGGAAAATAAAAACGTTTGGACCTACAGACCTTACACGGTGTCTTCATCTTTGGACTTTGATTTGTTGCTAAGTCTTTGGTGATCTGTAAATTAAATCTTGGATGTGTCAGATTGGCAGACCAGGATATCCTAATTGTGTGGTGCTCTAGATATACCCTTATAACTGCAGTTTATAATTCCATTGAACATAACACACTAACACACAGGGAGATAAAGTCAGTAGTTTTAAAAATAATATTTAAACAAATTTGTTGCACCAAATTATTGACATTATGAAGATCAAGATTTGCACTTTTTTCCCTTCTACAGGTGAGGGTGCTATCTATTACCAACTACCCATTTCATATTGTATCTCTTGTTAATTTGTGATAGTCTATTTGATAAGCAAGAGTTCCTATCACCATACTGACCTGCTGCTAATGATACTAGGAACCTTATATCCTGTAGTAAATACTTGCGTGTAGTTTGAGTAAAGAAGCGTATGAGTTGGTTAAGCAATATAATGACAGGAGAGTGACACTTTGGAGAGACTAGAAGGATGAGAGGAAAATTAGACAAAATATTAAGGCTGAGGAGGAATTTAAGTCTGCATATTTGCATCCATATTTGAGAATGGAGGGTGAGAGAAAGGGAGAATTAATTAGGGACTTACAGAGGTATCTGAAGTGATGCCAGTTGTGGTACAGTTTTTGGGAAAGATCTGGCACTGGGAATCTAGTTAGCAGGGACCGAATGCACTTACAGCTTGAAATTCCCTTATACATCAGGCAAAATGTTGAGGCTAACCATGTCAACAATATTTAACAATGTAGTCCATATTGTAGACACACTCGCCCCAGTATGAGAGAAAAATGGTTTCAAGTACCAAACTACATATTCATCCATTAGAATAAATTGTGGATGGGAATCGCGCAAGCGTACTAAACAAGATGGCCACCTCCGATAATTCTATCGGTTTTGCCTTGATTTTTAAGCCATTTTTAAGGCATTCTTATCTGTTTCAGGTGTGTTATCTACATTTCTATAGCCAGAGCTTTATGATGAGGTAGCTTTTGTGCCTTTCTGTTCTGGTTGAAAGGCTTTTGCTCATGCTGTGCCTTCTACCGAGCTGTCCTGAGGACTGCTGCTGGAGTTTCCTGTCAGGAGGGTGGAGACATCTGAAGGAATGGGTGAGACTCAGACCTAAACAACACCCGCAGCTGGTGGTTTTAGCTGCTGCAAAGTCTCCTTCTTTGGAAATTTCCTGTCTGTTTTCATTTTCTTTGCATTTAAAGTGAGTTTAATGTCTTTTAGACATATATTTGCAAGGAAGATATTACTATGGAAGGAAATAATGTGCATATACAGCTAACAAATGATGTAAGCAAACAATTTCTTCTCCACCGGTAAAGTAAAAAATTGTGGAGACCAATAAGCCTTCTTTAGTTATTTTATTGGAAGAATTACAGCTCTAATACAGACAAGATTGTTTTGAAAATGTTAAATATTCGCAGGAACATGGCTAGTCCTTCAATGAATGTAAATTCTTTAAAAATCCAGAATAATAAAGCAATTGACAGTATGTTGCCTCTCACTGCAAAAATTAAACCTCTTTTACTCTAATTAGAAAATTGTAATAGGTAGTATTATTTGCACATCTTTGATTTGCCAGAGGGTGATGAAGGTAGTGATTGTAGGCTTTACTTGGAAAGTGTGTTACCTTGTCTTTTAAAGTTAAAATTCCCAGAAAAAATTGAAATTGATAAAGCACATAGAATTCCTTTTGATTGCAACCCAAGCAATGTTAAACCATGTCAAGTGAGTTTTAAATCACCGTCGCTGTCGCCATCATCTGGTACTGATCCGAAAAACTGCAAGATATTTCACAACTTTGATGGTTAATGGCAATAAAACATTTTTAGACATTAGGACTTCACCAAGGAAACTGTTAAAATGTGTAGAGAATTCCCCGACCTTAGACCTCAACTGAGAAGTTGTGGCTTTAAATATGATCTGTTTGATCCATCTATTATGAGAATTCGGAAAGATTGTATCTTAAAATCTTTTCAACGCCCTGAGGATCTTTATGCTTTTTTAAGATCAGCATTCTATTTTCTCCATGGAAACAAGTGACACTTGTACTTAATTCATACATTTGAATATTATTATTCTAAGCCTATTTACCAATATTCTTCATGAGGGCTTTGTCTAGGTAGGTCAATCTTGCATATGCGTGTGTGTGACTCTAAATTTCTATTTATGTTTCTATTTTGTCTTTTTTATGTTTATCCTTGTTTTTCATTTTTTCCCTATCATCTTCAGGAGCTGCTCTTTTATCCATTAGGCTACATTTTTTCTTTCTCTTTTTTATCTTCTTTTTTTGCTGTTTATGGATAGTAATAATGTAATTAAAATTGTCTAGTTTAACGTTAAAGGATTACGACACCTTGTTAAAAGAACTAAAGTTTTAGATTATTTAGCCAGATAAGAAGCTAACATTTGCTTACTTCAAGAAGCTCATATAGATGATACAATTTTATCATATATGAAAAACTATAGGCTATCCTTTTTTGCAAAAAAATTAAACGTCCAAATGCAAATCAAAATTTTCAGATACAGCAGGTAATTATATTATAGCAAATATTAAAATTAAAACTACCATTTTTATATAATTAATGTTTTTGGTCCAACCAAAGATGACCCTAATTTCTGGTCTATATTTACTTCTCAAGTGATTAAAATAGGTAATGCTCCACTTATTATTGGAGGTGACTTTAATTTAATTAGTGACCCCCTATTGGATAGATATTCTCACACTAAATATTGTCCACCTAAAGCTTTTTTAATCAGCCAAATTGGTAGATGTGGCTTCTACATTACCCAAAAGACAAACTGTTTACATTTTACTCTAACACTCATAATTTTTACTCACCAATTTATTTTTTGTTAATTTCCCGCTCATTTACTCTGTCATTTTCTGATCCTACAATTCACAATATTGATATTTCTGACCATGCTCTTATTTCAGGTGTTTTACAACTCAGCGCCACCCAACCAACAATCCCACTTGCTGGCATATGAGTACAATTTTTTTTCTTAATGACATTAATAAACCCACACTCTTGATAACGTTTCAGGATTATTTCTCTTTCAATCCAGAAGGTTCTTCTTTACTTGTGAACCATTGGGATGCATTTAAGCATATGTCAAATGGGTAACTATATCTATTATGGCACATAAAAACAAAGCTTTTAACGCTAAACTTATAGAATTAGATAAACAAATAGCAAAATATGAACAACTCTTTATTTCGCCTGATACCAATAAATACCAAATAAATACAAAATGTAATTACAGAAATTTAGATCCGGTTTAATTCTTTGTTAAGCACAAGAGCTGGTGTACAAATTTCAAATAATAAGGCTAAATTTCATTTTCAAGCCAATAGATCTGGATGGCTTTTAGCAAATTATTTGCGTATTAAAAAAGATAAAATCCAAATTAATGCAATTCATGACTTAAATGGTAAACTGGCAATATCTCCAAAAAAATAGTTAATGAATTATTGATCTTCTGTTCAAAGTTATACAGTAATCCCCCAGTCATGGATATGTTTAGGACTGATAATTTTTTGCAACACTGTGGCTTACATTACTTACCTAAAGTTACCCAGTCATGAGAGAAAAATTGGATGTGCCGATCACATTAGAAGAAATTAATTTAGCTATTAAATCTTTTAAGCCGGGTAAATCACCGGGACCGGATGGTATACCTGCTGAATTTTATAAAGAATTTTCTCCTCATCTGATACCTCATTTACTTAAGTTATTGTCTCACTTTAATATTTCAGGTTCTATAGCAGGATCCTTAACTGAAGCTTAGATTATTTTCCTTACAAAACTTAACAAAGTTCCAACTGTTGTTTCAAATTACCAACCTCTCTCTTTAATTAATCAATATTGTAAACCCGATTGGCTTCTATACGTGATATTAGAACATTGAAATGTTGGGAAATCCATTGTAGACAATGGATGGCTCGGTGCTTCTACGGGCCAGTAAAGGCAAGAAGAGCAACATTCCAATGTCTAACAAAGGCCTCTCTGAGCTTGAGGGGGAGCTTTGAGAAGCCTTTGTTTTATTTGTTAGAACATTCTGCCCTCTAGTGGCAGAATGTTCTAATAGCCTTATAGCCCTTCATAGCAGGGCTATACCGGCTATTAAAGTCCCGTCCCTTGTTAAAGTCCCTCGCCTTTGGCTCGGGCCTTTAACGTGGGAGCCGGCCTTTAATAGTCGGTATAGCCTGTTATGGTGGGCTATAAGGCTATACTATTGTTCAGATTGATCTAACAGGTTTCATGAAACATGGGCACTCTGTAAACAACACTAGATTATTATTTCATGTAAATGAAGCTGTGTCGTTTTTGTATTTTCCTGCTGGTGTTAGCATTAGATGCTGAAAAAGCGTTTGACAAAGTTCATTGGCAGTATTTATTTTGTACTTTATCTGCATTTAATTTATTTTGGCTATTCCTTTATCCGTATGCTTTCAGCACTCTATTCGTATCCTTCATCTAGACATGTTATCAATGGTCAACTCTCCAACAAATGTTGCCTTTTTTAGAGGCACTGATTAAGGATGTCCTTTCTCACCTTTGCATTTTCTTCTTGCTATTGAACCTCAGCTCATTGACATCAGACACTGCATAGAAATAAAAGGTATTACTACCAATAATGTTGCTATTAAAACTTCAGCTTATGCTGATGATTTTTGTTGTATATGAGTTATCCTGATTCTTCTATTCTGCCCCTATTAAATCTGTTTCAAACATATTCCCAGATTTCAGGTTATACTCTAAACACTAATAAAACTGATTATTCCCTTTAAATATCCATTGTACCCTTGATATGCTTCCCAACAATGGAATAATATGGCAAAAGGAAAAAACGTGGTATCTTATTCTCTCATATCATTAAACAATCGATTAATTTGAACTGTGAATATATTCTTAGCCATATCAAATACAAAATTCATGGTTGGGACCCGGTCCTTCAGCAATAGATAATCTCTATCCCAGTTATTTCCAATCCCCTCAAATACACTCGCACTCGGGTGGGCGTCTTCACTTGATGACATCACAAGCAGGGGGGTCGGGTCAGGATTAGAGTACGATACTCCCCATTCACCGCCCCAACCCCAAAATACACTGTATCATGCCAATGACTGCGAATATTAGTTTCTTGTCCCTAAATGTCCAGGGAATGCACACAGCACTCAAATGATATGCAGTTTACTTCTATGCCAACCCCAGAAAGAACAGATAATGCTGTTAGAGGAAACTCACCTCACAAAGACTGAATTAGAAAGAGTGCAAAGACTTTGGCGTGGAACCTTTTGTGTTACCACATACTCCGTTTTTGCACATGGAGCGCTGATCTGATTTAGACTGGCGTTTCCATTCAAGGAAACCCGTAGTTTGGTTAACAAGGAGGGATGATATGCACTTATAGAGGGGTTCCTGGACTGCCAGCCCCTACTCCTGGGCAGCATCTACACCCCTAACGCTGCCCAGGGGAAGACCTGGGACTCTCTATCAGCAGTCCTGATGCAATTCATGACGCTATCATGGGTACTGGATGGCGACTATAATTGAGTGTTGGACTTGTCCTTGGACCGCTCGCACCCTCTGGCACCGGTTCCTCCACCCAAGCACAAATGAAATGTTTCCAGTCTTGGGCGCAACAGTGGTCCCTGATAGACATGTGGAGGAGCCGGAACCCAACCTCTAGGCTATACTCCTTCCACTTGATACCCCATAATCTAGGGGTGCGCCTCAAACAGTTCCTGTGCTTGCTGAGGATAATCCCTTTGTCTCAGCAAGTAGATTACTTAGGATGAGTGGTTTCGGATCATGACGCACACCTTTTAACCCTTAAGTGGCAGCCACCCCACCCGCCAGTCCCCATCTGGATATCCTGATAATTCTTTTGGCTCAAAAAGAAGATTACTTAGGATGAGTGGTTTCTGATCATGACGCACACCTTTTAACCCTTAAGTGGCGGCCACCCCACCCACCAGCCCCCACCTGGAGATTCAGTTTTTTGCCATGACCAGGAAGACAGTATCAAAGAATACGTCACTAACAATGCCAACATGGCGTCCATCAAGACCTTGGAGTGGCACGTTTTCAAGGTGGTCATCAGGCGGGCGACTCCAACCCAAGTCGCAGAAGCCAAAATGGCATATGTGGAGGGGTTGACAGACCTGCAGAGATATAACTTCAAGCTATATGCAGCCAGAAAACATAGCGAAGTAGACAGGTCAAGGGTACACCTTGCCTGGTTCACCCTCCAGAACCAGGACGCACAACCAATGACTGTAATTATCAGCCCTTTTGGGCAGTGTTGCCACCACCCAGAGATATATCCTGCGACTCGTACAAGACCACTATGCAAAGGTACACTAGAGCCCCACACAAAACTGCCATGGGCTAGTCGATCACTTCCTTGCAACTCTCACCATACCTCAGATCTCAAGTAAGAATAAGGCCCTCCTTGAAACAGTGATCACACCCTCAGATGTGAAACAAGCAATCCAGGCCCCAGTCTGGAACAAAGTCTGCAGGATAGACAGCTTACTCCTGGAGCACTACAGCACCTTCGCTACATTATTGGCACCAAAACTAGTAGACATGTATGATGCAGCACTGGAGGAGGAGGACTACCTAGCTCTCTACGGGAATCTCTCATAGTCTTGATTCTGTAACCTGGGCAAGACCTGATGCAGTTGGCCTAATACACGCCAATAACGCTATTGTCCACTGATTGTAATATTGTCTTTAAGTTTTGGGAAGAGGTATTGGATGTTATTATAATAAAATGTAATTTATCAGACACGCTTTCATATAATATTTTGATTTGTAAATCAATATTATTTCAACAAAACTGTCAGAATCTGATTACAAGCTCTATGACTTCTTGCTATCTCCTGCTCTAAAATCAATTGCTGCCAGTTGGAAAGATGCTTCATTATTGTCAATTCATTCATGGTGATCATGGATATTTTTTACCAGAAAAGGAGCTGATCTAACTATGTTGGATGTTGTTCTTAACACTTCTACTCATCAGTCTTTCTGGAAACCATTTGATAATTTTATGTATTATATTATTTAGAGTTTATATTCTATAATGAGTATAGTTCATCAGATTATACTACATGGCTCCTATTATACTGCAATATTCATTGTATAGGTACAGGTATTATTATAATAGAATATTGTACATTTTGTACATTTCAATGTACCTCATCGGTGCTCTATTTTGTTTGGTCTATTGCGTTATCATAAATTCAATAAAATATTTTGAACATAAAAATAATAAATTGTGGACAGACTGTACCCTGGAGGAAAAAAGGAAACATAAAGAGCAATTGAAAATGTACACCGAATTGATTAAATCTACCAAGAAATAACATTTTTCAGAGACGATCGCTCAGTGACTATGTCCAAAGAACTCATTAAAATTATAGATGAGCTCCATCATATGCTGGCATCCCTTCTCTTATCAATATAATTACAAGAATTTTGCAACAAGCTGCAATCTTTTTTAAGGACAAGATAGGTGATATCTGCCAAGTAATCCAAAATGGAAAAAACTGACAAATGATTTGGTTCACTCAATGTTCACCGCATGATGAGTAACAATGTGTAGGACAGTTCTGCAATATTAGATGATTTTGATCAGGTTTTTATCCCCTTATGATTAGAAATCACAAAATCAATTCACCCTTTAGGTTCCCAGGACACATCCATAGAGCCAAAAATCTAAAATCTCTAATTATACTGATTTCTAAATCTTTTATCAATCTTTTGAAAATCTACCTAATCAATGCCATGAAGGGAAAACATTGGAAACAACCATTGTTGAAACTGCTGCGTATAAATCTACCCTAGCACCAGTATGACCACATCAATTGCTGACTAATATCTGTTTTCTTGGGTGATGTCATGAATAAAACATCTATAATGAACTACATAATCAAGTGGAACAAAATTTGATTTTGCACTACTTTCAGGCTGCTTTTTGATCAGGCGGGAGAATAGAGTTAGTAACGTTATAAATGAATACATTTGAGCATTTATAAAGCATAAAACAGCTGCTCCAGAAAGGATTGTCCCCGCGCTGGTTGCAGATAAGTGTAAGAATAGCAAATCAGGCTATTTCCATCTGAAATGGGCAGGGAAGAAAGTCAAAATTCTTTAAAGAGATTGGTTTTTAGAAGGGCTCTGAACATAGCATGCAAATGTATTGTAAGCAATGGATGACCTGATTCTAAGAGGCAGAAGGGAGATCAGTGTCCTGTTATCGGCACAAGTTAGCACTATTGAGCACTTCATGATCATTTCCGGACTACTAGACATTGGGATCTAAGACACTGCATTAGAGTGACTTAACTGATTCTTTCAGGATAGGAATCAAACTGTTGCCTTCCCTCCTTTTTGGGCAGCATTTAGAACACGGAATTGCAGGGTTCCCCAGAGGTCAAATGTGTTGCCACTACTATTTAATATCTATTTGCACCCTCTAGTAACAGCTTTACATGGGATGGGAGCTCGCTTTTACCTGTATGATAATGACACTCAGCTTGCGTGTAGCTTAACAGGAGAGTTAAGAAAACATAACAAATCAGATGTAGCGAATTGCCTTTGATACATTAGACAGTGGATGCATAAAACATTTTTGAAGTTAAATACCTCTTACACTGAGACAGGACCTCAAAAAATGTAGTCCTGTCTAACGCCACCATGCTCTGTGCAGAATCCATGGACTAATATCAAATAACTATATTTCACTGCCTAAACAAGTGTCTAAAGTGACTAAACATCGTATTGACAATTACAATACATAAAAAGCACTTGTCCCCTTCATTGTTAGTACATTTGATATACGCATAATAAATGTGTTAGAATAATCAATTCTAGAGTGCACCTTTTCTTCCCCCCACTTTTCTTATGAATCATGTGTATTTAGTACATAAGCAGCAGCCAATCTTATTATACGTATTGCTCGACAGCTTCACTGGCTTCGAATAAAACACAAAATTGTCTTCAAATGCCGTATAATCTTGCACAGAGCTCATCACACAAAATACACATTTTCTTGCAAAATGGTTTGTATGGTATTCTTCAATTTGTACATGACTGTCAAATTTAGGGGCATATTTACAATCAATCAGTCAATCAGGTCATTTGTAGAGCGCACTACTCACCCGTAGGGTCTCAAGGGCCTATCATCACCAGAACGTCACTTTTTATAGTGTCCTGGTGCTGATGAGCCCTTCTCCTTATTTACAAGGCAGCAATGAGCCATTTAAAGTGGGTTAATGCCGCCTTGTAAATAAGGCCCCTTTTCAGACAGCACTTATCGTGAAAGGGGCGGGCAATTGGTGTTGTGATGGGTGTTCCACCGCAACACCCATTGCTTTTGGCACTGCCCCCTATTTAGGGCAGTGTAAATATGAGGCAGCGCCAAAAATAAGACCGGGGAAAACTGGGTCTAAACCTGCTGAAACAAGGAGAAATTATTAGTTTTGCCTTGTTTTTGCTGTTTCTATGTGTGCTGCATTATGCAGCACACATACAAACAGCAAATTGCCATTAGCGATTGTTCATGTGCAGGAAGGCTTCCCTTTCTGCACATAAACAATCATTTAAAAATTACGAGTTGCATCTTCTACGTGTGCTGCACAAAGCAGCACACATAGAAGTTACAGATCACCAATAGGGAGTGTTTATGTGCATGAAGGGACACCGTCCTGCACATGAACAATCCTTCCTTACAAGACAGGCATTCCTGCTCTAAGGTTCAAGGGTGCCTGTGTTGGTGCTGGGCAGCTAGAATTAACATTATATATTCCAACAACAGGAGAGGTAGGGATAAAGGACACTCCTCTTCCCCTAATATTAACTCTAGGACAACGAAGGAGTGACTAAGAGTGCAAAATTAAATACAAAGATAGTGTTTCCCCCAAAAAATTTTACAGCCTAATACCTACTCTAAGAAAGAAGCTTCACAATGCAAGGGTGTGTGAAAAGTGGGAAGTAACCTTCATTAAAAAAGAGAACCCTCACTCACCAACATCGTTGATGACATGCTACACCATTGGGTTCCACCAAGGAGACCGAAGGTCTCCCTGGTGTGCTACCACGCCTGAATTGCAGCGGAGCTGGTTTGTATTGGACTTGTGAGTAGTGAATTAAAAGATGGCAGACTGATCCCCCAAAAAAACTTTAATAAAGGGTCAGACCACGATCATTAAAACCAAGTGAATGGGACACTAATGGTTATTAATTTGAACCAAATGTATTCTATGAAGTGAAAAGGTCGACATGTTTCTGCTTTTATGTGCTAGCTCAGCAAAGCTTTCATCAGGACCAAGATAAAATCTCATTCCCATGGGCCTAGAGGCCCATGGGAATGAATGGGAAGCCATTTCCATTTTGCGATTCGCAATTAAGGAATCGCAAAATGAGAATGCTATTTCATGGGTGCAGGGGGGGTCCAAAGGACCCCCCCTGCACCCCCTGAAATTCAACTTTAAGAACATTTTTCACACACACCTGCCCCAAGTGCATGTGTGTGAGTAAAATGAAACTTTCAAAAATGCACTTTTGGGTATTTTTGAAAGTTTTCACAAATTACCATGAAGTTCAACTTCATGGTAATTTACCTCTTCCTATTTGCGAATTCACAAAAAAAATTGTTAATGCATTGCATTTAGGAAATCACAAATTGCAATTTCTTAAATGCAATCGCAATTTAAGAAATCGCAACATATTTGCGATTCCTTAAATTGCGAAAAAATTAAAAAAACTAATGCATCCCAAAAAAGGAAATTGCATTGGCAAACGGCCGAATTTTGCAATTCGCACCGTTTGCGAATGCAATTTACCTTGATGCATGTGGGCATTAGTCACTCCTTCGTTGTTCTACAGCTAGCATTAACACCAGCGCTGGGGAAAATGTAGTGGTGCACCACATTCTTGTGAATAGGGTGCATCCCTGTGTTTTGAAGCTGACGGAGTGTTTTTTGTGAAAATACCAAATCAGAACAGTCAAAATTGGAGACAGAGCCATCTCAGTTGCTGCAGCAAGAACCTGGAATTCTATGTCAAACTATGTCCGGACTGAAACTAATCTTCTCTTTTTATGATTCTGTGAAAATCTGCTCAATCAATAAGAACAATAGTCTAACTGCTATTAGGCATTATTGGTAGCTCCAAGTAGCTTTGATGAAAGTTTGGTTTAAAAGTAAAGACAGCATAACATATATTAGCACCTGCTGAGATATGGTACTATTTTCATCTCTCCCTGTGCTGGTGTACTTCAGGCTGCCATGCACCAATGCACATACCTTTGCTCTATAGTGCAGGGGTGTGGGTGTTCTATCAATCACAGGTTTTTTACTGGAAAGGTATCTTTCCTGTACAAAAAATATATTTAAATACTTTTCCCTCTTTGTATGTGTGCTGTAAAACGCAGCACAATTTGAGAATTAAAAAACTTGCTCTACAGTCACACCTGCCATGAGGAGGGGTAGGTTTGTGGTACAAACCCTTGTCTACTAAGGTTAGTAGATAGGGATTTGTTTCAGAATGCCCATGAACCTTCCTACTTGATTCAATGAGTACAAAGTTGTGCATTGCGCTACTTTTCATTTCTTTGGCTAACGTTCCAATGCAAATCCTAATATGCGTTGTAAAGTAAATACCGCCACAGCACTCTTCGCGCAAATAAGGACTCTCACACCACTCTGAATGTTAGCATAAAAGGTCACCTTTATTACCAGGACAGCCAAAGACAGACCCCGCAACAATAACTTTGTCCAACAATATTTTGCATTATTTTTCCCAAAACCTTTTCCATAAAATACATTTCTTTTCCCCAATGCTTTATTCTTCACAACAATCCATAACTTGTTTTCATAACCATCAGTATGATTTTCCATCTTTCCTTTTCTTTCCAACCTACCCTCCCAAACCCTCCCCCTAGAGAAAGGATGAATCCGCTCTAGATTATCCTATCCCTTAAAACACGCCAACAACATAGACAAAAGAGCCTGCCTGTAGTGCCCTAAGTTGACATTTCGTATTTATTTATTTATTTATTTATTTTTTGACAACATGACCACATGAAAACGACTGGCAACAAAAACACCTTCCCCAGCTTCGTTTCAAAACCAGGGTGGGTGGGTGGGTCAAATGCGACACCACCGCTCTCTCTCACTCGCTCCGAGTGACGTCAACCCTCCCTCACTCTCCCCGCGCTTGAACTCGGCCCCTCCCACTCTCCCGCCACCCAATCAGGTCGCGTGAGGTCGTCCCTCGCGCGAAATACCCCAGGGGGACATCGGCTTTGCCCAGTCCCCCTGGGGGCCCATCGCGCAAATAAGGACTCTCACACCACTCTGAATGTTAGCATAAAAGGTCACCTTTATTACCAGGACAGCAAAAGACAGACCCCGCAACAATAACTTTTACCAACAATATTTTGCATTATTTTTCCCAAAACCTTTTCCATAAAATACATTTCTTTTCCCCAATGCTTTATTCTTCACAACAATCCATAACTTGTTTTCATAACCATCAGTATGATTTTCCATCTTTCCTTTTCTTTCCAACCTACCCTCCCAAACCCTCACCCTAGAGAAAGGATGAATCCGCTCTAGATTATCCTATCCCTTAAAACACGCCACCCAGGAAAACCTTCTGAGTTTTCCTGCCCCACCCAAAAACTTCGACCCAACCTAAGTGGCTCATTGAAAATGCCAGTTGACCTCATGCGAGCAAAGTCACTTCCCCTTTTAATTTTGTGTTAAATGTCCTTCTGTGAGCACCACAAATCCACACACCACAAGTTAGCCAATGCATCTCGCAGCTCCATGAGATAATATGATTGACCCATCTGTGAGAGATGTACACCATCCTCCCTCAACAAATGCAGCATTTCGCTGTTAAAATGCTCGTGAGCTAGCACCGTGATGCCCATTGCTGTACAAAATGTTTTTAACGCTCTATTCACTTTGCGGCGAGCTTGTTCCACAGCCGCATGTACCCTGGCACCTCTCCAGTGACTTCTGTACAAAAATTCAGTCCAAACTACCCGAGTGCCCACCCACTTGTCTTTGATTACCGCTAAATCCAGTTTCATTTGTTTAATGAGCGCTAATCCGGACAAGTCCACCAGATCGTTTTTGCCCAGGTGCAATACTAACAAATCTGGAATACCCCAAGCCGCAGCCAGCTTGGATAGTGAAGGAAATAACTCCTTCCATTTCATCCCACCAACCCCTTTCCAGATTACCTCATGGTCACTGCTATACAAACCTAAACCTCGCCCACAAAGCTGCTGTTCCGCAAACATTGCAGCCCATTTTACTATTGAGTGACCAACAATCCAAGTCCTCTTTTTGCGAGGGAAATCCGCAACTCGATCTGTGATAACAAAAACTAACATTAATACTATACACAGAGAAAAAGTTGTTGTTTTTTTTTTTACATTACATTCTGACATATCTATAGCAACAATTAGATTTCCATCTCCCAATTTGCTGCAATTCTTCCTTCCCCCAACCCAACCTAGCAGCTTCCGTAGCTGCACCTATTCTAAAAGAGTGCGTCCCAAAACTTGTCGGTATTTCCCCCACCAATGCCAAAGTTTTTCTCAAAACCGCCAAAAATTGAAAACAGGTCAACTGAACTTTATTCTTATGGCAAAATATCGTTCCTTATCTAAAAACTGCAGACTGAACAAATGCTTCCCACTCCTCCACAGGGCAACAACCTTTCACCCCACTCCTGCCCAGTCTCACCAACATCCCAATCCCCTTTTGGTCTGTCTTTGACTGCTTCAACTTAATCTGCAAAATCCCACTTCCTAGGACCTGAATATCCAATGTTTGGATCCCCACCTGATTACGCAACCCAAGTAACTCCGATATACGAAAGCTCCAAAGAACAACCATACCATACACAACTTAAAACGCAACAATTCCCATTCATTATAACAACAAACGGGCAGCACACCTAACAATTTTTGTAGCAAATCAAATGTAATGGGATCTCTTAACTGTTTAGCATGCCACGTGGTTCTACCAAAGCCTTTCAACATTTGTTTCAAACGAAAGCCTATCCGAACTTGCTGTCCCAACAACAATTGACTGTAAAAAGAGATACCCGCTAACTTGCCTGAAATCGTTGAATGGGACAAACCCTTATCCATCAAATATAACACAAACTCCAACATCAACTGTTCATTTTGCACCGCAGTACCGTCCATGCCGCGCTGAGAAGCATAGCTTAGAAAGCCAGACCATGCCTGCTCCTGACTGCTCAATCAGCTCTGCAATCCTCAGTTCCCCAGGTCCCACATGTTCGAAGGGATCGATGTCTTGTGTCTGTCTGCTCCGGGTGCCAACTCCCGAAACCTCTGCCACTGACAACGAGATAAAGCGTCGGCAATTGAGTTGTTCACCCCAGGGATGTGTTGTGCCTTAAAAACAATATTCAACTGAAGTACACGCAACATGAACGCCCTCAACAACTGTAGCACCCGCACATCTTTTGCCCGTTGCCCATTGACCAGACTCACCACTGCCATGTTATCTATATGAAACAACACGCAGCGGTCCTTGAATTCCTCGCCCCAAACCTGTAGTGCAACCAAAAGAGGGAAGAATTCTAAAAACGCGATGCTACGACCTTGTTCTAACCAATGTGGCGGCCACCGCTCCGCACACCACCTTCCTTCCCAAAACAAACCAAAACCCATGGCTCCAGAAGCATCTGAGAAAATTTGTACTTGCCATACCGTGTCTTCAGCCACAAAATTGACAGACACTCCATTGAACTCTTCCAAAACTCTCAACCAAATAATCAAATCTTCCTTGATCTTGTTTGTCAAACGTATGTGATGGTGTGGCAATACCGCCCCCGCCATTGCGAAACCCAAGCGCCTGCAAAAGGTCCGACCTGCTCTTACCACTCTGCATGCAAACGTCAAGTAACCCAGTAGCCTCTGAACCTGCCTCAATTGCACTTTCCTGGCACCAATCACTTCTTGTAGAAAAAGCCTGATCTCTTGTACTTTTGCCAACGGCAATCTAGCCACCATTGCTGTGGTGTCGATCTCAATACCCAGAAAGACCAATGTTGTTGTCGGCCCTTCCGTCTTGTCCTCCGCCAACGGCACTCCAAACTCATTTGCCATATCCTGAAAACAGTTCAAAACCTTGGAACATTGTTCCGTACCAGCTTTTCCAACAAACAAAAAATCATCTAAATAATGACAAACCGCCGCATGTCCGGAGCGCTGAATGATGCACCACTCCAAGAATTTGCTAAACGTCTCAAATAGCGAGCAAGAAATAGCACAACCCATGGGTAACACTCGGTCCACATAGTATGCTCCTCCAAAATACATACCCAGTAATTCAAAATCCATGGGATGTATAGGCAAAAGACGAAAAGCTGCCTGAATATCGCATTTCGCAAGGTTTGCTCCTGTCCCAGCCTGACGAACCATCAGTAAAGCATCGTCAACTGACGAGTATGATACCGCCGAATCATTCGACGATATAAAGTTATTCACTGACTGTCCTTCCGGCCAAGACAAATGATGAATAAGCCTAAACTCACCTTGGGCCTTCTTTGGAATAACACCAAGAGGTGACACCATCAAAGTTGACAAGGGGCAGTGTGAAAAAGGTCCAACTATTCTACCTAAGTCCAACTCCTTTTGCAACTTAGCCCACACCACCTCAGGCAATTCCTTCGCCGATTTGAGGTTATCCGCCCAGCGCAATAGCCTAGGACCTTGATAGCCAATTCGAAATCCCAGCCGAAAACCCCAAATCAACTTAACTGCCGCCTCCTTGTCTGTGTAAATTTCCAGGTAGCTCCTCATCACTTGCAACCTAATTGGGGTAGGAGCCCTTTGGAATAAGTGGTGGCAATGCTCCGCGCCCCCTCTGCCCCCTCCCATGGTCTCCGAGTTGGTGGTTAGGAAAGCACTGAAAGATGGCATGTCTACCCCCACATTGTGCGCATTCATGTTTGAACTTACAGTATTGCCGCACACAGGAGCCTCTATTGAAACCCCAACAAGCCCCTGTTGTAGGCAACTGACCTCTTCCAAAACTACCCGCCCCCAGTGTGGCGGGACGCTGTGAAAAGGGCCGATAAGATATTGGTAACCCACTTGCTGTATGAATTGTGTTAGAAGACGAATGTCCTGACAACCATTGCAACCACAACTCTTGATCAACTTCTCCCCATGGTTTATCATTAAATAAACTCACCCTCGCCCGAAATTCCTCATCGTAATTTAACCAAGCATATCCTCCCACCTGTAAATGGCCCCTTCTGATAATATCCATGTACTTAAACAGTGATACAGCCCTCTCAGGATAATGCTCACAATAGACACTGGCATAGATAAGGAATGCCGCCGTCCAATTCTCTATTGTTTTTGGCACTTTTGGGCGGCGCGACAACTCCAACTCCTCCTCCTTTGACCCTTCCCTGGCTTGCAAATCCCTATGCAGAAGGCAGAAAATATCCACATAATCGTGGCTCCAAATTCTCTGCTTAGGTCTCTGGGACAAATGGATACCCAAGGGCATAGCCACCCCCATATATGGCAATTTTGTACCGCTAAGTTTCGGAGGTGCACTGTGCACTGAACTAGCTACTGATGAAACAGGGCTCCCTCCTCCCTCTTGGACTTTCTGCCCTACAGGCCCTGAAGCGGACTGCGGCCTCTCCTCTGCCCTTGCACCCAACTCCTGACCCTGCACCAATACCCCATTTCCACTCTCCGCAGGCGCAACACCTGAACCACTTGCCAACGGCCGTGTCCACGCAGCCCACCAGTCTGTCTTACCTGCTGGGAGTTGCGAAGCTCGTTGACGAAATTCTTCAAGACCATCACGCTGATGATGTCCGCCATGATTCCTATGTGCCGGTGAGAGAACCGCTCCAGATCTCTGAAATACACTGGCAGAGGTTAATTGTCCTACCCCCCTCCCACCAGACGCCCGTCCACCCAAACCACCCGCCACTTCAGAAAACACCCCACTTCTTGGATAGATATAATTTTCTTTGTCAAACTCTCCATCATCATCCTCATGTACATTTCCAACTTCAGCAAGTTCGAAACTAGTACCTGGCCTATTGCCAGACGCCACAGTGATATTTTGATAATGTACCTCAGACTCAGGCCTCCGTGTAAAGCGCCGAGTCGTAGGCCTAAAATCCGCACCAGATCCGCTTCTAGAAATGACCCCTCCCCCAAAAGCCGCACATTGCTTTGCTGAGTGAGAAAACGAAATCTGCCCATCCGGAGCAAAACCTGAATCTGCAGTAAAGTTCCCGCCGCTCCAGCGAGGAACCGCTCCATACCTACCTGTTACCTGGTGAGCTGATGTACCAGCCCTTTGTTTCATTGGCATCTCTGCGTGCTCAACCCAAACCCAACGGACCTGTTGTGGCCCGGCTCCCGCGTCAAAATCCACTTGAGGAGGCCCAGGCGGAGGCCTGGATTCTGGAAACAATGCACCACCCTCCTTGGCTTGTTCCCCAAACCCTCTGCCTCCCCCATCCCCACCCCTCCCCCTCCTGCAAACCGCGACTCGCTGATTCCAATCATCGCCCTCCACCCTTGGACCCTCCTGCAGGACAAACTGAGAATATGCTTCATCCCCCACAGTATCTGCATCCATGAAGTGCCTCGGGGGACCTCTAGGCTGAGGTACCACAATGTCGTGGCAGTCCATGAACTCATCCTGCTGCAGTAGGTCCGCTGACTCTTGCTCACCGCCCATGTAATCATCACCTTCCCCAGCTCCTGAATGTCTGTATTCATCCACTTCGCTATCACTGGAATAATCAACTAAATTATGCTTCAGACTATCGAAGGACACTTGAGGCGCTATATCTATTCTGTTGCTGCCTGTTGAAACACCTTCTGACCTTTGATGCATAGCCTGCGACTCTGCCATGTTAGACTGCACCAGTGAGACTTCTGGCGCCTGTGACACGATGTCCAGTTCGTCATTGAAACCACTGACATCAGCTCTTTCAGCCAACTGGATATGGGAGACCCTCGTGTCAAACACACTGCTGACTCTGCCTCCGCGCCGGCCAACTCGCTTTCTGACTGGAGATGTAAAAACCACTCGGCTGCCTTTTACCACGCATGGAGCCGACGCTGAGCGCAGGGGTGTAGGCTTCTTTCCTCGACCTCCTCTGCTTACAGAACGCGCTCTCCTAGCTCTCACTGCTGGCACCTTGGTGTCACACGCAGCCCCAGAGACATTACCTGTCACAGACCTGCAGGCCGCAACAGCGCGCACGACTCCCTCAGATGCCAGGCGGCGAGGACGCTTCACTGCCACTGAAGTGTCAACCACAGCTCCAGGACGTAACAAGTCAGTCCGTCCCACCGCTACCAGCGTTCGAATTGCCTCTTTGGCAATTTCTTCAGCAGCCATAATTCGAACGATGACAAGGCGACGTCGAAAAACAGCTCCAAAAACAATTAGCAGCGCTGACAGGAATACCTCACAGCTGTTCCTGTCAAACGCGACACCCCCGCTCTCTCTCACTCGCTCCGAGTGACGTCAACCCTCCCTCACCCTCCCCGCGCTTGAACTCGGCCCCTCCCACTCTCCCGCCACCCAATCAGGTCGCGTGAGGTCGTCCCTCGCGCGAAATACCCCAGGGGGACATCGGCTTTGCCCAGTCCCCCTGGGGGCCCATTGCCTGGTTTGCATTACAAAATGAATGCATACCTGGCACAAACTGTTAGTAAATCTTGGCCTCAGACTGGGCTCTATTTCTATTCCTCTCTTATGATTCATTGGCTTGCTTGCCTACTTCAGATCCCTGCTCCTAATTTCATTGCTTTCCCCTATTGATTTGAAGGCTTTCCACACATTCTTGTGTTTGTTCTGCCCAAGGAATATTTCAATGGCACCACTATAATTGGATGAGTTGTATCTTTCAACTGCAACTGCAATCAGGACCTTGCAATTCAGTGCCTCAAAACTATTTTCTCACATTCTCTGTCTCACCCTGTTTGCCCCTTTTGGCCCCCCGCTCTCTTACTAATTTATTAGACCTCGCCCCAGAGCTTGCTTGCCCCAAGCATATTTGCCATCGTTGGCCATCTTTAAATGAGCATAAAACCATTTCAAGATGGCTCCCCAGGTGTGAACATGCATGTTACCCATCTTGGAATGTATTTTCTTTAATTTTAAGAAACAAATATTAACATTGGGCCACTGTGTAGGCACATTCAAGTACAGAGGGCCTCTTTGAATGGTTTTTCTTAAAATTAGAAAAATAAATATTAGGAAGCGGCCCTCAGTCCTCGGTCATAATGCGATTGGGCACTTGGAGTCTCTTAAAGAGAAAGCCTTGTCTATTTGAACTGAAAATATTCAATGCATGCTCGTACAGCCAATTGATGCAAGGTGTATAATGCAAAAACTCCAGCTATGTTATTACATGCTGCCTCTGTTTTTGCTACAACATTGAGTATGAGGTTTGAAATTTTTGAGGAATTCGCAGTTAGATGTATATTTAATTGCATAACCTAGGTGGTTGATGAGGCTGGATTTGGTCTGGCGGTAGCTTGAATAGTAACAAATAAATCTTACATTTTGCTTGGAAAAATTTGTCAGTGGTCTCCATGTTATGCCACATATGGGATGACATTGAGTGTTACAAAGGTAAAACCATTTAAAGTAATTCTTTTTACAACAATAGGAATGTAATTGGTAAATATGTACTAAGTATATGTGGAGGATACTTCTTTCTATCTTAATTGCACACAGTTCATTACCTCGCACATTACTATAATAAGTTTTCATAATGGTGCACCAGAGGCAAACCCCATGCATCTGTCCGTGCCCCTCCAGTGCCCTGTGCTAGGATCCCTGGTCTTCCTCTCACCCACCTCACCCCCCTGTCGGCACCGCACCGCAACCCTAGGTGCCATGAAGCCCGATAGCAACTTCAAGCACTGCTACTGCATCTTGCCCCCCCCAACGCTAAAGGTGTGTCACTCCCCCGATGAACCTCATACACCCAACACATTCAACACACACAACTATACACACCAGATCCTCACTACAGCACAAACCTCGATATCCTGGTTACGCCTCAACAGTTGCATCCTCACTAAACAGTCTACTGAAATTTGGGCTCTACTATACGACCGCTCACTGAACCACCTTTTTTTTGACTGAAACCTGTGTGACTCCCTTGCTGACCCAGTCATCACCACCGCAATTCCCACCGGATACAAGATCGGAAGACAGGGCAAGACAAAGGACCCAAACATAAAATTGCTATCATCTTCAAAGAATCCATCCACTGCTCCACTACCCCCGAAAGCACCACCAGCAATATGGAGCACTTTAAACTCTTCATCATGGCCAACTACACCTTCAGCTGCACCCTTGTTTACTGTCCTCCCAGACCATGCGCCAACTTTGGCAGCACCATTGTGGACTTTGTTGTTCCCCCGATCTTCGACTTCAGCACCTTCATCCTTCTCGGCAACCTCAACTACCACTTGGAGGACCAAACAATTCCTGACATGATCAATCTCTTCGAGGACCTGTCCAACATCAGTCTCACACAGTGTGTGGAAGGCCGCACACAACGCTTCACAGTAGATAAAACCACACCAATAATCTGGTCAAACCACACTTGTTCCTTCCTGACAATCCTCACCAGTCAGCCTGGCCCCATTCACCTCGGCTACATCAACCTCATCTGTGGAATGTCACAAGGATCCTCATTCAGACCCACTCTGTTCATCTCCTACATGACCCCACCCTCCACCATCATCCCAACCAATGGAATCAATATCAGATCCTATAAACATCCTGATCATACTATCCCTCTCCAACAAGATGTCAAACCCCCAGACTAATTTCTTTACCTGTATGACCAAAGTGGCCAGAAGGATGAAAACCAAGTACCTCTAGCTCAACACAGGCAAGATGGAAGTAGCAATCTTCTGCAAAGATGCTTTGCTCTGGAACTCCACCTGGGGACTGCTGAACTCAGACCCACATGCCTCCCAGAAACTCATGCATAGAATCTCTGAAGAATAATTAACAAACAACTCACCATGATCGGCCAATTGAATGCAGTCTCCGTCTCCCGCTTCCACACACTCATGATGCTCGAGAAGGTCATCAAATTGCTCCCCACCAACAATTAAAGTACCGCCACGCAAGACCTCATCACCAGCAGGGCAGACTATTGCAATTCAGTCTATGTTGGAATCAACGTTCAACTGACCAGAAGACTCCAGTCCATGCAAACCACTGTGGCTAGGCTCACCCTCAACCTCCCACCCTACACGCACATTACGCCACACCTCAAAGACGTCCACTGGCTTCCAATCCACAAATGAGCACTCTTCAAACTCCTCAAACAGACTTATGAATCCTTCCCCAATATTGGACCCACATACTTCAACAACTGCATCAAGTTCCACAAAACTACTAGACATCTCTGCTCAGTCAAACTCCCACTCTCACACACCCTCTGCATATGCAGGAACAGATCCAGTGGTTGTGCCTTTTCCTGACTTGCTCTTAAAGTCTAAACAATCTGCTCTTGCATATCAGAGCCTCGTCCTTAGTCTTTGAATTCCACAAGAACATTATGGCCTGGCTCTTCACCTAACCTCAACCCTGATTTGGCCCATTTATCTTTAATCACTAAAAATACCCCAAAGGACCAACACGAGGTCAGTGGAACAGATTATCTAGCTATATAAAAAAGGGGGGAGCTCTCTAAGTCAACCATAAGTGGGAGGAGGGAAAACACTCAGGGGCAGACTTACAAGCCCCTTGCGCCTCTTTTACGGCGCTGTTGCGTCAATTTAGTTCCCGTGCAGGAACGCTTTTGAAAAGTGGCTGAGTGAAATCTACAAGATTTCACTCAGTCACTATTGAGCCCATGCTGCGTCAAAACCCTGCGCCCGCTTGAAGCAGGCGTAAAGATTGATGCAGCATTGTAAAAATAGGACCCCCCAGAGCATTGCTGGAGCTGCATCGCGCTTGCAACGCAACTCCAGCAATGTGCCGCCTTCATGGCACAGATGCGTCACACATTTGTCCCATTTTTGCCCCACGGTGCGCCACATTGTAACTGCGGTGCATCCATGGTGGCAGAGCCCTGGCGCACAATAACTGGTGCATCCCTGCTGATATGCAGGGATGCGCCAGTTATTGTAAATCTGCCCCTCTTTGTTTCATTACCCTCACACACCCTAGTGGTGTCATGCTTCATCATCGGGTCACCCCGACTCCTAACAGTCGGGGTGGGCTCGACCACATTGGTGGGAGCTCTTTGGATAAAGAAGACCAGGGGATTAAAGATTAAAGAACCTCAGGCAGACCCCTGGTTTCCCTTTATTCTTGGGTCTGTCTGGGTTATTAAACAATCTTAAACACGGGTCCGTAGGAGTGTTATGGTCCTAAGACCCTAGTGTCGACATGTTTCAGTCCTGGGTGGCCATGTAGCACCTGGACTTTCTTCAGGGCAAAGGATACCCCCTCTGGGAATTATAAGGATGGGAGTCCCTATCCTATCAGTGAAGCAAGGGAAGAGTAGCTACTCCTCGTGTGCATATAACAAATAACTTATCCGTTATGTGTGATCCTCCATCTGTGAACATAAGCAAAGGACAAAGACAGACAACACATAACATTAAAATAACATCAATTCAGTATTACTGTGGTGCTTATAACCATTTCGGTGCATGGTAGAGACCAAACATATTTGCATGCCATTATCATGTGCACAGGTATGTCATCAGTCTCAACCCCTTTTGTGCCGCTCATCTCTTTATCTGTGCCACAATATTTCTATGTGACAAGTATTCGTGTAGTTGCTATTTAATTTGCATGCTAACACTATCTGCATGTTAGTATGTGTACATTCCAGAGTGCCTGCACCAAGTGCCAGTCTCTATGAACACGTAACTGCGTTAATACTTCCAACTGTGTACATAAAAAGTGATAGTAACTAGATGTATATCCACGATTCACACATATCTACCATATACTCTTCGTCATTTATTCAATTCCTTACCCTTCTTTGGGAGGCTGAGTGTGTCACACAGGACCGGTAAGATACTGTGGTTAGTCCTAAGGTAATCATCATGTTCAAGTCAAGGTTTTTAGGAGAGGAGAAGAAGTGGACATCTCAATACCTTTAGATCTAGGAGAAACCGATCCTACACCTTGCCTTCAAAGTCGGACACCAACTGTGTCTGTGCGCACTGCTTAGCACTTACTTCTATTAAAGATCTCGCCCGCTTCTCATACCTAACCGGTACAGGTCCTCGGCTTGTGCATAGAGCCTTCGGGGATTGTGTTTATATTTAGAAAGGTAGTGTGGGAAGAGTAGCCGGTGAACCACAACTTCGCCCACATTCTGGGGAACGGAAGTGACGTTGCAGCAGGAAAACGACCATCGCAACGCATGCGTCACATTGCATGCGTTTATGTCGCGTGGCGGGGCATGCACACGACGTTACAACATGTGCGTTTACTACGTACGCCATTACATCGGAGGTGCCATTAGATCGCGGCGCTTAAAACGGACACGGGAGACAATGCTGGAAACACGAGACAAGTAAGGATGACGATGTACCCGTAGTGTTTTAGGCTTTTAGATAGTTGTTGCAGAGTGTAGTGGAGGGGAAGCGTTTTAGGCTTCAGGGCTTAGGGTTAATAGTAGTATATGGTTGTGTTTTAGGGGTTAGGGCTTAGGGTTGGATACAGGAGTCTTTTAGACATTTGGGTTAGGGAGTTTAGGGCTTAGGGTTAAGGGTCGGATATGGTAGTGTTTTAGACATTTGGGTAAGGGCTTTTTGGGCATAGGGTTAAGGGTCAGATATGGCAGTGTTTTAGACATTTGGGTTAGGGCTTTTAGGGATTAGGGTTAAGGGTCGGCTCTGGTAGGCTTTAGGGTTAGGGCTTAGGGCTAAGGGTAGTGTTTTAAGGCTTAGAGTTAGGGCTTGGGGTTAAGGGTCGTAAATGATACACTATTTAGGCTTTAGGGGGTTGTAGTGTGTTTGCTATGTTGCTTACAGTGTAGTTTAGGCCTTAGGGTCAGGGGGAATGCGCATGGGGTATAAATCGCGATTTTGAAGGATGCGGGGTGTTGGTATGCGGTGTGAATGTCTTTTGCATACTTTTCAATTGGGATGCGACGTGATTGGGTGCATTGTAATTACTTGCGATGTAAAGGGACATGCGATCTAAAAACGGCAATGTGAGGGCATGCGATGTTACCGTTTGTGATCTGCCATCATACATCCCTTGCGGCATCAACGTGTGAGCCATGGGAGGCGTGTGTGAGATGTTAGGGATTTGTGGTTTCTTTTGGGACACTTGTAGTTCTGTGTCCATGTATGACTTAAACATGTATTAAGATATGAGGCAATATTAAAGTTGCATTTCACAGTCATACACAATTGGCCTCAAAAGTATGCCGGAGATGAAAGACGGACCCTCGGGTGAACTTTTGCCGCATCTACAGGTACTTTGGGCTAAATGTGACGCAACTGTGGATTATTTTGACGCAAACCCTAGAACTCTTTTAAAATCATATTCTTGAACTGTGTAAGTTGGATTTTTGTCATTTTGGTCTAGTTTAGATAAAGATACTTTATTTTTCTAAACTGTTGTGGAGTCCATTTGTGATGTTTTCACTGTTACTGTGAGTGTTGGTACAAATACTTTACACATTGCCTATGATAAGCCTGTCTGCTTGTGCCAAGCTACCAAGGGGGTGAACAGGGCTTATCTAAAAAGTGTATCCCCCTTACCCTGACTAGAAGCAAGGGTCCCTATTTCGACATTGGTACCTACCTCTACCAACTAGAGACCCCCAGATCTAACAGGCCACTTTTAGATTATAATTTTTTTCACATCATTAGAGGACGAGTTATATGTTGTGACACAAATCATTTGTTCTGGTTGTGTCCTTTCATGGGTTTCAAGTAGGGTCTCTCTTTGGGTACTGCGTGCTCTCTTCTTTGCTTTTTCAATAATCTTAACAGGATACTCCTTTTGTTTCTCAGTGAGAATCTGTGCCTCTTTTTTGTAATCTTGAACGTTGGAGGGGGCGTGGCCAAGCAGCATGGCCGACAGGACGTAAGCTCCTTCGGCTCCCGACCAGCCAGCCGCATAAATTCTGCAAAAATCCTTTTCAAAGTGCTCGGACCGGACCTGTGGGTGTGTCTGGGTCCCTACAAGCGGGGGGAACACCCTGTGGGGGAGACAGCCTGATCGGCGGCCTGGGACCGGACATCGCAACTCCGTGCCTATTAGACTGGCGGGCCGGAGCTGCGCGAGACTTTGGATACGGCCTGTATCAGCACGAGTGGGGTGCGGAGATCGAGGCCACCGCCGCGCACCCGGCAGACTGAGCTGGGCACCTTGCTGTTGCGGGGGAGGCACCCACTGTCATCAGGGGCCTCACACGGAGCGCTGAACCTCTACTTCGCCTCTGGCCCCCACGGGTGGTGGTGGACTGCACGGGATGCCGCAAGGCGCCCTTTGGCCAGCAATAACATATCTGTCGGCCGGAGCAGGCGATCATCCCCTTGATCGCTACTGGGATCCTTCCGGAGTTGGGTCGGAAGGTGAGTGGTGGCAGCGCCCTGCCTGGAGGCGGGCCGACTGACATACGGGAACCGGGGCCATAATTACGCAAGGTCGATGACGCGGCCTGCATCAAAGGGGGTGAGACGCGTAGACCGGAGCTGGCACTCTCCCGGTTGCTGCTCATGAGCACTTGGCTGTTAGGGGGAGGTGCCCACTGTCATCGGGGGCTTCCCCGAGGGGTGCTGGCTCCTGCTGACTCCTGCTTTGCCCAGAGGCTCCGGGGACTGTTGCGTGGCACTCGGTGCACAGTGGAGGCGCACCTGAGGATCGGGGTCTGCGATACTGCCCCCAAGAAAAGGCTGTGTCGGTGCTTCAGGGGTTTCCTGGTGGGAGTGACACCACGTATACGAGGGAGACGGTGACCTGCAGCAGAGGCCCTACACCGTATACTGTGGTGAATGAGGATGGAGGGGAGTGAAGGCGGAAAGCTGTGGTCGGGACCGGGCTCTTCCCAGTGGGACTCCAGCAGTATTTCCTCTTGTTCGCCAGCGGGGCAGACATATTGTGGGGAGTGGGCCTGGGACGCTTCTGAACTGGGCAGCTCTTGCAGACCCCAGAGTGATCCTCACAATCCAACATGATGGGTAAGGACAGGCTGCCTCGCGCCTACCATAACGCAATATACCACACAACGCCTCCCCTCGCAGCGAATCACGCGTCAGACGGGCCTGGATGGGGAGGGCAATGCGGCTGACGAGCCCTCTCGGAAAGAGCTTCTGCAGGCAATACAGGGGTCCCGCACCGCCCTGGAGAAACAAATAGAGGCAGTCTCCACTGAATCCTGTTGCGGGCGGATCTGAGGAAAGTAGAGGATAAAGTCTCTACTGCGGAGGGAGATATCGTCCCGTTGCAGGGAGTAGTAGCTTCCCTGAAGAAACAGGTCTCTCAGCTCACCACCGCGACAGATCGCTGGAGCGCAGAGCGGAAAAGGCGAAAGGGAGGGCATGCCGCAGCAACATTAGGGTCCTGGGTATTCCAGTGAGCTCGGAAATGGGTAATGCGGAACGATTCCTGGAGAACTGGATACACACAAAACTCTGTCCCACAGGTCTTTCCGAGGTCTTCGTGATAGAAAGAGTCCACAGGACACTGGTCCCGCCGCCGCGGCCGGGTGCTCCTCCAAGGGCCCTTATCGCTAAAATCCTGAATTATTGGGATAGAGACTGTATCCTGAAAGTGGTGAGAGAAGCGGCAAACCTCACCTTTGACAAATGCCAAAGTATCTATCTACCCAGACTATACCCGCCAGGTGCAGGAGCAGAGGAAATCCTTTCTTGCCGTCAAGCAGAAACTCTGGGAACTCAGCATGCAGTACATGTTACTCTATGCCACCCAACTTAAGGTCAAATCTCAAGGAAAGGTGCATGTATTTGACACCCCGGAGGAGGTATGGGAGTGGCTTGAAATCAGGAAAGATGCCCTCCCTCCGGGTGAACGTGGGTGACCTGGAGTACATGGGGGATGCCGCCCAGGGGGAGAGACAGCGAATCACAGTGGGGGACGACGCGCCCTCCACATGGAGTCTTCAGAGGCTGACGACCCCCCCCACACTCTCTGTGACAGCTACGCCGGACGAGGAACTGGTACCGGAAATTCTCCAGCCAACCACCGATACAGTTCCTGAAACAATCATGGACTCATTTCCAACCTCCTCGGTCCTGCCTTGAGGCTGATATCCTTCTTTTTTTCCTTATTCATAATGCTGTGGTAGGGGGGGACTGACATTTAAGGGCTGGAGTTTGTTAACCTGCATGGGGGCTCGGGAAACTCAAACCAACACAAATGACAAACGAAAAAAACAGAAGGGGATGTTGTGCTGAATTCCCAAGTTGGGGGTGACTCCTGGGCAATTCGAGACAGTGATATATGCTTTGAAGCGGCTGGACTGAGTTGGGAACTAGTCCTAGGGGGGTTTTCCCTTTTGTTCTAGGGTATTTCTGGCCCTCGTTTGGTCCATGGGACAGCTGTGCACGTCCTGGCACCAGCATGGGAAGGGCTTTCCTGCTTATATGGTTGTCAGTACAATGCTCGTGGGAGGGGGTTGGGGGTTCTTAGGGGATTGTTTAAAATTGTTGTTATTTTTAGCATGTACAGGATTTGACCCACGGTATCAGTGTAGCAGCGTGGGGCGTGGAACACAGGGAGAGCGGTTCCTTGACCATCTATTGGGTTTAAAGTGTTAATCTGGAATGTGCGGGGTTGGGAACGTGCACCAAGAGATACAGGGTCCTGTCCTATCTCTGCAGACATCGGGTCTCCATAGCATGCCTGCAAGAAACTCACTTTACAGACGTGGTGGCTCAGAAATTAGCGAAGAAATGGGGTGGACAGGTTTTTCACTCGTCATTCTCCACCTAAGCTAGGGGAGTCCTGGTATGGGTGGCCCCGGGGACTATGTGCGCCATTCAATATGTAGGAGCTAACATACAGGGGAGCCATACGGGAGGGATATAGCAATCATGAACATGTATGCCCCAAACATAGACAACCCCGACTTTTACCAATCCCTCCAGGAGATGTTGGTATCAGAATTGGAAGTACCACTGCTCTGGATGGGGGATTTTAACTGTGTCCTAGATCCCCACCATGACAGGTTCCCACCCCGCACTAAACCAAGGATGACGATGAAACTCCAAGAGGTTATGGGGAATATAGGAGCCCAGGACATATGGCCCTTAGAGACACCCAACTCAGAAAGTTTATACCTGTTTCTCACCCACTCATAACACTTATAGTTCTTTAGAAAGACTCTTAATCGCTAACCCAGACTCAGATGTGTCCTTTGAGGTAACTCATCAAAGGCGATTCCTATCTGATCACTCCCCAGTGCGTGTGCGGTTGAATGGGGGGACTCACAATGTCGCCCACGGATCTGAGGGTTCTCGACTGCGGTACCTGAAGACCCGCTAGGAAGACAGCAATTAGAAGTAGCCATGACTGACTACATTGATTTAAACTGGGACGCACCGGGCTTGACACAGGCCACGCAGTGGGAGGCCATGAAGGCGGTGGTGAGAGGGGGCTGTATGGGACTGACATGTGGGGTTTGGAAACAACGTCAACGAGAGCTACAGGAGGAGGAATGACACCTCTTGGAAGCACAATCTTGCGAAACCCCAGACGCTGAGAGCAGCAACAGGGAACATGGCATTAGGTAACGCATACATGCCATTTGGGACAGGCTTGATAAATATACCCTCACACAATATAGGCAACACCTCCATCAGGAAGGGGATAAATTGAGCTGTCTCTTGGCCTGAATTCTCCTGAGGGAATACGCGCCTCTCACGATTGTGGCTTTGAGGAAGCCAGCCGGTGGCATGGTTCACTCCAAAGTGGGGAAACTGAGGGTCCTAATGTACCATCTTCAGACTGTCTATACTGCGGACCCCAGGATCAGTGAAGCAATATATCTCCCCTAACTATAGGACCTGACCATACAATCCATCCCTGAAACAGTGCAGAGGGAGCTCAATGAACCCCTCACAATCGCAATCCGCTCTACAGCATTTACCATAAGCCAAGACCCCGGGCAGCGATGGGTTCCTGACGGAATTTTATCAAGCATTTGCGGGTAATCTCCCCCGACTCCTGATGCAGGTTTATCTCGAGGCATTTGATTGTGGAACTTTCCCACCAAGCATGACGCAGGGGGAAATATGTATGCTTCTGAAACCCGGAGGGGATGCTCATGACCCCTCGGCATATCGGCCGATGACTATGCTTAATACAGATGTAAAAATTCTGTGCAAGCTTTTGGCAACGTGTTTGGCGCCATACATGCCACATTTGGTCCATGAGGACCAGTGGGGGTTTATACCAGGACGAAACACAGCTATGAACCTGCGCCGACCTAATCATGTCATTCATGAGGTACGTGACCAGGATCAACAGATGGTCTGGGTATCGATTGACCTCGGCAAGGCGTTTGACACGACTCATCTTATTTCCCTTTATGCCGATGACACTTTGTTCTATTTAGCTTCTCCCCGGCATGCACTGCCGTTATTGCTCCACCAGCTAGAGAGGTTTGGTGAGGTCTCTGGGTTACGTCTTAACCAAGGTAAATCCCTAATCTTCCCGCTGGCAGGACTGGCGACAGTGCCATTGGGGGATCTTCCAGACCTGGGGCTACGATGGGAGCGATGGAAGAAGGAGGGTCTTCATTTTCTAGGAATGCGGGTGGCTCTGACTGACATACAGATACTGGACCAAAATTTGGGCTGCATAGTTACGTCCTTGCGGCAGTCGGTAATGTTTTGGAATACTCTTCAGCTCTTGCTGATGGGTCGGCAGGCCATCTCAAAGATGGTGATGCTACCTAGGGCGTTATTTGTCCTCAAGAACTTACTATGACTGAGCCCAGCTCAGATGAGGATGAGTAATATTTCGCTCAGCAGAGAAGTGAGGATGAATAATGTAAGGATATCTTGCATGTGTTGGGCACATATCTCAGGCCCCTTATTCATTGAATTATGTCTAGGAGGGCATTTGTTTCCCGTTATGCGTTTCTTCCCGGATGCTGCTGCCTGTTCTATGTACCGCTGTGGATCCTATGGTATGCCTTATACACTGTACCAATGCCAATTTGTTTTTGTTTTTGTTCTTTTCATATGCAAAATGAAAAATAAAGTTCTAAAAAGAAAAGAAATCTTGGCGGTCAGACCAAATTCTCTGTACTTGGAAAAATTGGCCCACTGGAAGATTCTCCCTGAGGGCACGTGGGTGTGCACTGTCGAATCTTAACAAGCTGTTCCTGTCAGTGGGTTTAGTGTACAGGGAGCAGGTCAGTGTACCATCATTTGCAATTAGATTAATGTTCAGAAAACAAATCTTCTCTCTGTTCATGTTCATGGTAAAGCGAAGATTTGGGTTTAACCCATTGATCCAGTCTGTGAATTGATTTAGGCTGTGGTTATTGCCTTTCCAAATTAAAAGGACATAATCGATGTATCTGTACCATTTGCAGATGTTATTTGTGTACGGGTTTGTTGTCCATATGTACTGGTCCTCAAAGAAGCTCATGTACAGACAGGCGATGCTAGGAGCAAATGTACTTCCCATCGAAGTGCCATGGACTTGTAGGGACATTTGGTTTTCAAACTTAAAAAAGTTCTCAGTAAGTGCCAAACGTATCACGGTGATTACCCAAGTCTACTGGTGCTGTCCATTTTCTTTGTTGAGGAGATCTTCTATCACTTAAATACAGTGCGTCAACACACACCAAGATGTTCTCGAGCTCAGCTCGTCATTAGCACAGCGCCACTGTGCATCAGGACGAGCTGAGCTCGTCATGAGCACGCAAGAGGTTAATGCATGTAACCATTAGCCACCCCTACATAGATGCCACAACCTCCAGGCCAACTGATTCTATTACAGTGAAAAACCAACCAAGTAGTAGGTGTTTAATGTGTCCTGAGTATGGTTTTTCAAGGCCTCTATATGGAGTGAGACTGCCTAGATCAGCATGGCATGCTTTAGGTCTCATCATTTCGTAAGGACACCTTCCTTTTTTCCTTCCACTACATCTTCTTTGCCCACTATATGGCTGTGCCAACAAATTAAATACATAGTTTTATGATGTTGAAGTCTTTAACTAACTGTTGTTTAAGTGTTTTGTAAAAAACCAAAAATGTTTAGGGTTAGTTCTTTCACTCCAAATGATTAACATCAAAAGGTTGTAAAGTGGAACTTTACTATGGGCATTCTTTGTGTGGTGGACTATCTCTGCACATCTGCTACAAAGCCTGTAGTATGTCCGGAATGCTGAATTCCAACTTCTGTTTATCCTGGTGGCCAGATTTCGTACCACACAACCACGAAATGGATTGCCTGCCCACCTCTGAGCATCTTTTAAAATCTAATTAAAATCTAATGTCTGATCTTCAATTGTCAATTATTTTCATAACATGACCCATCGGAACGCTGAGGAGAAAGATTTCCCATACTCTCCTAAGTGGACACTTAGATAGGCTTACCAATTTTTGTTGGTATCATCAATATAGTGTATTCATGCTTGCAATCAGGGTAGAGACCAGCTCAACATATGGCAACTGCTCCCTTCCCCTTATACCTTCAGAAGAGCTGCAATGCACTTGCAAGTTTTGGTCACTACACTCAATCTGTACACAGGTAATAAATAACACAGAAACATAGACACAGGGATTTAGAAATGTAGGATTAATATTAAGGTTAACATATAAAACTTTCCAACACTATCAAAAAAATGTAGTGAATCCAAAGATTGCTGCAAAATAAATGCAATATTTATTCAATATGACAGAGGTTGATAGACAATGTTAAAATATTTATGAAGGCCTGCTCATTTTGGATTTACAAACATATATTGTAAAATATATTATGAAACACTTTCCTAGTGCTCGATTTAGTGTTATTCGGGGAGTGACGCATAGCTATAGGCCAAGATGTTATAAATGAACATGATGATTTTTTAGATGTGATCTATGCAAATGTTTTTGATTACTGTAAGCACAGTTATGTATATGTTGATGATGTTTTACTTCCAGGGTACTTCCTTAGGAGGGCATCATAAGAATGGTTGCTGTTCACCTTCAATTTATGTATGTGTTATTTATAGTGTGAATCTAGTTACAAAGCAATTAACACTACACATGAGAGGGTTTTCAAGCAGGGTATGATTGAGGTGAGAGATAGAGTAGATTGAACAATAGAAAGGTGCTATAGGAGAGTTCACTTTATGATTTAGGAATGAGTACAAATGAGGGGATTGCAATATGGTAAAAGGAGTTCACAGTTGAGTGTAGAGTGTGGGACTTGGCCCTTTTTAGCTAAAGTTCCCTAAGCTATTTGCTTTTCCCCTGGACCTTTTTCTGACATGTGTTGCCAACTTAGATGCTCGGACACTTTGCCACTTCTAAACAGTGTCAAAGTGCAAGTGCTCCCTGTGTATAGTGTGATGGAAATTGGCTGTCCATTATTGGTATGTTTGCTTAACTAGTAAAGTCCCTAGAAAAGTAAGCTATGTGTGCTAGGGATAGAAATGCAAATGCTACTGGTGGGCCTGCAGCACTTATTGTGCCACCCACTCAAGTAGCCTTGAGAAGGGTACTCAAGCCTGCCGTTGCAGGGTCTGCGCACAGTTTCCTAAACTGCCATGTTGCTCTGGTAAGTGCACGCACGTACCAGACCCTGCCCTTCCCTTTACATACACATCAGGCACCCCTACGGTAGGTCTAGGGTACCTCCTGGACAGGGTGCAGTGCATCTGAAAGGTGGGACATGTACCAATGTGTGTACCATGTCCTGGCAGTGAAATAATCTCCATTTTGTTTTTACTGCTGAAAGGCCATCTTGCCCATTAGAATAGAATGGAAAGGCTGTGTAATGTGTTTGTATTTAATCAACTGGGAGGGATGAGGAATTTTGCGTGTCCGTTTCTTTCCCCAAAAATATTCACTTAGCAATCAACAAAAAGGGACACTTGTAACACTGTTCGACTTTCGGCTTAGTGCAAATAAGGAAACCCTCAGAGAGGTCAATGTTTAAAAATGTTAATATTGGGTAAACTTACATTATTAAAAATTTTTTGAATACTCAATGGTAGACGGAGTTACGTGACTACATGGTATTACTAGAATAGTGGTTTTGTCGACATGTTTCAGCTCTATTGGGCCAGGCGGTCTGTAGAGCTTTCGTCAGGACTAACAGGGGGTAATACAAACAAACATATATAAATCTACTCACACGGATTGTGCGGTAATTCCACAACTCAATACATTGAATTGAGTATTCTTCTCAATCTATGAAGAAATGTACACACAAAGCTATGTTATACTTCATGCTGCGAGGCCTAGAGGGAGGTAAGTGCAGTAACAAGTATAGTGCCAATATTAACACTCTTGTAGAAATCATGAGACATTATCATGAAGAAGGGCGTTAAAGGTTTCAGGTAATAAATTGCTTAACACTGAAAAACGCTGGTGTGCTATTAGGAAGGTAGGTGACTGTGGCTATAGATGCTATTTTCAAAACGAGCGTTAATAGATTAGGTGGCGCGATGTAGGCAAACACTGGTAATCACAAGTGTAAAGAATATGAACCATGCATCATCAAAAAAAAAAAAAAATAATTTTTAATAATGTAAGTTTACCCAATATTAAAAATTTTTTCAGGGTACTCTTTTTCATTTTTTACTAATCCTTTTGGGAAAGTCCTTTTGTCTCTGGACACTACACTTGAGACTTGAGGTGCCTCTGGATGAGGCTAGCAGTACATACCAAGAGGAAAAACCCGATGATAACTGCATGAGTGTCAATGTGGGGCGGAAGAAACGAATATACCGCTACTCGCAAGTAAACATTGACCTCTCTGAGGGTTTCCTTATTTGCACTAAGCCGAAAGTCGAACAGTGTTACAAGTGTCCCTTTTTGTTGATTGCTAAGTGAATATTTTTGGGGAAAGAAACGGACACGCAAAATTCCTCATCCCTCCCAGTTGATTAAATACGTATATAAGCAGCGCGCAGCTGCGGGATTAATAAAAAGCTCTCCTTAAAAAGCTTATACATTAGATGTCCACTATGGAAGGAATTGTGGGCCTGAGCTATGATGCAAGTGAAATAGACGAGTTATTGGCGGCGCAACCATTGATTAACAACACAGACCTAACTGAAGCCTTAAGTCAGACGGATGATTGGGATACCTTATCCGAGAAAAAGAGGAACCAAATTAGAACTGCGATCCACGGCATTATTATGACCGAATACCTACGGTCAAAAATAGCACCCAGAGGCCTATGGGTCGGAAATGCTCCCCGCATTTTCCTCCACGACCTGGCCTTCCGAAAAGACTGGTCTTCCATTTCATGGAAATGCACTTTGGACTATTTAGTTTTAATTATTAAAACTGCAAGACGCCTTTCGGAAGCTCTACTTATTGAAATAGAAGCTTGTGAAAATGAATTGAAAAAGGGTATCAACCCACAAGTATACAAAAAAAGACTTGACGAAATAACCAAGGAAATGGAGGAAACACAAGAATTTTTGATGCAGAACAAATTACAGAAACTCGCAAAAGACATCAAAAAATTCAGTCAGGAAAAGATGCACCCCTATATCAAAGAGGATTTTGTTTTTAGTGAAACAAACTCGGATAATGAATCCACGGGAAAGAATTCATCGAATAACTCTTTCAATAGTTCAGACGACTACAATCCGACCAGAGGTCGAAACAACTTTCGCCACCAACGACCAAGAAGAGGCAATAGGTGGCAACGTCCTTACCACCCATCCTACAACATACCATACTATCAACCATTTGTACCACACTATGGAGGTTGGGTAGACCCTTTTCAGCAGGGAATGCAAGGGATGCAACAAATGCCCCAATTAATGGACCAACAAATGGTAGGACAGCATAATCAACCACCACAAGACCAGCAGCCTTTTTTATCCAGAGGCCGCCCCCAGCCCCGAGGAAAAAGAAAGTCTCTGACTTGGCAAGACCAACAAAGAAACGTACAAACACGGAGCATGGTAGCGGCGCAGCCATCAACCAGCAAGAACACTCATTAATTGTGAACTTATCGGAGATACAACTCACAAATGACCAGATATCAGTCCTGAACAAGGGACTGGGTTTTGTTCCCACTCCGAAAATAGACACTTTTAAAATCAAGAGTGAACTGGCGGAATTTTGTAGAACTTTAAAACTAAAAGCATTTTTCTCTGATTCCATCACGAGACAACCTGAAGGAGATACTACTCTCCGTAGGAAATCTACTTTCAACCCTCCAGCTTCCTGCATACCGCCTGAACTTCAAGCTTTTGAACAAGCACTTCTCAAAGGTATTGATAACCTAGACGTAAACAATAAAAGTGTTTTTCAAAATCTAACCAAGGCAGAACGCCTAGCATTGCAGGACCTTGGCAAAAATGAAGATCTGGTGATTAAACCTGCGGATAAGGGGGGAGGCACAGTAATCCTCTCAAAAGCAGGATACAACCAACAGTGCCTAGCCCTCCTCTCCGACACCAGATTCTACCAAAGAATCCTACTGGACCCTACCGAAAGACTACAGAACACCATAGCCATAATGGTATATGAGGCTGAAATCAAAAGTTGGGTCTCTAAAAAAGAGGCAGAATTTCTAGTGGCTAAGGAGCCAGTCACTCCTTACTTCTACTCACTCCCAAAAACTCACAAGAACAGAATACCGCCTCCGGGACGCCCGATAGTGTCCGGAATCGGATCAGTGCTGGAGCCCCTGTCAAAATTCGCAGACGAATTTTTAAAACCCCTGGTGCAGAAGACAAGCTCCTACTTGAGAGATACGAAGGATCTTTTGACACAAATTGAAAATATACCCTTCAACTCTGCTACAATGGTATACACCCGTTACGACGCAACTTTTACTCCGCACTACCATTACAACGCGGGCATTACAACGCATGACATTACAACGCATTGCGCTGGGGGGCGCTCTAGGATAAGAGGTAAGTTTAATTTACTATCCAACACCTTCCCTAGGGTCCACGGGGACTGGAGTTAGAATAGTAAATTATACTTACCACTATCCAGCACCCCAAAGCGCTATGCGTTGTAACGGTATTCGTTGTAAATACCGCGTTGTAATGGTATGCGGAGTAAAAGTATGCGTTGTAACGTCATACATCCGCTACAATGCTTCTAGTAGGTCTGGATGTTGAATCCCTCTTCACCAGCCTACCTCAAGACTCCACCCTACAGATGCTAGAGGACGTCCTTTATTCATCAACATGGCAGTACAATACACCCAGACATTTTGTACTGGAGTGTTGCAAATTGGCACTAAAAGAAAATTTCTTCCGGTACAATGACCAACTGTACCTACAATGCCATGGTACCTCCATGGGCAGCGCCTTCGCGCCTTCGGTGGCAGGACTATATGTCAGCCATTTCGAATCGGAGCTGGTTTTCAATGAAAACAACACTTTCTCTTCCAGTATAATATACTGGAAGAGATATATCGATGATATTTTCCTAATATGGAACACCCAACAAGACCTCCCTGAATTCATGATATGGCTAAATTCTTTGGACCCTTGGCTGAAATTTACACACACCTCCAGCAGTAGCCGCCTTGATTTCCTGGACCTAACAATCTTTGAGGATAACAGTACTTTACAAACCAAAACTTTCACGAAGCCAACTGCGAAAAACAGTTTGTTGTCCCACAAGAGTCACCATCCGAAACCCCTTCGGGACAATCTACCTTTTAGCCAATTCCTACGCTTGAAGAGGAATTGCAGCAAAAACTGCGATTATCAAATACAAGCAGCTGAACTGAGCCAGAAACTGAAAATGCGAGACTACACAGAGAAAGTCATCAAAAAATGTAAGAAGAGGGCCGATAATCAACCACGAGAGTGCCTTTTGCAAACGTTCCCAAAAGAACCAGTAAAGGACCTAACTACATGTGTGACCACTTTTAATCCAGCTACATATGCTGTCCAAAAGCTCATTAAGAAGAACTGGCACATAGTCAATACTGGCAAGTTTGATTGGCCAAGACCAAGATTCGCGAACCGAAGGACCAAGAACCTAAAAGACACCCTGGTACACACACGTCCCAGGCCGGTAGCTACCACCTCAATAACCAACAGTGCCCACATGACCCCGCTCTCAGGACATTTCCCCTGCGGAGTATGCGTAGCCTGTAAGACTACAACAGCAACAAAAAGCCTGAAATTGGGAGAGGATTTTGTTTGGACCCAGAGACAGTTTACCAACTGCAACTCATCTCATGTGATTTATATGATCCAGTGCCCGTGTCAAAAGAGATACATCGGGATGACCTGCCGCAAGGTAAAACTCCGGATAGGAGAGCATAGGAGCAATATAAAACTGAAAAAGAATACCACGAAACTTTGTGCTCATTTCATCGAAAAAAATCACACGCACGAAGAAATGCATTGGACAGTTATAGAAATGCTGACTAATAAATCTGCCAATGCTGAGAAGACCCTCTATGAAAAAGAGCAAAGATGGGTGGACCGCTTACGTACCTTTGACACTGGTTTAAATGATAATGTGGCTTGGCATCACTTCGCTAAGTAATTCACCACAATCTCTACCAGTATAATAAGATTTAAGATCCTCTATCCTTGACACCCAATAATGTCCGTTTTTTAGTTTCAATGGACTCTATAATCAATATGTGGCCCTGACCCTGGGAATGGACCCTGCAGATATTACCTATGCCTCACACAGGGTGTTGTATTGTCCATTTATAAAAACGCAATTACCTAAAACCAAGAAAAACGGCATTAAAACTATTGCAACAGCAAGCCACGATAACGCGCCTAAAATGTACTTTCCCCGATGTGCCTATTTCCTATAAAAAGAAACTACAATCTGGCACCCAGCACTCCGGGGGCAGAGTCAGCACAAGGCAGGAGGAGGACTCCATGCGGGTAATGGCGGAGTGCACTAGAGTCTCGAGACCGCCTTCCTAGGTAAGCCCTTCTAATCTAACTGGCCCTGATCGAGGTTCCTTCTCCGCTTCAGCTCTGTGGCGTTTGAAGGACCCCCGAAGGAAGCAGAAGTCGTAATAACGACAGGTAAGCTCTCCGCAATGTCGCGCCTGCCGCTCTGTGTTTACCTTAACCTCGCCGCCTATTAGACCCTAATGCAGAGCGTCTATCTTGCAATCTTAAATGTAAATAATGCGCCACACAGACGAGTGTTTTGTAAATAATGGTATGCACTTCTAGTTAAATAATTGAAGCGAATGAAATGGCATCCTCATGACTATATGAATAACACCACAGATGATGCATGGTTCATATTCTTTACACTTGTGATTACCAGTGTTTGCCTACATCGCGCCACCTAATCTATTAACGCTCGTTTTGAAAATAGCATCTATAGCCACAGTCACCTACCTTCCTAATAGCACACCAGCGTTTTTCAGTGTTAAGCAATTTATTACCTGAAACCTTTAACGCCCTTCTTCATGATAATGTCTCATGATTTCTACAAGAGTGTTAATATTGGCACTATACTTGTTACTGCACTTACCTCCCTCTAGGCCTCGCAGCATGAAGTATAACATAGCTTTGTGTGTACATTTCTTCATAGATTGAGAAGAATACTCAATTCAATGTATTGAGTTGTGGAATTACCGCACAATCCGTGTGAGTAGATTTATATATGTTTGTTTGTATTACCCCCTGTTAGTCCTGACGAAAGCTCTACAGACCGCCTGGCCCAATAGAGCTGAAACATGTCGACAAAACCACTATTCTAGTAATACCATGTAGTCACGTAACTCCGTCTACCATTGAGTATTCAAAAAATTTTTAATAATGTAAGTTTACCCAATATTAAAAAAAAAAAATTTCAGGGTACTCTTTTTCATTTTTTACTAATCCTTTTGGGAAAGTCCTTTTGTCTCTGGACACTACACTTGAGACTTGAGGTGCCTCTGGATGAGGCTAGCAGTACATACCAAGAGGAAAAACCCGATGATAACTGCATGAGTGTCAATGTGGGGCGGAAAAAACGAATATACCGCTACTCGCAAGTAAACATTGACCTCTCTGAGGGTTTCCTTATTTGCACTAAGCCGAAAGTCGAACAGTGTTACAAGTGTCCCTTTTTGTTGATTGCTATGTGTAATGTGTTTGCCAGTCTATTTTTCCAAAGGCTTAAGATGGAAAGGTGAGGTTTAGTAAGCCTGAACTCACCCTGAAATAACACATATTTTTATAAAGATGGTTTGAAAGCGATAGGATCTGGGGAATGTCTTGACCCAGGGGAGGAGGTGAGACAGCACAGGCTGAGCTGCATCTGGAATGTGTAGGGGGAGGAGTAGGCCTAGAGGTGAAAAGGCCTGGACAGGTGCTATAAAACAATTGTCCCATTTCCTGCTGAGTGATTGAGAATCCACACCCCAACTAATCAAAGAAAGAGGGTGTCACTGGTAGGGAGGCACACAGAACTGGTTTTAGCAGAGGTTAGTGCCCCCTGTAACACAAAGACTTCAATGCCATTGAGGGGTATAACTATGCGAACTGAAGCCCCTGAACTTTGGAGAATGGCTTCATCAAGTGTGAACAAGACTGGAGCTACTTCGTGGATCAGGAGGAACCTTTGCCAAGGATATGACTGCTCTTGCTGTGTGATATAGGGCAGGCCTGCAGTTTGCTTTTTCAACTTAGGACAGGCTGTAGGGACTTTTCTGTTTGCTGTGTACCCCTGCTTGAAGGACTTTGCTATGTGCTGAGTCCAGAAGTAACTATCCCAAAGGGCCCGAGGTGAGCTGGCTCCCTGTTTGGAAACAATGGAACACAAAAGTTTCCAGAGAAGACTCTCAGATACACTGTGGGTGCCTGTGCTCTGACTAGCCTGAGACCTTCGCAAGTCATGCCCTATGATCTTGGGCACCTGGAGCTCCAAACGAGACTCAGAGACATGTTGTGCGTGTGCTCTGTCTAGCCTGAGTCCTTCGAGAGGATTGTCCTGTGAACGTGTGTACCAGGGAACCAAGTAAGTCTCCGCGACGCAGTGTGCGTGTGCTTGGGGGCAGCCTGAGACTTTCTCGTGGATTGGCCCGTGATCGTGTACATCAGAAGAGCAAGTGTGTCTCAGCGACGCTGTGAGCATGTGCTGTCTGCAGCCTGAGAACCTCGCTGGAGGTGCCCGTTGATCAGGGGCACCAGAAGATAAAGTGTGTCTCACCGACGCTGTGTGCGTTTACTTTCTACTGCCTGAGACCTGTGCAAGAGGTGCCCTGTGATCAGGGGCACCGGAAGATAAAGTGGGTTTCAGCGATTCTTTGTGCGTGTACCTTCTACCGGCTGAGACCTGCGTAAGTGGTGCCCTGTGATCGTGGGCATCAGAAGATCAAGTGTGTCTCAGCGACGCAGCGTGCATGTGCTGTGCGCAGCCTGAGAACCTTGTGAGGAGTTGTCTGGTTGTCGTGCACCCAGAGTTCCTGTGAGTCTCACTGACTCTGAGTGCGGGTCTAGTCTGAAATGTCTACAACAAAAAAAAACCTCCCCAATAGATTGACCAAGGCCCCAGGAGAGGATCTTTAATTAGGCCCACTGCCACCAGAGCAAAGGAAGTGCAGAGAAGAACAGTCACTTCAATTAGTACAAAAATATAAAGTTTATTTGATTTTCAACACATATTTCAAAAGGATATCTTGTTTAACATAGTACATATAGTACATATAAAAGAATTAAAAACAGAGAATATCAAATATATCATCCCAAACTCCTCTTTCATACTGCACATTCGTTACTTCGTAATTACCACCATTCAACAACACAACTCAATATCGCAGTCACACAAATTAATCACATTCACACAAGCACAAAAGATGAATCAACGCCACAAGATGGTCCTGAGACCGAATGATACCGCTCATCATGGTAAAGGGGACAGGGGTAGATATCATCCAGCATCCCCTTCACAGAAAACGCCAACGTGCGTTTCGGTGTATGGCCCCAGCTGGGGCTACACCTTCTTCAGGGCGAGAAACAAAACAACGAATAAAGAGAGAGTGGGAAAACAGGAATCCAGGGGGCAGAGGAGTTAATATCCACCAGCCTGTAAGACGCAAGGTAAGAGGCACCGGGCAGATGGCCTTACTAGGAGCCAAAAAGGACGCTCTGTTCTGGAAAACACATCAGTGTCCAGAAAATTCTTGAAGAGGCACGATCCAGGAATAAGGTATCTTTATTAGAAAGCCGGCAGCATGCGGATTCTCAATCTGGAGAAGGGGGCTTCCGTAGACAGAAATAGTTAACACCCTCCGATCTTTAGATCTGGCAGTTCTCGGAGAAAGACGGCTCAGCAAAGTGGCACAGATCGTCGGGCTCCTCGTTTCCAACTCGGTAGAGGCGGGTGTAGTGTGAAGCCTGGGATCTTCCCATTGCCTGGAAACTTAGTGAAATTGCACTGGAGGCCCAAGTCCCTGGACAGGGAGAGGAGAGTGGGTTTGCACCCCCCCAGGTAACGTGTGTCGACTCCTGGGGTGGGGCGCAGGCTCAGAGGGAGACTCTCTCGGCCTCTCGCTTTATCCTGCAGTGCGAGCCACTGCTTCAGCTTGGATTGAGGCCCGTGTACCAAGGGAGTGGCAGCACCGGCACCTGAGTGCGAAAGTGCATTTACTGTGTTCTATCTTACCCATGTGAGGGGGGCAACTGTTGCCGGAGACTAACTGCAAGCCAGCACAAGTGGTGGAGAGACCGTCGGAGGCACCGTGAACAGTGCCAGAGTAACTTACATATTGCATTACTTCTGCTTACCGGAGTATCTGATGATTGTATAAAGCATTGCTTTATTCCTGCACAACAGACTGCCTGTTTTGTCGTATTGCCCATTGCATTAGTTTGCCTAACGAACTTCCTGGTAGGTGTGTTACGCATTGCACTAGGTTTGCACAACAAACTGCCTGATAGATGTGTTACACCTTGTCTTAGTCCTGCACCCGATCTGATCGATCGTCGTATTAACCATTGCATTAGTATTGCATACCAAACTGCCGGATATACTTTTCCGCATTGCATTAGTTTTGTATAACGAACTGCCTGATAACTGTATTAGACATTGCATTGCTTTTTCCTAACAGACTACCTGAAAGGGGACCATACACATTGCATTACGGGGGCATAGCAGTTTACCACGTTGTTGCTTTATGCATTGCATTACAGTGACAGTACACATCGCCAGATAGCCATATTCTGATCTGCATTATTCTTATGCTGTGAAGTCCCTGATCCTAGCATAACAAACTGCATATTACGACATTAGGATTATCTTTTTATAAACATATACTTGTTTTTCTATGAAACTCATGTGGAGACTAATTGTGGTGTCATCATTGGATTGCTGTGAGCGTAATTGCAAATACTTTACACATAGGCCTTGAAGATAAGCCCGGCTGCTCGTGCCAAACTACCATGGGGGTGGAGCGGGGGCTATCTCTAGAGTCGACCTGCCTTTTCCCCAACGTTGGGGCTTGCAGGTCCCTCTTTGGCCTACGGTACCTACCTCAGCCAACCAGGGATCCTGGGAATTTTAGCATAGGGCGATTGGCTTTAGGGATTACCGTTTGTGGACAAATGGAGAAGTTACGGAATTGGGACTCTGGGAAAGTGTGAGAAATCGGGGTGATGGTTAACTAGAGCCTTGGCCCTGGTCAAACAACAGCCACAATCCCTGTCAGAGTTAACTACAAAAGTCACAAAATTGACCTTTGCTCAACCCTCTAGCAGCTTGGAGCAAAAGCAATCAGACTTAATTTAGAGGCCATATGTAAAGTATGTATGCAGCACACAAACAGTAATAAAGTGGAAACACAACACAAGAAAAATCACATTGCAATTTAGAAAAATAGAGTACATTTTAATAAATTAGACAACAAAAAGCACACAAATTCAATCCATAGAACCAGAGTTATGAATTTTCAAAGTTTAAGGTAATAACTAGCACCCAATAGATAAGAGCGCCAACCATGGACATCTAGTTGCACAAAACTGTGTCAAAGTTGACAAATATGACAGACTGCGAGTTGGATACAAGAAGTGAATTGTACCCGGTCTACGCTTATCTTCGAACTTGGAGGAAATTCTGAGAAAAATGTTCTGAGGAGGGAGCGTCATCATCAGGATGCCACTGGACGAAGTCACTGTGAAGATTTCTACATTCAAACTTTGGCTCTTTTTTTTAAAGTTGAAAATCTCCAGCAGGACGAGGCAGGAGGCTGTAGCTGACCAGCGCTCCACCAGGACAGATACCCCTTTGGCGAATAATCACTAAATAGGATTTACTGCTGCAGAGAAGAAGATAAGAAGAGCTTCTGCAAAGTCAGGCCAACTGGCGATACACCTGAGGCGGATAAACCAGCAGGTCTGTCCCAAGCCTTCTCTCGCTTCTCAGAGCAGTTTTTAGCTAAAACAAATGTAAGTCACAGGTTTTGTATTTTGGCTATCTGGGCACATGGGTATTACATGTGGCATGGCTTACTAAACTTCACCTTTCCATCTTAAGCCTTTGGAAAGATAGGCTGGCACACACATTGCACAGCCTTTCCATTCTATTCTAATAGGCAAGATGGCCTTTCAGCAGTGAAAAGGAAATGGAGATTATTTCGCTGCCAGGACATGGTACACACCTTGGTAAATGTCCCACCTTTCACATGCACTGCACCCTGTCCAGGGGGTACCCCAGAGTACCATAGGGGTGCCTGATGTGTATGGAAAGGGAAGGGCAGGGTCTAGTACGCGCCTGCACTCACCAGAGCAACATGGCAGTTTAGGAAACTGTGTGCAGGCCCTGCAATGGCAGGCCTGAGTTCCCTTCTCAAGGCTACTTGTGTGGGCGGCACAATAAGTGCTGCAGGCCCATCAGTAGCATTTGCATTACTAGCTGTGGCACACATAGTGTACTTTTCTTGGGACTGTACTTGTAAAGCAAACATAGCAATAATGGACAGCCAATCTCCATTACACTCTACACAGGAAGCACTTGCACTTTGACACTGTTTAGCAGTGGCAAAGTGTCCCGAGAATCTAGGTTGGCAACACATGTCAGAAAAACGCTCTAGGTGAAAAGCAAATAGTTTAGAGAACTTTAGCCAAAAAGGCCAAGTCCCACACCCTAAAATCAACTGGGAACTCCTTTTACCATATTGCAATCCCCTCATTTGTACTTGTTCCTAAACCATAAAGTTAACTCTCTGATAGCACCTTTCCTTTGTTCACTCTACTCTAACTCTCATCTCAATCATACCCTGCTTGAAAACCCTCTCATGTGTAGTGTTAATTACTTTGTAACTAGATTGACACTATAAATAACACATACATAAATTGAAGGCGGGGTTTGGGACTGGAGGGGCACCACTTGGGGGTTTAGGACTCACTCAAGCTGGGTCCAGGTGTGGGTTTAAGATTGTTAGAGCCTTTTCTGTGCCCTAGCCTCTGATCAGGATTGCAGCCAAGTAGCCTTTGTAGTCACTCCAGTAGTCTTGGGTTCAAGCGATGAAACAGGGCTCAAGCAGCAGGACAGGCTATTGAGGGTTCACACCAGTCTCCAGGCAGCAAATCAGACCTTTCAGGTGCAGTAAGGTAGCCTTGTGGAGCATACAGCAGGCCACAGCAGTGGGCAGTCCTCTGAGAGTCCTTCCGCAGGTCCAGAAAGTGAACTGAAGAGTGGGTCTGAGGGTTCTATTTTTATTTCTGGTGCCTTCTTTGAAGTAGGAGAAGTTTCTAGAGAATTCCTTTTGAAGAGCTTGAAGTTTTGCGACTCCCCGGCCATGTCTCCAAGCAAACTACATGAAGATGTAGGAGTGACAAGTCATTTGTGTGAGGGTCTATTCAGTTGAAAGTGGGGCTGTTCCCTGCTTCTATCTCCTAACCCCATCCTGCCAGTTGATGGCCCATTCAGGCACATATAATCCCTCTATTGTGCGGCTATCTGGAAGGAATAAACAAAGTCCAACAGCCAACTACACCCAGTCATGTGACGTAGGACTGGCTGCAGGCACCACATAGGGCAGGAAATACCAATTTTCTAAAAAGCGCCTTTTTTTAAATTGCAACTTAAAATCTGACTTCATCATTAGTGAGTATTTTTAATTACAGTTTCTCAGAGAGCAAACACAAAATGTTTACCTGCTCTCAATCAAAAGTTAGCACTTATTAAACATAATAAGGAAGTCCAATGTTATACTATGGAATAGGTAAGCCACACAGTAGTGAAAAACAAATTTAGGAGTTTGTCACTACCAGAACAAGTAAAACTTAGAAGTGCATGTCCAACATTTTTATTACATTGCACCCTGCTCTATGGGATACCTAGAGCCAGCTTTAGACCCTATGTAGCCCATCGACAATAAAAGGGGAGTTTATTCAATAAAAGGGGAGTTTAAGGCTTGGCAAGGGGTTTATATTGCCAAGTTGAATTGGCAGTTTAAAACTGCATTCAGATTGGAATAGGCAGGCTTGGGACTTTGTTTAAGGACCTTCTTAAATGGGTGGCACAATAAGTGCTGAAGGCCAACTAGATGATACAAAAAGGGATGATGGACGGAGCGTTTGAGCAAATCAAACACTCACCCCCAGTCAACTGATCTGGGTTTAATCCATCACCATTCTTTAGCTCACTCAGCCACCCCAGTTCAGACATGGTCATATGCAAATCAGTCTGACCCTGTGCCTCATGGGAACAGTCCAGCCCGAACTGCCAAGCCATGTCTTCCCTGGACCGGAAACAAGCATCCTGGGACCGGTTTCGGATTCATAATCCTCATCAGCCAGGCTATCTTGAATCCAGTGGCCAAGTGAGCAAGGGACTCACGTCTGAGCATACCCTGCCACACTTAGGGCGAACAAAGCGATACAAAAAGGGATGATGGACGGAGCGTTTGAGCAAATCAAACACTCACCCCCAGTCAACTGATCTGGGTTTAATCCATCACCATTCTTTAGCTCACTCAGCCACCCCAGTTCAGACATGGTCATATGCAAATCAGTCTGACCCTGTGCCTCATGGGAACAGTCCAGCCCGAACTGCCAAGCCATGTCTTCCTTGGTCACTACACTCAATCTGTACACAGGTAATAAATAACACAGAAACATAGACACAGGGATTTAGAAATGTAGGATTAATATTAAGGTTAACATTAAAACTTTCCAACACTATCAAAAAAATGTAGTGAATCCAAAGATTGCTGCAAAATAAATGCAATATTTATTCAATATGACAGAGGTTGAGAGACAATGTTAAAATATTTATGAAGGCCTGCTCATTTTGGATTTACAAACATATATTGTAAAATATATTATGAAACACTTTCCTAGTGCTCGATTTAGTGTTATTGGGGGAGTGACGCATAGCTATAGGCCAAGATGTTATAAATGAACATGATGATTTTTTAGATGTGATCTATGCAAATGTTTTTTTTACTGTAAGCACAGTTATGTATATGTTGATAATGTTTTACTTCCAGGGTACTTCCTTAGAAGGGCATCATAAAAATGGTTGCTGTTCACCTTCAATTTATGTATGTGTTATTTATAGTGTGAATCTAGTTACAAAGCAATTAACACTACACATGAGAGGGTTTTCAAGCAGGGTATGATTGAGGTGAGAGATAGAGTAGATTGAACAATAGAAAGGTGCTATAGGAGAGTTCACTTTATGATTTAGGAATGAGTACAAATGAGGGGATTGCAATATGGTAAAAGGAGTTCACAGTTGAGTGTAGAGTGTGGGACTTGGCCCTTTTTGGCTAAAGTTCCCTAAGCTATTTGCTTTTCCCCTGGACCTTTTTCTGACATGTGTTGCCAACTTAGATGCTCGGACACTTTGCCACTTCTAAACAGTGTCAAAGTGCAAGTGTTCCCTGTGTATAGTGTAATGGAAATTGGCTGTCCATTATTGGTATGTTTGCTTTACTAGTAACGTCCCTAGAAAAGTAAGCTATGTGTGCTAGGGCTAGAAATGCAAATGCTACTGGTGGGCCTGCAGCACTTATTGTGCCACCCACTCAAGTAGCCTTGAGAAGGGTACTCAAGCCTGCCGTTGCAGGGTCTGCGCACAGTTTCCTAAACTGCCATGTTGCTCTGGTAAGTGCACGCACGCACCAGACCCTGCCCTTCCCTTTACATACACATCAGGCACCCCTACGGTAGGTCTAGGGTACCTCCTGGACAGGGTGCAGTGCATCTGAAAGGTGGGACATGTACCAATGTGTGTACCATGTCCTGGCAGCGAAATAATCTCCATTTTGTTTTTACTGCTGAAAGGCCATCTTGCCCATTAGAATAGAATGGAAAGGCTGTGTAATGTGTTTGCCAGTCTATTTTTCCAAAGGCTTAAGATGGAAAGGTGAGGTTTAGTAAGCATGAACTCACCCTGCAATAACACATATTTTTATAAAGATGGTTTGAAAGCGATAGGATCTGGGGAATGTCTTGACCCAGGGGAGGAGGTGAGACAGCACAGGCTGAGCTGCATCTGGAGTGTGTAGGGGGAGGAGTAGGCCTAGAGGTGAAGAGGCCTGGACTGGTGCTATAAAACAATTGTCCCATTTCCTGCTGAGTGATTGAGAATCCACACCCCAACTAATCAAAGAAAGAGGGTGTCACTGGTAGGGAGGCACACAGAACTGGTTTTAGCAGAGGTTAGTGCCCCCTGTAACACAAAGACTTCAACGCCATTGAGGGGTATAACTATGCGAACTGAAGCCCCTGAACTTTGGAGAATGGCTTCATCAAGTGTGAACAAGACTGGAGCTACTTCGTGGATCAGGAGGAACCTTTGCCAAGGATATGACTGCTCTTGCTGTGTGATATAGGGCAGGCCTGCAGTTTGCTTTTTCAACTTAGGACAGGCTGTAGGGACTTTTCTGTTTGCTGTGTCCCCCTGCTTGAAGGACTTTGCTATGTGCTGTGTCCAGAAGTAACTATCCCAAAGGGCCCGAGGTGAGCTGGCTCCCTGTTTGGAAACAATGGAACACAAAAGTTTCCAGAGAAGACTCTCAGATACACTGTGGGTGCCTGTGCTCTGACTAGCCTGAGACCTTCGCAAGTCATGCCCTATGATCTTGGGCACCTGGAGCTCCAAACGAGACTCAGAGACATGTTGTGCGTGTGCTCTGTCTAGCCTGAGTCCTTCGAGAGGATTGTCCTGTGAACGTGTGTACCAGGGAACCAAGTGGAGAAGTGTGGCTCACTGGTTAGAGGCGGCAGACCCGTAAGCAGAGAACGGCTCGGGACCAGGGTTCGATTCCCGACGCGGCAGGGTCGTGGACCAGGGTCATCGGACTCGATAATTCTCGCCTCGGTGCCTACTCTAGTCAGAAACCACACTCGGCAACTCTGGGCATCAGCTTGCCTCATCTTCACAATGGCCCCCCCAGACCGCCGGGGATGCTTGGTCGCACCTTAGAGATACCCATCAGGGACCATCTCTCAGGGTGAGCCAGGACGGGTTCCCCAGCGGTCGAAGCGTGGAGATACTCCTCCGGGAGTCGATTCCTAGCGCTATATAAACCCACAAATAAATTAAATTAAAAAGTAAGTCTCAGCGACGCAGTGTGCGTGTGCTTGGGGGCAGCCTGAGACTTTCTCATGGATTGGCCCGTGATCGTGTACATCAGAAGAGCAAGTGTGTCTCAGCGACGCTGTGAGCATGTGCTGTCTGCAGCCTGAGAACCTCGCTGGAGGTGCCCGTTGATCAGGGGCACCAGAAGATAAAGTGTGTCTCACCGACGCTGTGTGCGTTTACCTTCTACTGCCTGAGACCTGTGCAAGAGGTGCCCATTGATCAGGGGCACCGGAAGATAAAGTGGGTTACAGCGATTCTTTGTGCGTGTACCTTCTACCGGCTGAGACCTGCGTAAGTTGTGCCCTGTGATCGTGGGCATCAGAAGATCAACTGTGTCTCAGCGACGCAGCGTGCATGTGCTGTGCGCAGCCTGAGAACCTTGTGAGGAGTTGTCTGGTTGTCGTGCACCCAGAGTTCCTGTGAGTCTCACTGACTCTGAGTGCAGGTCTAGTCTGAAATGTCTACAACAAAAAAAAACCTCCCCAATAGATTGACCAAGGCCCCAGGAGAAGATCTTTAATTAGGCCCACTGCCACCAGAGCAAAGGAAGTGCAGAGAAGAACAGTCACTTCAATTAGTACAAAAATATAAAGTTTATTTGATTTTCAACACATATTTCAAAAGGATATCTTGTTTAACATAGTACATATAGTACATATAAAAGAATTAAAAACAGAGAATATCAAATATATCATCCCAAACTCCTCTTTCATACTGCACATTCGTTACTTCGTAATTACCACCATTCAACAACACAACTCAATATCGCAGTCACATAAATTAATCACATTCACACAAGCACAAAAGATGAATCAACGCCACAAGATGGTCCTGAGACCGAATGATACCGCTCATCATTGTAAAGGGGACAGGGGTAGATATCATCCAGCATCCCCTTCACAGAAAACGCCAACGTGCGTTTCGGTCTATGGCCCCAGCTGGGGCTACACCTTCTTCAGGGCGAGAAACAAAACAACGAATAAAGAGAGAGTGGGAAAACAGGAATCCAGGGGGCAGAGGAGTTAATATCCACCAGCCTGTAAGACGCAAGGTAAGAGGCACCGGGCAGATGGCCTTACTAGGAGCCAAAAAGGACGCTCTGTTCTGGAAAACACATCAGTGTCCAGAAAATTCTTGAAGAGGCACGATCCATGAATAAGGTATCTTTATTAGAAAGCCGGCAGCATGCGGATTCTCAATCTGGAGAAGGGGGCTTCCGTAGACAGAAATAGTTAACACCCTCGGATCTTTAGATCTGGCAGTTCTCGGAGAAAGACGGCTCAGCAAAGTGGCACAGATCGTCGGGCTCCTCGTTTCCAACTCGGTAGAGGCGGGTGTAGTGTGAAGCCTGGGATCTTCCCATTGCCTGGAAACTTAGTGAAATTGCACTGGAGGCCCAAGTCCCTGGACAAGGAGAGGAGAGTGGGTTTGCACCCCCCAGGTAACGTGTGTCGACTCCTGGGGTGGGGCGCAGGCTCAGAGGGAGACGCTCTAGGCCTCTCGCTTTATCCTGCAGTGAAAGCCACTGCTTCAGCTTGGATTGAGGCCCGTGTGCCAAGGGAGTGGCAGCACCGGCACCTGAGTGCGAAAGTGCATTTACTGTGTTCTATCTTACCCATGTGAGGGTGGCAACTGTTGCCGGAGACTAACTGCAAGCCAGCACAAGTGGTGGAGAGACCGTCGGAGGCACCGTGAACAGTGCTAGAGTAACTTACATATTGCATTACTTCTGCTTACCGGAGTATCTGATGATTGTATAAAGCATTGCATTATTCCTGCACAACAGACTGCCTGTTTTGTCGTATTGCCCATTGCATTAGTTTGCCTAACGTACTTCCGGGTAGGTGTGTTACGCATTGCACTAGGTTTGCCCAACGAACTGCCTGATAGATGTGTTACACCTTGTCTTAGTCCTGCACCCGATCTGATCGATCGTCGTATTAACCATTGCATTAGTATTGCATACCAAACTGCCGGATATACTTTTCCGCATTGCATTAGTTTTGTATAACAAACTGCCTGATAACTGTATTAGACATTGCATTGCTTTTTCCTAACAGACTACCTGAAAGGGGACCATACACATTGCATTACGGGGGCATAGCAGTTTACCACGTTGTTGCTTTATGCATTGCATTACAGTGACAGTAAACATCGCCAGATAGCCATATTCTGATCTGCATTATTCTTATGCTGTGAAGTACCTGATCCTAGCATAACAAACTGCATATTACGACATTAGGATTATCTTTTTATAAACATATACTTGTTTTTCTATGAAACTCATGTGGCGACTAATTGTGGTGTCATCATTGGATTGCTGTGAGCGTAATTGCAAATACTTTACACATAGGCCTTGAAGATAAGCCTGGCTGCTCGTGCCAAACTACCATGGGGGTGGAGCGGGGGCTATCTCTAGAGGCGACCTGCCTTTTCCCTAACGTTGGGGCTTGCAGGTCCCTCTTTGGCCTACGGTACCTACCTCAGCCAACCAGGGATCCTGGGAATTTTAACATAGGGCGATTGGCTTTAGGGATTACCGTTTGTGGACAAATGGAGAAGTTACGGAATTGGGACTCTGGGAAAGTGTGGGAAATCGGGGTGATGGTTAACTAGAGCCTTGGCCCTGGTCAAACAACAGCCACAATCCCTGTCAGAGTTAACTACAAAAGTCACAAAATTAACCTTTGCTCAACCCACCAGCAGCTTGGAGCAAAAGCAATCAGACTTAATTTAGAGGCCATATGTAAAGTATGTATGCAGCACACAAACAGTAATAAAGTGGAAACACAACACAAGAAAAATCACATTGCAATTTAGAAAAATAGAGTACATTTTAATAAATTAGACAACAAAAAGCACACAAATTCAATCCATAGAACCAGAGTTATGAATTTTCAAAGTTTAAGGTAATAACTAGCACCCAATAGATAAGAGCGCCAACCATGGACATCTAGTTGCACAAAACTGTGTCAAAGTTGACAAATATGACAGACTGCGAGTTGAATACAAGAAGTGAATTGTACCCGGTCTACGCTTATCTTCGAACTTGGAGGAAATTCTGAGAAAAATGTTCTGAGGAGGGAGCGTCATCATCAGGATGCCACTGGACGAAGTCACTGTGAAGATTTCTACATTCAAACTTTGGCTCTTTTTTTTAAGTTGAAAATCTCCAGCAGGACGAGGCAGGAGGCTGTAGCTGACCAGAGCTCCACCAGGACAGATACCCCTTTGGCGAATAATCACTAAATAGGATCTACTGCTGCAGAGAAGAAGATAAGAAGAGCTTCTGCAAAGTCAGGCCAATTGGCGATACACCTGAGGCGGATAAACCAGCAGGTTTTCCCAAGCCTTCTCTCGCTTCTCAGAGCAGTTTTTAGCTAAAACAAATGTAAGTCACAGGTTTTGTAATTTGGCTATCTGGGCACATGCATATTACATGTGGCATGGCTTACTAAACTTCACCTTTCCATCTTGAGCCTTTGGAAAGATAGGCTGGCAAACACATTGCACAGCCTTTCCATTCTATTCTAATGGGCAAGATGGCCTTTCAGCAGTGAAAAGGAAATGGAGATTATTTCGCTGCCAGGACATGGTACACACCTTGGTAAATGTCCCACCTTTCACATGCACTGCACCCTGTCCAGGGGGTACCCCAGAGTACCATAGGGGTGCCTGATGTGTATGGAAAGGGAAGGGCAGGGTCTAGTACGCGCCTGCACTCACCAGAGCAACATGGCAGTTTAGGAAACTGCGTGCAGGCCCTGCAATGGCAGGCCTGAGTTCCCTTCTCAAGGCTACTTGTGTGGGCGGCACAATAAGTGCTGCAGGCCCATCAGTAGCATTTGCATTATTAGCTGTGGCACACATAGTGTACTTTTCTTGGGACTGTACTTGTAAAGCAAACATAGCAATAATGGACAGCCAATCTCCATTACACTCTACACAGGGAGCACTTGCACTTTGACACTGTTTAGCAGTGGCAAAGTGTCCCGAGAATCTAGGTTGGCAACACATGTCAGAAAAACAAGCAAACTACATGAACATGTAGGAGTGACAAGTCATTTGTGTGAGGGTCTATTCAGTTGAAAGTGGGGCTGTTCCCTGCTTCTATCTCCTAACCCCATCCTGCCAGTTGATGGCCCATTCAGGCACATATAATCCCTCTATTGTGTGGCTATCTGGAAGGAATAAACAAAGTCCAGCAGCCAACTACACCCAGTCATGTGACGTAGGACTGGCTGCAGGCACCACATAGGGCAGGAAATACCAATTTTCTAAAAAGCGCCTTTTTTAAAATTGCAACTTAAAATCTGACTTCATCATTAGTGAGTATTTTTAATTACAGTTTCTCAGAGAGCAAACACAATATGTTTACCTGCTCTCAATCAAAAGTTAGCACTTATTAAACATAATAAGGAAGTCCAATGTTATACTATGGAATAGGTAAGCCACACAGTAGTGAAAAACAAATTTAGGAGTTTGTCACTACCAGAACAAGTAAAACTTAGAAGTGCATGTCCAACATATTTATTACATTGCACCCTGCTCTATGGGATACCTAGAGCCAGCTTTAGACCCTATGTAGCCCATCGACAATAAAAGGGGAGTTTATTCAATAAAAGGGGAGTTTAAGGCTTGGCAAGGGGTTTATATTGCCAAGTTGAATTGGCAGTTTAAAACTGCATTCAGATTGGAATATGCAGGCTTGGGACATTGTTTAAGGACCTTCTTAAATGGGTGGCACAATAAGTGCTGAAGGCCAACTAGATGATACAAAAAGGGATGATGGACGGAGTGTTTGAGCAAATCAAAAACTCACCCCCAGTCAACTGATCTGGGTTTAATCCATCACCATTCTTTAGCTCACTCAGCCACCCCAGTTCAGACATGGTCATATGCAAATCAGTCTGACCCTGTGCCTCATGGGAACAGTCCAGCCCGAACTGCCAAGCCATGTCTTCCCTGGACCGGAAACAAGCATCCTGGGACCGGTTTCGGATTCATAATCCTCATCAGCCAGGCTATCTTGAATCCAGTGGCCAAGTGAGCAAGGGACTCACATCTGAGCATACCATGCTACACTTAGGGCGAACAAAGCGATACACAAAGGGGGATGATGGACGGAGCGTTTGAGCAAATCAAACACTCACCCCCAGTCAACTGATCTGGGTTTAATCCATCACCATTCTTTAGCTCACTCAGCCACCCCAGTTCAGACATGGTCATATGCAAATCAGTCTGACCCTGTGCCTCATGGGAACAGTCCAGCCCGAACTGCCAAGCTTGTCTTCCCTGGACCGGAAACAAGCATCCTGGGACCGGTTTCAGATTCATAATCCTCATCAGCCAGGCTATCTTGAATCCAGTGGCCAAGTGAGCAAGGGACTCACGTCTGAGCATACCCTGCCACACATAGGGCGAACAAAGCGATACAAAAAGGGATGATGGACGGAGCGTTTGAGCAAATCAAACACTCACCCCCAGTCAACAGATCTGGGTTTAATCCATCACCATTCTTTAGCTCACTCAGCCACCCCAGTTCAGACATGGTCATATGCAAATCAGTCTGACCCTGTGCCTCATGGGAACAGTCCAGCCCGAACTGCCAAGCCATGTCTTCCTTGGTCACTACACTCAATCTGTACACAGGTAATAAATAACACAGAAACATAGACACAGGGATTTAGAAATGTAGGATTAATATTAAGGTTAACATATTAAACTTTCCAACACTATCAAAAAAATGTAGTGAATCCAAAGATTGCTGCAAAATAAATGCAATATTTATTCAATATGACAGAGGTTGAGAGACAATGTTAAAATATTTATGAAGGCCTGCTCATTTTGGATTTACAAACATATATTGTAAAATATATTATGAAACACTTTCCTAGTGCTCGATTTAGTGTTATTGGGGGAGTGATGCATAGCTATAGGCCAAAATGTTATAAATGAACATGATGATTTTTTAGATGTGATCTATGCAAATGTTTTTGATTACTGTAAGCACAGTTATGTATGTGTTGATAATGTTTTACTTCCAGGGTACTTCCTTAGAAGGGCATCATAAAAATGGTTGCTGTTCACCTTCAATTTATGTACGTGTTATTTATAGTGTGAATCTAGTTACAAATCAATTAACACTACACATGAGAGGGTTTTCAAGCAGGGTATGATTGAGGTGAGAGATAGAGTAGATTGAACAATAGAAAGGTGCTATAGGAGAGTTCACTTTATGATTTAGGAATGAGTACAAATGAGGGGATTGCAATATGGTAAAAGGAGTTCACAGTTGAGTGTAGAGTGTGGGACTTGGCCCTTTTTGGCTAAAGTTCCCTAAGCTGTTTGCTTTTCCCCTGGACCTTTTTCTGACATGTGTTGCCAACTTAGATGCTCGGACACTTTGCCACTTCTAAACAGTGTCAAAAGGCAAGTGCTCCCTGTGTTTAGTGTAATGGAAATTGGCTGTCCCTTATTGGTATGTTTGCTTTACTAGTAAAGTCCCTAGAAAAGTAAGCTATGTGTGCTAGGGCTAGAAATGCAAATGCTACTGGTGGGCCTGCAGCACTTATTGTGCCACCCACTCAAGTAGCCTTGAGAAGGGTACTCAAGCCTGCCGTTGCAGGGTCTGCGCACAGTTTCCTAAACTGCCATGTTGCTCTGGTAAGTGCACGCACGTACCAGACCCTGCCCTTCCCTTTACATACACATCAGGCACCCCTACGGTAGGTCTAGGGTACCTCCTGGACAGGGTGCAGTGCATCTGAAAGGTGGGACATGTACCAATGTGTGTACCATGTCCTGGCAGTGAAATAATCTCCATTTTGTTTTTACTGCTGAAAGGCCATCTTGCCCATTAGAATAGAATTGAAAGGCTGTGTAATGTGTTTGCCAGTCTATTTTTCCAAAGGCTTAAGATGGAAAGGTGAGGTTTAGTAAGCCTGAACTCACCCTGCAATAACACATATTTTTATAAAGATGGTTTGAAAGCGATAGGATCTGGGGAATGTCTTGACCCAGGGGAGGAGGTGAGACAGCACAGGCTGAGCTGCATCTGGAGTGTGTAGGGGGAGGAGTAGGCCTAGAGGTGAAGAGGCCTGGACTGGTGCTATAAAACAATTGTCCCATTTCCTGCTGAGTGATTGAGAATCCACACCCCAACTAATCAAAGAAAGAGGGTGTCACTGGTAGGGAGGTACACAGAACTGGTTTTAGCTGAGGTTAGTGCCCCCTGTAACACAAAGACTTCAACGCCATTGAGGGGTATAACTATGCGAACTGAAGCCCCTGAACTTTGGAGAATGGCTTCATCAAGTGTGAACAAGACTGGAGCTACTTCGTGGATCAGGAGGAACCTTTGCCAAGGATATGACTGCTCTTGCTGTGTGATATAGGGCAGGCCTGCAGTTTGCTTTTTCAACTTAGGACAGGCTGTAGGGACTTTTCTGTTTGCTGTGTCCCCCTGCTTGAAGGACTTTGCTATGTGCTGTGTCCAGAAGTAACTATCCCAAAGGGCCCGAGGTGAGCTGGCTCCCTGTTTGGAAACAATGGAACACAAAAGTTTCCAGAGAAGACTCTCAGATACACTGTGGGTGCCTGTGCTCTGACTAGCCTGAGACCTGCGCAAGTCATGCCCTATGATCTTGGGCACCTGGAGCTCCAAACGAGACTCAGAGACATGTTGTGCGTGTGCTCTGTCTAGCCTGAGTCCTTCGAGAGGATTGTCCTGTGAACGTGTGTACCAGGGAACCAAGTAAGTCTCAGCGACGCAGTGTGCGTGTGCTTGGGGGCAGCCTGAGACTTTCTCGTGGATTGGCCCGTGATCGTGTACATCAGAAGAGCAAGTGTGTCTCAGCGACGCTGTGAGCATGTGCTGTCTGCAGCCTGAGAACCTCGCTGGAGGTGCCCGTTGATCAGGGGCACCAGAAGATAAAGTGTGTCTCACCGACGCTGTGTGCGTTTACCTTCTACTGCCTGAGACCTGTGCAAGAGGTGCCCTGTGATCAGGGGCACCGGAAGATAAAGTGGGTTTCAGCGATTCTTTGTGCGTGTACCTTCTACCGGCTGAGACCTGCGTAAGTGGTGCCCTGTGATCGTGGGCATCAGAAGATCAAGTGTGTCTCAGCGACGCAGCGTGCATGTGCTGTGCGCAGCCTGAGAACCTTCTGAGGAGTTGTCTGGTTGTCGTGCACCCAGAGTTCCTGTGAGTCTCACTGACTCTGAGTGCGGGTCTAGTCTGAACTGTCTACAACAAAAAAAAACCTCCCCAATAGATTGACCAAGGCCCCAGGAGAGGATCTTTAATTAGGCCCACTGCCACCAGAGCAAAGGAAGTGCAGAGAAGAACAGTCACTTCAATTAGTACAAAAATATAAAGTTTATTTGATTTTCAACACATATTTCAAAAGGATATCTTGTTTAACATAGTACATATAGTACATATAAAAGAATTAAAAACAGAGAATATCAAATATATCATCCCAAACTCCTCTTTCATACTGCACATTCGTTACTTCGTAATTACCACCATTCAACAACACAACTCAATATCGCAGTCACACAAATTAATCACATTCACACAAGCACAAAAGATGAATCAACGCCACAAGATGGTCCTGAGACCGAATGATACCGCTCATCATGGTAAAGGGGACAGGGGTAGATATCATCCAGCATCCCCTTCACAGAAAACGCCAACGTGCGTTTCGGTCTATGGCCCCAGCTGGGGCTACACCTTCTTCAGGGCGAGAAACAAAACAACGAATAAAGAGAGAGTGGGAAAACAGGAATCCAGGGGGCAGAGGAGTTAATATCCACCAGCCTGTAAGACGCAAGGTAAGAGGCACCGGGCAGATGGCCTTACTAGGAGCCAAAAAGGACGCTCTGTTCTGGAAAACACATCAGTGTCCAGAAAATTCTTGAAGAGGCACGATCCAGGAATAAGGTATCTTTATTAGAAAGCCGGCAGCATGCGGATTCTCAATCTGGAGAAGGGGGCTTCCGTAGACAGAAATAGTTAACACCCTCGGATCTTTAGATCTGGCAGTTCTCGGAGAAAGACGGCTCAGCAAAGTGGCAGATCGTCGGGCTCCTCGTTTCCAACTCGGTAGAGGCGGGTGTAGTGTGAAGCCTGGGATCTTCCCATTGCCTGGAAACTTAGTGAAATTGCACTGGAGGCCCAAGTCCCTGGACAAGGAGAGGAGAGTGGGTTTGCACCCCCCAGGTAACGTGTGTCGACTCCTGGGGTGGGGCGCAGGCTCAGAGGGAGACGCTCTCGGCCTCTCGCTTTATCCTGCAGTGCGAGCCACTGCTTCAGCTTGGATTGAGGCCCGTGTGCCAAGGGAGTGGCAACACCGGCACCTGAGTGTGAAAGTGCATTTACTGTGTTCTATCTTACCCATGTGAGGGGGGCAACTGTTGCCGGAGACTAACTGCAAGCCAGCACAAGTGGTGGAGAGACCGTCGGAGGCACCGTGAACAGTGCCAGAGTAACTTACATATTGCATTACTTCTGCTTACCGGAGTATCTGATGATTGTATAAAGCATTGTTTTATTCCTGCACAACAGACTGCCTGTTTTGTCGTATTGCCCATTGCATTAGTTTGCCTAACGTACTTCCTGGTAGGTGTGTTACGCATTGCACTAGGTTTGCACAACGAACTGCCTGATAGCTGTGTTACACCTTGTCTTAGTCCTGCACCCGATCTGATCGATCGTCGTATTAACCATTGCATTAGTATTGCATACCAAACTGCCGGATATACTTTTCCGCATTGCATTAGTTTTGTATAACGAACTGCCTGATAACTGTATTAGACATTGCATTGCTTTTTCCTAACAGACTACCTGAAAGGGGACCATACACATTGCATTACGGGGGCATAGCAGTTTACCAGGTTGTTGCTTTATGCATTGCATTACAGTGACAGTAAACATCGCCAGATAGCCATATTCTGATCTGCATTATTCTTATGCTGTGAAGTACCTGATCCTAGCATAACAAACTGCATATTACTACATTAGGATTATCTTTTTATAAACATATACTTGTTTTTCTATGAAACTCATGTGGAGACTAATTGTGGTGTCATCATTGGATTGCTGTGAGCGTAATTGCAAATACTTTACACATAGGCCTTGAAGATAAGCCTGGCTGCTCGTGCCAAACTACCATGGGGGTGGAGCGGGGGCTATCTCTAGAGGCGACCTGCCTTTTCCCTAACGTTGGGGCTTGCAGGTCCCTCTTTGGCCTACGGTACCTACCTCAGCCAACTAGGGATCCTGGGAATTTTAACATAGGGCGATTGGCTTTAGGGATTACCGTTTGTGGACAAATCGAGAAGTTACGGAATTGGGACTCTGGGAAAGTGTGAGAAATCGGGGTGATGGTTAACTAGAGCCTTGGCCCTGGTCAAACAATAGCCACAATCCCTGATAGAGTTAACTACAAAAGTCACAAAATTAACCTTTGCTCAACCCTCCAGCAGCTTGGAGCAAAAGCAATCAGACTTAATTTAGAGGCCATATGTAAAGTATGTATGCAGCACACAAACAGTAATAAAGTGGAAACACAACACAAGAAAAATCACATTGCAATTTAGAAAAATAGAGTACATTTTAATAAATTAGACAACAAAAAGCACACAAATTCAATCCATAGAACCAGAGTTATGAATTTTCAAAGTTTAAGGTAATAACTAGCACCCAATAGATAAGAGCGCCAACCATGGACATCTAGTTGCACAAAACTGTTTCAAAGTTGACAAATATGACCGACTGCGAGTTGGATACAAGAAGTGAATTGTACCCGGTCTACGCTTATCTTCGAACTTGGAGGAAATTCTGAGAAAAATGTTCTGAGGAGGGAGCGTCATCATCAGGATGCCACTGGACGAAGTCACTGTGAGGATTTCTACATTCAAACTTTGGCTCTTTTTTTTTAAGTTGAAAATCTCCAGCAGGACGAGGCAGGAGGCTGTAGCTGACCAGAGCTCCACCAGGACAGATACCCCTTTGGCGAATAATCACTAAATAGGATCTACTGCTGCAGAGAAGAAGATAAGAAGAGCTTCTGCACAGTCAGGCCAACTGGCGATACACCTGAGGCGGATAAACCAGCAGGTTTTCCCAAGCCTTCTCTCGCTTCTCAGAGCAGTTTTTAGCTAAAACAAATGTAAGTTACAGGTTTTGTATTTTGGCTATCTGGGCACATGGGTATTACATGTGGCATGGCTTACTAAACTTCACCTTTCCATCTTAAGCCTTTGGAAAGATAGGCTGGCAAACACATTGCACAGCCTTTCCATTCTATTCTAATGGGCAAGATGGCCTTTCAGCAGTGAAAAGGAAATGGAGATTATTTCGCTGCCAGGACATGGTACACACCTTGGTAAATGTCCCACCTTTCACATGCACTGCACCCTGTCCAGGGGGTACCCCAGAGTACCATAGGGGTGCCTGATGTGTATGGAAAGGGAAGGGCAGGGTCTAGTACGCGCCTGCACTCACCAGAGCAACATGGCAGTTTAGGAAACTGCGTGCAGGCCCTGCAATGGCAGGCCTGAGTTCCCTTCTCAAGGCTACTTGTGTGGGCGGCACAATAAGTGCTGCAGGCCCATCAGTAGCATTTGCATTATTAGCTGTGGCACACATAGTGTACTTTTCTTGGGACTGTACTTGTAAAGCAAACATAGCAATAATGGACAGCCAATCTCCATTACACTCTACACAGGGAGCACTTGCACTTTGACACTGTTTAGCAGTGGCAAAGTGTCCCGAGAATCTAGGTTGGCAACACATGTCAGAAAAACGCTCTAGGTGAAAAGAAAATAGTTTAGAGAACTTTAGCCAAAAAGGCCAAGTCCCACACCCTAAAATCAACTGGGAACTCCTTTTACCATATTGCAATCCCCTCATTTGTACTCGTTCCTAAACCATAAAGTTAACTCTCTGATAGCACCTTTCCTTTGTTCAATCTACTCTAACTCTCATCTCAATCATACCCT